>NC_136430.1:216349943-217020776 GCF_052849685.1 Lactuca virosa | reverse complement strand
AACCGATCTCCCAAGTCCCCGAAGTTGAAGAAAACCAAGCCTGCTATGGATGTGGTGAGACTGGACACTACCAGGAGGACTTCCCGATAACAAAGAACTCAGGAGCGGATGGACGAATTCTGATGATCACCGCAGGGGAATCGACCTCGGAGTCGCCTTCGAGCAGCGGTAGGTTTTCAACCTAGTAATTGCTTTGAAAATTAATTTATATTTATATAAGATTAAAACTTGGGGATAACACCTAAAAGTAATTATAATAACTCACTCATAGGAACAAGTCACAGTATTCAAAAGAACTAAAGGATCCGTTTAGAGAAGCTATGAGGGCTGAACATATACAGCAGGGTTGTGCATAACTAAGATGTTGCAGACTTAGAGTGAGTAATTCCGCCTTAATTCCTGTTCCTTGTTTGGTTGTGGATTTGAGGCAGAGTTACTCAGTCGACCGTCTTAGTCATCTTAATTATTCGTAACTTGTATATGACAGGCGATCGTAGTGGTACCGAGGAGGGTCATGATATAAAGTATCATCACCAACTATCGAACGCACTAAGAGAACACTATCGAACGCACTAAGAGAACACTATCGAAGGCACTAAGAGTACACTATCGAACACACTAAGAGTACACTATCGAACACACTAAGAGTACACTATCGAACGCACTAAGAGAACACTATCAAACACACTAAGAGTACACTATCGAACGCACTAAGAGTATATTTTCGAACACACTAGAAGTACATTTTCGAACACACTAGAAGTACATTTTCGAACACACTAGAAGTACATTTTCGAACGCACTAAGAGTACACAGTCGAACGCCCAAAGGGTACATTTTCGAGCACTCTAGGGATACATCATCGTATAACATACGTTTCTTTCAAATTGGCCAAACCCTATTCAGCAAAGAGTCTGTTGCTATCATTCGTCATGAATTGGCATGGCCCTCACCATATTAAGTTCATATGTTTCTACAGTCTCGATCGTCAAGCTCTCGAAACTTCCATCATTCGTATCAACAGTCCGACCTAAACCTCAGTTTTTATCTTTCGTATTCTAAACCCTGAAGTACTCATGCGAAGATTAATTTGTCCTCCGAAGTCTTATCATCGTTTAGAGTCCGTTTAAAGGTTCAAAGCTCAGTACATTCCAGCATTGAGCATAGAAATGGATCGCGTAAACTTCTAGCACCAAAATCGAGCCTTACACTCCAACATCAGGAGTGTACGGCCGCACACTGGGTGTGCGGCCACACACCCCACTCCTGGCAGCATACTCACGTGTACAAAGGAGGGGTTTAGCCTTCATTCATCCCTTTTCACTCTCCAAGGCTTAGAACTCGATTTTTCTCTCAACTATCATCCGATTTTCAGCCTAGATCTTCAAGAATGTAAGTGTTCTTCACTTGATTTGTTGTTAATATTCATAAACTAGTTACATCCTTTGATTTCATCCATTTAAAATTATATTTTGGCTAGATCTTCAAATCTTCATCCATTTCACCAAGAACACCAAGAACACACACTTGGTCTTGGCGATTTTGGGCCTTCTCGAGCTTCCGGATAGTAAGTACTTCTTCCCTACACTTGAATCTTGTTTAGAACACGAGATTAAGGCCTTGAAACTGCCCAGAACTCAAGAACATATGGTGTGTGCGGCCGCACACAATCCTGTGGCCGTACACCCCTCAAACACCCCGCAAACACCCTCAAAACACCCCTAAAGGCTTCCATATTGTGAGTACCATTCCCTAAGCTTGTTACTTACCAGATATGAGCCTTAGAAAACGTCCAAACCATGTTCATCAAGGAGTGTGTGGCCGCACACACTCCATGTGGCCGTACACCCCTTTGTTTAGTGCTTCAACACTTGATGAGCATCAGTCCTACAAGCCTCCCTACAATTTGGAAAACGTTTTGTGCACTCTTTACCATGAGTGTGCGGCCGCACACTCCCCTGGCCGCACACCCATGGCCTCACACTCCCTCAAGTGGCCGTACACTCCCTTAAATTGAATCACATGTGATTCCAACACTTGGTCAAAGTGTTTCCTAGTCCCGTGAGGTGTTTCCTTGCATTTGGTTGCTTCTAAACACTATATTTATGTCAATATATGCCATTATATGTCTTTTAGGACTCATTAAGTCTCGGGACTTCATTCGTGGAACTTCTCATCCTTACACGCGTATTCGTTGAATCACCCACATCAGGTGAGTTCATACCCCGTAATGAATCTTTTAACTGTTTTAAATGTTTTAAGGGGGGAATACAGGTTTAACACAATGTTAATTGTGTAATTGTTTGTTATAAACATTTTCAAAAGGATTACTTATGTCATTTATAAGTTGTCAAAACATCTCAAAGACTCTTTTCAAGTTATGTTACTTTATAGTTTAACAAAACTCCGTTTTTAAAGTACCAGCATAACTTAGTGGTAAAATGAGTCTTTTCCACAACAGTTCAAGTACATTACTAGTAAACTATAATAGGTATAGTTTAGAGTCATTTCATACATGGTTCAAAGCATACTATGATGAGAAACAAACAGAGCATACATACATACTAGACAGAGAGAACATACAATACAATTAGTACATACTATACAAGAGAGTATATTATACACTAGTATAGAGTGAACATTACTATGTTATGACTTACTATACAAACACTGTTATACGATAAATTAATGTGACAAACCATTTGAGGATACAACGACACTGTGTTGTATCCATTTGTAACCAGAGTCTCCTGGAGGGAGAGCGGGCATCTTGTGTATAGATCTATACAGGACATACACTCCCACACCCTGACTGCTAGCTACAGTCCCAGCCGATAAGGCCAAGGGGTGACAAATGTCACCTCACTACATATGACACCGGAGGGTCATCTTTTATTCAGTGGTCGATAAGCATGGTTACATACGAGTTCACATTAAAACCTTTAATTTACCATTTTGGGATTAAAGGCTACTTTAGACTCCCCGAGGTGAATTGTACATTTAATACTACCTGGAGTCTGTATTTTACTACTTTATAGCCAGGGATTAAGGGTTACTTTAGACTCCCCGAGGTGTATTGTCTATTTAATACTACCTGGAGTCTGTATTTTATTACAAAACGACTCCCCGATGGGTATTGTCCATTTAATACTACCTGGAGTCTGTATTTTATTACAAAACGACTCCCCGAGGTGTATTGTACATTTAATACTACCTGGAGTCGGTATTTTTATTACTTTATAGCCAGCAGTGTCACTATTGAGGTAAAATATTATTTTCCCTATTACATTTACTTTGTGATCTTCTCACATATTCATTAATGTATAAACTATATTTTGTTAATGATAGTTTCACTCGGGAAAATACACACTCATACAAGAAACATACATACATAACATTTGATGCCTTGGTAGAAGGCTACGTTTAGTAGAAAGGACCATAATACTAACCTTATGATTCCTTAATGTATTCATCAAAGGATACATATATATATATCAATAGGATCCGACAGGTAATAGGATGTGTACTCTCCGCTTCATTTCCTGTTCCTTGTTTGGTTTTGGGCTTGGAGCAGATTCACCCAGCATATTATCTATTCGATTCTAGATATATTTGTCCGGTATACATTGAGTCATCATAAGAGTACCAGGTATGGGTCAAGTCATAGGACACAGAGTCAATGCATAGTTTTCTAGTACAGAACATACTTTCCAAGTCAGAACTTTTGGTATACAAAACTAGAAACTTACCAGCTAAGGGTTTAATCCATTTTATTAAACCAATATAAACTTAAAGGACCTTAGGTGATTAACTCTATAATATTTTAGTTTATACATCACGGTTATATATCATTAATATCCAATAGATAGTTGGATGTGTGCTTTCCGCCTTACTTCCTGTTCCTTGTTTGGTTGTGGGCTTAGGGCAGATTCACCCAATTAACTCTCTATCCGATATCAGATCCTATATAGTCAGTATAAACTAAGTGATTATAGAAGTAATCACTGTGGTCACCATTTTATTATAAGAAATAAGAGTTTTCCTTAAAGAATCTTTTCATTAAATATAAAGAAACCATTACTATTAACTCCATGAGTAACAAGTGAACACGCCAGAGTTATATACAACAATGATCTAACAAACAATGGGATGTCTGCTATCCGCCTTACTCCCTGTTCCTTAATTGGTTGAGAGCTTAGGGTAGATGCGCACAGTCGATTGCTTGTTTACTCTGAGTTTTATATCACTTGTATCCATTTAGTACTCACAGAAGGGATTGTAGGATCATTTTTACGTATCTTTCATCAAGGTAGGAAATATAGGATTTCCTAAGGGGAACAAGCGAAGTTTTCTAAACAGAACTTACAAGTCACTACACTTTTCAACTACATTTTTCAACTACATTTTCAACAGCAGTTTACCACAACATTTTACAACTTACTTACATCACTAAAATCTTATGAACTCAACAGCTTAATTGCTTATCAACTCTTTCAAATAACTTGTATTCTCAGGAGCCTAGTAGACAGGTACTCGTGCTGGGAATTCAGAAGAAGGAGCAGTATAGCTTCAAGTCTTGTTTGTTATTTGCTTATGTATTCTATGTTTTGTGAACACACACCTTGTAAACACTTTCTTTCTAATGAAATGGTTGTTCATTACTTTGTTTACTATAATGCATGTCTTGTGATACTAAACATGACGTCCTCCACCCCAGAATGTTTCCGCCGTTCCGGTTTTGGGTTGTGACAATCTATGATGTTTTGAAACCACAGGAACTAAACTTCAGATCTGGGTAAACCACAGGGACCATTTATGATGTTTTTTTATATATATACATATATATATATATATATACACATATATATATATATATATATATATATATATATATATATATATATATATATATATATATATATACACACACAGACACACACACACATATATATATATATATATATATATATATTTATATATATATATATATATATATATATATATATATATATATATATATATATATATATATATATATATATATATATGTATAAAAAGTATTTCAACACGTTAAACCAAAAGGGTATTTTTCCTAAATATTCTCACATTTATTTTATTACCGTTTGTACCAAAAATGTTAAATTTAACTAAATATCTTTATCTCACAATTACGAATATACACATTCAAAGTTGGTAAAAATACAAAGATTTTAATTTCAACCGAACAGACTCGTTAAACAATAATAGGTATAGTTTATGTAACATACGTATTATTTACTTGGGTTTTGAGCACTATAACACTTCTATGGTGCACATGCAACCCTAAATGCTTTGGATCTATGTTTGCTATAATTATACATGCATTTTGTTTTTCCAAAGCATTCACCCTAGCTAACATACAGTTGAAGCTATATATTACAAAACTTAGTTTGGATGCATACCTTTTTAGTAGGGTAGAGTTCTTGACCTTTGAAAGCTTGAGCACCTCAAGTATGATGCCTCTAATGGTTCACAAACACAAATATGCAAGAGGATGATTTAAGAGAATATGCTACTTATCTAGAGGAGAAGGTTCAATCGTTTTTGGCTGTGAAGGGTTCTATTTATAGTGTTGGACATGCTAGGGTTACACTTGGTAAACCCTAATAACCAAATGACTTTCCACATTCTCATGCTCCATGGGTTTAACCTCCATGAACTATCCATGGATTAGTTTAGCCCATAATCATGGATCATTAGCCCACACTACAAGAATGATTGATTTACATAATCAATCCCCATATATTTAATTAGTCTCTTTTGATTAGAAAATTAATAAATTAATTATTGATCAATACTAACTAAATAATTCCGTATTAATATATTATACTTGTAATATATTAATATACCATAAATAACCTTATTCTCAAGAATCATCCTATCAAATTACACTGGTGAAGGTAACCCAAAAGGATCATGCTACAATCGGGTAAAGTACATACCAGTTATAGTAATGGGCTTAGACACCAAATCCAACAATCTCCCACTTGGATAAGTCTAATAACTATTACTGCTTATGCACTTCAGGATCTGACTTTGCAATCGTAAGCATTCAAAAGTCGTTGTCGAACTTTGACCTAGTCAGTGACACGTCCTTCAGATAAGTGATCATATAATCCTCTGATCTCATGATATCAGCTGGACAAATACATGGAACAATGTCATACTTATTGTCCAGCAGATTGTTTCCTGATTTTCTGATTCGTCTGACATAGAACATAACTGAACACATCAATTTAGTTCTGACCGGGCCCGACACATAAGTCAAAATAGAATCATCGAGGGGCCCAAGATATCGCTTTTAATCCTCTTAGGATAAAAGGGAACAGATAAACTTCGACATTATATGCTTGTACTAACTATTCATTAAATCATGCACACCGATACGTTTTATAACATCAAGTTACTGATGTTTTTTCGTATCATCAATGCACAACTAATTCATAGTCAGCAACTCATATATCTAGGTTCGAAGACTTATATGATATTATCGTCTCACAATCACTCTTGATAAATTCGATGAAGTGATTCAAGTGAGAGCGGGTTGATCCAATACTCAAATCTTATTTTAGGAGCCCTCATGAATGGTGTAGCAAACTTTGATATGTCTAACACCTTAGAAATCTATAAGCCAACTCATGACAGTCTTCTTTCCTACCTACTTCCAACGTATGATCGACTGTGGATGGTTTGAATAATTTAATTATTCTGGAAGTCAAAACATGCAAAGTGAAACACAAGAATAATATTAATCCTATATGGTAGCAAAACTTATGAGTGTAAAGAAAACATCTTTTATTTAATCACCATATTGATTACACATTATTCATTGTATATTGTTTCGATTGATCAACTAATACTTGAATTAAAACAATAGTTATCCCATGCTCCAAGCATGCACACTATGTTTACCTATGGTCCTTACTTTGTGAAATAAATCAATTTGATTTGCAATTAAACTCATTTAACAATTCCAAATCTTTAAGTGTAAGAATACCAAATTCTTTCCACTATTAGAATGTGTTAGTTCTAAACTATTATGCAAAAATTCCTTTTGTAATGTCTATGTACCAAAAGTCACAGAGACTTGACCAACGGTATTACAAAGTATTCCTTTGGAGATTGTTACAAGACAATTCCACGGAGGTGAAGTCTCAAATTCAAAGTACATTCCTTTGAACATCCTTCTTTGCATAAAAGTTTCTAACTTACTCATATATTCTTGATATCCAACTCCCATTATGGAAACTTTTCCATAATTTTCATATGACTATCCATTCTTAACAGAATCCTATCTATTCAGAATTATATCAACATGGTCCATTCATTACTATACTTCCAACTATCCATAAGCAACCAATCCTTAGCGAACCTTAGATTGTCCTTGACAGTTGTTTAACCAATTTAGTCATATTTAGTTCTAGTCCTTTTTCCCTCTTAATGCCCTAGGCATTTGAAAATTAGAACACATGAATATTATAGCATATGCAATCGATCCTATACCCGAAGCATATGTGATACGATTCCTAAAGACATGATACTTGACCAGTCTTTTGCTATAATATTTCCATATATATAATTTCTAATGTTGAAGCATTTCAACATGGTATTCATATAAATCGTTGACTAAATTTGATTAAAATCTCAATCTAAACTTTAAGAATTGAAATGAAGTATAAGTTCCTCTCACTTAATTATAGCAAAACAACTTTTCAACCCTGCAACTTTGTGAATTGAAAACTTTGTTTTCTATAATTAAAATTGCTAACTTGCAACACTTACCATAACAATTATGCTCCCACTATGATAATAATTATTATCTTACTGGCATAACACTTATGCTCCCACTAGCTTTGACATGTATCCAAGATCAACTAGACTTCTAGAAATCAATACTTATTGACTTTCTTACAAAAGTTCAAATTTTTTATACGAGATGCTTTGATAAGTCTTTATCTAAGCTTCTCAAAGTCATACACCTTTCCTTAGATATCTCACATGTGTGTCTAAACTATTTCAGAATTTACAACAATAAGTTCCGAATGTTTAGACCTTTTTCCATTTCTCACAATTCGAACTATAAAGAGGGATGCCGCAATCATAATCGAATTTGAGAAGGCAAATATCATAAATGCTATCTCCTTAAAATCCACTTAGTGAAAGCGTTTCCTCACAATCATTTTCATGAATTGGAGAGAAACCTTATGACACTTAGATTTTCTATGGTGTATGTGTTCATATCCATGTGAATTTGTCAAAACCATAATCACAAGACAAGGTTAGTGACAAATCCAAACTCATATGGACTGAACTTGTTCAATCTTAATTCCTTGCCACTCGGTAGCAAAAGGGCCTACCATGTCTTCCAAGTTGTTATGCAAACAATGGAGAACTCATAGAACTCACATGTATAGTCAACTTTAACTGGAATGGGCACAAAAACAAGAATATGTCAACACGATAGGTTACAAACCTCAAGTCGTGTGCTAGTGATTAACAATAGGTTTACTCTTGATTAGTTCTTGATACTTTTCAAGACCTTTAAGACTCCCACTGACCTCTTGACATATAAGTTTCTCTCTGTCAAGAACATTAGTTGACAAACAAATATTCAAGAGTTAGTGTGATTTCTTATCAAGAAAAAAACAATTGACAATCGGTCTTAGTTGATCTTTGTTTTATCCAAAACATTACAACTTACCAATTTCAAATGTACAAGAGTAAGAAACGTTTTCCTCTACATTTGCTGATATGTCACTCAATATACAATCTTGGAGGATGACTCTAAGATTTGATTTTGGAATGAAGTATGATTCATCTTAATTGATTTAACCATTTCAACAATTCCTGATTCATTTCTTAGCCAAACAAATGCACTAAGGCGTCCTTAGAGGATCAAATTGTGATATGGTTTTCATAATCATTAAGATGAAAATAAAGAACGATACTCAAGTACTCACCCATCTTTTCAGATTGGAGAAACTTTTATCTTTCTGCCGACTTTGATTCTTCTTATTTGTTCTGCTATACATTGAGACTTTTCAATGACTCAGAATTATACTTAATCTTGTATGCGTAAGTATATTTACTAACTTTAGTAAACCATGACGAATAGTCTTATCGTTCTTTGTGGTGGACCTGATCAGTGCACTACCAAGTGTACCCGATCCCCTAGTCCTTCACTTGACTCACATGCACATGTGAACAAGGAATTAGTCTTAATTTCCCAAAGGCAAAGGTTCTCATTCATCATACAATACAAGTTGCATGATTCCCAGTTTCTATCCAACTGAAATTTAAGTGATGAGAATCTTTCCTTATTTGGGAAATTATGACACTACCACAAACGAAAGAATCAAATCCATATTGCTAGAAATATAAACATACAAACATCAATTTTCACAAATGCGATTGCAAGGAAATATAAATAAGATAAAAAGTCAAAATTTTATTTATTTATAAAAGGTGCGGAAAAACATTTTGTGACAACCCGAACCTTTTTCCGTTACCGTTAGCCAATTTTCCGTTAATAAAATTTGAATTTTATTGAGTTCCGTCAAATTCCTTTGGTTTGGAAAATCATTTAGTTATATAATTGAATTTTATATAAATGAGTCGGAACCAAAATCACGCGAAAAACCCAAGTTTCCTTTGAAAAATCAATAGTTTTCGGCCTGAGTGATGTTCATGGTCGTAAACCCATTTACGGTCGTACACTCGTTTACGGCCAGCGACAGGTGGCCCCCACCGCCGACCATGGAACCCCCTTATAAATATGAGCATCTACCCCTCATTTACACTTTTCTGGCCGAAAACTCTCTCATTCTCTCTCTAACCTCTCAATCGTAAACACCAAAAACACCCTCTTTTCTTCTGAAAATCATCAAGAATCACCTTTGGAGGTTGTTTTGGAGCATCTAAAACACGTTTTTCATCGAATCCAACATCATTGTTCTTGAGTTTATGGTCGTACACCCTTCAAACCTTCAAATCTTCAAAGACCGTAAACCCATTTACGGCCGTAAACCCATTTACGGCCGTAAACCCTTCAAAGATTCATACATCCTTCAAGAACACTGTTCACGGCCGTAAACCCTTCAAGGGGCAGTTCACGGCCGGAAACCCTTCACGGCTGCAAACTCCTTCAAACCGTGAATCTTTGCCGCAAATCCACTTTTCCACCTTATCGAGTCTCGGTAACATTCCAAAACCAAGAACAAGTGTTTTTCCAACACTATAAATAATGGTTTCGCTAATAAAATACAATTATGTATTTAATTGTTGAGTAGGATCCCGTTGAGTACTGCGTGCATCCAACCAAGGGTTTCCACTCCCATTCTCGCTATCCGACTAATCACACTACCAACTGTGAGTTCATACCCCTATGCTTTTACTATTGTTAATGTTTTCCGGGGGGAATACAAGCCAAACACAAATGATTTTGTGAACTTATACAAAAAAATTTCAACAAGTTTAAAACTTATGCAATTGATACAAGCAAAAGATTTCCATGTTTTATAAAATATTTAGATATTTTATCCCTTTTGTAACATGCTGAGCATAAGGGACGTTTTCAACGTACAGCCATAATTGCATAGTTTTCAGATCAATACACGAACCAAGTACACAACATACATGCAAACTATAATAGGTATAGTTTGGGATTTTCAATACATAGTTTTATGAATTCAGAGTTATACATTGCAAAACATATAAACTATGACAAATTTAGTTTATGATATACATTACTACATTCGGACTTCAAGAGTACAACATTAAATAATTATTTAAGTATAGTTATTACCCTATAAAGTATACACACGGATTGAAATACAAAAGAACCATACAGAGCTACACGTAAACTAGTTCATACAGGATTATGAGACAACTCTTCAATTGTACCTTTCTGGGTACAAGTTAAATCCTATCATAGTATAACTAGAGTGACCTGGAGGGAGAGCGTGAGATCTGTGAATAGATCTATTCGGGACTGACAATCCCACCCCTGAACTGCTAGCTACTGTTAGGCAGGCATGCCTGGGGCGACAAATGTCATATATCCGAGACTTGAAGAACGTCGTAAAGGTTACTAGGTCATATCAAGCATGGTTATACGGCTCACAATAGTAAAAACTAACCTTATTGGTTACGGGATTTCATTATTCATTAGTTTTATTTTCATTAATAAAACGAGTTCATAATACAACTGGAGGATTCCAGGGATTTCAACTCATTGTTTTATTTTAAGTAATGAAACTACTATACAGAATGGCAGTAACCAGGGTTTTAAAACAAAACATTGTATACATTACTGGTGATAGCCAGGGTTTTCATACAAAGGGTTTTCATACAAAACAACGTTATACAATACAGCTTGTGGTAACCAGACATGCAAACTAATACATTATACACTACTACAGAACACAGTAATAAACATATATGTTAGAAAATATCGGATTTTCTTGGATAGCATACAAACATTTTACAGAATTCAATGACAGGTTTTCATTACAAAAACATGCTTATGAACTCACCAACTTTTATGCTGATTCTCTCTTTTCAAAATTGCTTGTATTCTCAGGAAATCAGTAGACAGGTACCTCGGCAGACTTTTGAGAAGACGGAGCGTATAGAGTCTCGTCTTTATTTTTTCTACTTTTGATGTATATAAATATGAAGCAAACAGGTGTAAATACCTTTTTTATATTCAATGTAATGGTTGTGTTTACTTTGATTACTATGATGCAATTGTTGTGACACTACATATGACGTCATCCACCCCCAAACGTTTCTGCCGTTCCGGTTTGGGGGTGTGACAGACTGGTATCAGAGCTATTGTTTATAGTGAACTAAGTATACCGAAACTTGCATGGTATTCAACTATAAACACTAAAGGGGCCGAAAGTGCACTGAAACTAAAAGTATACTTTAAAAATACAAGTATTTTTACAAGAAGTATACAAGTATACATACGTACAAGAAGCTAACATAGTAAGAACTACATAAAAGTATTTAGGGCGAGTTGGACACCGCGGTTAAACCTGAATAGTTATGTAGTCATATGTGGGGCCAATATAACCTGATCAACTATATTTGTCCAAGATATGGCCAACATGTGTTTGGGAGTGACTGTGGTGTTGCGACAAGTCTAAAACTCACCAAATCATATACAAATGAAGCAAAGTTAAAATACTATAGGTGTATTTTATGGTTCTATAACACTGCACAGATTCATCACTAGTAGTACAAATTCTTATAAACGAAAGACCTGAAATTCTTTGTTATTGTTAGTAGCTATGGTTATAGGTCTTTATTATTGTATATCTTGCTTGAAAGTATTCAATTCATGATCATATAGGAGGCTTATCGTCATTTTCCCCTTGTATCTTTTAGAAAAATATTCCTCCCAGAAAGAGAACCAACAGGAAGAACAACGACCCTCCGCTGCCACCACCTCCTCAGTTCGATCATGCCATGTTTCAGACAGCAGTTACAGCCGATGTGGCTGCCACGATGGCGCAAATAAACCCTGGTGGTGCTAGCGGATCAGGAAGTGGTACTCATTCCCAGAATCCTGACGGAAATCAGGGACATCCAAAGGAGTGTTCCTATAATGACTTCATGAATTCCAAGCCTAAATCTTTCGATGGTAATGGAGGAGTCATTGCCCTAACCCGATGGTTCAAGAAGATCGGATCCATTTTCGAGATATGCGCATGATCCAAGGAAAACAAGGTGAAGTTTGCAGCCTGCACTTTCACTGATAGAGCATTGACTTGGTGGAATAGTCTGGTCAAATCCCTAACTCTACCAGTAGCGAATGCCATGGGTTGGGAAATTTTAAAAGAGCTTATGCTTGCTGAGTACTACCCAAGGGGCGAGATGCAGAAGTTAGAGCACGACCTCTGGTATCTAAAGATGAAAGGTTCCGACATTGCCACTTATACAGCTAGATTCTGCGATCTGGCTCTTCTCTGTCCAGGGATGGTCACCCCAGAAAGCAAGAAAATAGAGAGGTACATTTGGGGATTAACACCCCCAACGCAAGGGAATGTTTTAGCTACTAAACCCTCCACATTCGACAGCGCCAAGTGCCTGGCGCAGACCCTGATAGGTCACGGGGTTGATCTCGAGGAAGTGGCAGCCGCTCCCAAACCACCAAAGGCGAGTGGTGGGAAGAAAAAGTTTTGGAACAAGCGGAAGGGCCAGTCTTCGTAGGAGCCCTCCAAGAAACAATAGGTAGCGGCAGTTTATGCTGCTACCACTTGTGCTGCTGTTCCTACAGCTCAAGCACCTGCCAGTAGATATGCTGGTACCCTTCCGAGGTGTGACAAGTGCAACTTTCATCATCATGGGCAGTGCGGCGAGATGTTATGCAATATTTGTGGCAAGAAGGGACACACAACTTGATTTTGCAAGACACCGGCCCAACCAACCAATCAGGCTCCTGGAGAGGGCGTTGGTCAAGCCTGTTATCGTTGTGGGGAGATCGTGCACTTCAAGAGGAATTGCCCCAAGGCAACAACAGTTGGCAACACAGGGAGACTGCTAACGATTGGCCAAGAGGAGGCAGTTGTTGATCCCACCATTGTTACGGGTATGTTCCTCCTCGACAACTCTTATGCATGCATTCTTTTCGATTCTGGTGCGGAGAGAAGTTTTGTTAGTCATGCATTTAAGCATCTACTCCAGCATAAACCCTAACCTTTATCCGAAACATTTACCGTTGAGATGGCTAACGGAAAAAAAGAGAGCACTAACGACATATTCATAGGCTGTATCCTTACCCTAAACGACCATTCCTTCCCAATCGACCTTATGCCATTTTCCATAAAAACCTTCGACGTCATCATCGGCATGGATTGGTTGAGCTCCAATCGTGATGATATCCTTTGCTACGAAAAATCCATCCGTCTCAATCTGCCCTCGGGCGAAGCCCTCATAGTCTATGGTGATGCATTACTAGCCCATGTCATTGATGACAAGCAAAAAGTTAAAGACCTCGAGAGAAAACCTGAAATCTGTAACTTTCCGGATATCTTCCCCGAAATCTTCTCGGAATCCCTCCCAAACGCCAAGTCGAGTTCCGTATCGACTTAATTCCCGGAGCTACGCCCGTAGCTAAATCCCCATACCGTCTAGCGCCGGCAGAAATTCAAGAGTTATCCAGCCAGCTCAATGAACTACTCAGCAAAGGATTAATCAGACCAAGTTCCTCACCCTAGGGAGCCCCAGTCTTGTTTGTGAAGAAGAAAGATGGATCCTTTCGGATGTGTATAGATTATTATGAACTGAACAAGCTTACCATCAAGAACCGTTATCCCCTACCCATAATCGACGACCTCTTTGATGAACTTCAAGGAGCCGGCTACTTCTCCAAGATAGACCTAAGATCAGGGTACCATCAACTACGTAGTCCATGAGAGTTATGTTCCTAAGACAACATTTCAGACTCGGTATGGTCACTACGAGTTTGTAGTAATGCCCTTTGGTCTAACCAACGCACCGGCGGTATTCATGGATCTGATGAATTGGGTGTGCTGCCCTTTCCTAGACAAGTTTGTAATCGTGTTCATTGATGATATACTTGTCTACTCTCGGAGTGAGGAAGATCATAGACAACACTTAAGGCTAGTGTTAGAAACACTAAGGGCGGAGAAACTTTATGCAAAGTTTTCAAAGTGCGAATTCTGGATCAGGAAAGTAACTTTCCTTGGTCACGTGGTTAGCGAAGAAGGTATACACGTGGTGTCACACCCCCAAACCATAACGGCGGAAACGTTCGGGGGCGGAGGACGTCATGTACAGTATCATATCAATGCATAATAGTAAACAAGCAACAACATCATCCATTGCATTAATAGTCTAATTTAATACAAGTGTGTTATGTGTATAGTTTGAAAGACACCAAAATATGAATCAAAATAAAAGACGAGTCTTGAATATGCTCCGTCTTCTCAAAACCTGGTCCAGCGTACCTATCTACTGGTAACCTAAGAATACAAGTTATTTTGAAAGAGTAGATCAGCATTTAAGCTGGTGAGTTCATAAGTATTTTAGTGTCAATGTTTATATAAGTTTGATGAAAGTGTTTGTAAATGTTTGATGTAAATGTTTGTAAGTGTTTGATGTAAATGTTGTATCTCCTAGAAAATCCTATATTTTCTACTTATAATGAAATGTAGTCTTTTACCAAGACCCGACTGTTCTGAATGATTGTTCTTTTGTAAAAGTGAGTGTTTTACCCAAGTATGACTATCATTACCAAAAATATAGTTTACATTACCGTTTATGTGAGAAGTGATGGGTTTTGCGCATTCTAACACTCCTAAATGTACATGCAACCCTAAATACCTTGGATCTATGTTTTCTCTATTATACATGCAATTATGAACTTTCCAAGGTATTACCCTATCTAGCATACAATACTTGATACTTGGGTAATCAAATGGATAGAATAGATACCTTTGTTTGATGTAACTTGTCTCCATGAAGCTTGAGTGCCTAGTGCCCCAAGTGTGACACATCAAATGGTTCACACAACACCAAATGCACATGGAATGACTTGAGAGAAATGGAACACTCCTTGAAATCGTCTAGCCCTCATATTCACACATTAGTGCACGATTTCTTGAGCCATGGGATTCTTTTATATGGTGGCTATTAGGGTTACACCATGTAACTCATAACTTTACCCATTCCTTATGCTCCATGGATTTTAACCTCCATGGAGTATCCATGGGTCACCCCATGGACTTAGTCCAACATAAGGAATCTTGGATCACAAGCCCACATATATAAGAATGAATGATTTACACAATCAACCCATATATTTAATTAGTCTCCTTTTGATCACTTAATTAATTCCAAATTAATTCTTGATCAATACTAATTAAATAACCTTATTAATATATTAGAACTTATAATATATTAACCAACCTTAAGTGTTATTTCTCTCATTATAGTCTATCCAAATGCATGATGCCATGCAACCCAAATGGACCATGCCGGGTCGGGTCAAGTCTTACCAATTATAGTTATGGACTTAGACATTAATCCAACAGTCTCCCACTTGGATAAGTCTAAAACTATTATTGCGTATGACTTCAGGAACCGATCAGCAATCGTAGCTCTCAAAAGCTTCTGTCGAACTCTGACCTTGTCGATGAACTCTGACCTTTGTCAATGACTTGTCCATTAGATAAGGGATCATATATTCCTCCATTCTAGATATCATATGGACTGAGACATGGATTATCAATCATTCTCTCTGTCCATTTGTTGTTTCCCGATTTCCGATTCATGATGACTGACTGATTGAACAAATCAAATCAGTCCTGGCTTGGCCAAGCACTCACATGTATCATCTTTAAATCATCGAGGGGCCCACAGATATCGCTTTTATCCCGAAGGTAAAAGGAATGGATAAACTTCGACTCATATGGCTTGTTCTACTACTTGTTGAATCATACACAAAGGAACGTTTTATAACATCGAGTTACCGAATGCGTTTTCGTGCAATCAATGTACAACATAAGATATTATCGTCTCATGATTACTCGTGATAAAATCCATGAAGTGATTCAAATGAGCGCGGGTTGAATCCAATACTCAGAACTTATGGGCACTCATGAGTGTTGTAGCACCACTTTGTCCACCAACTTGGACCTCTACAAACCAACCCATGACAGTCTTGATTCATATATACTTCCAACATATGACCGACTGTGGATGGTTTGAATAACTTAATCATTCAGGAAGAGCGACTTAGTTATTCTGGAAGTCAAAACATGCAAAGTGAAACACAAGAATAAATGAATCAAATATGGTATCAGACCCTATGAATATAAATAAACACTTTTATTTATCACCATACTGATTACTCATTATTCATTGTTTCGGTTTTATCAACTTTATACTTGAATTAAAAACACTAGTTGTCCCATGCTCCAAGCATGTACACTATGTTTTTCTTAAACAATAGCTTTGCCATACACCAAGTATGCACTCTATGTTTGTCTATGATCCTTACTTTGTGAAATAAACCAATTGAACATAATTTCAATGATTCTAATTTCACACTCCCAAATCCTTATCGAAAAATGTGAGAATTTCAAATTCCTATCATTTATCGAAATCTATTTAGATTTTAAACTTATATGCACTGACCCTCCTGTAATGAATATGTACAAAGTCACAAAGACTTGTCAACAGTCATTATAAGGTATTCCAATGGAGATCAACTCCATGGAAACTAAGTCTCATATTCAAAGTACATTGCTTTGGACATGCTTCTTGCATTAAGTTTTCTAATCTTACACAGATAACTTCCACCTATGGAGACAACTCCATATTCTCATTTTGACTATCACTTCTGAATAAGAGATGCCTCTTTTCAGAATATGTCAATATGGTCCTTCCAAAATTAGCACTATACTTCCAACTGTCCCTGAGCAACCAATCTTTGGTAAACCTCAGATTGTCCTCGATAATTGCTTAATCATTTTAGTCATATCCAATTCTAGACCTTTTCCCTTCTTAATGCCTCTGGGCATTTGGAAATATTTAGAAATGACAAATATTATAGCACATGCAATCGATCCTGTACCCAAAGCAAATGGTACACGATTCATGATGTCTCACATAAAGACATGATTCTAGACCAGTCTTTTGCTACAATATTTTTATTTGCCATGTTTTCAAAATTTGACTATGAAGAGGGATGCCGTAATCATAATCGAATTTTGAGAACGCAATATATAGAATTTCCTTAAGTTGAACCAATCCAACATGAAATTCATATATATATTCTTGACTAAAGATGATTAAGGTCTCAATCTAATCCTTTAGAACTGAAATGAAGTATATCCTCTCCCTTAATTATAGCAAAACAACTTTTTCAATCCCTGCAGCCTCACGAATTGAAACTTTTGTTTTCTATAATTAACATTGCTAACTTGCAACACTAACAATAATTATCATGCTCCCACTAACATGATGATTATTAGCATAACACTTATGCTCCCACTAGCTTTGACATATACTCAGAAATCAGCTGGACTTCTAGAAATCAATACTTTATTGACTTCCTTACCAAAGTTCAGATTTCTGATACGAGATGCTTTGATAAAACTTTATCAAAATCATACACCTTTCCTTAGATAGCATGCATGTGTGTCTAAACAATTTCAAAACTATGAAAAGGGATGCCGTAATCATAGTCTCAATTATTTAGACCTTTTGCCATCTTCTTCAAATCTACTTGGTGGAAGTGTTTCCTCACCATCATTTTCATGAATCGGAGAGAAACCTTATGACCCTTAGATTTTATGGTGTATGTGTTCTTATCCATGTGAATCGTCAAAACCATAGTCACAAGACAAGGATAATGACAAATCCAAACTCATATGGACTGAACTTATGCAATCTTAACTTCTTGCCACCTGGCAGTACAGGGCCTGCCATTGCTTCCAAGTTGTTATGCAACCAATTGAGAACTTTCAGAACTCCTATGCAAAGCCAACTCTAACTGGAATGGGCACAGAATATGTCAACATGATAGGTTATAAACCTCAAGTCGTGTGCTAGTGAAGAACGTCAGGTTTTATTCTTGATTAGTTCTTGAAATTATTTTTAGGATCTTTAAGACTCCCACTGTCCTCTTGACATATAAGACTATCTTGCCAAATATTCAAGAGATAGTGCGGATTCTTTATCAAGACAAACACTTCACACAATTGGCCTTAGTTGGTCTTTGTTTAATCCAAAACATCACAACTTACCAACTTCAAATGTACAAGAGTAGGACACTTTTACTCTTACATTTGACAAGTGTTATACACCTTTCTTTAAGATATGTCACTCAACTTATAGTCTTGGAGTATGACTCTAAGACTTGTTTTGAAACGAAGTATGACTCATCTTCTTGATTTAACCATTTCAACAATTCATGACTCCTCTTCTTAGTCATAAGAATGCACTAAGATGTCCTTAGAAGACCAATTGTGATGTGGTTCTTTAATCATTAAGATGATCACAAAACATGATACTAAAGTACTCTCCCATCTTTTCAGATTTGAGAAACTTTTATCTGTCTGCCTAATTTGATTCTTCCCATTCGTTCTGCCATACATTGAGACTTTTCCAATGTTTCAGAATTATACTTAAACTTGTAAGTATAACCATATTTACTAAAATTTAGTAAATCATGACGAATAGTCTTAACGAGCTTTGTGGTGGACTTGACCAGTGCACAAGAATGTGTACTCGATCCCTTTAGTCCTTAACTTGACTCACACATCCATGTGAACAAGTCTTAATTTTCCAATGCTTGAAAGTTCTCATTCATCATACTATTCACCTTTCATGATTCCAAGTTTCTATCCAACTGAAGCCTTGGGAATGAGAATCTTTCCTTATTTGGTAAATTATGACACTACCACAAACGAAAGAATCAAGTCCATTTTTCAAATATTGCTATCAATGGAATCATATAAACAACCATTTTTCACAAATGCCACTTGTAAGGATATTTAAAATAAATATAAAATTAAAAACTTTTATTTTATTTCAAAACTTTGCGGAAAAAACTTATCCTTATAGTGCAAATGCATACGGAAAAACTTGTTGTTATCTATTCCTAAGCAATATATCATAACTCCTAAGTAACAGCTTCAAAATTCTGATGCGATCGAAATCCACCTACGCGATCAGAATCAGCATATACTTCCTTTAAGCTTTCTCTCTATTCTTTGATTCTTAAAACATCAACATGTGACCCAGTCACATCATGTAATGAGGATCTTAGAATAGAAACTTAACAGAGTTAGATAATGGGCTCTACCTGAAGTAGAGTCAGACTTATTGACTTTAACATCCTTAGGTAAACTTGGCAGCTTTGCAATCAACGCCCCTTCCTTTGGCAAAATAAACATATGGACCCTTTGGTAATGGGACTATCTCAGACTTAGCCTTTCTCCTGACCATTTGGTCAACCGGGTTGACTATGGCCAATCCCTTTCCATTGGGAAGAGAATGCTTTTTCTGGATTTCCAGTGTCATCATTGTCACTGTCCATAAAGTTTTTGGGAAGTTGATCTTCTAATCAAATTTGCTTTACTATCGTTCCAAATCATTGTTGATTCAGCAGCACCAAGCAAATAGATATGATCATTAAGGTTCATGTCATAGTCTGTTTCATAGTAGTCCCAAAGGAACTCACTATGTGACTTAGAAAGTGATTGAACATCCAACTTTCTCAAGACTTTGACACCCAACTCTCCCAGCTTGGTAATATCTGACTTCATCTCTAAGATGTGATCACACATAGACCTTGCTTGCCATTAGGGCTTGAGTGACCTTGAACTTGTGGGTTAGGGAGAATAATTGGAGGAGGTGGAGGAAGTAAAGTTCCAAGAGATTTGGGAAGATCATAGATGTCTGAACTAGACATCTTTTGGGAGATATTCAAGATAGTTGATCTAAAGTCCTTAATATAACACCCAATATGAAATATTAAGGCTAGGATCCAACAACCTATTTATAACTGGAGGAGGGATGCCGTAATCTGAGTTATAAAATAGTTGAAGGTAGGTAAATGACGATTTACCAGTTTCCACCATGAAAAACGAAATAATGTAATTAGGTTTTTAATTGGATTTGAAACTCCTAGATCTTTTGAGATTCATTGAACTTTTCAATGGCATGTTTCAATCTCGAGTGTGCCCTTCAGGTTTTGTGACTGGGATGCCGAGGATCACAAAACAAGGTGTGAAGTAACCATGCAAATATACTTGGTACCCTTAATATTTACCCCTCAATCGATGTGCCGGTTAACCACACGAGCTCCACCGATACTATGATAAATATTAAGTTACCCTTTGCCTACTTTGTTAAATCCAGGTTAGTGTGTCGACTAACCACACATGCTCCACTAACGGTTTAAACAAAGTGCAAAGTGTAATTTCATGGATTAGCACCTTATTCACATTTTCCTAGGTAACTAAGATTGGGAATTTATAAGTGTTTAGTTACTTAGTATTTATCATTAATACTTTTAATGAAGGGAGAATTATAGTCCTTGTCCTACCCGTTCGACTAACGACCCTCCACCAGTCAAGGAAGCGGTGGGTGAGAGTGGACACCCATTAAACTACCATTTTATAGGCAGTAACCTTATACCCCCCTTATAGACTGGCTTCGTGAATGAGGCCTACTAACGGTAAGACTGACTTGCTCTTATACATATATTTATTATTAACTTATAATACTATAAAGTATAAGGGTTGAATTTTAACTTTTAAAATTCTAAGGGCTAACTTGGAATTAAAGTATTCATGGGGAAAACTTTACAAATTCCAAAACTTGAGGGCAAGTTTTGAAAATATTCAAAACTAATTAATTCCATAACTTATGTGTTTAAAGTAGTTTTAATTAAAAAAAAAACTCTTCAAGTTCCATAACTTGAGGACAAGTTATGGAAGACTTTAAACTAATAAAAGAATGTAACTTTTCTTTATTTTTGTAACTTATGGAACTAATTAAGGTTACACATTTTATCATTTAATGAAGTGACTCTTGAACCTCCATAACTTGAGGACAAGTTATGGAGTCATAAAACCATTTAATGAGGACAAGACTCTTCATTTTTGTAACCATTGCCAACTTTTTATGAGTTTTATGAAACTTAAATGTGACTTTTCATGTAACTTGAGGACAAGTTACAAAAACACATTTTAGAATCAACTCTTAGATTAAAATGGATTGAAAACACATAATCAATTAACTTTTCTATTAATCTCATAAACTCATATGAACAAAGATAATTCACATCAAATTTTTTTTCAAGTAATTAGCATAACTTTTAAACTAATACAAATCGATTTTTCAGCTAATTTTGCAAGTATAACAAGAAAACAAGCCTTGGCTCTGATACCACTGATGGGTTTTGCGCATTCTAACACTCCTAAGTGTACATGCAACCCTAAATACCTTGGATCTATGTTTTCTCTATTATACATGCAATTATGAACTTTCCAAGGTATTACCCTATCTAGCATACAATACTTGATACTTGGGTAATCAAATGGATAGAATACATACCTTTGTTTGATGTAGCTTGTCTCCATGAAGCTTGAGTGCCTAGTGCCCCAAGTGTGACACCTCAAATGGTTCACACAACACCAAATGCATATGGAATGACTTGAGAGAAATGGAACACTCCTTGAAATCGTCTAGCCCTTATATTCACACATTAGTGCACGATTTCTTGAGCCATGGGATTCTTTTATATGGTGGCTATTAGGGTTACACCATGTAACTCATAACTTTACCCATTCCTTATGCTCCATGGATTTTAACCTCCATGGAGTATCCATGGGTCACCCCATGGACTTAGTCCAACATAAGGAATCTTGGATCACAAGCCCACATATATAAGAATGAATGATTTACACAATCAACCCATATATTTAATTAGTCTCCTTTTGATCACTTAATTAATTCCAAATTAATTCTTGATCAATACTAATTAAATAACCTTATTAATATATTAGAACTTATAATATATTAACCAACCTTAAGTGTTATTTCTCTCATTATAGTCTATCCAAATGCATGATGCCATGCAACCCAAAGGGACCATGCCGGGTCGGGTCAAGTCTTACCAATTATAGTTATGGACTTAGACATTAATCCAACAAGAAGATCACAATATGAATATAGTGGGAAAATAAAGATGTACTATAGAATTGTATATAGTAACTACCATTGTACTAACTACCTTAAACCAATTGTTTAATTAAGGTAAAATGTGATGAGATTATAACCATACTTGATTGACTAGTAAAACACGACATTCGAAGACGTCGAAATGGTATGACATTCGTCACCCGTAGACCTGCAGGTCCCACTGTAGCTAGCAACAAGGTGTAGGATGGTCAATCCCGTATAGATCTATACACAAATGCACGCTCTCCTTCCAGGAGACTCTGTTTACAAAACGTGACACAGCAGTATATTGTCATGCCATGAAGTAATGGCTCACATTAATGTTATAGTGTTCTTGTATTTGTATAGTATGTTCTCTCTGTTCTATAGTATAGTATGTTCTCTCTGTTCTAGTGTATAGTATGTTCCTCCCTGTTTCTCGTTATAGTATGTTCTTTCTGTTTCTCGTTATAGTATGTTCTTTCTGTTTCTCGTTATAGTATGTTTGAACTGACTCGTGTATTAATTGACTCTTGTATATTTCATTTTTCTAGAAATAGTGAGTAGTAATCCTCTAAACTATACTTATTATAGTTTACTAGTAATGTTGTTTGAATGACTGATCATGTTTGTACACCTTTGCTACCCAAAGGTATTGAACTAATCTAAGAACTTTTATACCTATCAGATATACATAATGTATAACGAAGATCCAAACGACACTAGGACAAACAACCGATACCCTAAGTCCACAACCAAACAAGGAACAGGAAATAAAGCGAGTTATCAGTCCTAAGCCCTTTCAACCTTATTTATATAACTATCTCTATATAGACCTGATTTTGACAATATATAAGTTTAAAAGAGTTTGATAAAGAGTTTAGCATATAAAATAGTTTTAACCATTTGAATGGTTATAGATGACTTGATGTCAGTTTATAAATATGTTTTGAAATAGTTTGTTTGACAACACAGTTTTGAAGTATAAGAAATCCACATGTTTGATATTTATTAATCACATGTGATTGATTCAATAACTATAATGTTTTCTACTTGTATCCCCCCCATAAAAGCATTTAAAATCATTTAAAGATATGTTAAGGGGTATGAACTCACTTGTAGTGAGTGAGTCGAATGAAAGATCGATATAGGATGCTAAGTGTCAAGTGAAGTCTTGAGCACAAACGGGTCCTATTAAGCATATAATGACACATATATGTATATAATTAGTGTATATAACAACTAATCATGTTAGGGAACAACCTTAGGGACTAGGAAACACTTTGAATGAAGTGTTAAAATCACATATGATTGTACAAAAGGTGTTCACGGCCACATAATAGTGTGTTTACGGCCAAGATTTGTTCACGGCCAATGAGTTTACGGCCAACACATGAAATAGCTAGGGTTTACGGCCAAGACTTGAAAGGGTTCATGGCCATGGCATAAATCAAGAAGGGTTTACAGCCATGCAAGGGTTTACGACTGTAAACTCTTGATGTTCTTGCTAAAATGGTTATTTCTTGGATGCTAATCAAGAGCTTCTAATAGATAACTAGTATATGGAAAGGATACTTACGATTTGGAAGCTAAAAGGGGTGATTACGGACCAAAGAACTAGTGTGTGTTCTTGGTGTTCTTTAAGATCTAACCCCAAAAAGAGATGAATTCACGGATGAAATCATGGGGTTTTACTAGATTAAGAAGGATATCAACTTATAAATGAAAGAATCACTTACAAATTTGACGAGAAACGGAAGTGTTCTTGATGATACTTGAGAGAGAAATGGGCGTTCTCGACTTGGAAGTGTGAGAAGTGAATAAAAATGAAGGAATATCATACTTAAGAGGCTAGTTCACGGCCAAACAAGAGCTTACGGCCGTAAGCTCTAGTTTACGGCCGTAAACTCCATGTGATGGAGTTTTCCGGCTTGAATGTTGCACAATGAACTCTAGTAGATCCTTCCTAACACCCAATCCTTGAATGTACTAGGCTTAGAACACTCAAACAGACCCTAAACAATGCTAAAAGATAGCAGAAACAAGTCTGACTTTTTATTGAATTGAATGGCTTTACAAGATATAAATTTCGGGTTGTCATACGTGGACCCTTCCAAAATCAAAACGATCGAGATTTGGTTAGCACCGAAGACGCCCATAGAAATCCGTCAATTCTTGGGTCTCGCTGCCTACTATCGCAGATTTATCCAGAATTTCTCCAGGATTGCTAAGCCTTTAACCACTCTGACTCAGAAAGGTGTACCCTTTTGTTGGGGAGAAAAGCAAGACACCGTGTTTCTAACATTAAAGCAGGCCCTATGCAGCGCACCTATCTTTTCTCTTCCTGAAGGGACAGAGGCCTTCGTGGTCTACTGTGATGCATCCAATAAGGGCCTAGGTTGTGTGCTCATGCAGCGAGGAAAGGTTATTGCATATGCCTCGAGATAGCTGAAAGCACACGAGGTCAACTATACAACTCACGATTTGCAGTTGGGAGCAGTGGTCTTTGCGTTAAATATTTTGAGACATTATATCTACGGAACCAAGTGTACTGTCTTCACCGACCATAAGAGCCTACATCATATCTTTGATCAGAAAGAATTGAACATGAGGCAACGGCGATGGGTAGAGCTACTCAGTGATTATAAGTGCGAAATACGCTACCATCCTGGCAAGGCCAATGTGGTAGCGGATGCCCTCAGCCGGAAAGAGTATTCAGGTCGTAGAGTGAAGGCACTAAAAATGACCATCCATTCCCATCTGTCCGCACAAATCAGAGAGGCTCAGCTGGAAGCCTTAAAACCAGAAAACATGTCGAATGAAGCCTTGAGGGTAATGGAAAAGAACTTGGAGATCAGATGAGACGGGGTTTACTATTTCATGGACCGGATCTGGACCCCAAAGTTCGGCGGTTACAGGGAGGTTGTTATGAACGAAGCTCACAAGACTAGATACTTCGTTCACCCAGGTTCGGATAAGATGTACCTGGATCTCAAAATGCTCTATTGGTGGCCGAACATGAAAGCAGAGATCGCTACCTTCGTGGGCAAGTGCCTGACTTGCCCCAAGGTGAAGGAGGAATATCAAAAGCCCTCAGGTCTACTTCAGCAGCCAGAAATAACTGACTGGAAGTGGGAAAGGAATACGATGGATTTCATCACTAAGTTGGCCAAGTCTCCGAGTGGGTACGATACCATCTGGGTAATTGTCGATCGACTGACTAAATCCGCCCGCTTCCTGCCAATCAAAGAGACATTCAAGATGGAGAGACTTACACGAATCTACATCCAAGAGATAGTTCGTCTGCATGGTGTACCTGTGTCCATTATCTCCGATCTGGACAACAGATTCACCTCGATATTTTGGCAGTCACTATAGAAGGCTCTTGGAACTAAGCTGGATATGAGCACAGCTTACCATCCACAGACAAACGGGCAGAGTGAGAGGACCATTCAGACATTGGAAGACATGTTGAGAGCATGTGTCTTAGACTTTGGTAAGTCGTGGGATACCCATTTGCCCTTGGTCTAGTGCTACTGCAACAACAGCTACAATACCAGCATCAAGGCTGCACCATTTGAAGCCCTCTATGGTCGTAAGTGCAGATCCCCTCTGTGCTGGGCTGAACTGGGTGACACGCAGCTAGTTAAAGGTCAAGTCCCGGATAGCACTCTCAGAGGCCCAGAAATCATCCGAGAAACTACAGAAAAGATCATACAAATCTGGGAACGATTAAAAGCTTCAAGAGATAGACAAAAGAGCTACGCTAATAAGAGACTAAAACCTTTGGAGTTCCAGGTTGGTGACCGTGTTCTTTTGAAGGTCTCACCCTGGAAAGGCATGATACGCTTTGGAAAGCGTGGAAAGCTGAATCTACGATACACAGGACCATTCGAGATCCTCGCAAGGATTGGTCCCATAGCATACAAACTTCAGTTACCCCAAGAACTTAGCAACATTCATCCTGTCTTCCACGTCTCGAACCTTAAAAAGTGTCTATCCGACGAAACCCTTATGATCCCTTTTGATGAGATCGAGATCAATGAGAACCTCAATTTCGTGGAAGAACGAATAGAAATCATGGATCGGGAAGTCAAGCGAACAAAACAAAGTCGCATACCGATTGTAAAGGTCCGCTGGAATCCCAAGCGGGGACCTGAATTCACTTGGGAGCGAGAAGATTCCATGAAACAGAAATACCCTCATCTTTTTCCGAGTCCATGATTTGTATTTTGTGTGAATTTTGGGACGAAATTCCCTATAACGGGGGGATGATGTGACAACCCGAACCTTTTTCCGTTACCGTTAGCCAATTTCCGTTAATAAAATTTGAATTTTATTGAGTTCCGTCAAATTCCTTTGGTTTGGAAAATCATTTAGTTATATATATATATATATATATATATATATATATATATATATATATATATATATATATATATGAGTCGGAACCAAAATCACGCGAAAAATCTGAGTTTCCTTTGAAAAATCAATAGTTTTCGGCCTGAGTGATGTTCACAGCCGTAAACCCATTTACGGCCGTACACCCGTTTGAGGCCAGCAATAGGTGGCCCCCACCACCGACCATGGAACCCCCCCCCCCCCTATAAATATGAGCATCTACCCCTCATTTACACTTTTCTGGAAAAACTCTCTCATTCTCTCCCTAACCTCTCAACCGTAAAAACCAAAAACACCCTCTTTTCTTCTGAAAATCATCAAGAATCACCTTTGGAGGTTGTTTTAGAGCATCTAAAATGCGTTTTTCATCGAATCCAAGATCATTGTTCTTGAGTTTACGGCCGTACACCCTTTAAACCTTCAAATCTTCAAAGGCCGTAAACCCTTCAAAGATTCATAAATCCTTCAAGAACACTGTTCACGGCCGTAAACCCTTCAAGGGGCAGTTCACGGCCGGAAACCCTTCACGGCCGCAAACTCCTTCACACCGTGAATCTTGACCGCAAAACCACTTTTCCACCTTGATCGAGTCTCGGTAACATTCCTAAATCAATAAAAAATGTTTTTCCAACACTATAATAATGGTTTCGCTAATTAAATACAATTATGTATTTAATTGTTGAGTAGGATCCCGTTGAGTACCGCGTGCATCCAACCAAGGGTTTCCACTCCCAGTCTCGCTATCCGACTAATCACACGACCGACTGTGAGTTCATACCCCTATGCTTTTACTATTTTTAATGTTTGCAGGGGGAATACAAGCTAAACACAAATGATTTGGTGAACTTATACAAAAGAATTTCAACAAGTTTAAAACTT
Source organism: Lactuca virosa (assembly GCF_052849685.1). NCBI lineage: Eukaryota > Viridiplantae > Streptophyta > Magnoliopsida > Asterales > Asteraceae > Lactuca > Lactuca virosa. The sequence goes on along the minus strand of NC_136430.1, from coordinate 216,992,750 downwards.
ATGCAATTGATACAACCAAAAGATTTCCATGTTTTATAAAATTTTTAGATATTTTATCCCTTTTGTAACATGCTGAGCATAAGGGACGTTTTCAACGTACAACCATAATTGTATAGTTTTTCAGATCAATACACAAACCAAGTACACAACATACATGCAAACTATAATAGGTATAGTTTGGGATTTTCAATAAACAGTTTTATGAATTCAGAGTTATACATTGCAAAACATATAAACTATGACAGATTTAGTTTATGATATACATTACTACATTCGGACTTCAAGAGTACAACATTAAATAATTATTTAAGTATAATTATTACCCTATAAAGTATACACACGGATTGAAATACAAAAGAACCATACAGAGCTACACGTAAACTAGTTAATACATGATTGTGAGACAACTCTTCAAATGTACCTTTCGGGGTACAGGTTAAATCCTATCATAGTATAACCAGAGTCTCCTGGAGGGAGAGCGCGGCATTTGTGAATAGATCTATTCGGGACTGACAATCCCAAACCTGAACTGCTAGCTACAGTTAGGGAGGCATGCCTGGGGTGACAAATGGCATATATACGACATTTGAAGAACATCGTAAAGGTCACTAGGTCATATCAAGCATGGTTATACGACTCATAATAGTATAAACTAACATTATTGTTTTGCGGGATTTCATTATTCATTAGTTTTATTTTAATTAATAAAACTAGTTCATAATACAAATGGAGGATTCCAGGGATTTCAACTCATAGTTTTATTTTAAGTAATGAAACTACTATACAGACTGGTAGTAACCAGGGTTTTCAAACAGAACATTCTATACATTACTGGTGATAGCCAGGGTTTTCATACAAAGGGTTTTCATTCGAAACAACGTTATACAATACAGCTGGTGGTAACCAGACATGCAAACTAATACATTATACACTACTACAGAACACAGTAATAAACATATATGTTAGAAAATATCGGATTTTCTTGGAAAGCATACAAACATTTTACAGAATTCAATGACAGGTTTTCATTACAAAAACATGCTTATGAACTCACCAACTTTATGTTGATTCTCTCTTTTCAAAACCGCTTGTATTCTCAGGAAATCAGTAGACAGGTACCTCGATAGACTTTTGAGAAGACGGAGCGTATAGAGTATCGTCTTTATTTTTGCTACTCTGCATGCTTTTCCTTTAAGCTTCCCTTGATCCTACAAAACATCAAAACGTAATCTTATCACATCATGTATTAAGAATAGGAACTTAATAGAGTTAGATAGTGAACTTACCTGAAGCAGAGTAAAGCTTTTTGATTCTTCCTTCTCTCAGATATTTCAGGTAGTCAGGGCAACTTCGCTTCCAATATCCCTTTAAATGGCAGTAGAAACAAATGGCTTCTTTTGCATTGGCACGTGAGATAATCCCAGAACTGGCCTTTCTCTTATGATCAAGAACTTTAACCATGGCCAATTCCTTTCCATTAGGAGAAGGAATCATTTTCGGGATGTCCATGTCATTGCCATTGTCAGCTTGGGAGGTAGATCTTCAAATCAACTTTTCTTGACCAATACGTCAAATCATTGTTGATTCAACAGCAATTGGCAAATAGGTAACATCAATGAGGGTCATGTCGCAATCAGTCATATAGTAATCTTTAATGAACTTACTATATGACTTGGGAAGTGACTGAAGAATCAAGTTAATAGACAACTTCATTGGAAACATGACACCCAACATTCCCAGCCTGTCAATATGCAGCTTCATGTCTAAGACATAAGCACATATAGACCTTCCATCTTGATGTTTCACTGCTAGTAGGGCTCGAGTGACCTTAAACTTTTCAAGTCTTTGAACTTGTGGGTCAGGGAGAATTATTGGAGGATGTGGAGGAAGTGAAGTATAATATTGTGGAATATCATCTTCAAGTGGAAAGCTTTTTCCAACAGATTCGGGAAGACCATAGTTGTCTAAACTAGACATCTACAAGGGAGAAATTCAAGTAAGTTGATTTAAGTCCTTAAGATAACACCCAAAATTGAAATATTAAGGCTAGGACCCAACACAATATTTTACAACTGGATGTCGTAATCCAGTTGTAAAATATTTGAAGGTAGGTAAATGACGATTTACCAATTTCCACCATGAAAAATGAAATAGATTATTAAGTTTTAATTGGATTGAAATTCCTAGATCCTTTGAGATTCATTGAACTTTTCAATGGCATGTTTAAATCTCGATTGTGCCCTTCAAGTTTGTGGCTGCGATGCCGAGGATCACAAACAAGGAGTGAATAACCATGAAAATTAGCTTGGTACACCAAATGTTACAGATCACCTAATCAAGGTGCTGGTTAACCACACACGCTCCATTGATCTATGATTAACATCAAGCTACCCTTTGCCACACATTGCCAGTCCCAGATAAGTGTGCTGGTTAACCACACGCGCTCCACTAACGACTTAACAAGGTGCAAAGTGTAATTTCATGGATTAGCACCATTTCACATTTTTCCTAAAATAACTAAGATTGGGAATTTAATAAAAGTTGAGTTAGTTTAATAATTTTCATTATACTTATTAATGAGAATTAGTGTCTTATCCTACCCGTTCGGCTAACGACCCTCCACTAGTCAAGGAAGCGGTGGGTGAGAGTGGACACCCATTAAACCACCATTTTATAGGCAGTAACCTTATACCCCTCTTGTAGACCGACTTTGTAAATGAGGCCTACTAACGGTAAGACTGACTTGTCCTATACATATATATATATATATATATATATATATATATATATATATATATATATATATATATATATAACTTTAATATTATAATAATATAAGGGTTGAATTTTAAACTTTTAAAACTCTAGGGTTTGGAATTAAAGTTTCATTAATGTAACTTTTCAAGTTCCAAAACATGAGGGCAAGTTTTGTAACTTGTCAAGACTTTTGAAATTCATAACTTGTTAACTTTTATGTTCCATGAATGAGACCTTTCCAATTCCAAACTTGTATACAAGTTATGAAACCTTCCAAGACTCTTAAAATTCTATAACTTACATTAGTTAATGGTTTCATAAATAAGGACTTTTCATATTCCATAACTTGAGGACAAGTTATGGAACATTTCAAGAACACATATGGATCAAATTAACTAGTCCAATTATGATATGATGATCATTTACAATTTTTACCTAATTTGATTCATATTCAAGATAGTTTCAAATTTTACAAATAACTAGTATTTCACAAAAATCAAGTAGTTATCTTAGAATTTAACAAACATCATGTTATTGGATGGTGATTAACATTACCATATCATTACAATCGAATTCTATAAACCAAAACAGTTTGTGGTAATGTTCCTAATCCAAAACAGGCCAACAACTCGAAGATTCTGCCTACAGACAAACCAACTCGTCGAATGCACTTATGAACACGACGAGTTCATCATCATAAGGCACCTACTCGTCGATTTAATGTATAGACTCGTCGAGTAGGCCGTGGCAGAATCCAGTTTTGAAGTTTTTTCAGCTTTGAAAATTACACAGATGCATCAATACAACAGAAAACATCCTAGGCTCTGATGTCACTGTTGGGTTTTATGTACTATAACATTCCTATGGTGCACTTACATCCCTAATGCTTTGGATCTAAGTTTTCTCTAATTAAACATGCAATAAACACTTTTCGAAAGCATGAAGCCTAAAGTAGCATGCAAGGTGATATTTGAATCATAAAAAAACAAGTTAGAATATTACCTTGTGTAGTACCTTGAATAACTTGGCCTCAAGAAAGCTTAGCACTCCAAGTGTGATGGCTCAAATGGAATCACAAAACACCAAGAACAATTTAGGATGAATATGGAGAGGTTATGGAGACTAGAAATTGGATTCTACTCTTGGAATAGCAAGTGGTAACCGATTTTAGGGTTGTAGATTCATATATATATATATATATATATATATATATATATATATATATATATATATATATATATATATGTGTGTGTGTGTGTGTGTGTGTGTGTGTGTAGAATATCAAGGGTCATGTGTAACCCTAATCCATACTCATAAGCTTATGATCCATCCATTTGATTTGGATATATACTTCATGGATTAATGTCACACCCCGCTAAAGTGGAAACACAAGGCGTGGCAGTACAAAGGGTATCATAGCAAAAGTTAAAAGACAACACCAACCATAGTATTAAAAATCATTACAAATTTACAATGAGTTTAAACAACTTTTTAAAAGAGATTACAATGTATTTAAAAGTCAAAGCATGCAAATTCTCCTACAAGTGTTGTGCCTCTTACTAGATGATTCCTGAAAAAGCATGTATAAACGAGCGTCAACTATAAAAATAGTTGGTGAGTACTCACATATTTAAAAATAATATTAGTTTCATAAATCGAAATCAAAGATTTGATAAAAGTTTCCATGAATAAAAATATATTGCTAAAATGAGTAAATAAGTTTGCAAAAACAAAGTTCGTTGTCATCATGAGAGATAAAATATGTTGCCAAAATGAGATGCAACGTTAATATTCTCATGGGAAATAAAGTTCGTTACTAAAACGAGTAAACAAGTTTCGTTGCTACAATGAGCAAACAAGTTCGTTGCTAAGACAAGTAAATAAGTTTCTAGTAACAAAAGTTTGTTGTTATAATGAGAAACAAAGTTTATTGCTATAATGAGAAACAAAGTTCATTGCTATAGTTAATAAGCGAGTTTGTATGTATATGAGCAAACAATGAGTTCACAACCAAGCCTATCATTGATGCCCTATCAAGATATACGCTTATCGTTCCATAGATTATATGGTATCATGCACTCCAGCAATTGGGCAAGTGAGGAGTTGTCAATTCCTAATAGCGCTATCCATAATGACCATTGGCTCAAAGAGTTAATGGTTGGAGTAAAGTGTAACGGAAGGGACTTAAGACGATAAGGCCTCATGTTTCAAGTTGCATAAACATACATAGCAAAATATAGCAATCAAGTTTGATACAAATCAATTTAAATACAACGAACAATAAATAGTTTTTCGGACATGCTTTTCCACCCCAAAACATAAAAACCGAAAATCGGGGGATGTGTGAATACTCACAATGCATTGAGATTATGCAAATGGTGCCTTGATCTATGTTCCACTTGTACCACTACCGATTCCTACAATAATGGTATATGCTAGTGAGTCTCTAATCGAAATCTAACACTAGTATACTTACTACTACAATTGAATTATGCCAATATTGTGTCAAAATTTAATATTGATAAGTTACAACATTTTTCTGTGAAATTTAGATTTCTATGAATCAATTTGTTGTATAACAAATTCAAGTGGAATTTCCTATTATTGAAATGTTAAAATTTAACATTTTAGGAGGTGTTCGAATGATTGAATATTTAAAGACCAAGTCATTTTAGTTCCAAAAATTCCCAAACTTTGCATTTCAGTTTTAGTTGAAGTCAAAGACCTTAAAATAAATTTTCCTAAATTTTTGATTTGTCTAACTATTTTTCACCATTTTAATTCCATGAATAATCGTAAAATCATGGAAAAATAGTAAGTTATCATGAAAAATTCTTATAATTTTTGTGTAACTGTTCTACATTGTACATAATCTGGGAAAATAATAAAATGTATTTTCAAACAGTTTAACACGATTTTTCTGATTTTTGTATATTTATTCTATCAATATAGATATAAATAGAAAACAGTTTAAAGAATTCGCCAAACTTTTTGTACACGTGTTGTTACATATATATAAAGCTGGAAAAAAAATATAAAAGTTGGTTTCCAAACAGTTTAGATAATTTATTTGTTTTATTCACTTAAATAAGGATGAATTCATGAATAGTTAATTAACAGTTAAATATATTACCAAACTTTTTGTAAACTTCAAATACAGTGTACATAATCTGGGAAAATTATTGAAATTCATTTTTGAACAGAAAATCCCTATTTTTAGAATTTAAGTCTGTCTAATACTAAGAAAATAAAAATAAATAGTAAACAGTTAAGATAACTCCCCAAATTTTTTATTTATGGTTATAACGTAATAAATGATTTTTTGGTAACTTTTTGTGAATTTTGGATAAGTTTAACTATTTGTTATTTATTTAATTCTTTTAATATACATTAAATCATGGAAAAATAGAAGCTTCGAAAAATAATAAATATGATTTTTATAACTTGGAACCCTACTTTTGTTATTTATTTGTGCTTAATAACATTAAAATAAAAACTAATAGTAAATAGTAATAAAAATTTCTCAAGCTTCATGGGGGATGTTGTTTTACAGTATAGGTCATTCATGAATTTTTCCATAATTTATTTACTAGTGTATGTATTTTATATGCTTTAACACTCTATTTTCTTATTATTTTCATGTAAAAATAAAGAAAACATATATTGAGCTGAAAATTTCCAAAATGTATCTTCACACAATTTAATAACAATGAAAAATAGTTTTCTTATTTTTGATGTCGAAAAACATGCCTAAAGGCTCAATAAATTATAAAGAAAACTTGGTTCTTGTGATTTTGGTAAAGTTTATTGATGTCACTTTGAGAATTTTTGCAACATGTTATAAAGATTTTTGAATCAAGATATTTTAGTCCCTCTGAATTTATGATGTTAAGAGTTCAAAATAATTTTTGAAGGATTTTATTAATGAACAAGACCTTTGAACATGCAATACAAAACTAGTATTCACAAAAAGGTGTTGTTTGAGCAACAGTTTTGTACAAATTGTTAAAAATCGAAATATTGGAATTTTCCAGTGAGGTTAGATGGGTTTGAAATATAACTCACAATATTATATTTTAGAAAAATAATCTCGAAGTTTGGTTAATAAATGAGTGAGATATGTGTGTTTAAAATCAGGCAAAGAAATCTGGCAGATTGCATGCATGATGATTGGTTAGAAAAGTGAGTTTTTCATCATTTCTTTGAGTAAATCTTGACATATTTTATGAAATCATTATTCTTGCATGTTATGTTCATGTTTCTAGAGATCAAATATATTTAAAAATCATAATTTACATACATGCATTAAAATACAAAAATCTTATTTCTCAAGAACTCTTAAAAATGAGTTTTATGTTCTTAACTTGAAAACCTATTTTTGTGCTAGGATTATGAACACGCAACCATGTTTTTCTACATGCATGGTGTTAAAAAACATCCATGATGTTCTAAAATCCATTTTAACCAAAAGAAAACAAATTTGAAGAAGATGAAGAAGTAGAAGTTGTTTTTTGAGTAATATGCACATAAAATCATAAGAAAATAGTAGGAACTTGCATGCATGATTTAGTTAGGTGTTTTTACCTTGATGAGTCCTTATGGATGATGGATATTTTTATGCAAAATGGTGGTTTTGGCTGGAAATTTTTGTGGGTAAAAGGAAGAGAAGGAATGGAGGTTTTAGAGAGAAGAAAAGAGAGAAAAGAGGGATTCTATCTCTCTGGATAGCTCATCTCTGTCGTCATCTCTTTGGGGTTTCCCTCCACCAAAATTGGCCACCAAGATACAAAGATGCATATATACTCATGAATTATCAATTGGAAAAATCTCTCCCATAGATTCTGCATCTAACTTAGTATTTTCTAGAGAGCTGTGAGAGAGAAGTTTTTAGAGAGAGAAAGAAGAGATGTGTGTGTGTGTGTGTTGCAGAATGAGAGTGAAATGAGGTCATGGGGCCTATTTTTGAGGTGTAATACCCCTTTCTCTTTCATTTTCTACTATAAAATTTAAATTCTTTTAAAAAATATCTCAATTTTTATATAAAATGTGCATTAAAATCAAGTTTTTATTCATAAAACCTTGATTTTTGATTTATAAATTAAGGGTAAATGTTAATGAGTTAAATTTTATTTTCCTTGAATGCATTTTCATAATATTAATTATTATAAGATCATATTATAAGGTTCATAACTATTTTTATAGAAATTTTAAGGTTAAATTTCATAAATTTAGGTTTTTAGGGCATTTAGGGTTTTTGAGAGTTTGTAAATCTTTGGATATCAAAATCAATTGAATATTTGACACTTCAATTTATCTTATGGTATTTTAACTCTTTTATAGTTATAAATAAAGTTTGTAACTTATTTTATCGGTTTATTGGCATTCTATGTAGTGGTTTCGAGATTCAAGTGAAATTGAGGAATCAAGTATACTAGTCCTAGCTTTCAACTTTGACTAAACTTCCAACGAGACTCTTGTTGGGTTATGAGCATTCTAACACTCCTAAGTGTACATGCAACCCTAAATACCTTGGATCTATGTTTTCTCTATTATACATACAATTATGAACATCCAAGATATTATCTTAATCTAGCATACAAAATAATAAATATAACAAGATAGAATACATACCTCTTTGATGTAGAATGTCTTTATGAAGCTTGAGTGCCTAGTGCCCCAAGTGTGACACCTCAAATGGTTCACACAACACCAAATACACTTGGAATAACTTGAGAGAAACTTGAACACTCCTTGAAATCGTCTAGCCCTCACACTCACACATTAGTGCACGATTTCTTGAGCCATGGGATTCTTTTATATGGTGGCTATTAGGGTTACACCATGTAACTCATAACTTTACCCATTCCTTATGCTCCATGGATTTTAACCTCCATGGAGTATCCATGGGTCACCCCATGGACTTACTCCAACATAAGGAATCTTGGATCACAAGCCCACATATATAAGAATGAATGATTTACACAATCAACCCATATATTTAATTAGTCTCCTTTTGATCACTTAATTAATTCCAAATTAATTCTTGATCAATAATAATTAAATAACCTTATTAATATATTAGAACTTATAATATATTAACCAACCTTAAGTGTTATTTCTCTCATTATAGTCTATCCAAATGCATGATGCCATGCAACCCAAATGGACCATGCCGGGTCGGGTCAAGTCTTACCAATTATAGTTGTGGACTTAGACATTAATCCAACAGTCTCCCACTTGGATAAGTCTAAAACTATTATTGCGTATGACTTCAGGAACCGATCAGCAATCGTAGCTCTCAAAAGCTTCTGTCGAACTCTGACCTTGTCGATGAACTCTGACCTTTATTAATGACTTGTCCATTAGATAAGGGATCATATATTCCTCCATTCTAGATATCATATGGACTGAGACATGGATTATCAATCATTCTCTCTGTCCATTTGTTGTTTCCCGATTTCGGATTCATGATGACTGACTGATTGAACAAATCAAATAAGTCCTGGCTTGGCCAAGCACTCACATGTATCATCTTTAAATCATCGAGGGGCCCACAGATATCGCTTTTATCCCGAAGGTAAAAGGAATGGATAAACTTCGACTCATATGGCTTGTTCTACTACTTGTTGAATCATACACAAAGGCACGTTTTATAACATCGAGTTACCAATGCGTTTTCGTGCAATCAATGTATAACCAACTCATAGTAACAACTCATATCTCTAGGTTTGAAGAATATAAGATATTATCGTCTCATGATCACTCGTGATAAAATCCATGAAGTGATTCAAATGAGTGCGAGTTGAATCCAATACTCATAACTTATGAGCACTCATGAGTGTTGTAGCACCACTTTGTCCACCAACTTGGACCTCTACAAACCAACCCATGACAGTCTTGATTCATATCTACTTCCAACATATGACCGACTGTGGATGGTTTGAATAACTTAATCATTCAGGAAGAGCGACTTAGTTATTCTGGAAGTCAAAACATGCAAAGTGAAACACAAGAATAAATGAATCAAATATGGTATCAAACCCTATGAATATAAATACACACTTTTATTTATCACCATACTGATTACTCATTATTCATTGTTTCAGTTTTATCAACTTTATACTTGAATTTAAAACAATAGTTGTCCCATGCTCCAAGCATGTACACTATGTTTTCTAAACACTAGTCATGCCATACACCAAGTATGCATACTATGTTTGTCTATGATCTTTACTTTGTAAAATAGATCAATTGAACATCACTCCAATGATCCTCTTTTCACAGTCCCAAATCCTTACTGCAAATGCAAGAATTCCAAATTCATGCCATTTACTGAAATCTGTTAGATTCTAAACTTATATGCATTGATCCTCTTAATGATTATGCACGAAGTCAGAAACACTTGACAACAATCATTACAGAGCATACCAAAGGAGATCAGCTCCTTGGAAACATCCTTCTTTCATTAAGTTTCCTAATCTTACACAGATTGAATAATTTCTAACTTTGAAACATTTCCATATTCCATTTTGACTATCACTTCTAAACAAGAGTTGTCTCCTTACAGATTATGTCAATATGGTCCTTCCAGAATTAACATTATACTTCCAACTGTCCTTGAGCAACCAATCTTTGGTAAACCTTAGATTGTCCTCGACAATTGCTTAATCATTTTAGTCATATCCAATTCTAGACCTTTTCCCTTCATAATGCCCCAGGCATTTGGAAAATTTTAGAAAGGATGAATATAGCACATGTAATCGATCCTATATCTGAAGCATATGGGACACGATTCATGATGTCTCACATAAAGACTAAACCAGTCTTTTGCTATAATATTTCCATTTCAATTTGCCAAGTTCTCAAAATTCAGATTATGAAAAGGGATGCCGTAATCATAATCGAATTTTAGAACGCAAATAATGGACCCATATATAGAATTTCCTTATGTTGAGCCATTCCAACATGAAAGTCATATATATATCCTTGATTAAATACGATTAAAATCTCAATCTAAGCTTTTAGAATTGAAATGAAGTATAATTTCCTCTCCCTTAATTATAGCAAAACAACTTTTTCAACCCCTGCAACCTCACGAATTGAAACTTTTGTTTTCTATAATTAACATTGCTAACTTGCAACCTTTGTCATAATTATCATGCTCCCACTAACATGATGATTATTAGCATAATACTTATGCTCCCACTAGCTTTGACATGTACTCAGAAATCAGCTGACTTTCTTACCAAAGTTCAGATTTCTGATACTAGATTGTTTTGATAAAACTTTATCAAAATCATACACCTCTCTTAGATAGCTCACATGTGTGTCCAAACAATTTTAAAACTATGAAAAGGGATGTCGTAATCATAGTCTCAATTGTTTAGACCTTTGCCACTTCTCACAAGTCCATGTTAGTGTGCCGGTAAACCACACACGCTCCACTAACGACTTTGACAATGCAAATATCACAATTGCTATCTAGCTAAAATCTACTTAGTGAAAGTGTTTCCTCACCATCATTTTCATGAATCGGAGAGAAACCTTATGACACTTAGATTTAATAGTGTATGTGATCTTATCCATGTGAATTTTTCAAAACCATAATCACAAGACAAGGTTAGTGACAAATCCAAACTCATATTGATTAAACTTGTGCAATCTTAAATTCTTGCCATTTGGCAGCTCAGGTGCCTGCCATTGCTTCCAAGTAGTTGTGCAACCAATTGAGAACTCTCAGAACTCCTATGCAAATCCAACTTGAGTAGGCACAAAAATTTCAACACGATAGGTTATAAACCTCAAGTCGTGTGCTAGTGAAGGACTTTAGGTTTTATTCTTGATTAAGTCTTGAAACTTTCAAGAGCTTTAAGACTCCCACTGTCCTCTTGACATATAAGACTCCCTTGTTAAATAGTCAAGAGATAGTGTGGATTCTTTATCAAGACTAACACTTTACACAATTGGCCTAAGTTGGTCTCTGTTTTATCCAAAACATCACAACTTACCAATTTCAAATGTACAAGAGTAGATAACCTTTTACTCTTACATTTGACTAGTGTTAACAAACCCTCTTTAAGATATGTCACTCAAGTTACAATCTTGAAGTATGACTCTAAGAATTGTTTTGGAACGAAGTATGACTCATCTTTTTGATTTAACCATTTCAACAATTCATGACTCCTCTTCTTAGTCATAAGAATGCACTAAGATGACTTTAGAGGACCAATTGTGATATGGTATCTTAATCATTAAGATGATCATAAACATGATACTAAAGTACTCTCCCATCTTTTCAGATTTGAGAAACTTTTATCTTTCTGCCATACTTTGATTCTTCTTATTCGTTCTGTCTCACATTGAAACTTCTCCAATGCTACAGACTTATACTTAAACTTATAAGTATAACCATATTTACTGAACTTAAGTAAATCATGACGAATAGTCTTCTTGAACTTTTGTGGTGGACTTGACCAGTGCACAAGAATGTGTACTCGATCCCTTAGTCCTTTCCTTATTCACATAAGGAATTAGTCTTAATTTTCCAAGCTGAAAGTTCTCATTCATCATACTATACAACTTGCATGATTCCAAGTTTCGGTCCAATTGAACCTTGGGTGATGAGAATCTTTCCTTATTTGGTAATATTAGACACTACCACAACCGAAAGAATCAAATCCATTTTTCCAATATTGCTATCAATGGAATCTTATAAGCAACAACTTTTCACAAATGCCATTGTAAGGATACTTAAAATAAATAAAATCAAAACCTTTTTCTTTTATTTTAAAACTTTGCGGAAAAACTTATCCTTACAATCCATATGAAAACCTTGTTGTTATCTATTCCTAAGCAATATAAATATCATAACTCTTAAGTAATAGCCCAAAATTCTGATCACCGAACCATGCGATTGAAATCCATCTTCGCGATCAGAATCAGCATGTACTTAATAGAGTTAGACAATGGACTTTACCTGAAGTAGAGCCAAACTTATTGACTTTAACATCCTTAGGCAGCTTCGTAACCAATGCCCCTTCCTTTGGCAATAGTTACCTATGGACCCTTGATAATGGGACTATCTCAGACTTCGCCTCTCTCTTTACCATTGGGTCAACCGAGTTGACTATGGCCGATCCCTTTCCATTGGGAAGAGAGAGCTTTACTGGATATCCAATGTCATCATTGTCAATGTCCATAGCGTTTTAGGAAGTTGAGCTTAGCAAATAGATAAGATCATTAAGGGTCTTGTCTTAGTCTGTCTCATAGGATTCCCAAAAGAACTCACTATGTGACTTAGAAAGTAGTTGAGCCACCAACTTTCTCAAGACTTTGACACCCAACTCTCCCGGCTTGTCAATATGTGACTACATCTCCAAGATGTGATCACACCTAGACCTTGCCTTGCCAATAGGGCTTGAGTGACCTTAAACTTTTTAGGAACTTATGGGTTAGGGAGAATAATTGGAGGAGGTGAAAGAAGTATGATATCCATGGGACATCATCTTCATTTAGGAAAGCTTGTTTCAAGAGATTTGGGAAGATCATAAATGTCTAGACCAGACATCTTTTTGGGAGATATTCAAGATAGTTGATTTAAAGTCCTTAATATGACACCCAATATGAAATATTAAGGCTAGGACCCAACAAACTATTTTATAACTTAGAAGAGGGATGCCGTAATCCAAGCTATAAAATATTTGAAGGTAGATGAATGACGATTCACCAATTTCCACCATGAAAAATGAAATAATTTATTAGATTTTAATTGGATTTGAAAGTCCTAGATCTTTGAGATTCATTGAACTGTTCAAAGGCATGTTTCAATCTCGAGTGTACCCTTCAGGTTTTGTGACTGGGATGCCGAGGATCACAAAACAAGGTGTGAATAACCATGCAAATATACTTGGTACCATTAATATTTACCCCTTAATCAGTGTGTCGGTTAACCACACACGCTCCACTAACGACTTAAGCAAAGTGCAAAGTGTAATTTCATGGGTTAGCACCAAATTCACATTTTCCTAAGTAACTAAGATTGGGTATTAATAAGAGTTTAGTTACTTAGTATTTATCATTAATACTTTTAATGAAAGGAGAATTATAGTCCTTGTCCTACCCGTTCGGCTAACGACCCTCCACCAGTCAAGGAAGCGGTGGGTGAGAGTGGACACCCATTAAACTGCCATTTTATAGGCAGTAACCTTATACCCCCCTTATAGACCGACTTCGTGAATGAGGCCTACTAACGGTAAGACTGACTTTACTCTTATACATATATATAATATTATTAACTTATAATATTATAAAGTATAAGGGTTGAATTTTAACTTTTAAAATTCTAAGGGCTAACTTGGAATTAAAGTATTCATAAGTGAAAACTTTTCAAATTCCAAAACATGAGGGGAAGTTTTGAAACTATTCAAAACTAATTAATTCCATAACTTATGAGTTTAAAGTAGTTTTAATCAAAAAAAAACTCTTCAAGTTCCATAACTTGAGGACAAGTTATGGAAGACTTTAAACTAATTAATAAAAAAAATAAATTTTTTTTATTGTAACTTATGGAACTAATTAAGGTTACACTTTTTTTTTAATTTAATGAAGAGACTCTTGAACCTCCATAACTTGAGGACAAGTTATGGAGTCATAAAACCATTTAATTAGAACTAGACTCTTCATTTTGTAACCTTTGCCAACTTTTATGAGTTTTATGATTCTTAAATGTGACTTTTCATATAACTTGAGGACAAGTTACAAAAACACACTTTGGAATCAACTCTTAGATTAAAATGGATTGAAAACAACTATTTCACACAACTTTTCTATTAATCTAAGAACCTCATAAGAACAAGATAATTCAAATCATCAATCTTCAAGAAATTAGCATGAACATACAAACTAATACAAATCTTGAAATTATGACAATTATCTTAGAAATTGGATTAGCATGAACATTACCACATCAAAAACAAGTTTATAAGTCCAAAAACATCTTAGGGTAATGTTCCTAGTCCAATTCCAGCCAAAACAATCGAATATATGCATCCAACTCGATTTTTCAGCTACTTTTGCAAGTATAACAAGAAAACAAGCCTAGGCTCTGATACCACTGTTGGGTTATGAGCATTCTAACACTCCTAAGTGTACATGCAACCCTAAATACCTTGGATCTATGTTTTCTCTATTATACATACAATTATGAACATCCAAGGTATTATCCTAATCTAGCATACAAAATAATAAATATAACAAGATAGAATACATACCTCTTTGATGTAGAATGTCTTCATGAAGCTTGAGTGCCTAGTGCCCCAAGTGTGATACCTCAAATGGTTCACACAACACCAAATACACTTGGAATAACTTGAGAGAAACTTGAACACTCCTTGAAATCGTCTAGCCCTCACACTCACACATTAGTGCACGATTTCTTGAGCCATGGGATTCTTTTATATGGTGGCTATTAGGGTTACACCATGTAACTCATAACTTTACCCATTCCTTATGCTCCATGGATTTTAACCTCCATGGAGTATCCATGGGTCACCCCATGGACTTAGTCCAACATAAGGAATCTTGGATCACAAGCCCACATATATAAGAATGAATGATTTACACAATCAACCCATATATTTAATTAGTCTCCTTTCGATCACTTAATTAATTCCAAATTAATTCTTGATCAATACTAATTAAATAACCTTATTAATATATTAGAACTTATAATATATTAACCAACCTTAAGTGTTATTTCTCTCATTATAGTCTATCCAAATGCATGATGCCATGCAACCCAAATGGACCATGCCGGGTCGGGTCAAGTCTTACCAATTATAGTTATGGACTTAGACATTAATCCAACAACTCTGACCTAATTTCTACTACTAGCTCAAATGCATGATGTGTGTATATGATTCATGAAAAGGTGTTCGAGGCAAAGAGTGACCCGAATATGGATAGTCACTACAGTTAAGTAGTTGTAGAATTCACATATCAATGTGAAATCTAAGTATACTATCTATCGTTCTAAGTGTTTCCAAGTTTCTAGTAGGTTATAACTTAGCTTCTAGTTACTAATTTTAGTATGTTTCGTGCTTATACGTGCAACTAAGTTTAGTCAAATCTAAAACCGAATCGAATTTGACGGTTGTCACAGTCTCCCCCAGTTGAAAGAATTTCGTCCCAAAACTCAATTCATGACGTATTCTATTAGACCTCAGCCGAATATGATTGTATAGCTGGAGAGGTGGTGATTTTGAGAGCTATTTGATTATTTTAAGTTAATTTCTTAAGGGAAGAGCCCAACCCTTTAGCTATAATCAAATTAATATTTCCCAAATTCGAGTTCTATAGTCTAGATTGTAGGAAATTACGATCATGGAAATCATGACCCAACCATGGTGACCTAGTCGAAAAAAATCATCTAGTTAGATATTATATAACTTAAAAGAGTGTTATAAGTTTTGCTGAAGCACCAACTGCATTGAGAATTAAGTCCGCATTGATCTTTAAATCGCACTCTAAATCAGCACTAAGTGTAAATTTGCCTCCTAATAAAGAAGAGATTGGGAACAATTTGTTCACTTCTGGGTTGGCTACTAAGTCTGGAAAATATATACTCCAAAATAAGAAGGGGTAACACGAATGAAAGAGAGACGATCGAGGATAAGTTCCTAAAAATACGTATTAAGGGTAGGCAACGAAGTTTTGGTACATCTCGAATGTAAAGGCTATTTAACTCCCATCTACAAAAGAAATTACGAAATGGACGAGGATTTTCCGAAGCTATAATTTCTACTATGGGTACTCTCACTATAATAGAACCATAATTGAAGACTATAGTTAGAGAGTTAATGTTTCTAATGAAGGCGGTGAAAGTTTATGATATTTTAAATCACATTATATGGGTTGCATTTTAAGTGTTTAAAATGATAAGTAATCTCACTGTTATTAAAAAATGTGTGATAATTCCAAGAGAATGAAGATACATGTGTGGCGATAAAACGAAGTAGTAAAACAATAAAGAAATTAATTAACGTTAAAAGTTTAAGTCGTCAATGAGGGAATTTATATAGAAATATTCATATTACAAATTTTTAGAAATTGTCCAATTGTTTAAGTCAGGAAAAATTCAAGTTTACGAGGAGTCAGAATTCATATTACAAATTTTAGGAACTCACTGGAAATTGAAAAGTAGAATGCTATTTTATGAAAGGTGTAAAAATGTCGATCATTGAAAATGGTGCATTCTTTATTTAGTGAGCTTACAAAAACAATAATGATAGATAATCGTAACATTCAAAACCTTTTTTATATACTATTAAAGAAAAGAAGAAACATAAGAAAATGTATTCTTTCAAATATATTTTCCGGATATAGAAAAATAATAAGCATGAGGGTATTCATCTTGTGTATTAATTGTAAGGTAAATACAATGAAAATTGCACTTTAAATAAAGTTTCCGAATTTAGAACGAAAGAGAAAATATAAATAAGGATTACTTGTTTATAGTAGATTTCAAAATAAAAAACAAAAGGTATATGATAAAAGGCGTAATTGAGTATATCAAAATTTACTAAATCAAAATTATGCCTCACGACTATACACGTATTAATCGCTCAAAACGAAAGGGTAGACTTCTAGTCTGCATGTGCACGAACATAATACCGAGAGAAACAAAATAGAAAGAAACAAAGTTAGACAATGTATTATGTTATTATTATGGGTGTGCGAGATCTAAAATCATAAGGAGAGCAAGAAATCAAGTGCGCGGGAAAGAAAAGGAAGGTAGCAGTGACAATTAAAATTTTAAGGACAATATCCGTAACTACATTTAAATCTTAGGTTGAGATATATTTCAAAACTTCAATCATTGATGTATGTTGGTGACTAAATAGACATGTGGAATTTTTAAAGCATTTGCTAAAAAAATCATGAGTTATCTATTAAGTTAAATTTCATTTGTGAAAAAGAAGAAATCATACCACTAGTAATTGAAAATATGACAACTTTTGACTTTTTAGACTTGAGTCCAAGAATGGTTAAAACGGATAAGGTAAAGACTCAACATATTTAGAGTAATAATTAGACGTTGTTGAAAGTGTGTCACTAGAAGTTTAAAAGTGAACATTAAGTTTTGTAATGCTGTAAATTTAAGAAACTTTATAGTTTATGAAGCTATATTGAAGCAAAGTACACAAATGAGGTATGTTTTGAAATGTAAGCATTAGAGATGTCTTATGAACATGTGTGAAGTAGAAAGTTGCAGAAATATCATATTGGGTTTTAAGAAAACACATTTAAGTAAAGTACAATGCCTAGATGAGAAAGTGGTCAAAAGAGCAAAAAAAAGTGGTTTGAAAGATCCGGTGAAGCTTTTACGCATAGTATGGACTTCAGTGTCATATGTTTAAGTTTTATAGCATAGAACTTAAACACTTTTATAAAAGAAAATGTTTCTAAGTTTTTCAAAAACGTGCCAAAATGGTAATCAAGGTATAAAATGGTTTATATGTCCTTAAAAACACATCTATCCATTGAAATGGATTTGAAATGAAATTGAAATAGCAAGGTAAAAACCAATATTGGTTAAATTGAGTCTTGAAGAAAAGTCTTAAGTTAAAGCAAGTTGTGAAAAGTAAATTTGGTTGTTTTTAGCGAGAAGTATGGTTTACATTGTTAGGATAGGTCTAGTAAGTTGTATGAAGTGTTTATAAAGTATTTTATCAATGATAAATAAAACCGATGAAGCGAAATAACTTTTCGATGGAAGATTAAGAAGTAAGGAATTGGTAGATTAGTGGAGCTGATCATACCTAAATACAAAGGCGAGTACAAGACGAGTATAAGGCGAGTACCAATGTCTTTTCCCAAAGATAAAGGACAAGAAAATTTGTTTGAAAAACGTTTTATGGTGTCAATGCAGTTTACGACCTTTTATTGAGGTCAAAAGTTAAGTTATAGGTTAGGCGCCTGGTTCACGGCATAAGAGGATGTAATCCTTTATAATGATAGGAACGTCAGTAATGTCGATATGGATTAAAGGAATGTATGAAAGTAATAAGGTTCGAAGAAATATTCAAAATTTGTAGGAAGGATTCGAACATTCTAACATTTGTAGAAAGTAATAAGTTAAGTTATAGGTTAGGCGCCTGGTTCCCATTCCAACATTCGGTCCATCTCATTTTGGTACATCACAGCGAAGGATCGAAACTCAACAACACCCTTCTCAGCAAACTCAAAATCCAACTACGGATATACAAAAGCTTCCCTCTCCAGTTCAGAATCATCAATCTCCTCCACTCCAACAAAACTCACCGCATCAAGAACAACAAAACTCACTGCATCAAGAACACTCTCCGATTCAAGAAACACATCAATCCCCACCTCGTCAAGAAACTCCACCACACTTCAAAAATGTGCAGCTAACCATGTCATCTGAACACTCCAATGACTCCCCCGCAACCCAGCAAAGGAAGAAAGACTAGAAAGCAGCAAAATTTGTTGAAATGATATGGAGAGAACATGGTTTTGATATGACAATGGATGAAACGTTGATCAACTTATGGGTTAATCCTATTAGAAGATTGCTTGATAGCGACTACATGCCAGTTTTGACCTATGCTGAACCCCCTTCGGATGGATATTGGGATCTCCCCATCTCTCCCAATGCCAAGTTCCTCAGTGTCTTTGAACCCTTCGACCACAGTGTACCTGATGAACAAAGACTGCCCCTTGAGTTTAAACGAATCAGTCATTTTCATGCCAAGCATGGATCAACATTCAAAAGCATTTGGTCCAACGATAGACCTTCCGGAGTCACGAGCTATAAGATCAGAAGATTTATGAAGTCAGACTTTGTCCAGTACACACTGACAAGAAGAGGTGATGAGTATATCCGAACTCAAGTAGACTTTCCCTGCATGAATCCGGAAGACGTATTCTTGATTGCTAGGGTTTTTCAGATCAAGTCTGAAAAACATCCCAAGATGAAGATTTCGTATGAAAAGGCTTGTGAGTACCTGAAATGCGTAGTTTGCGACTTTCCTAAGATTGATGTTGACATTCATCAAGCCCTTGCTCAAAAGTTCAACCTCCCTGCACTTGATCCAACTCCTTTCTTCATCGAAGGATATCAAGACCGATCCTTAGGTGCAACCAACTTTCCATAATTGGGAGTTGTGTTGAAAATAGTCAACAACAATGTTAAATACTTTGTCCCCATCACAGCTATGCACCGCCTAACCCGTAGGCTACTAGAATTCACCCTGACTTCAGTTGAGAGGACGAAGCACACGACTGATGAAGTAAAATTTGAAATCACAAGGAGGATCACTTGGCTGGGTGAAGTAAGGAAGATTTTGTGGTTGCTGATCAAGTTCTTAAAGCTTAACAAGTAGAAAAGTTGAAGAGGTCACTTAGGGGGAAATTGTTGAAGCAAGAAAGTGACCCTCTTAAACTTAGTCAATCCGAAGTCATCTCTTCAACCACAATGATCTCCCAACCGAAATCAGTTTCTATTTTAACCTTTTCTGTTTACAATGTTTTGTCCAGTGTACCTTGCATGAACACTTCTATCAGAACTTTAGTCTTTGTTTACTTCTCATGTAATTTCTCGGAATTCTATAAATAGAGTACTCCGCTTCTGAATGAAACACCTTCACATCTATCATTCTCTTATCTCTCAATATACCTCTATTACTCTCTCTATTCTTACCTTATAAGATCTTTGTGAACTTATATTCCTATATTAAGATCGAACTCTCAAACTCTCCTTCGGAGCAAGTCCTCGTGACTTCATTCACTTCAAGCTGATCTCATATACTAACTCGGTTTGAATGGAAACCTTGTTAAGAATCAGCTTAGTGTTTACTTGATATATAACTTGTTGTCATTTACATTTCCTTTACTTTTCGCAATTACATTTCCGCATCTAACAATTCTAACTTATTATTGTTGAGCTTTATGATCCTTTGAGATTAACTTCATTCCGCAATATATAACTTGCACTAACGTTTGTTCAATTGTTTCTCAAAAGTTTTTCTCTCAACACGTTCTTCGTGTGAGAACACGCAGAAAATCCGAAATCCTAATAGTATTTAACATGTAATATATATGTAAATTAGATAAACTAACCACTTAAATGTTAAATAACACTAATTTGTGTAAGATTACTTACAAGATGTGAAGGAGTTCCTGGACTTGGTTTAAATGTTTGTAGTTGTTCTTAAGAAGATTTGAAGATTGTTATGAATGTTATTGATAAATATATGAAGATTTGATGATGATCTGGGCAAAACTTTGAAGATATGAAGGTATGATTTCGGTTTTTGAAGAGAAAAATGGGAAGTTTTCTAAGTTGGAAATGAGAAATGAGGTTGAGATTTCGGTTATACTTATATATAGGGATAAAATATGATGTGACACTTACCTTGAAATGTGTAATTTATCTAACTGGAATGTGTGCCACCGCTTGAAAAATGGTGTTTTCGGCCTATCTTCTTAACCAAAATCATGGATTTCGGTCTAAAATATCCCACCGAGAAGGGAGTTTTCGGTCAAGGTTCTCGATCCAAGGTTTACGGTCAAGAGGGTTTGTGGTCTAGGAGGCTAATTTCAGTCCGAGGGTCGGGTCCTCGCATAGAGATTTCGATGAAGCAGTTTTCGGTCTCGCATGAAATCACCAAAAGGTGCTTTCGGTCCATACTTGGGATTTGATTCCCAAAACTGAAATCATCCAATTCTAATGAATTCTAATTATCAAATATTAAACAATTTAATTATTTGACTTATAATTTGACGTGTTTGACTTTTATTGAATTTCTTTGACTTTCGTTGGCTTGAAATAACCGGTTGTTACGGTGCTTTCTGTTGGATTAGTGTCTAAGCCCGTAACTATATTTGGTATGTAGTTGGCCCGGTTGTGCATGGTCCTTTTGGGTTGCCTTCACCAAAGCAACTTGATAGGATGATTTATGGAGAAAGAGGATTAATTATGATTTATTAATATATTATATAAATAATATATTAAAGGAGAAATCATATTGTTTAATTAATATTAGTCAAGAATTAATTGATAGTTAGTTTTGTGACTAAAAGACATTAATTAAACTTAGGGGACTGGAATTGTAATTATAAGATAATTGCAATTGGGCTATGGATCACCTTGGAACATAGGTTAGACGAATTCTATGGGAAGCCCATAAAGAAATCATCCAAGGGGTGTTCTAAAGGGAGTCCATGGACTGCTTAGGGCCTAAGCAGTCAAATTAGGGTTTCCTAGTTGAAAACCCTAATAGCCTCACTATATAAAGACCCTATGGCCCCAAAAACGTGGTGAACTTTCTTGGAAGAACCCGAGGTCGTTTTTGGTGCTCCTCCTCCTTCTCATAAGTCATTCTCTTGCTCTTGGTGTTGGTATGCCATTAGAGGAGTGACACTTGTGACTCTAAGCTCCAAAGACAAGAAGATTCAAGCCATTGAAGAAGAGGTAATCATCTAGATCTGCACTTATGTGATAATTTCGAAATGCATATGCTAGATTAGGGTTCTTGAGTCTTGGATGAATTGCATGTACAATAGAGAAACCTAGATCCAAGCATTAGGGTTTGCATGAGCACATAGGATGTCCTTTTGTATAAGACCCATCAGTGGTATCAGAGCCAGGTTGGTTTCTGTTGTATGTGATGCAATGCTTGTTTATCTGCTGAAAATCGAGTTTCTGGCCTCTACCCGACCCGACTCGGTGAGTCAGTATCTGGACTCGGAGAGTCAGCCCAACTCGGCGAGTCCAGGTAGTGACTCGGCGAGTCCGGGAGTCAGGCAGAGGATATTTCGGGATTTATTGTTGTTTTGCTGAAGGATAATAGCTAAAATCATTTTCTTATGATAAAAGCCGAATTTTATTTTTTCTATGTGATTATCCTTACCAAAACAAAAGATAATTTCAAATATTTTGAATAATAATTTCCTTATATGATAAAAGTTGATTATTTAAATTATTTGGTAAATTATCTTCTAAATAATCTTGATTAGGTCAAATTTAGATATTCATTAAACTAATTGTTTAATTTAAAAGTATTTGCTATTTAATCCTTTGTGTTTTGAAAAGTTTCAAAACTTGCCCTCAAGTTTTGGAATTTAAATTTTTGATTAAAAAGTTTCATTTTGTAATATTTAAATTCTAAACCCTAATGATTTGAAATGTTTCAAAACTTGCCCTCAAGTTTTGGAATTTAAATTTTAATTAAAAGTTTAATTCTAAAATGTTAAGTTCTAAAACCCTAATTTTTGAAAAAGTTCAAATTACACCCTTATGGTTTTATTAAATTAATCTAGTGTATAATTAAAAGAGAGTTAATAAATCCATAATGATATGGTTTACATTTAATTAAATTAAAAAGTGTAATTTGTTAAATTAGACCACATAGTATTTTAAAAGTGTAAAATACACCCTTATACTATATATAACATTAAAAGTCTAATATTATATATGTATAACTTAAACTGCTAGTCTTACCGTTAGTAGGCATCATTCACGAAGCCGATCTATAAGGGGGTATAAAGTTATGGCCTATAAAATGGCCGTTTAATTGGTGTCCACTCTCACCCACCGCTTCCTTGATTGGTGGAGGGTCGTTAGCCGAACGGGTAGGATAGGGCAAACCCTCTCCTCATTAAAAGTATAATGAATGTTAAAGTAACTAAATGTTTTAAAAAAATTCCCAATCTTATTTACTTTAGGCAAAAGTGAATTGATGCAATTCCATGAAATTACACTTTGTACCCTTGCAAAGACGTTAGTGGAGCGTGTGTGGTTAACCGGCACACTAAATGGGTTCTAAGCAAAGGTAGCAAAGGGTGACTCGATGTTTGTCATAGTTCGGTGGAGCGCGTGTGGTTAACCGGCACATCGAATAGATGACTGCAACATTGGGGGCACCATGTAAGTTTGCATGGTTATTCACACCCTGTTTTGTGATCCTCGGCATCCCAGTCACAAATCGAGGGGCATATCGAGATTTAAACATGCCATTGAAAAGTTCAATGAATCTCAAAGGATCTAGGAGTTTTCAATACATTTAAAACTTAATCTCTTTTTCGTTTTTTATGGTGGAAAATTAGTGAATCGTCATTCACTTACCTTCAAATGTTCTGCAATTTGGGTTACTGCATCCCTCTCCCAAGTTGTAGAGTATTGTGTTGGGTCCTAGCCTTAATATCTCATTTGGGTGTTTTATTAAGGACTCAATCAATCAAATAACTTGAATTTTTTCCCATTTTGTAGATGTCAAAGTATGACAACTATGGTTTTCCCAAATCCCGTGGAACAAGCTTTACACATGAAGATGATTTTCCATGATTCGATCGAGGAACACGAGATCATGCTTCACTTCCTCCACCTCCTCCTATTGTTCTCCCTAACCCACAAGTTGAAAGGCTTGAAAAGTTCAAGCTCACTCAAGCCCTTTTGGCAAGTAAACATGAAGAAGGAAAGTTAGTGTTTGCACACGTCTTAGAGATGAAGTCACACATTGATAGGTTAAGAATGTTGGGAGTCGCTGTCTGTGAGAAGCTGGCTGTTGACTGGGTTCTTCAGTCGCTTCCTGACTCATATAGTGAGTTCGTAAGATAGTACTATATGATAGACCACCACGTGACCCTCATCGATCTCACGTATTTGCTTGTTGTTGCTGAATCAGCAATAATTTGGCGCACTGGAGAAGCAAAGTTGTTTGTGGATCTGCCTTCCAAACCTCTATCGACATAGGCAATGGCAACGAAAGGCATGTCATGGTCGAAAAGTTTGATCATAAGAGAAAGGCAAAGTCTAAAGTAGTTCTGTGTGCTGTTCCAAAAGAGTCAATTTGCTTTTATTGCCAAGAGAATGGGCATTGGAGACTAAGCTGTCCTGTCTACCTGATAGATCTAAGTGATGGGAGAGTCAAGACGTTTGGCTCTGCTTCAGGTAAAATCCATTAACTAACTCTATAAGTTCCTATTTTTCATTCTTGATACATTATGTGATAAGATTACATTTTTGATGTTTTGTAGAATCGAAGAAAAGAAGGGAAGCTTAAAGGAAGAAGTGAGCTGAGTCTCATCGCGAAGAAATGGATTTTGCTCGCATGGATTCAAAGATCAGATTTTAAGCTGCTCCTTTAGAGTTAGGATAGATTGCTAAGAAATGTAATAGCATAGTTTTTCAATTAAGTTGCGTTGTAAGGACAAATTTTTCCGCAATAAAATAAATTTTGATTTTGTCTTATTTATTTATCCTTGCAATGACATGTATGAAAAATTGATGTTTGTGTATTTCTATTATTTGCAATGTTGAAATCGATGTGATTCTTAGTTATGTTATTTATGGTAGTGTCATAATTTTCTAAGTAAGGAAAGATTCTCATCGCCCAAGTTTCAATTGGACATAAACTTGGAATCTTACAACTTGTATTGTGTGATGTGTGGAAATCTCGGTACTTAAGTAATTAAGACTAATTCCTTGTTCACATAAGTATGTGAGTCAAGTGAAGGACTAAAGGAACTAGTACACAATGTTGTGCACTAGTCAAGTCCACCATAAATAATAATATTATTCGTCATGATTTACTAAAGGTCTAGTAAATGTGGTTATACTTACAAGATTAAGTGTAATTCTGAATCATTGAAAAAGTTTCAATGAATGGCAGAACGAATAAGTAGAGTCAATGAAGGCAGAAAAATAAAAAGTTTCTCCAATCTAAGAAGAAGGGAGAGTACTTTTGTATTGTGTTTTGTGATCGTCTTGGTAATCATAAGAACCATATTACAATTCATCCTCTAAGGATACCTTAGTGCACTGGTTTGGCTAAGAAGAGGAATGGAGAATTGTTGAAATGGTTAAGTCAATAAGATGTATCATACTTCGTTCAAAAATCAAATCTTAGAGTCATACTCCAAGATTGTGACTTGAGTGACATAATCTTAAGTAGGAATGTTCTTACACTTGCATATTTTGGTAAGTTGTGATGTCTTGAATAAGACAAAGACCAACTAGTACCGAATTGTGTGTAGGTTTTCTCTTGATATAGACACACACTAACTCTTGGATATTTGTTTTGTCAAGAAATGTTTCTTGATAAGAGAATCTAATATGTCAAGACATCAATGGGAGTCTAAAAGATCTTGAAAAGTTTCAAGAACAAATCAAGATGTAAACCTATTAAACACTAGCACACGACTTGAGGTTTATAACCTATCGTGTTGACGTATTATTGTTTTTGTGCCAATCCAGTTGAGTTGATTATGCATATGAGTTCTACGAGTTCTCAATAGACTGCATAAGGCAAGCTCCTTGTTTGATGAAAGTACATTGACTGGCATAGGTGAGCTGCTAAATAACTTGGAAGCAATGGTGGGACCCTTGATGGCAAGAAATTAAGAATAAACAAGTTTTGTCCATAAGAGTTTGAATTCGTCACAAACATTATCTTATGATTATGCTTATGACAAATTTGCATGGATAGGAACACATGTACCATAAAATCTAAGTGTCATAAGGTTTCTCTCCTTCATGAAAATGATTGTGAGGAAACTCTTTCACTAAGAGAGATTTTAAGGAGACAACGATTATGTAAATTGCATTCTCAAATTCGATTATGATTACGACATCCCTCTTCATAGTTCGAATTGTGAGATTTGTGAATTAGTCTGAACATTTGGGACTTAGGGGCTGTTTTGTAGCCTCTTAATTGAAAAATTAAGAGGCAACCTCTTAATTATTCAGATTTAGAGTGTTTGTTAGCAACTTAATTTATGCCTCTTAATCTGTCATGTGCCTCTTAATTTTTCAGATATATAGACAAGTCTGAAATAAAAAAAGACACGCTCCTATCCAAGTTTGTCCTTCACTTTCCCAGTCCCCTCTTCTCTTTCAACACACATGGCGTTGCCTCCCCCACTGCATCTTCGATGTGCAACCAGATGACTGGCCCTTCCGCCATCAGCCGGCCACCACTCCTCCAGCGACCTCTCCTCCGCCTTCGTCTCCGTCGGTGACGTTGCCTCCGCAACTACCGTCATCGCCGAAGTGAAGCCCTACAGGTCTCTCGTCGACAACACAAGTAACTGTTTTCTTTCCCTAAAACTCGATTATTTTCATTGGAATATTTGTGATGTTGGTAGAAATCAGATTCTTTGCTTGAAATCATATGCTTTGCCCTAATGTTCGTAAAATTTCTTACCTAGTTGTCTCTGTTAACGACTTTACTGTTTAATTGAGATGAAGAATCTACTGAAGATAACTATGAGGATGTGAAATCAGACCTTAAAATTGGGTTAATGAATTTTCTAATAGATTTAACTTCAAATTTTCGTATTTTTTGTCTTTACTTCAGGTTTTTGATTTTTTGCAACTCTTGTAACATTTAAATGTGTTTATTACCTATTCATATATTCTTGAAGGAATTTGGAAACTATGAAGTGATTATGTAACATTTTGCTCCTCCTTTAGTATTTCAATCTTCTTTCCAAAAGCTGTTAAAATACTTAAGTGATTTGTCAAATCTTAATTGCATATTCAATCACTAAACAACAAGCTAAAATTGATGGAAAGGCATGTGCAGTTGTTGGACAAAATGGAAAGGGGTGCCATCACACTTTCATCCCAAGAAATCAACTCAAGTGCAGCTATTACATTTAGCAGCTTATATTTTGTCACGATTTTTGCTTCGTTAAACCTGAAATCACTGTATTTATGTTTGATTTTGATCATTGTGTAACTTTGTTTTATGTTTGGTTTAGATTCTATATGTTGTTTATATTTTTTTTGTAATAATCAAGGAGCTGTTTTGGTTATTTTTTAAAACAAAAATATTGAATTTAGCAATAGATAATACAAAAGGGTAAATTTGTCACTTTTATTATTCTGCAAAACAATTCAGAGGATTCAAACAAACGATATGTTAAAAATTCAGATCTTAAAAATTCAGACCCTCTTAGAAATTCAGATCTCTTAAAAATTCAGATCTTAAAATTTCAGATCCTGCCAAACAACCCCTTAGTAATATAAGTTCTAAATTAGTTTAGACGCACATGTGAGTTGTCTAAGGAAAGGTGTGTGAGTTTGAGAAGCTTAGATAAAGGCTTATCGAAGCACATCGTATTGGAAATATGAACTTTGGAAGTCAATAAGTATTGTCTTGTAGAAGTCCAACTGTTTTCTGAATACGTGTCAAAGCTAGTGGGAGTATAAATGTTCTGCTGGAATGGATATAATCATCATGTTAGTGGGAGCATGATTATTATTTAAGTATTGCAAGTTGGTAATATTAATTATAGAAAAACAAAAGTTTCAATTTGCAAAGTTGCAGGGGTTGAAAAGTTGTTTTTGCTATAATTAAGGGAGAGAATGTTATACTTCGTTTCCAATCTAAAAGCTTAGATCGAGAAATTTTAATTGAATTTAGTCAAGGATATATTTATTATTTGCATTCTCAAAGTTCGATTATGATTACGGCATCCCTCTTCATAGTTCGAATTTTGAGAACACGACAAATAGAAATATTATGACAATATTATAGCAAGAACCTGGTAAAGTATCACGTTTTTCATTATGAATCGTATCCCATACGCTTCGGGTATAGGATCGATTGCATATGTTGTAATATTCGACCGTTCTAAATTTTTTCAAATGCCTAGGGCATTTAGAAGAAAAAAAGGAATAGAACCGGATTTGACTAAAATAATTAAACAACTGTCAAGGACAATCTAAGGTTCGCCAAGGATTGGTCGCTTGTGGAGAGTTCGAAGTATAGTCATGGATGGACCATATTGACATTATTATGAATAGATAAGATTCTATTTAGAATGAGTTGTCATATGGCAAGTATGGAAATGTTTCCATATTGGGAGTTGGATATCGAGAATCAATGTCTAGATTAGAAACTTTTATGCAAGAAGGATGTTCAAAGGAATGTACTTTGAATATGAGACTTCATGACAATGGAATTGTCTTGTAACAATCTCCAATAGAGCACTTTGTAATTTCATTAGAAAAGTCTTGGTGACTTTGGCGCTGTGATATTACGAAAGGACCGTTGCATAAAATGTCAGAATCTAACATATTCTAGTAGTGGCGAAAATTTGTATTCTTACACTAATTGATTAAGATTAGGAATTGTGAAATGAGCATCGTTGGAAATGTGTTCATTTGATCTATTTCACAAAGTAAAGACCATAGGAAAACATAGTGTGCATGCTATGAGCATGAGACAACTGTTGTTATAATTCAAGTAAGAATTTGATTACCCGAAACAACAAATAATGAGTAATCAATATGGTGATTAAATAAAAGGTGTTTTATTTATACTCAAAAGTTTGGGGCCATATAGGATTAGTATTATTCTTGTGTTTTACTTTGCATGTTTTGACTTCCCGAATAATAAGATTATTCAAACCCACCACAGTCGCTCATTCTTTGGAAGTAGGAATGAAAGAAGACTATCATGAATCCGTCTGTAGATTACCTAAGCGCTTAGACATAGCACAAGTTTGCTACAGAATTCATGAGTGTTGCTATAAGATTACAGTATTGGATTAAACCCACGCTCACTTGGATCGCTTCATGGATTTTATCACGAGTGATTGGTGAGACGATAATATCTTATATTCTTGAACCCGAGATGTGTGAGTTGTATCTTGCGAGTCGGTTACACATTGATAATATGTAAACGCACCAGTAACTTGGTGTTATAAAACGTATTGTTGTGTGTGATTCGGTAAGTGAGTACTAGCGAGCATTGAGTCGAAGTTTATCCGTTCCTTTTACCCAGAGTGGGATAAAAGCGATATATGTGGGCCCCTCGATGATTTAATGATGACACCCTAAGCGCTTGGCCAAGCCGGGACTAAGTTGATGTGTTCAATTGTAGTCTGTTGCCAGTCGTCATAAATCGGAAATCGGGAAACAACACATGAACAGAGAGTATGATTAAAATCCATGTCTCGGTTCATACGATATTTAGAATGGAGGAATATATGATCCCTTATCTAAAGGACAGGCTGGTGATAAGATCAGAGTTCAACAGCGTCTTTAAGAGCTACGATTGCTAATCAGATTGTACTTACATTATAGTTACTAGACTTATCCAAGTGGGAGACTGTTGGATTAGTGTCTAAGCCCGTAACTATATTTGGTGTGTACTTGACCCGGTTGTGCATGGTCCTTTTGGGTTGCCTTCACCAAAGCAACTTGATAGGATGATTTATGGAGAAAGAGGATTAATTATGATTTATTAATATATTATATGAATAATATATTAAAGGAGAAATCATATTGTTTAATTAATATTAGTCAAGAATTAATTGATAGTTAGTTTTGTGACTAAAAGACATTAACTAAACTTAGGGGACTGGAATTGTAAATATAAGATAAATGCAATTGGGCTATGGATCACCTTGGAACATAGGTTGGACGAATTCTATGGGAAGCCCATAAAGAAATCGTCCAAGGGGTGTTCTAATGGGAGTCCATGGGCTGCTTAGAGCCTAAGCAGTCAAATTAGGGTTTCCTAGTTGAAAACCCTAATAGCCTCACTATATAAAGACCCCTATGGCCCCAAAAACGTGGTGAACTCTCTTGGAAGAACCCTAGGTCGTTTTTGGTGCTCCTCCTCCTTCTCATAAGTCATTCTCTTGCTCTTGGTGTTTGTAAGCCATTAGAGGAGTGACACTTGTGACTCTAATCTCCAAAGACAAGAAGATTCATGCCATTGAAGAAGAGGTAATCATCTAGATCTGCACTTATGTGATAATTTCGAAATGCATATGCTAGATTAGGGTTCTTGAGTCTTGGATGAATTGCATGTACAATAGAGAAACCTAGATCCAAGCATTAGGGTTTGCATGAGCACACATGATGTTCTTTTGTATAAAACCCATCACCTTCCACCCGTAAGTATAGTGAGGAAAGCTCACCTCGTACTGCCAAATCATATAGACGATCCCTAGCTGCTGGGTGACAGATCCCTGAACTGCCAATATCAAAACAAAACCCCGTCAACAGCTGATCCCAAGAATAATATGTGACTACAGATCCGCTAAAATCTACGCACTATCAAATACCACATTGACAACCCGTCAGCATCTATCCCCTGACTCAGCTATGAGTTCAAATTAGGGTAAAAGACCCATTTACCCTTCTCAAGCTTGGCCCAAAGCCAAGGTGCAAACTAGATAACCAAAGGCCCAAAATCCAAAATAAACATCTAAGGCCCAAACTAGATGACCAAAGGCCCAAAATCCAAAATAAACATCTAAGGCCCAAATATGGCCCAATTTTCCAAATTTGCCCTAATTCCTTTCGCGGGCCTTTACCCAAGAAAGTCCAACTAGTCACAACATCCTAACTATAAAAAATCCAGATGGTCCAACATATCCCAACACTACCAAGCCCAAACCAAAGCCGAAAACGAAAAAGCCTAAGTCTGTCGCGTACGCGGGGCGTTCTCATCATGTACGCTCAGCGTACATCATGGAAGGCTTGTACGCGCAGCGTACATACTTGTACGCCCAACGTACTCACCAACCATGACCATCTTTCCAAATTTATCACTTAATCCATAAAAATTAGATCCAAGCTCAGTTCTGACTTCTCCAAGGTGGTTAATCACACAAAGTTTTCAACTTTTTGTGCGTACATGGCTAAATGGGACTCTAGAGCTCAAAAGAGCTAAATAATTGACTTCATACATGCATGGAACCAAAACCACAATAAAGTTTGCACCTTTATGCCCAAGGAACCCATGATATATCCAGATCTATAATTTTAAGTTTCAAAAACGACTTTAACTCTCACTCGTCAACCCAAACGGGTCAAAATGAACAAAAATGAACCAAGAAGAAGATCCATGAAATGAAAAGGCAAGGTTTCAACTTTATACCTCCTAAGCTACCAAAAGGAGATGCAAATGTTGGATCGTAAAGCTTTCGTTCAAGGAACAAGTCTGCAAATTTCTCTTTCTTCTTCTAGATCCCCAAAACCCTCCACAAATCTCACAAGACCTTCAAGATCACCAAACATGGGCTACGGGGTCGAATTAGGGCTTTTAGAGCATGGATGTTGTCTTAGAAATGATCAAAGGGGGCTATCCCAAAGCTTATATAGGGCACAACACAAAAGTTAGAGTGTTCTAACATACCCTCGTACACCCGGCGTATCCTCGTACGCCTAGCGTACGAAGCCTCGCACCCCCGCACCTGTTGGGTTTTGAGCATTCTAACACTCTTATGGTGTACATGCAACCCTATAAACCTTGGTTCTATGTTTTCTCTATTATACATGCAAATATTAACTATTCCAAGGTTTCATCCTAACTAGCATATTATGAAGCACCTATACTACAAAGTTCTAGTTAGATGACATACCTTTTGATGTAGCTTGATGTCTTCAAGCTTTAAGAGCTTAGCCCCAATAGTGTGGAAGCCTCAAATGGAATCACAAATCACCAAAACACCTTGGAAGAACTTGAGAGAATATGTATGCACACTAAAATTGGCCCACTCTTATTTTCACACACTTGTCCCAATTTTGTGAGCCAAGGACCCCTTTATATATTATGGAGGATTAGGGTTACATCCATGTAAACCCTAATACCCATGACCTTTCATTTACATAGGATCCATGGGTTAAAAGCTCCATGGACCATCCATGAAAGCTTAGCCCAGCCTAAATGAACTTGGCCCATTCCATATATATAAGAGTCCATATTTAATTAGTTCTTTTTGATCACTTAATTAATTCTAAATTAATTCTTGATCAATACTAATTAAATAATATGATTCCATATTAATATATTAGAACTTATAATATATTAATATAAATCATAAATATACTATTCTCAAAAGACTATCCATATAAATTGTGCCGGTGAAGTGCAACCCAAATGGACCATGCCGGGTCGGGTCAAGTACATACCAAATATAGTTATGGACTTAGACATTAATCCAACAGTCTCCCACTTGGATAAGTCTAAAACTATTATTGAGTATGACTTCAAAACCTAACTGGCAATCGTAGCTCTTAAAGCCGCTGTCGAACTCTGACCTTGTCAATGACTTGTCCATTAGATAAGGGATCATATATTCCTCCATTCTAGATATCATATGGACTAAGACATGGATTATAATCATTCTCTCTGTCCATTTGTTGTTTCCCGATTTTCGATTTATGATGACTGACTGATTGAACAAATGAAATCAGTCATGGCTTGGCCAAGCACTCACATGTGTCATCGCTAAATCATCGAGGGGGCCACAGATATCGCTTTTATCCCGAAGGTAAAAGGAATGGATAAACTTCGACTCATATGGCTTGTTCTACTACTTGTTGAATCATACACAAAGGCACGTTTTATAACATCGAGTTACCAAATGCGTTTTCGTGCAATCAATGTATAACCAACTCATAGTAACAACTCATATCTCTAGGTTTGAAGAATATAAGATATTATCGTCTCATGATCACTCGTGATAAAATCCATGATGTGATTCAAATGAGCGCGGGTTGAATCCAATACTCAGAACTTATGACCACTCATGAGTGTTGTAGCACCACTTTGTCCACCAACTTGGACCTCTACAAACCAACCCATGACAGTCTTGATTCATATCTACTTCCAACATATGACCGACTGTGGATGGTTTGAATAACTTAATCATTCAGGAAGAGCGACTTAGTTATTTTGGAAGTCAAAACATGCAAAGTGAAACACAAGAATAAATGAATCAAATATGGTATCAAACCCTACGAATATAAATAAACACTTTTATTTATCACCATACTGATTACTCATTATTCATTGTTTCGGTTTTATCAACTTTATACTTGAATTAAAAACACTAGTTGTCCCATGCTCCAAGCATGTACACTATGTTTTTCTTAAACAATAGCTTTGCCATACACCAAGTATGCACTCTATGTTTGTCTATGATCCTTACTTTGTGAAATAAACCAATTGAACATAATTTCAATGATTCTAATTTCACACTCCCAAATCCTTATCGAAAAATGTGAGAATTTCAAATTCCTATCATTTATCGAAATCTGTTTAGATTTTAAACTTATATGCACTGACCCTCCTGTAATGAATATGTACAAAGTCACAAAGACTTGTCAACAGTCATTATAAGGTATTCCAATGGAGATCAACTCCATGGAAACTAAGTCTCATATTCAAAGTACATTGCTTTGGACATGCTTCTTGCATTAAGTTTTCTAATCTTACACAGATAACTTCCACCTATGGAGACAACTCCATATTCTCATTTTGACTATCACTTCTGAATAAGAGATGCCTCTTTTCAGAATATGTCAATATGGTCCTTCCAAAATTAGCACTATACTTCCAACTGTCCCTGAGCAACCAATCTTTGGTAAACCTCAGATTGTCCTCGACAATTGCTTAATCATTTTACTCATATCCAATTCTAGACCTTTTCCTTTCTTAATGCCTCTGGGCATTTGGAAAAATTTAGAAATGACAAATATTATAGCACATGCAATCGATCCTGTACCCAAAGCAAATGGTACACGATTCATGATGTTTCACATAAAGACATGATTCTAGACCAGTCTTTTGCTACAATATTTTTATTTGCCATGTTTTCAAAATTTGACTATGAAGAGGGATGCCGTAATCATAATCGAATTTTGAGAACGCAATATATAGAATTTCCTTAAGTTGAACCAATCCAACATGAAATTCATATATATATTCTTGACTAAAGATGATTAAGGTCCCAATCTAAGCCTTTAGAACTGAAATGAAGTATGTCCTCTCCCTTAATTATAGCAAAACAACTTTTTCAATCCCTGCAGCCTCACGACTTGAAACTTTTGTTTTCTATAATTAACATTGCTAACTTGCAACACTAACAATAATTATCATGCTCCCACTAACATGATGATTATTAGCATAACACTTATGCTCCCACTAGCTTTGACATGTACTCAGAAATCAGCTGGACTTCTAGAAATCAATACTTTATTGACTTTCTTACCAAAGTTCAGATTTCTGATACGAGATGCTTTGATAAAACTTTATCAAAATCATACACCTTTCCTTAGATAGCATGCATGTGTGTCTAAACAATTTCAGAACTATGAAAAGGGATGCCGTAATCATAGTCTCAATTGTTTAGACCTTTTGCCATCTGCTTCAAATCTACTTGTTGGAAGTGTTTCCTCACCATCATTTTCATGAATCGGAGAGAAACCTTATGACCCATAGATTTTATGGTGTATGTGTTCTTATCCATGTGAATCGTCAAAACCATAGTCACAAGACAAAGATAATGACAAATCCAAACTCATATGGACTAAACTTATGCAATCTTAACTTCTTTCCACCTGGCAGTACAGGGCCTGCCATTGCTTCCAAGTTGTTATGCAACCAATTGAGAACTTTTAGAACTCCTATGCAAAGCCAACTTTTACTGGAATGGGAACAGAATATGTCAACACGATCGGTTATAAACCTCAAGTCGTGTGCTAGTGAAGAACCTCAGGTTTTATTCTTGATTAGTTCTTGAAATTCTTTTTAGGATGTTTAAGACTCCCACTATCCTCTTGACATATAAGACTATCTTGCCAAATATTCAAGAGATAGTGCGGATTCTTTATCAAAACAAACACTTCACACAATTGGCCTTAGTTGGTCTTTGTTTTATCCAAAACATCACAACTTACCAATTTCAAATGTACAAGAGTAGGACACTTTTACTCTTACATTTGATAAGTGTTTTAAATCTTTCTTTAAGATATGTCACTCAAGTTACAATCTTGGAGTATGACTCTAAGAATTGTTTTGGAACGAAGTATGACTCATCTTCCTGATCTAACCATTTCAACAATTCATGACTCCTCTTCTTAGTCATAAGAATGCACTAAGATGACCTTTAGAGGACTAATTGTGATATGATTTCTAAATCATTAAGATGATCACAAACATGATACTAAAGTACTCTCCCATCTTTTCAGATTTGAGAAACTTTTATCTTTCTGCCTAATTTGATTCTTCCCATTCGTTCTGCCATACATTGAGACTTTTCCAATGTTTCAGAATTATACTTAAACTTGTAAGTATAACCATATTTACTAAACTTTAGTAAATCAAATAGTCTTAACGAGCTTTGTGGTGGACATGACCAGTGCACAAGAATGTGTACTCGATCCCTTTAGTCCTTCACTTGACTCACACATCCATGTGAACAAGTAATTAGTCTTGATTTTCCAATGCTTGAAAGTTCTCATTCATCATACTATTCAACTTGCATGATTCCAAGTTTCGGTCCAATTGAAACTTGGGTGATGAGGAACTTTCCTGATTTGGTAAATTTAGACACTACCACAAATGAAAGAATCAAATCCATTTTCCAATATTGCCGTCAGTGGAATCATATAAGCAACAATTTTCCACAAATGCCATTGTAAGGATACTTCAAATAAATTAAATTAAACAATTTTCTTTTATTTTAAAACTTTGCGGAAAAACTTATCCTTACAATCCACATGGAAAATTGTTGTTATCTATTCCTTAGCAATATATCATAACTTCTTAAGCAACTGCTCAAAATTCTGATGCGATCGAAATCCACCTTCACGATCAGAATCATCATATACTTCCTTTAAGATTTCTCTCTATTCTTTGATTCTTAAAACATCAACATATGACCCAGTCACATCATGTAATGAGGATCTCAGAATAGAACTTAACAGAGTTAGATAATGGGCTCTACCTGATGTAGAGTCAAACTTATTGACTTTAACATCCTTAGGTAAATTTGGCAGCTTTGCAATCAACGTCCCTTCCTTTGGAAAAATAAACATATGGACCCTTTGGTAATGGGACTATCTCAGACTTAGCCTTTCTCTTTACCATTTGGTTAACCGGGTTGACTATGGCCAATCCCTTTCCATTGGGAAGAGAATGCTTTTTCTGGATTTCCAGTGTCACCATTGTCACTGTCCATAAAGTTTTTGGGAAGTTGATCTTCTAATCAAATTGGCTTTACTATCGTTCCAAATCATTGCTGATTCAGCAGCACCAAGCAAATAGATATGATCATTAAGGTTCATGTCATAGTCTGTTTCATAGTAGTCCCAAAGGAACTCACTATGTGACTTAGAAAGTGATTGAACATCCAACTTTCTCAAGACTTTGACACCCAACTCTCCCGGCTTGTCAATATGTGACTTCATCTCTAAGATGTGATCACACATAGACCTTGCTTGCCATTAGGGCTTGAGTGACCTTGAACTTGTGGGTTAGGGAGAATAATTGGAGGAGGTGGAGGAAGAGAAGTATGACTTCTATGAGCCAAACTCAGGAAGTCATATTCATTAGGAAAGCTTGGTTTGGGAAGATCATTGTTGTCTAAACCAGACATCAACAATGGGAGAAATTCACGTAAAGTTGATTTAAGTCCTTAATATAACACCCAATATGATATATTAAGGCTAGGACCCAACAAACTATTTTATAACTTGGAAGAGGGTTGCCGTAATCCAAGCTATAAAATATTTGAAGGTAGGTGAATGACGATTCACCCATTTCCACCAAGATAAATGAAATGTATTATTAGGTTTTAATTGGTTTTGAAACTCCTAGATTCTTTTGAGATTCATTGAACTTTTCAATGGCATGTTTCAATCTCGAGTGTGCCATTCAGGTTTTGTGACTG
Organism: Lactuca virosa; assembly: GCF_052849685.1. Lineage (NCBI taxonomy): Eukaryota > Viridiplantae > Streptophyta > Magnoliopsida > Asterales > Asteraceae > Lactuca > Lactuca virosa. The sequence continues at coordinate 216,955,271 of NC_136430.1, read as the reverse complement.
GGATGCCGAGGATCACAAAACAAGGTGTGAAGTAACCATTCAAATATACTTGGTACCCTTAATATTTACCCCTCAATCGATGTGCCGGTTAACCACACACGCTCCAACGATACTATGATAAACATTAAGTTACCCTTTGCCTACCTTGTTAAGTCCAGGTTAGTGTGTCGGTTAACCACACACGCTCCACTAACAGCTTAAACAAAGTGCAAAGTGTAATTTCATGGATTAGCACCTTATTCACATTTTCCTAAGTAACTAAGATTGGGAATTTATAAGTGTTTAGTTACTTAGTATTTATCATTATACTTATAATGAAGGGAGAATTATAGTCCTTGTCCTACCTGTTCGGCTAACGACCCTCCACCGGTCAAGGAAGCGGTGAGTGAGAGTGGACACCCATTAAACTGCCATTTTATAGGCAGTAACCTTATACCCCCCTTATATATCGGCTTCGTGAATGAGGCCTACTAATGGTAAGACGACTTGCTCTTATACATATAATATATTAAACTTTTAATATTATAATAGTATAAGGGTGTATTTTAGACATTTAAAATACTTGGTGGTTTAATCTATTAATTAAGCTAGACTTTTAATTTAATTAAACTCAAACCATATATTTATGGATTAATAATACTCTTTTAATTAAACGCTTTAATTAACTATTAATAAAGTCCATAAGAGTTAATTTGAACTATTCAACAAAACATCATAATTCCAATTATTAAACTCAAAATTAAGACCATTTAATTAATTGTTTAAGTTATGAACCCAAGAGTTTTAGAATTCAATTCTTTTTTTCATAAAAAACTTTTCTCAAATTCCAAAACTTGAGGGCAAGTTTTGTAATTCTTGAAAACCTTTGGATTCCATAACTTATGGAATTAATGGTGTTTTATGATGAAACTTTCCATGTTCCATAACTTAAGAACAAGTTATGGAATTCTTTAAAACATTAACACCAAATTTTATAACTCCATAAAAACTTTGAATCAAATTTTTTTTTTTTAAAAAAAAACTTTCATATCCATAACTTATGGAAGTTTCAAAAACCCTTAAGATCACAACTTTAAAAAAAAACTTTTGAGCTCCAAAATTTTATGACAAAATATGTAACTCCTTAAAACATTTAGATCAAACTTTTAAAACTAATAAAATAATCATATCATTTTATCTTTTACTAAATTTGACCTAATTCAACTCATATAACAAATTATTCAAATTTTACAAATAATACGTTTTTCACAAAACAAGTAATTATCTTAAAATTTCACAAACGTCATCTTTTTTTTTCCTTTTTTTTCCAACTTGAAAATAAAACATTTGCATCAATATAACAGAAAACAACCCATGGCTCTGATATCACTGTTGGGTTTTGAGCATTCTAACACTCTTATGGTGTACATGCAACCCTATAAACCTTGGATCTATGTTTTCTCTATTATACATGCAAATATTAACTATTACAAGGTTTCATCCTAACTAGCATATTATGAAGCACCTATACTACAAAGTTCTAGTTAGATGACATACCTTTTGATGTAGCTTGATGTCTTCAAGCTTTAAGAGTTTAGCCCCAATAGTGTGGAAGCCTCAAATGGAATCACAAATCACCAAAACACCTTGGAAGAATTTGAGAGAATATGTATGCACATTAAAATCGGCCCACTCTTATTTTCACACACTTATCCCAATTTTGTGAGCCAATGACCCCTTTATATATTATGGACGATTATGGTTACATCCATGTAAACCCTAATACCCATGACCTTTCATTTACATAGGATCCATGGGTTAAAAGCTCCATGGACCATCCATGAAAGCTTAGCCCAACCTAAATGAACTTGGCCCATTCCATATATATAAGAGTCCATATTTAATTAGTTCTTTTTGATCACTTAATTAATTCTAAATTAATTCTTGATCAATACTAATTAAATAATATGATTCCATATTAATATATTAGAACTTATAATATATTAATATAAATCATAAATATACTATTCTCAAAAGACTATCCATATAAATTATGCCGGTGAAGTGCAACCCAAATGGACCATGCCAGGTCGGGTCAAGTACATACAAAATATAGTTATGGACTTAGACATTAATCCAACAGCACCACCCTTTGTAGTACGCCCAACGTACACCACTCTACGCCGAGCGTACTGACCTCCGCATTAGTACATCCTGCGTACTCCCTTGGTACGCCCCGCATACTCGGGTCCCCTCTAAAACCCTACATATTCCAAAGGCCATAACCTCGATCTAAGTCCGTTTCTATGACAACCCAAAATTTCTATCTTGTAAAGTTAGACTTGTATATGTTACCTTTTAGCCTTGCTAAGGGTTATTCTATGAGTTTTTAAGCCTTGTACACTTAGGATTTGATACTATGAAATGTGAGTAATGGATCTATGAAAAGCATTCAAGCCAAGAACATTCATCAAGGGATGTTGACGGCCCAAACTAGGTTTACGGCCGTGAACCCATGTTTGGTCGTGAACCCCTATCTACACATGTGAAATTCCTTCACTTTTGTCACACCCCCGAACCAAACGGCGGAAACGTGTGAGGGCTCGCGTGACTTAAATTGAATATCATCACAATGAATATACATGAAACATAACATAAACATCACCATGCATTAATACATTACAACTGACCTTGTTCACATCAAGTACATTGTCTAAATATTACATATCCATAACATAAATTGTTTGAGAGTTTTCAAAACATAACATCCTAACACACTTGGTATTGTTCTTCAGCTTATTTGTTACCTGAGAATACAAGTTATTTTGAAAACGTCAACATATGGAATGTTGGTGAGTTCAAAAGCAGGGTTGATATGAAAATGTTTTGTGCAGTTTATAAAACCCAGAAAATTCGATATTTTCTGAAAAGACAATTGTTTATACTAAAATGTGAAGATCCATAGGTTCATGCATGAATGATTTCAAAGCGTGTATAAACGAGAAGTTTTGCATTATAGTTATTGAAAATACAAGTGAATGGTGTTGATTTCCTCGAAAAACCCAATGTTCTCCGATAATATAATATGATTGTTTCGAATTATTATACTGTCACAACGAATGATTATGAATTCCCTTGATTACTTAGATAGTATTGGATTTATTATGTGAGTCATTATAACCATGCATGATAATGACTAGTTCGTCTGTCTTGGCATTCTAGTGAACGCCGGAATTGATCTTAAGATTTTGTCACCTTAGACTGGTCGAGTCTAACTATAGCGAACAGCTGAGGTGTGGGGGAGTCACCCCCGTATAGATCTATACACAAACTCTCGCTCTCCCTGCAGGAGACTTTGATTATAACTACAGACTACGACCGACACTTAGAGGTGTCGCCCGTTATTACTCACTTAATCCAAACGAATTTGATTTCCCTTGATTAACGACCTGATTTTGTTTACTAGAATTGAAGGCAAGCCTAACAGACGAGGAAAAGAGGATTACGAGGTCCTACTAATTACGTATGTTATTTAAGACTGTTGAGTATACGAAGGACACGTTGGCCCATTTCGCATATGATTTATTTGGACCTTACTAGCAATGCTAATGGGCCACTGAGGCCCGATAGCACGTAAAAGCCATTGAGGGTCCCTTAAGCATGTAATTGGGTCGCAGGAGGCCCAATAGACATGTATTATTATTATTAGGCCCAAAAGTCATGTTAATGGGTCACAAAGGCCCAATAAACATGATTAGAATCTTTCAAGCCCAACAATTTAAATATTTACTTGTTTTAGGTATGGTATAATTGTCGAAAGGTCTGATTGTTCAATTGTTAAATCGCAAAGACACGAAGTTTGTCGATTGTTTATAACGATATTTAAATTTATGAAAATATATATATATTTTTCATTCTAAATTCATAAGTTATAATTTGGTATTTTTGACCCAAATATCTTAATAATAAAATAATTGACTCAAAAATATCGGTTTGACCTATTCAACCCTTCTTTAATAAAAATGACAATTTTAGTCCCTTTTATAAAACAAATGACATTTTAGGTCCTTAAACTATTTTTCTTGACATTTTGGCCCATAGACTTATTTAAATAATGTTTTCAGCCCAAAGTTTACTTTTTGGCAGTTTCAGACCCTTTAGTAAAAAGATTTTCATTTATAGTCCAACTTTTCGCAACTTTTACAAATTTGACCCAAAATCCAAAAACTTTGCATTTTTTATCCTTTTTGGCAAAAAGGGTCATTTTAACCCCTGAAATAGATTTATTTACCTTTTTACCCACTGTTTTGAGAAATTTACCATTTCAGTCCCTTAAAAACCCATTTTTTCGCAAATTTGGGCCTATGGGCCGAAAAGCCCAAAATTTGGCCCAATAGACTACATTTTACATTTCTAGTCCTTTGAAGAGCATAATATTTATAAAAACTTCTATTTTAACTGTTTTGACTCTTTGGGTCCTTGTAAAACCGTGAATGACAACTTTTACCCCAACTTTTGTTTATTTGACAAAAATATGCCCAAAAATGAGTTTTATGTTGTAACATGTTTATTTTAACCTTAGATGATAATTTTTCTTGACTTGTTTAATGTAATACATCTTAGATCACGTATATTTTCCTCCTTGAGCTATAGATCTCGAGATTTCTTTCCTTTTTGGCACATATTTACCACATAAACACATGAAATCACACATAACATACACATACACATAGATCTACACATTTTACTTGTATTCTCTCCCATAAAACTTGTGAAAACCGAAAATAGAGGGGTATGAACTCACCTTTGCTTGTTGTTTTCGGTTTTGAAGAAAGAATGGAAGAGTTTGGTGTTGTTTTCGGCCCTAGAAAGCTTCTTGAGAAGACTTTGACTTAGATAGGTTCTAAGAAGCATGATCATGAACTTTCATGAGTTAGAAGGAGATTTATAAACGATTCAAGAAGCTAAACCATGGATCTAAGTACAACTTACCAAGAATGATGATTTCTTATGGAAGAACCCTCTTGAAATGCCCTAGATCTCGAAATTTTGATGGAGGAATGAAGGTATTCTTGAGAGAGTTTGTTTGAAAGAGTTGGAATGAATTATTTGTGTGTGTGTGTGTCTCCTCTCGGTCGAAGATAAGAAGAGAGGGAAGAGAGAGAAGTGAAATGATGGTGCATGGTTGTATGTTGGTCCATGCATGGGAATATGAAAGGTAATATGGAGGTGGCACTTACTATTTAATTCCCCCATAATACTTCTTTTCTCTTTTCTTTTTCTTTTTTTTTATATATTATTTGGGCCGAGAGGGAGAGAGAAGAGAAAGAATTAGGGCGTTTAATGCTTGAGTCCATAATATGGGTCCAATTTGATGGTTTTCGGCCCATTGGGCCTTTTAGAGTAATTCACGGCCCAATATACATCAAGGAATGAGTTTTATGGCCCACTAGGGCTAATTAGATTTGTTATGGCCCAATAAGGCCCATTTAGATAAACTAGCCCATTTTAGCCTTATAAGACCCAAAAAGGTTAAGTTTTATGAAAGTGGGTCCAATTAGGGCCCATTTAAGAGCTCTTAGCCCAAAATAGTCAAATTGGAAGTTTATTGGTCCATTAGGCCCAATAAGGAAATCCTAGTCCAAAATGGACTTGAACCGGGATTTTTGGGGTTTCCAACCGTTTGTTGACTATTTCAATGTTTGTATAGAGTATTTGATGGTATTTTGTGGTCATTGAATAAGCACCATACATGTTTTCAAGTTTTAGTTACAATGTCATCCTTGTTAAGTGTTTACAAAGCATGAGAATTCCTAGTTGTGACAACTTTTCTTCATTTCTCACATCTTTCAGCCAAGAAAACTCAAACTCTCTCAAGTATCATCAAGGGAAACCTTCCTTTCTCTTCAAAAACGTAAGTGATTCATCCCTATTTACTAGTTGATCTTCGTATAGAAGTGAAACCCTTTGATAACATCCTTGAATTCATCACTTTTCCTTCAAGATCTTCAAGTCACCATCTTCTTCACCAAGAACACCAAGAACACACATTTGTTCTTGGGCCGTGAACACCCTAAAAATCTTCCAAAACATAAGTAGCTCATTCATCTTCTAGTTGGCACTTGAATCCCCATGAAACAACACCTCTTTGGCATGATTCTTCAAGAGTTCACGGCCTAGAACCCTTCATTGGGTCGTGAACCCTTCATAAGATCATGATATGGCCGTGAACCCTTCATCCATGGCCGTAAACCCTTCTTAAGACCAAGCTTGGGCCGTAAACACTTCAAGTATTCTTGGCCGTGAACACTACTTGGCCGTGAACACTTCCTTGTGTGGTCGTGAACTCACTTCAATCAATCATATGTGATTGTAACACTTCATTGCAAGTGTTTCCTAGTTCCAAATGTTGTTTATCTTAGCTTGTTAGTTGTTATATACACTAATTATAAACATATATATGTCATTATATGCTTAATAGGATCCGTTTGTGCTCAAGACTTCACATGGCATACTTAGCATCCTATATCGATCTTACATTCGAACCAATCACTACAGGTGAGTTCATACCCCTACAACTACACTTTTAAGTACTTTTAAATGATTTTATGGGGGGGATACAAGTATAACACAATGAAATTGTGTTAATCATTTACATGTGAAAACTACATTCAAAAGGATTTCTTATACTCAAACTTGTTAAAAAACACTTTTAAAGCTTTTATAAACTTCTTTTATATCAAATCATATTCGTCTATCTATTTACGTATAAGTATGCTTTAACAGACTTAGGATTATTGCTAGATACTTTGACTCCTATTCCTTGTTTGGTTGTGGGCTCGGGGTAGGATCACTAGTCCGAATGTCGGTTAAATCATAGTTATACTTATTGAATAGATATATATGAATATTAAACACATTTTAAGGATTATACTTAACTTAGTTGCTTGGTAAGTAATTGAGTCTTTTCTATACATCAATGACAGTCAAACAACAGTACTAGTAAAATATAATAGGTATAGTTTAGAGGATTACTACTTACTATTTCTAGAACAATGAAACTTACAAGAGTCAGTTCATACAGGAGTCAGTTCAAACATACTATAACTAGAACAAGAAGGAACATACTATAACAAGAACAGAAAGAACATATTATAACAAGTACATAAGGCAACACTAGAACAAAAGAAACATACTATACACTAGAACAGGAAGGAACATACATACTAATACAAGAACAAGATAACATTAATGTGAGCCACTACTTCATGGCATGGCAATATACTGCTGTGTCACATTTTGTAACCAGAGTCTCCTGGAGGGAGAGCGTGAGTTTGTGTATAGATCTATACGGGATTGACCATCCTATACCTTGCTGCTAGCTACAGTGGTACCTGCAGGTCTACGGGTGACAAATGTCATACCATTTCGATGTCTTTGGAACATCGTGTTTTATACTAGTCAATCAAGCATGGTTATAACCTCATCACATTTTACCTTAATTAAACAAATTGGTTTTAAGTTAGTTAGTACTTCAGTAGTTACTTTATATAATACTACTGTACATCTTCATTTTCCCATTACATTCATATAGTGATCTTCTCACATAAAAGGTAATGTAAACTATTTTCTGGTAATGATAGTCATATACTTGGGAAAACGCTCACTTTTACAAAAGAACAAACATACAGAACAGTCGAGTCTTGGTAGAAGACTACTCTCCATTTTAGTCGAAAATATAGGATTTTCTAGGAAGCATACAAAAATTTACATCAAACACTTACAAACTTTACATCAAACACTTACAAACATTTTCATCAAACTTATACAAACATTTGACACTAAAATACTTATGAACTCACCAGCTTAAATGCTGATCTACTCTTTCAAAATAACTTGTATTCTCAGGTCACCAGTAGACATCTACACTGTACCAGTTTTTTTTAGAAGACGGAGCATGTTCAAGACTCGTCTTTTATTTTGATATTTAGATTTTTGGTGTCTTGAAAATACATTCAGAACACACTTGTATTAACTACATTATTAATGCAATGGATGATGTTGTTGCTTCTTTTACTATTGTGCATTGCTATGATACTGAACATGACGTCCACTGCCCCCGAACGTTCCCACCGTTCTGGTTTGGGGGTGTGACAGTTTCCAGTAAACTTTATATCCACGGAAAGGTGAAAAGAATCCTTACACTTCTAGCAACCAATCAGAGCCTTGAAACTCCCCCAACAAAACCCAAAATTCATAAAGGGCCTGGTTAACAAAATACGATTATGTCCTTTGGCTCTGAAACACCATCGAACACTTGGATCTCTTAAACTTTAACATCCTCATCCAAAAAGGGCCAAATACTTTCTTTCCCAAGATCCCAAGCCTTCTAATAACTGATGATCGGGTCGCAGCCCAGAATAATGAAGCTATTGAAAATCGGGTGTTACAACTCTCCCCCACTTAAATTTGATTTTGTCCTCGAAATCATTCCTTATCATCCCCAACATGTGCGGCAGCCTGAAGGACAGAACCACAACCTTGAACATACAATTGCCTTCCCAAGGCAACTGAACCCAACAGAATTTCCCACTCGAAGAAGACGAATCCACAATCCCTTGCAGAAACCCAACATACTTTATCTAAAGCCTGAAGTCTCGAACTGGTCTGACTCCCTGACAGACCGCCCATACTGAACCAATGCTAAATCCATGACACTTATCCATCAAACTATCTATCCAATTCCTGATGATAACAATTCCTTGAACACAATGAGATACAAGATATTGATTTCCTTAACCGTCGGACCGATATGTTGCTGCTATAATGTTGAAACCTCATCACTTGCCCGAACTTCACACAGGTAAACTGAACCCTCTAGCTGGTGCCTTTGACATACAAATTTACTAATCCACATCTTTCTGAGAATAGACCTTGCACGGATACATTCACGATTCCCAATGCGAGTTCCACTAAAAGCTCACTCAAAAAGGGCCACATATATTCTTTTTGAAGACCCTTCCCTACAACTGATGAGCATCCATTTATGAATCTACCCCTAGTTCTAACTGAGAGACTACCAGAAACATACATAAATGATCCTCAAAACATAGCGATCGAGAACTTCACCCAAAACCAAACCATATGATGTACCAAACCTTAATAACCCTTGAGTCTTTGCTATGCCATTACCAACCACTACTTCGACGAGCAAAGATGATCAAAAAAATATTATGTACTACCTCTAACTCCTATCGGCTCAGGTGTATGAGACATTAATAAAGAACTTTATGACTTGCGACCTCATAAGAAATTTCCAATCTTGAAAATGAAAACCCTAACAACAACTTGCGAACAACCAGAAATATCATGCCTACATCCCACATAGACTTTCTGATACTTTCTGATACTTGACTCATACTCTCTTTTCCCTAAAACTTTAATCATTAAACCCATTCTTACACTTCACATCCCTCTCTACACACTCTCTCACACTACACTCCTTACAACACTCAAACTCTCTCTTCCTCTCTCCAAACCCACGAAATTCTCCAGCCAATAACACCTCTCAACCTTCAAATCTTCATCTTCTAAGGTTGTTCTTCAAGGTAATCACGAAAATCCTTCATCTTCCTTCACTTTTCTTTCTTGTTTTAAAGGTTTTTCTTGCACTTCTCATTCTTTTACACCATTCTTTATGAACATTCATGAACATATTCATGAATGTCAAGTTTGATGATGATGGTGGTAAGTTTTCACCCAAAAACAACATGCATGTTGTTTAATGGTGAAATCCAAGGACCAAAACTTATGTCAAACCCTAAAATACGGATTTTTACAAGTTTTAAAGGTTCATATACCTTATGCATTCAAGTATTTCCTTTGAAAACATCACTATGAACAAAATATGTCAATGCATGGTCTTCAAACCGTGATCCATGTGATGAACATCAAGTTAAAGAGCTTGATGATCAAAGTACATTGTTAATAGTGCATGTAAATGATTTTATTCATAAAAAAATCTAGATAACCTTTTGTGTTCGAAATAAAATTTTCTCAGGTTCCCAGTAAGATGATATGAGGATCTGGAAAATTCCAAGAGTTTTTATCATTTCTTTAATTTAATAAAATTATTACAATAAAACAAGGCCATAAATCATATAAAATACTTTCTGAGGTCTATAAATCCTAAATAAATTCGTGGATGACCCCTATGGTAAATAATGACCTCTCATTAAGTTGCATCGATTTTTGTTATTGTTTACTATGGTTTTGAATTTTCTTTTTGTTTAGTCCCAATAAATCATAAAACCACTTTAGAGACTGTGAAAAGGGTATCTAATAATTTTGCAGATCCAGCCCTATGTGGAACACTTAGAAAAGTATTTTCAGAATTTTTCATAATGCATTCCTATTTTTCCCCGATTTTTGTATTTATAATGGACTAAAAACAGGAAAAATAGTTCTATTCATCCAAAATTCATGAACATTTACCAGAACACCTTATAATACATTAGGATGCTAAATAAAATTTTTTATGATTTTTCTCTTCTGTATGCTATTTTTTTTCTATTTTCCCAAGATTAAATACACTTAAACCCATTTTTTATTAGAATAAATGCACAAAAATCATAAAATTGGTTATACAGTTTAGCAATTCATTTTTATATTTTTCTCAGCTTAAGAATGTTTAATAACAGTAAAAAAAATTTGGGTAATTTTGGAAACTTTGTTCTATTTATTTCAATTTTTATTAGAATAAATGCACAAAAATCATAAAATTGGGTTAAACAGTATGTCTAATGGCAATATTATAAAAATTTTGGGAATTTTTATCATTTGGATGTTATTTTTCACGAATTTATATTTTTATGAAGGCTTAAAAATTTGGAAAAGTAGTTAATCACATAAAAAATTCAAGGGAAAATTTCTGGAATACCTCTACTGTATTTAGAATGAAAATGCAAAGTTTGAGAATTTTTGGAAACTGTTTGATAATATTTTGGATTTTAAGAGCTTAAAACACCTTTAAATGTGTGTAAATACCCTCAATTAATATTACAAAAATCTGGAAAATTAATATCTAAAATTGTCTTAATCACATGAGTTATAAAATTTCACCATTTAAGAAAAATTGTAACCAATTAATATAAAACCAATATTAGAACAAAAAAAGGGCATTTCCCTATATGTAGAATTTAGTATATTAGCATTAGATTTCAACATAGAAACTCACTAGCATGTGTTTGATGTCGTAGGATCCCGGTAGTAAGGCGTCGGTGTATTCCGAGGCACCACCTGTACCTACTTGAAACATTGTGAGTATTCACACGTACCCCTATTTTCGGTTTTTAAATGTTTTGGGGTGGAAAAGCATGTCCTAAACTATTTATATTCGTTGCATTTATTTTGAATCGTATGAAACTTGGTTGCTATATTTCGTATGTATGTGTATGTTACTTTAATTCATGAGGACTGTATCGCGGTTAAGTCCCTGGAATCTCTAGACACAACTCATTAACTCTTTTGAGCCTATGGTTATTATGGATAGCGCTATCAGGAGGTAGACAACTCCTCACTCACACGATTCGCTTGAGTGCATTTTACCATTTTATTTACTATGTTTGCGATACACATAGTAGTCAATAGGGCACGATTCAGTCATTAGGCTTGGGTTGTGAACTGATGACTGGAAACTTGATGCACATACGAATCCTACATAACATTTTAGCAACGAAACTTTTACACTCATTGTATCAATAAAACTTGTTTAATTATTATAGCAACAGACTTTGTTTCTTATTATAGCAATGTACTTTTATTTATGGAAACTTCTATACCAAACCTTGATTTAGTAAACATGTGAACTCACCAACTATTTTCATAGTTGACGCTCGTTGTACATGCTTTTTCAGGAAATAATTTGTAAGTGGATATAAAGATTCATCATCATAGAGCATGTTGCATCGTGTGGAAGTTATTTTGTGAAGTTAACTTTTGAACAATGTTATTTTGGGAAACTTGTATTTTGTTTTGTTTAAATTATGGGTTGTAAAATTTTAGCTATTATTATGGTGATGTATCTTTATCTTTTGCAATGAAACCTTTATCGCTGTCATATCTTGCGTTTCCGCTTTAGCGGGGTGTGACAGATACCAACTTGAAACATCCGAAATATTTCAATAATTTTAAAATTTTCAAAATGACCCTTTTACTAATAAATATGTTTACAAAATTAGTATTCTCAAAACATTATATAACAATCAGTGCCTCCCAAGATCAATGACATAAAAATCAGGATGTGTATGGTCACACCTTCACCTTGCCACGATTCTCTGAAATACCTGAAACCATAAACAAAAAAACTCTAAGCATGAAGCTTAGTGAGTTCCCCCAAAATACCACCACACAAACATACAATATATACAATAGGCATGCTCAAATACTCATGCATGGTCCAATCAGCCTCGGGCAGGAATACTAGGCATGTCTACGATGGGCCCAGTCATCCACGGGATGGAATACCCTTGTATCATAAGCTGTTTGGTCCGATCAGCCATCGGGTTGGAATACCAAACATGTTAGATCCATTCAACCATCGGGTTGGAATGTCGTAGGCCTGTAGACTGAAGCACAAAGAAGTCCGGTCTCACCACAATCCATACTATCATATCGGGTCCAATCAACCATTGGGTTGGAATACCCCAGGCCTAATCAACCCTCAGGTTGGAATGCCAATACACAACGGGCCCAGTCATCCTCAGGATGGAATACCCTCAAGCCATCAGTATGAGTCTGGCATACCACTCGGTCCTCTGCTGGTATCTGAATGCACCTGGGTTTGTTGGCTACAGCACGAAGCAGTACAACCTCAACCAAACACAAAATGCCGACATATAACAGATAAACATAAAAACAATCTACAGGCAGGCAGGCAGATCTACAAATCACTAAACATTACATCATCCAATAAACCAGGATACTGATCTAACAGATCACTACTGAACAATAACATGCATAGCAGGATATCGAATCCAAAGGGTCAGCCTTAGTGCCTTCGACCCGTAAGTATAGTGACAAAAACGCACCTCGCACTGCCGAATCATATAGACGATCCATGGCTGCTGGCTGACAGATCCCCGAACCGCCAATATCAAAACAACGCCCCATCAACAGCTGATGCCACGAATAATCTCTGACTACAGATCCGCTAAAATCCACTCGCTATCAAATACCACAATGACAACCCGTCAACATCTAGGCATTGACTCACGCTATGAGTCCAAATTAGGGTAAAATACCTTTTTATCCTTCTTAAGCTTCACCCAAAGCTAAGGCCCAAACTAGATACCAAAGGTCTAAATCCAAAGCAAACATCTAAGGCCCAAACATGGCCCATTTTTCCGAATTGGGCCTAATTCCTTTCGTGAGCCTTTACCTAAGAAAGTCCAACTAGTCACAACAGCCTAACTATAAAAAATCCAGATGGCCCAACATGACCCAACACAACCAAGCCCAAACCAAAGCCCAAAACTAAAAATCCCAAGTCTTCCGAGTACGAGGGGAGTACTCATCCTGTACGCTCAGCGTACCGTATGGAATGCTTATACGCGCAGTGTACATACTTGTACGCCCAACGTTCTCACCAAGCGTGACCATCTTTCCAAATTTATCATTAATCCATTAAGACTTGGATCCAAGCTCAGATCTGAATTCTCAAGGTGGTTAATCACATAAAATTGCCAACTTTATGTGCATGCATGGCTAAATGGGAAGCTAGAGTTTAAAAGAGCTAAATACATGACTTAATACTTGCACAGAACCAAAACCGCCATAAAGTTTGCACCTTTATGCCCAAGGAAGCCATGACATATCCATATTTATGATATCAAGCTTCAAAAACGACTTTAACTACCAATCATCAACCAAAAGGGGTCAAAATGACCAAAAATGCACTAAGAAGAAAATCCATGAAATGAAAAGATGCCGGTTTGAACTTTATACCTCCTAAGCTACCAAAAGGAGATGCAAATGCTGGATCTCAAAGCTTTCCTATAAAGAACAAGTCTTCAAGTTTCTCCTGCTTCTTCTAAATCCACAAAACCCTCCACAAATGTCACAAAAGATTCAAGATCACCAAACATGGGCTAGGGGTTCAAATTAGGGTTTTTAGAGCATGGAGGGTATCTTAGAAATGATCAAAATGGGCTATCATAAAGCTTATATAGGGCACAACACAAAAATTAGGGTTTTCTAAGTTACCCTCGTACGCCCAGCGTATTGTACGAGGCCTCGCACCCCCGCACCACCCTTCACACTATACCTAGCGTACACCACTCTACGCCAAGCATACTGACCTCCGTAGTAGTATGCCCTGCGTACTCCCTTGGTACGCCCTGCGTACTAAAGTCCCCTCTAGAACCCTAAATACTCTGAAGGCCATAACTTCCTCGATCTAAGTCCATTTCCGATGAACTTTATATCTACGGAAAGGTGACGAGAAGCCCTACACTTCTATCAACCTATCATAGCCTTGAAACTCTTCGAACGAAACCCAAAATTCATAAACGACCGAGTTAAAAAATACGATTATGCCACTAGGCTCCGAAACACCATCGAACACTCGGATAACTTAAACTTTAATATGCTCATCCAAAAAGGGTCAAATCCTTTATTCCCAAAGCTCCCACGCCCTATGATAACTGATGATCGGGTCGCAGCCCCGAATAATGAAGCAATTCGAAACTGGCTATTACAATTATCGAACACCATAAATCCAACATTCTCAAAGCCGAACCATAAGCTTCATATTTGAACTTCCCAATTTCCTTGACTCTGATGAATGAAGAACACAACAATATGGCAATAACGAAACATTCGCTATCTGTTCTTTGACCAAATTGTTAGATGCATTAACTATGATAGCGAGATACAACACTTACGAGACCCATTCAACATTGAAAATTATAACACAGAAGTGCTTAGGAGACTCGAGAATTATGAAAATTTTCAATTTATGAACAAATCATCACAACTCGTTCTGAATTCTGATTAAGTGTCAAATACTTGGTTCAAATGCGAAATAAATATTTGTGAAAAGTTTCGTCCCGATTGCGACCTCCTTCACATCGACAAAATACAATTTTGACTTTACTATTTGACTTTTCTTCATTCTAAATCCCAGTCAATCATTGATTTTACATTCCTGACAAACACTAAACGATTATCAGCATCAATAATTTTTCGATCAAAACCCAGTATATCATCGATTGTTCTTGACCATTCTTTATTTGTTCTTGAGTGTTCTTTAAGAAGTTCTTCACAAAAAATTATCAACCAAAAATTTTAAAAGATTGATGCAAGCTCAAGACTCGATTCACCAATCAAAACATCAAATAGATTCAAATCGATCATGAGAACAACAAATAATGAACAATGATTAAGTTTTTATTCTAATTAACAAGAAAAAAAAACAAATCAAGATCATGAAAAAGAATAAGAATTAATCAGTTAGATCAAAAGCCAAATCAGATGGATTCTATTCCAAATCCAAACTCGATTCACATTAGAAATATGAATTAAAGATTTGATCAAACAAAATGAATATTGATCTAAAAATGATTCAATCGAAGCTCAAAAATGAAACACGAAATACGGTAGATCAGATAAATCAATTTGGGCTCAAATATTGTTATGAACAATATCAATTTGTAGATTGGGCTCAAATTCTGGATCATAATTTTGGATCGGGATTTTGAATAAATCATGTGAATAAATGGATTCGAGTGATTTTGGCTTCAAATAAATTCATACGAACAGTAACATATAGATTTATAAATTGGAATGACAGATATGAAAATGAATTCGATCAGCAAATTGAAAGATTTTGGGCTTAAATTTTGTTCGAATGAATACATGACTAGATTGGGCGAAATCAAAAGTTAATTGGATCAACAAATTTAGAATTAAAAGAAAATAGATGCATTGGATAGACTCACCGAAGAATTTGAATCTTCGAGTCTATTACGTGAAATTCTTGTCATCTAGGATCATTGGTCATGAAAAAGTTCTTAAACCTTAAAGATTAAGCTTTGATACCACATGTAAGATCCCATGGAAGATGAAAAATGAGGAATTGAGTATCAATTCATAATCGATAAGACCTGGATTAATGTTTAACGATACGTTGTATATATAATGGAGAAGTACAAAAATGTAGAACCATGTGCCTGTTAGCTACAATACTCTCTCTCTCTCTCTCTCTCTAGAACCACACTAGAAATCTATACAATGTGAGCTCTCTCATACCTATAAAATGAATACTATACAAGTATTTATAGGCTAGCTCAACTCATAACCCATATCGAATAGGGGAAAGCCTAAGACACCATCCAATGAAGAGCTTTGCACCCTAACACTTCCAACTAGTTCTTGATCTGAAATTCTTTGATACGGTATGTGCTTCCTGATGACTTTTGCTAATTCATTATGCATCTTAGATGAAGGTCACACTTGTATGGTTTCTAAGGAAAGAGGTAGCAATAATACCACCAAGACTCTTTCAGGTATGCAATTTACGAAGGGTTTCAATAAACATGATCCATGTTACTTAGCGATGCTAAAGAAAGATTCAGAGGGAGTATCATCGATGAAAGAAGTCGCAATGGAGATCGTGCAAGTCCTTAAGGAGTTCCAACATATGATGCCTAAATAATTGCCAAAGAAGCTCCCACCGAGGAGACAAGAAGATCATGAGATTCATTTGGAATCGGGATCAAAGACACCATCTACGACCCCTTATCCAATGGCACCTCCTAAGCTTGAAAAGTTACAAAAACAATTAAAAGAACTCCTAGATGCCGACTATATCCGCCCCTCGAAAGCCCGTTATGGCGTCCCTGTACTATTTCAAAGAAAGAAGAATGGACCGCTACAAATGTGCATCGACTATGGGGCATTAAAAAACGTAACAGTGAAGAATAAATACTCGATCCCCTTATACACGGTTTAATAGATCAACTAGGGAAAGCACGCTACTTCTCTCAATATTATTTACGAGGAGGATATTATCAAGTTCTTATTGCCTAGGGGTATGGACCAAAAGACAACTTGTGTCATGAGGTATGGATGTTTCGAGTTCATAGTCATGCCATTCAGCTTGACCAATGCTCCCACCACGTTTTGTACTCTAATGAATAAGCTATTCCACCCATTCCTCGAAAAATTTATGGTGGTGTATTCAGATGATATTATTGTTTATAGTCACTCCTTTGAGGAACATATCTCTCACTTCACGCATGTATTTTGAGTATTACGAGAAAACAAAGTTTATGTAAAATTAGATAAGTGTTCGTTTGCACAACCGGGTGGTAGAATTTTTGGATCACAAGGTCAGAGATGGACGATTAATGATGGATGAGTGGAAGATTAAATCCATCCAAGATTCGAATCACCAACCAAGGTAACCGAGTTTTGTTCGTTCCTTGGGTTGGTAAACTATTATCGTTGTTTCATCAAAGGGTATTCCAGTCAGGCAACCCCTTTGACTGATCTTCTAAAGAAAGATAAAACTTGGACATGGGATGCTCATTGTCAAGAAGTGTTCCAATATTTGGAAGAAGCGGTGATGCAAGAACTAATAATGAGATTACCGAATTTCACAAATCCATTTGGGTTACATACTGTTGCTTCAAACTTTTCCATATGAGGATTCTTAATGCAAGATGGGCACCTTATAGCGTACGAGAGTCGAAAGTTGAACGAGGCAGTGAGATATTAGAACGTACAAGAAAAGGAGATGACCGCTATTATCCATTGTTTACGAGTATGGAGAAACTATTTACTCGATGCCAAGTTTGTGATCAAAATGAGTAATATTTCGACAAGCTGTTTCCAAATACAAAAGAAGTTGAGCCCGAAACAAGCTCGATGGCAAGACTTTTTAGCAGAGTTCGATTATGTGCTCGAGTACGAACTAGGGAAATCCAACGTCGTTACCGATGTAGTTAGTAGCAAAGGCACTCTCGCTTCAATCAGTCAAGCATAATTCTTCTTACAAGATCAGATCAAACAAGTCCTAGAGCACGATCCTTTAGCTAAGAATTTAATCGCTATGGCTTGAGAAGGGAAGACGCGGCGATTTTGGCTTCAAGGAGATTTACTTTTCACGAAAGCAGAACGGTTATTTGTGCCTAAATGGGACAATCTTAGACAAAGAATAATGATGGAGTGCCATGATTTAAAATGGACAGTACATCCAAGAGTTAAGAGGACAAAAGCTTTGATAGAGAGTACTTAATATTGACCACATATGAGAGATGACATTGAATGTTATGTACAGACGTGCTTTGTGTGCCAACAAGAAAAAATAGATAAAAAAACCGCGGGATTATTGGAGCCATTACCTACCCTTAAGGTCCCATGGGAGAGTGTATCTATCGACTACATTACATGTCTACCAAAGTCAGAAGGATGTGGGAGCATTATCATTACGATGATAGATTCTTGAAGTACGACACCTTCATAACAACTCCAACGGATTCCATTACGGATGAAACAGTCAAGCTATTCTTCAAGTACGTAGTGAAGTATTGGGGAGTGCCATAAATCATAGTTAGTGATCGAGACCGCCGGTTTAGGGGAAGATTTTGGAAAAATTTGTTCAAGCAAATGGGAACAGAGTTAAACTTCTCTACCAACTTTCATCCCAAAACCGACAGGCAAATGGACAGAGTGAATGTCGTACTCGAGCTATACTTATGATACTATGTGAGTGCTAATCAAAGGGATTTGGCGAGGCTTCTTGACATAGCCCAATTCTCTTACAATATGCAAAGAAGTGAAGCCATGGGTCAAAGCCATTTCTAGATTGTCACGGGGCAACAACCTTTGATGCCAAATGCATTAGCTGCAACATATGAGGGAAGTAGCCTGACTGCTTATAAGTTGGAAAAAGAGTGGCATGAGCAAGAAAACATGGCTCGAAATAGGTTAGACAACGAAATCAAGAAAATAAAGAAATTGGTCGAAGAGAATAGAAGACATGTAGAATTCAAAATTAGGGATCGTGTAATGGTGAAACTTCTACACCAACAATGCAATAAATTGAGGAAAGTACACAAGGGCGTGGTACGAAGATACGAATGACAATTCTCAGTGATTGGAAGAGTTAGAAATGTTTCATATAAACTTGAACTCACACCCAGGTTGAAGATTTATCCAGTTTTCCATGTAAGTATGCTCAATCCGTATCAAGAGGACTTTAAAGACCCACAACATGGAATATCAAAGCAGGCACCCATGGTGGTCATTAGGTCTTTTAACTGTAACATTGAGGAGATATAGTTGGAACAGACCATACGAAAGCAGGGAGTGTCGAGTTTCAAAGAATACTTTATTAAATGTTGAAATCTACCAGATAACGCGGCAAGTTGGGAATTAGAAGACTTACTATGTCAATTTCAAGATGAGATCAAGAAATACCGAGCGCGGCAAGGACGTAGATGGTGGTGATTCGAGTAGTTCTTGCCTCTTCTATATATAGGGATTTGCCATTTCCTTTATCCTCACCTTGTAATTGACTTTGAGTTCTCAAGAGCAATAAAGAGCTTTCAAGTGTCAAACTACTTTCTTCCTTTCGTTGATCTTGTGTTGGTGATTCGATTTACGTTGACTTAGTTTAAGGAATAATTGCCACACGGTGGGCTTGAAGAGTCAAGTCTATGACAACAAGCTCACTAATAAAGAAGCTTCACAAGGTTTGATTAACTTCTACAAATTTCAAGAGAAAGACTCGAATCAAGTACAGACTCAACTACAAGAGACATTTTCTATATATTAGCCAAAATATAACACAATTAGGCTTAACTAGAATGATAGTTGGATTCGATTTGATGATTTATTGTTACTTTACAAATATTAATCAATGTTACAATGCTACATTACATGCCATCTAAAACCATATATAAACCCTCCACTTCATAAGAAAAGCCAAAAAATTTCTTCAGTAACCAAAGCATGAATAGTGCCCACTCTATACAACTCCTGCCACCTTCGCCTTTCTTGCCAAATGTTGCCTCCCATTATTCCCTACAACACATGTTCTTCATTATACTACACACTTGATGCTTTCCTTCGCCAGGTTTCACAACCAGTAGGATAGGGCTAAGATTTCTATCTTGTACAAGATAACTTCTTTGTGCAACCTTCTAACACTACGTTTAGTATAAATCAAACTTCAATACTATTTAATTTATACATCCAAAAATTGTGATTCAAGTCGAAAAACCCCTAATGGGCCATCTAGTAGGCCGAAAACCCCCTAATGCGCCCTTTTGGGCCGAAAGCTTTCGCATAGAATCTCATTGGGCCGAAAACCATTCTTTAGGCCCTAATGGGCCAAAAATCTCTATTGGGCCCTCGCACTAAACCGAAAATCTTTATTTGTCCAAATCCATTCCTTTTGGGCCTATTATTGGACCGAAATCCTTCTTGGGCCCAAACCAAGCCCAAAAACGCATATAAACCGAAAACCCTTAACGGGCCTAAGGTGTTTTCGGCTACTCTTGAAAAACCAAAGGCCATTGTTCTTCCCTCCTATGTCTGATCGGAAAAAAAAAGATAATATGGGGATAAAAGGTGTGACACCTCAATAATATACCACATACAACCAAGTGTTTACCTTGCATGCATCTAGGCAATGTATGTTTGTCCAACATACATGCAAGCCCCCTTTCTCTCCCCTCTCCTCTTAATTCGGCTGAACCCATCCCTTTCCCCACAATTCATTTCAAATTTGACACTCACTTCTCATTTCCTCTCAAACCTTCCACACTTCTCTCATCTCCTTTCTCTAAGATTCGTGGGTGTGTGTGTGGAAATCTTCTTCAAGCTTCACAAACTTGGTAAGTTTTTGGTCAACTCTATTGTTTTGTTCCAAGTTTACACTAAAAATCCTTCCTCATACAACTCCATTTTCGTGTATATGCTCTTAGAACACCCCTCACTTCGAAAATCCTTTCAAGAAGGCAAGCTAGGCTCGAAATCCTTCTTCATCTTCCTCTACACTTCGAAAAAGTCCCCAAGGTGAATACCCCTTACTTTCGAGTTTTCTTCTTTTGGGGGAGGATACAAGTCTAGTCTTGTGTAAAATCTTTGTATATTTGCATGTATTTGTGTGTATGTATGTTTATGTGTGATGAAATGTTGATATCACATGCTTACACTCCAAGAACTCGAGATTTTGTTAAGTCTCAAGTTGTTGGAACATAGTTATCTTGGTGTTTTGATAAAAATAGAAACTAGTTGCTAGGTGAAAAATGGTTTCACTTGATGTATGTTAAAAATCACAAAAATATGTCGAAGAATATGTTAAAACAATTTTTGGTTATGAAAGCTTGAAAAATGGTTAAATATGAAAATTTACACTCAAAATGGTAAATTTTTTAATATATAATTTTTTACAACAAACACTTGTAAAAATTGGTTATTTATGATAATTGTGGTGAAATTGGGTTATTTTTGACAATTGTGGTAAAAATGGGTTATTTTTGACGAATGTGGTAAAAATGGGTTACTTTTGACAATTGAGTAAAAATGGGTTATTTTTGACAATTGTAGTAAAAATGGGCAAATTCATCTTACCCACAGTAGTTGTATAAATACATAAAATAAATTAAAATTTAAGTTTTTAATGTATTGTGGAAAAATCGAGATATGTAAAAATTATTATTATTATGGTTTAAAACCGAAGTTAATACGTTAGTTTTACACATATGAAGCTTATCAAGATATTAGAAATTAATTATAACTATCGTTATAAATAATTTAATATAACCGGTAAGCAAAGCAGAGTTTTTACGACAAGAATATGCGCGTTTCATAATCTAACTATCAAAAAGCTTTTAAAAATACAAGTGTTAAATTGTCTGTCATAAAGCTGTAAAACGCGAGTCATAAAACCGCAATTATAAACTTCCTTAAGAACATCGTATACATTATTCTATAAATTCGTGCAAATTTTGTTGAGGCTCTTGTGAGACACCCCTTCACCGTACCTACCTAGCGTACATCGTAAGTCATGTAGTTATAACCAGAGTCTCCTGTAGGGAGAGCGAGGTAATTGTGTATAGATCTACACAGGGTTGATACCCCCACACCTTCTCTACAGCTAGACGGGCCAATCTAGGGTGACAAGTATCTTTAGAAACCGACACCTGAAGAACGTCAAGACAGGCGCGTTAGTCATATTAGTATGGTTATAACGACTCACATTGAGAATAACAACCTTATTTGAATTTACGAAGAATATGCACTCTACTGGTTTTATAAAATACACAATTATGTTTCGTCTATTTTGTAAACTAATTTCACCACTGCGGACTTACGGTTTGTAGGACCACAATACTTTTATATACAGAAAATATAGGACTTTCTGGGATCATACTCTTTTCAAATATAAACAAAGGAAAACAAAGAACATGCATGCAAATACACACGACTTTGGAAAGAGACTCTCAAACTATTTTTACAGAAAATATTGGATTTTCTGGAGTTTTACAAACTATTACAAATTTTTCTTAAAAATATGCTTATGAACTCACCAACATTCTACGTTGACGCTTTTCAAAATTACTTGTATTCTCAGGGACTCGGTAAGCAGGTTTTGCAGCTATGGATTTTGGATCATTGTTGTATTTTTGAAATATCATACATTGTGTTATTTTTGGATGTAATTTCATGAACAAATACAAAGTTGTAAAAAAGCATGTTGGTATCTGTAATGTATGATGTTTGGTTGCTATGTCTCATTTATGATCAACTGTTATGATATTATAAGAGGAAGTCACCCGCCCCCAGACGTTTCCGCCGTCCTGGTTCCGGGGTTTGATAGATTGGTATCAGAGCATTGTTTATAGTGAACTAGCATATCTAACCATACAAGATATGCAACTATAAATACAATGGGACTAAAATACTCTAACAAAAATAAAATATATGCATGTGCGCGCATATTAGGAGTGGTGTCATAGTAAGAAACAATTAAAAGTCTTTAGAAGAGTTGGACATCGCGGTTAAACCCAGGGAGTTATGTAATCGTATTGGGGATAAATATAGCTTGATCAACTATATTTATTCAAGACCAACATGTGTTTGGGAGTGATCGGGGTGGACATCGAATCTAAAACTTAACAACCTTATACCCAAAAATTTTAAGGAACCAAACATAAGCAATTAAAATACTATAGGAGTATTTTGGCATTGTGTGGAGTCTTCATGTATCTTCTTATATCTTCTTTTGTACTTATATTCTTGTGCAGACGACATGGTAGGATTTCATTTTCCAGACGATCCCTACTTTCCCAATCAGGGAAATGGGGGATTGATAGAGGAGGACCCGGAAGAAGAGCCTGTGGAAGACCCGGAAGAGGAAGAAGTCGACGAGGAAGCCAATGAGGAGGAAGATGATGACTCGGACGCAGAGTTTGAAGTCATCGACCCACCCTACATGGCTAGGGTGCCCGCATATCGGATGGGCGCCAATGGCCCTATGCCCCCGTGGGCACAGTATATATAGAGGTGGAGCAGGCACCAGGGTCAGTGTCCACCGTTTGGCATGGAGCAGAGATTTTACGACCTTAGTCATGGAGGGCCAGCGGATCGAGCCCTTCCGGTTATGGTTAGGAGGACTAGGGATATTGGCGATCAGGCCCAAGCGACCGCCAATCAGATGAACGAGATGAGGGTCGCGGTGGAGCATTCAGAGAGGCAGACCCAGAACATAGTGAGGGAATATCAGGAGCGGCAGGCCGCACCAGAGGCGAGGATGCGAGTCACCGAGCGTCAGCTAGCAAGACTTCAGGGTGCTTCTACTTCGTCATCGGCACCACTAGATACATCCGACGTGAGTAGGACCCATCCTACTCACTACTGCTATTGATGGGACTCCCTTTTCTTTTACTTTATATATGTAGGATTGGCCCTACGATTAAGTGATTACACTACTCGCAGGTTCGTTATGTTGGCAGATTTTTATTCTCTATCTGCTGTAGCCTTTTAAAGGTCAATTTTCATGAATTTATGTACTAAGAATTTATCATTAATGAAACGGTTTTGTGTTTAATTTGTGATGTTGTTATCTGCTATGTTCTCTCTTTTCATTTATATTTGATATAATACAGTTCATTTATAAGTACAATCGAACCACCGTAACCGTTAGAAACAAAGGGATTCATAAACTCATCGCCATTCCTGTCTCAGAGCAGGAAATTCCAAGAAGATATATTCGCAAAAACACTACAACAACACTGCCACCGCCGCCTCCACCGAAGATTGATTCTGCTGCTTTTCAGGCGGCAGTCTCGGCTGTAGTTACTACAGCCTTAGTACACATCAACCAAGGCACCAACAGAGGAGGAAACAGAAATGGGACAAGAAGTTCCAATCACAGTGATCATCAAGGACACCCGAAAACTTTCAATTATAAAGACTTCACCAATGCAAAATCTAAGCCATTTAATGGAAGCGGATGTGTGATAGCTCTCACTCGGTGGTTCGAGAAGATCGAATCGGTCTTCAAAATATGTGGCTGTCCCGAAGAGAGCAAAGTGAAGTTCACAGCTTGTACCTTTGCGGACAGGGCTCTTTCGTGGTGGAACGACCACATCAAGGACCTAACACTCCCAGTCGCAAATGTTATGTCATGGGAAGACCTCAAGACGATGATGCTGGACGAGTACTGTCCTAGGGGTGAAGTACAAAAGCTCGAACAAGAACTGTGGAATCTTACCGTGCAGAACTCCGACATTGAAGCATACATTGCCAGGTTCAGTGAGCTGGCACTAGTGTGCCCAGGAATAATAACTTCTGAGTGCAAGAAGGTTGAACGCTTTATTTGGGGGTTAAATCCTCCAATCCAGTGGAATGTAAATGCTGCGAACCCCTCAACATTCGAGAATGCTAAGAGCCTAGCGCAAAAGTTGTACCACCATGGGGATGGGAAGGGCGCGAAGACTTCCGGTGCTGAAACAAAGAAGGAGGATAACAACAAGAAAAATCAGGGAAGCAAAAGAAAAGGGCGACAGACTCAAGAATCATCTAAGAAACAGCAAACCGTAGTAGTTCACGCTGCTACAGTTCAGACCACACCAACTCCAGCTGCACAAACACCAACACATGCAAGGCCGTACGCAACCACTCTACCAAAGTGTGATAAATGCAATTTCCAACACAACGGCGCATGCCCAGAGTTACAGTGCACCAATTGCAATAAAAAAGGGCACACTGCCCGTTATTATAGATCTCAGCCACAACAAAACAACCAACCCAACAATGTCGGGGTCTTCGAGCATGCTACGGATGCGGGGAGACTGGCCATTTCAAGTGAACTGTCCCAAAGCCACCAATCAAGGTGCAGGGGGATCAGGCAGGGTACTAACAATGGGACAAGGAGAGTCGGTGCAGGATCTGGTCGTAGTCACTGGTACGTTTCCCCTCAACAACATCTATGCATGCATTTTATTCGATAGTGGGGCAGAACAGAGTTTCGAGAGTCGTAAATTCAAACACTTACTAAATCATAATCCCAAAAAGTTAAACAAACCATCATGGTGGAAATGCCTAATGGGAAAACAAAAACAACAAACGACATTTTCATAGGATGCATGTTAACATTAAGTAATCACTCGTTTTAAATCAACTTGATGCCGATTAATATTAGAAGTTTTGATGTGATTATCGGTATGGATTGGTTAAGCCCCCACCATGCCGATATTATGTGCCACGAGAAGGCCGTTCGCCTTCACCTACCCACCAACGAAACACTAATTATCTACGGCGATAAACCCAGTGCAAACCTCTGTCTTATCTCGTGCGTCAAGGCACCTAAGTGCTTGCATAAAAAGAATCACGCCTTTCTAGCCCGCGTAGTGGACAAACAGAAAGAGGAAAAGAACATTAAGGACATTCCGTAGGTGTGCGACTTTCCAGAAGACCTCCCAGGAATACCCCCTGAACGATAGGTCGAATTTCGAATTGACCTAGTACCCGGAGCCACGCCAATTGCCAAGTCGCCGTATAGATTAGCCCCTGTAGAAATGCAAGAGCTATCTAGCCAATTGAGCGAACTGCTAGTCAAGGGATTCATAAGACCGAGCTTCTCACCTTGGCGAGCTCCGATTTTGTTTCTCAAGAAGAAAGATGGTTCCTTCCACATGTGTATTGATTACCGTGAACTCAACAAGCTCACCGTCAAAAATCGATACCCTCTTCCTAGGATCGACGATCTATTTGACCAATTGCAAGGAGCCAGCTACTTCTCGAAAATAGATCTGAGATCCGGATACCATCAACTACGAGTCCGAGAAGAGGATATCCCCAAAACGGCCTTCTGAACTCGTTATGGGAACTATGAATTTATGGTTATGCCTTTCGGTCTAACGAATGCACCCGCAACATTTATGGATTTGATGAACCGAGTTTGCCGACCGTTCCTTGACAACTAAGTGATAGTCTTTATCGACGACCTACTAGTTTATTCTTGGAGCAAGGAGGAACACAACCAACATCTATGGCAGGTTCTGGAGACCCTAAAGGCGGAAAAGCTATACGCGAAATTATCCAAATGCGATTTTTGGATCCGCAGGGTGGATTTTCTGGGACACGTAGTCAGTGAAGAAGGGATACATGTAGACCCTTCCAAGATCAAAGCTATTGAGGGATGGGCAACCCCGAGAACACCAACGGAGATCTAGTAATTCTTGGGCCTTGCTGGTTATTACAGCAGGTTCATTCAGAATTTCTCCAAGATCGCCAAGCCACTCACCGCTCTAACCCAAAAAGGTGTACCTTTCACCTGGAGTGCGAAACAGGAAGCTGCTTTTCACGCCCTGAAACAAGCCCTCTGTAGTGCCCCGGTGTTGTCTCTGCCAGAGGGAACGGAAGACTTTGTGGTGTATTGAGACGCTTCAAATCAAGGGTTAGGCTGCGTACTCATGCAGTGCGGGAAAGTGATAGCTTTCGCATCCAGATAACTGAAGACCCATGAAGTAAACTATACCACTCATGATCTCGAGCTGGGAGTCTTGGGTTATGAGCATTCTAACACTCCTAAGTTTACATGCAACCCTAAATACCTTGGATCTATGTTTTCTCTATTATACATACAATTATGAACATCCAAGGTATTATCCTAATCTAGCATACAAAATAATAAATATAACAAGATAGAATACATACCTCTTTGATGTAGAATGTCTTCATGAAGCTTGAGTGCCTAGTGCCCCAAGTGTGACACCTCAAATGGTTCACACAACACCAAATACACTTGGAATAACTTGAGAGAAACTTGAACACTCCTTGAAATCGTCTAGCCCTCACACTCACACATTAGTGCACGATTTCTTGAGCCATGGGATTCTTTTATATGGTTGCTATTAGGGTTACACCATGTAACTCGTAACTTTACCCATTCCTTATGCTCCATGAATTTTAACCTCCATGGAGTATCCATGGGTCACCCCATGGACTTAGTCCAACATAAGGAATCTTGGATCACAAGCCCACATATATAAGAATGAATGATTTACATAATCAACCCATATATTTAATTAGTCTCCTTTTGATCACTTAATTAATTCCAAATTAATTCTTGATCAATACTAATTAAATAACCTTATTAATATATTAGAACTTATAATATATTAACCAACCTTAAGTGTTATTTCTCTTATTATAGTCTATCCAAATGCATGATGCCATGCAACCCAAATGGACCATGCCGGGTCGGGTCAAGTCTTACCAATTATAGTTATGGACTTAGACATTAATCCAACAGTCTCCCACTTGGATAAGTCTAAAACTATTATTGTGTATGACTTCAGGAACCGATCAGCAATCGTAGCTCTCAAAAGCTTCTGTCGAACTCTGACCTTGTCGATGAACTCTGACCTTTGTCAATGACTTGTCCATTAGATAAGGGATCATATATTCCTCCATTCTAGATATCATATGGACTGAGACATGGATTATCAATCATTCTCTCTGTCTATTTGTTGTTTCCCGATTTCCGATTCATGATGACTGACTGATTGAACAAATCAAATCAGTCCTGGCTTGGCCAAGCACTCACATGTATCATCTTTAAATCATCAAGGGGCCCACAGATATCGCTTTTATCCCGAAGGTAAAAGGAATGGATAAACTTCGACTCATATGGCTTGTTCTACTACTTGTTGAATCATACACAAAGGCACGTTTTATAACATCGAGTTACCGAATGCGTTTTCGTGCAATCAATGTACAACCAACTCATAGTAACAACTCATATCTCTAGGTTTGAAGAATATAAGATATTATCGTCTCATGATCACTCGTGATAAAATCCATGAAGTGATTCAAATGAGCGCGGGTTGAATCCAATACTCAGAACTTATGAGCACTCATGAGTGTTGTAGCACCACTTTGTCCACCAACTTGGACCTCTACAAACCAACCCATGACAGTCTTGATTCATATCTACTTCCAACATATGACCGACTGTGGATGGTTTGAATAACTTAATCATTCAGGAAGAGCGACTTAGTTATTCTGGAAGTCAAAACATGCAAAGTGAAACACAAGAATAAATGAATCAAATATGGTATCAAACCCTATGAATATAAATAAACACTTTTATTTATCACCATACTGATTACTCATTATTCATTGCTTCGGTTTTATCAACTTTATACTTGAATTTAAAACAATAGTTGTCCCATGCTCCAAGCATGTACACTATGTTTTCTAAACACTAGTCATGCCATACACCAATTATGCATACTATGTTTGTCTATGATCTTTACTTTGTAAAATAGATCAATTGAACATCACTCCAATGATCCTCTTTTCACAGTCCCAAATCCTTACTGCAAATGCAAGATTTCCAAATTCATGCCATTTACTGAAATCTGTTAGATTCTAAACTTATATGCATTGATACTCTTAATGATTATGCACGAAGTCAGAAAGACTTGACAACAATCATTACAGAGCATTCCAAAGGAGATCAGCTCCTTGGAAACATCCTTCTTTCATTAAGTTTCCTAATCTTACACAAATTGAATAATTTCTAACTTTGAAACATTTCCATATTCCATTTTGACTATCACTTCTGAACAAGAGTTGCCTCCTTACAGATTATGTCAATATGGTCCTTCCAGAATTAACATTATACTTCCAACTGTCCTTGAGCAACCAATCTTTGGTAAACCTTAGATTGTCCTCGACAATTGCTTAATCATTTTAGTCATATCCAATTCTAGACCTTTTCCCTTCATAATGCCCCAGGCATTTGGAAAATTTTAGAAAGGATGAATATAGCACATGTAATCGATCCTATATCCGAAGCATATGGGACACGATTCATGATGTCTCACATAAAGACTAAACCAGTCTTCTGCTATAATATTTCCATTTCAATTTGCCAAGTTCTCAAAATTCAGATTATGAAAAGGGATGCCGTAATCATAATCGAATTTTAGAACGCAAATAATGGACCCATATATAGAATTTCCTTATGTTGAGCCATTCCAACATGAAATTCATATATATATCCTTGATTAAATACGATTAAAATCTCAATCTAAGCTTTTAGAATTGAAATGAAGTATAATTTCCTCTCCCTTAATTATAGCAAAACAACTTTTTCAACCCTTGCAACCTCACGAATTGAAACTTTTGTTTTCTATAATTAACATTGCTAACTTGCAACCTTTGTCATAATTATCATGCTCCCACTAACATGATGATTATTAGCATAACACTTATGATCCCACTAGCTTTGACATGTACTCAGAAATCAGCTGACTTTCTTACCAAAGTTCAGATTTCTGATACTAGATTGTTTTGATAAAACTTTATCAAAATCATACACCTCTCTTAGATAGCTCACATGTGTGTCTAAACAATTTTAGAACTATGAAAAGGGATGCCGTAATCATAGTCTCAATTGTTTAGACCTTTGCCACTTCTCACAAGTCCATGTTAGTGTGCCGGTAAACCACACACGCTCCACTAACGACTTTGAGAATGCAAATATCACAATTGCTATCTAGCTAAAATCTACTTAGTGAAAGTGTTTCCTCACCATCATTTTCATGAAGCGGAGAGAAACCTTATGACACTTAGATTTAATAGTGTATGTGTTCTTATCCATGTGAATTTGTCAAAACCATAATCACAAGACAAGGTTAGTGACAAATCCAAACTCATATTGATTAAACTTATGCAATCTTAAATTCTTGCCATTTGGCAGCTCAGGTGCCTACCATTGCTTCCAAGTAGTTGTGCAACCAATTGAGAACTCTCAGAACTCCTATGCAAAGCCAACTTGAATAGGCACAAAAATTTCAACACGATAGGTTATAAACCTCAAGTCGTGTGCTAGTGAAGGACTTTAGGTTTTATTCTTGATTAAGTCTTGAAACTTTCAAGAGCTTTAAGACTCCCACTGTCCTCTTGACATATAAGACTCCCTTGTCAAATATTCAAGAGATAGTGCGGATTCTTTATCAAGACTAACACTTTACACAATTGGCCTAAGTTGGTCTCTGTTTTATCCAAAACATCACAACTTACCAATTTCAAATGTACAAGAGTAGATAACCTTTTACTCTTACATTTGACTAGTGTTAACAAACCCTCTTTAAGATATGTCACTCAAGTTACAATCTTGGAGTATGACTCTAAGAATTGTTTTGGAATGAAGTATGACTCATCTTTTTGATTTAACCATTTCAACAATTCATGACTCCTCTTCTTAGTCATAAGAATGCACTAAGATGACTTTAGAGGACCAATTGTGATATGGTATCTTAATCATTAAGATGATCATAAACATGATACTAAAGTACTCTCCCATCTTTTCAGATTTGAGAAACTTTTATCTTCTGCCATACTTTGATTCTTCTTATTCGTTCTGTCTCACATTGAAACTTCTCCAATGCTACAGACTTATACTTAAACTTATAAGTATAACCATATTTACTGAACTTAAGTAAATCATGACGAATAGTCTTCTTGAACTTTTGTGGTGGACTTGACCAGTGCACAAGAATGTGTACTCGATCCCTTAGTCCTTTCCTTATTCACATAAGGAATTAGTCTTAATTTTCCAAGCTGAAAGTTCTCATTCATCATACTATACAACTTGCATGATTCCAAGTTTCGGTCCAATTGAACCTTGGGTGATGAGAATCTTTCCTTATTTGGTAATATTAGACACTACCACAACCGAAAGAATCAAATCCATTTTTCCAATATTGCTATCAATGGAATCTTATAAGCAACAACTTTTCACAAATGCCATTGTAAGGATACTTAAAATAAATAAAATCAAAACCTTTTTCTTTTATTTTAAAACTTTGCGGAAAAACTTATCCTTACAATCCATATGAAAACCTTGTTGTTATCTATTCCTAAGCAATATAAATATCATAACTCTTAAGTAATAGCCCAAAATTCTGATCACCGAACCATGCGATTGAAATCCATCTTTGCGATCAGAATCAGCATGTACTTAATAGAGTTAGACAATGGACTTTACCTGAAGTAGAGCCAAACTTATTGACTTTAACATCCTTAGGCAGCTTCGTAACCAATGCCCCTTCCTTTGGCAATAGTTACCTATGGACCCTTGATAATGGGACTATCTCAGACTTCGCCTCTCTCTTTACCATTGGGTCAACCGAGTTGACTATGGCCGATCCCTTTCCATTGGGAAGAGAGAGCTTTACTGGATATCCAATGTCATCATTGTCAATGTCCATAGCGTTTTAGGAAGTTGAGCTTAGCAAATAGATAAGATCATTAAGGGTCTTGTCTTAGTCTGTCTCATAGGATTCCCAAAAGAACTCACTATGTGACTTAGAAAGTAGTTGAGCCACCAACTTTCTCAAGACTTTGACACCCAACTCTCCCGGCTTGTCAATATGTGACTACATCTCCAAGATGTGATCACACGTAGACCTTGCCTTGCCAATAAGGCTTGAGTGACCTTAAACTTTTTAGGAACTTGTGGGTTAGGGAGAATAATTGGAGGAGGTGAAAGAAGTATGATATCCATGGGACATCATCTTCATTTAGGAAAGCTTGTTTCAAGAGATTTAGGAAGATCATAAATGTCTACACCAGACATCTTTTTGGGAGATATTCAAGATAGTTGATTTAAAGTCCTTAATATGACACCCAATATGAAATATTAAGGCTAGGACCCAACAAACTATTTTATAACTTAGAAGAGGGATGCCGTAATCCGAGTTATAAAATAGTTGAAGGTAGGTAAATGACGATTTACCAATTTCCACCATGAAAAACGAAATAATGTAATTAGGTTTTTAATTGGATTTGAAACTCCTAGATCTTTTGAGATTCATTGAACTTTTCAATGGCATGTTTCAATCTCGAGTGTGCCCTTCAGTTTTTGTGACTGGGATGCCGAGGATCACAAAACAAGGTGTGAAGTAACCATGCAAATATACTTGGTACCCTTAATATTTACCCCTCAATCGATGTGCCGGTTAACCACACGAGCTCCACCGATACTATGATAAATATTAAGTTACCCTTTGCCTACTTTGTTAAATCTAGGTTAGTGTGTCGGTTAACCACACACGCTCCACTAACGGTTTAAACAAAGTGCAAAGTGTAATTTCATGGATTAGCACCTTATTCACATTTTCCTAAGTAACTAAGATTGGGTATTAATAAGAGTTTAGTTACTTAGTATTTATCATTAATACTTTTAATGAAGATGAATTATAGTCCTTGTCCTACCCGTTCGGCTAACGACCCTCCACCAGTCAAGGAAGCGGTGGGTGAGAGTGGACACCCATTAAACTGCCATTTTATAGGCAGTAACCTTATACCCCCCTTATAGACCGGCTTCGTGAATGAGGCCTACTAACGGTAAGACTGACTTTACTCTTATACATATATATAAATATTATTAACTTATAATATTATAAAGTATAAGGGTTGAATTTTAACTTTTAAAATTCTAAGGGCTAACTTGGAATTAAAGTATTCATAAGTGAAAACTTTTCAAATTCCAAAACTTGAGGGCAAGTTTTGAAACTATTCAAAACTAATTAATTCCATAACTTATGAGTTTAAAGTAGTTTTAATTATAAAAAATAAAAAAAAAAAAAAAAAAAAAAAAAAAAAAAAACTCTTCAAGTTCCATAACTTGAGGACAAGTTATGGAAGACTTTAAACTAATTAATAAAAAAAATAACTTTTTTATTGTAACTTATGGAACTAATTAAGGTTACACCTTTTTTTTAATTTAATGAAGAGACTCTTGAACCTCCATAACTTGAGGACAAGTTATGGAGTCATAAAACCATTTAATTAGAACTAGACTCTTCATTTTGTAACCTTTGCCAACTTTTATGAGTTTTATGATTCTTAAATGTGACTTTTCATATAACTTGAGGACAAGTTACAAAAACACACTTTGGAATCAACTCTTAGATTAAAATGGATTGAAAACAACTATTTCACACAACTTTTCTATTAATCTAAGAACCTCATAAGAACAAGATAATTCAAATCATCAACCTTCAAGAAATTAGCATGAACATACAAACTAATACAAATCTTGAAATTATGACAATTATCTTAGAAATTGGATTAGCATGAACATTACCACATCAAAAACAAGTTTACAAGTACAAAAACATCTTAGGGTAATGTTCCTAGTCCAATTCCAGCCAAAACAATCGAATATATGCATCCAACTCGATTTTTCAGCTACTTTTGCAAGTATAAC
Organism: Lactuca virosa; assembly: GCF_052849685.1. Taxonomy (NCBI): domain Eukaryota; kingdom Viridiplantae; phylum Streptophyta; class Magnoliopsida; order Asterales; family Asteraceae; genus Lactuca; species Lactuca virosa. The sequence continues at coordinate 216,921,487 of NC_136430.1, read as the reverse complement.
AAGAAAACAAGCCTAGTCTCTGATACCACTCTTGGGTTATGAGCATTCTAACACTCCTAAGTGTACATGCAACCCTAAATACCTTGGATCTATGTTTTCTCTATTATACATACAATTATGAACATCCAAGGTATTATCCTAATCTAGCATACAAAATAATAAATATAACAAGATAGAATACATACCTCTTTGATGTAGAATGTCTTCATGAAGCTTGAGTGCCTAGTGCCCCAAGTGTGACACCTCAAATGGTTCACACAACACCAAATACACTTGGAATAACTTGAGAGAAACTTGAACACTCCTTGAAATCGTCTAGCCCTCACACTCACACATTAGTGCATGATTTCTTGAGCCATGGGATTCTTTTATATGGTGGCTATTAGGGTTACACCATGTAACTCGTAACTTTACCCATTCCTTATGCTCCATGGATTTTAACTTCCATGGAGTATCTATGGGTCACCTCATGGACTTAGTCCAACATAAGGAATCTTGGATCACAAGCCCACATATATAAGAATGAATGATTTACACAATCAACCCATATATTTAATTAGTCTCCTTTTGATCACTTAATTAATTCCAAATTAATTCTTGATCAATACTAATTAAATAACCTTATTAATATATTAGAACTTATAATATATTAACCAACCTTAAGTGTTATTTCTCTCATTATAGTCTATCCAAATGCATGATGCCATGCAACCCAAATGGACCATGCCGGGTCGGGTCAAGTCTTACCAATTATAGTTATGGACTTAGACATTAATCCAACAGGGAGATGTTATTCGCTCTAAAAATTTAGGGGCACTACCTCTACGGGACGAAGTACACCATTTTCACAAACCACAAAAGCCTCCAGCATATACTGAATCAGAAAGAACTAAACATGAGGCAGCGGCGATGGGGCGAGTTGCTGAATGACTACGAATGCGAGATCTGGTACCATACGAGCAAGGCTAACGTGGTGGCCAATGCCCTAACCCAAAAAGAACACTCGGGCCACCGAGTAAGAACACTAACGATGACCATCCATTCCCACTTGTCTTCGCAAATCAAGGAGGCTCAACTGGAAGCTTTGAAGTCGGAGAACATCGCAAACGAAGCCTTGCGTGGAATGGACAAGAATCTCGCAATCAAAGAGGACGTAGCATACTATCTCATGGACTGGATCTGGACACCAAAATTTGGAGGGTTCAGAGACGTAGTCATGAATAAATCACACAAGACACGATACTCCATCCATCCGGGTTCCGACAAAATGTACCTGGATATCAAACAACATTATTGGTGGCCGAATATGAAAGCTAAGATTGCTACCTATCTAAGCAAGTGCCTGACTTGCGCTAAGGTGAAGGTAGACTATCAGAAGCCCTCGCAATTATTACAACAGCCAGTGATACCCGAGTGAAATGGAAACGAATACCAATGGATTTTATAACCAAATTGCCTAAGTCGGTAGATGAACTGGATTCCATCTGGGTGATTGTCGATCGGTTGATCAAATCCGCCCATTTCCTATGTAACATCCCAAAAATACAGTCTGAAAATTTCGTTTTAAATCAGTAATAAAAACATATTCATCAAACGTCATATAAGAATCATAAACAATGTATCTCAAAATATCATAACAACTGTCAAATATATCAGAGTATAAACATCCCAGGCTGAACAAATGGTGTGTGCACTGCAATCTTCCCGAGCTCCTCTTTTGAAAGCTGAGTACCTGAAACCAAAACTGAAAACCGTAAGCACGAAGCTTAGTGAGCTCCCCCAATCTACCACATACCATACTAATACATATAAAGCACATATTGGGCCTTGCCCACTGCATCGGACTGAAGTCCGGAACTAACTAGGGCCTTGCCCACTGCATCGGACCGAAGTACGGAAACTGCATCGGACCAAAGTCTGGAACTAACCAGGGCCTTGCCCTCTGCATCGGACCGAAGTCCGGAACTAACCATGGCCTTGCCCTCTGCATCGGACCAAAGTCCGGAAACTGACTGAACATATCATAGCATAATCGTAACTACTAGCATAAACACATATACTGCATACTACATCGGACCGAAGTCCGGAACACATAACACAAAGACATGCTTGAATCACAAAGACATCAAGCACACTGAACTATTGCATCGGGACGAAGTCCGGAACTACTGCTAGTGAATGCTACGGCTACTCCCGCAGACTTACAACACTCTAACACTATCTGGCTGCTAGTGAATGCTACAACTACACCCGCAGACTTACAACACTCTAACACTATCTGGCTGCTAGTGAATGCTACGGCTACACCCGCAGACTTACAACACTCTAATACTATCTGGCTGCTAGTGAATGCTATGGCTACACCCGCAGACTTACAACACTCTAATACTATCTGGCTGCTAGTGAATCCTACGGCTACACCCGCAGACTTACAACACTCTCCATACTGGATCGAACACGCGCTTGACCCGCACTCAACTGAACTCCTGTCCTGCTTGGAATCCCCAACCTGATTCCCTAAGGCTTGCTAGCAAACATTGCGGGAACGCGATCTCCTTATTGGCATGTTTTTCTGAACTTCCATCTCACACTATCCGCAAACCATACAGTCGTTTGGGTTGTCTTCCTTCCTAACAAGGATGCGAAACTTACCCCAGTTTCAAAACTGCTCCTACTTCTGAATCCTCGGATGATTCTTCCCCACTTTGATTCAACTAACGTCTTACATCACACAATACTGGAAGGATTCTCAATCCTTCTTACCATTCTATGCCCAAACTGCTGAAAACCACGCTTACCATTGCTAGTGTTTCAATACTAGCCAGTCCAAAAGATCACACAACTTCTAAAACATCCGAATAAATCTCCGGTAATAACCCGCTAGACCCAGGAAGCTCCGAATCTCAATTGGAGACCTCGGAATCTCCCACTGCATCACGGCCTCTATATTGGCCGGATCGACTAGAATATCCTTCTGATTGACAAGGTGCCCAAGAAATTGCACCCCGCGCAACCAGAACTCACAATTGAAGAACCTTGTGAAAATTCTCTCCCTCCTCAAAGTCTCTAGCACCTCCCTCAGGTACTTCTCTTGCTGTTCCTCAGTCTTGGAATAAACGAAGATGACGTTGTACTTTCCCAATCCTGTAATCTGGGGAATTGCTCTATCACTACTCGCTAATGCTTCTCGGCATGCAATTGGCATATGACATCTCTTGAAAATATAATTCAGACACAAACCGAGGATAACTCAGGGTTACACTTACTCAACCCTTGGAACAAAAGGCTCCCTTGTGCAGTTTCCCGCAAGTGATGCACCGAATCTGACCCCGCTGGCCTCTCAGAAGCTGATCTGAAATCTACGGTCTCCTCCCGAGACCTCTCACTATAAGCAACTGATCTAGTTCCCTCTTCCTAGTGTGCTCTAAGTCAATATCCCGTTATCGGGCTCTAGAAGTCATATCATTCAGGGTCTTGCACTCCGAGATACTCACAATCTCCCTGCTATTATTCTACAGTATGTTCTGATAACTTACCTTCTTTATTTCCTCATCCGTTGCATACTATGGCACCATATAAGCTCTTTCCCGAGAATTGGCAGTGATCTCTGCCACAGTCTCAATCGTCTGGTGGAGATCTAACGACTCTTTCTCCAAGTGCTGCTCCTCAATCGCCTGGGCACACTCTGCCCAGAATCTGGTCTAAAATTCATCCCATGACACAACATCAACCGCATCATCACTCAACTCACTACCAACCTCTTCCTATCAATCTCGTGCTCTATCCCTCAGGAGACAGGAAGTAAGTCAGATCTTGTCTCCTTTCGAGACAATGTCTGGCACAAAAGTGTTGGCGACATCTGCCAACAATCTGCTGCTAACAATGGGATCCCTAACCCCCATGACAATCTGAAGATTCACAAGCTCTGAACTCCCGAAACATCAATGTACGCGTCCCTATCGTGACTGCTATCTCAGTGCAGAATGTACTCGGCCTCTCGTCACAAATCTCTATAATGCCCTCCTTGATCATACTGGAGATCAAAGGAGTCTGGTCAATGATACTGCGTGTAATCTCAGATGGAATGAACTCCCTCACCTGATCATCAACCTGCCCGGCTCCAGAGTCCGAGCCTGATCCCTGGTCGTCACCAGAACTACCATCTGGTCTACCATGTAGCGTCACTATACTCGGCAACATACCATCACTAACATCACAATACTCATCAAAACTCGAGGGATATCACACACTACAAGTTCCCTGGTCTTATCTCAGCCTCCCTTGATTCGAGTACGGATCCTCTGCTTTCAGTAGTACGGGCCCATACTACCTTCCACATCTATCTGTACTTTCCTCAAGTACTGCCTCGACTCCACCAAGTCCCTTCTACTACTACTGCTGATCTCTTGCTAATCTCATCCTAGGCTTGCCCTATGGTAATCACCAACCCACTCTCCGCCATAAGGTGCATAAGAAGTCCCTGCTTTATTCCCCTAACTAGCTCACGAATACTATTACATATTACTTAGACTAGATAATTCTTCAAATGAGAGATCCTACCCTACAACGGTTGGACTCAAACAAGAGCTGCGAAATAGAGCTATACCTAACCTTCTGAAATTATTTAGTCCTTGCAATATGTAACTTAACATATTCGTTTACTAGTTAGTGAAAGACAACTAGAACTTCTAAAAGCATAAAGCAAGCAGCATTCGGGCGTTGAGTACACATAATCAAGCATATACTACTCTGGCTATCATACTGACTAATCTGTACTAGCATGCAGTTCTCAATAAGCTGGTACACATATAACAGGCACATAAGGCATCCTTCCTAGATCCTTAGCCCAAAACTAGCATGCAGTTCTCATAAAGCTGATACACATACAATAGGCACATAAGGCATCCTTCCTAGATCCTTAGTCCTAATCTAGCATGCAGTTCTCATAAAGCTGATACTCATATCATCATATGAACTTGTACGGGTAATTTGGGAGTACTTACTTGAGCTCGGCGGATTACATGCACCACACCTTTTTCTCTTTTCAAAATTCTTTTCGCTTTTTCTAAAACTCTTTTCTTTCCTCAAAATCCTTTTTACAAAAATCGATTTCCTTTTTGAAAATTTCTATACCAATTCCTTAGTTTGAGTTCAGACACACCCGAATCCCTCAAACCAAGGCTCTGATACCAACTTGTAACATCCCAAAAATACAGTCTGAAAATTTCGTTTTAAATAAGTAATAAAACCATATTCATCAAACGTCATATAAGAATCATAAACAATGTATCTCAAAATATCATAACAACTGTCAAATATATCAGAGTATAAACATCCCAGGCTGAACAAATGGTGTGTGCACTACAATCTTCCCGAGCTCCTCTTTTGAAAGCTGAGTACCTGAAACCAAAACTGAAAACCATAAGCACACGAAACTTAGTGAGCTCCCCCAATCTACCACATACCATACTAATACATATAAAGCACATACTGGGCCTTGCCCACTGTATCGGACCGAAGTCCGGAACTAACTAGGGCCTCGCCCTCTGTGTCGGACCGAAGTCCGGAACTAACTAGGGCCTTGACCACTGCATCGGACCGAAGGCCGGAACTAACCAAGGCCTTGCCCTCTGCATCGGACCGAAGTCCGGAAACTGCATCGGACCGAAGTCTGGAACTAACCAGGGCCTTGCCCTCTGCATCGGACCGAAGTCCGGAAACTGACTGAACATACCATAGCTTAATCATAACTACTAGCATAAACACATATACTGCATACTGCATCGGACCGAAATCCAGAACACATAACACAAAGACATGCTTGAATCACAAAGACATCAAGCACACTGAACTACTGCATCGGGCCGAAGTCCGAAACTACTGCTAACTAAACGGGCCGGCATTGTGGCCGTAGACCCGTTCCTACTGGAAGGAAAACTCACCTCACACTGCTGAAGTCCTGCTGACAAAACCATAGCTGATGGATGACAGATTCCCGATCTGTCAATATCAAAATAACACCCAATTAATAATTGGGTTCCGCTATATAACTATAAATACATACTTTGGATAATTACTACATTACCCCTAGCTTGGCTTACCCAAGCCCAAGGCCCAATCCATAGGCCCAAAGTCAACTAGGATCAAAGCCCAACATATGGCCAAACTTTCCAAATTGGGCCCAAACCTCTACATGGACTTCCCTTAAGGCCAAGTTGTTCAGTCCAGTCCAACATGGCTCATTCTAAGGGCCCCATATCATACAACCATCTAGGCCCAAACTATGGCCCATCTATGGCCCAATTTTCCAAATTGGGCCCAATCTTTCGTATGGGCCTTACCCTAAAGCCCAACTAATTACTCTAGTCCATTTGATTATTCTTGGATGGCCCATTAATAAACCAATTACCAAAACTCAATCGAAAAGCCCAACTCAAGGCCCAAGTGAAACTAGGGTTTCACATAAAATGACGATTAGGGTTAAGTGTTTCTTACTTAACCCATTAAAAACTTAATCCATTAAGTCCTTTACTTTACTAGATCAATGATATGGAGAAATTGGGCTTAATACACAATCAAATCTCAATGGCCCAAAAGTGGGTCCAATAAGTCTAAGGCCCAATTACTCACAATTAGGGTTTTCTAAACCCTAATTAGGGTTTCCACTCAAACATGGCCCAATAGGCCCAAAATTAATCTTTAAGCCCATTAGGGTTTTGGCTAGGTCCATTAGGGTTTTGCTTGTGGGGCACCACCCACTACCACCTCGGGTAGTGGTGGTCAAAGGCGGCTCACGGCGGCGGCCACCACCTTACGGTGGTAGTTACTATTATTTTTATTATTCATTGATAATTACAGTTACAACGCTTAATCCAAAAATAGACACACACACACACAGCCACCCTAGCGGTGGCCGGCGGTGGTACGTGGCGGCAGCCACCACCTCACGGTGGTGGAGGTGGCTATTCCCGACTTTCTGGCTAGACAAGACACACACAACCCACGATCCCGCTTTGCTCGAAAGGTCCAGCCACCCACCTGATGGCTCACGGCGGCAACAACGTCCCGAGATGGCGGCAACAGCAGCAGTTGAGGGCGGCAGAAGGCGGCGGTAGCCATCATTTCCAATGGTGGTGGTGGTTCCTACCGAAAGATTGCATAAATAACTTCACACATAATACACACACACATAGCCACCTTCTACGGTGACTGGTGGCGGCCAAGGGTGGCAGAAAAACGACAATCAGTGGCAGCCACCACCATGAGGTGGTGGCAGTGGGTTTTCCGGCCACAAAACGCACACAAAATTCCAAGAAATATGGTAACATCACATATCATCGAACATCTAACCATCCAGTCACATCCTAAACGGCTGGCGTCGCCGGAAAGGACAACCACAGCAGCCCCAAAAGCCACCGGCGGCGGCAATGGCATTCACGACATCAACAGCGAGAGGGATGACGGAGAGGAGAAGAAGGAGACGGCTAACCTTACCGATGGATTCCTAGTCGCGCATAACCCAAGCATAACGAACCAGATTCAGCTTCGATCTCGGTGGCTCTCCGAGCTGTCCATGACGTCTCCGGCCGGTAGCAGCATCATGGTGGCGTTCCGTTGGCAAGGTGGTCGCTGGCGGCCTCGTCTGATCAGAAAACGAACGCGAAGGAGAGAGATGGCGGCTGGGGGGTCATAAGGTGATGGCGGCTGCTAGAAGGTTAGGTTTAGGTTTCCTGTTCCATTAGAATGAGAGGGAAGGAAAGGTCGTCGAATATATCCCGTATCCTTCCAAACTTTGATCCAATTGTCTAACTTCAGTCCCTCCTCCCAATTTTGTTATCAATTTAAATCCAATTTTACCTTTTGAACCCTGAGTCCATAATTACTCTCAAATTCGATCCCTAACTTACCAAACAACCCCTTAACCTCTAAAATCTATTCAAATGAAGTCCCAGAAGTTACCATTTAGTCCCTGCCTACATAAATTCTTACAAAACCCATCCGAAACTTACACTTTTAACCCCCAACTTATAAAATCGTGACAATTAACCCTCGAGACCAACACTTTGCTATATTATTATTGATTTTTGGGCTACTACTCGCTCATTAATTTATTTATTTATTTATTTAATAAATGGGGTGTTACATCCTACCAATAAAGGAAACGTATAAAATGGAAAGGCTGACCCGAATTTACATAAAGGAGGTTGTGAGATTACATGGCGTGTCTATATCTATTATCTCGGACAAAGATAGTAGGTTTACCTATCGATTTTGGCAGTCGCTACAGAAGTCGTTGGGAACTCAGCTCGATATGAGTACCGCCTACCATCCCCAAACCGATGGACAGAGTAAGAGGACCATCCAAACATTGGAGGACATGTTAAGGGCCTGTGTGATAGATTTCGACAAGGCTTGGGATGCCCATTTGCCACTGGTGGAATTCTCATACAACAATAGCTATCACACAAGTATCAAAGTTGCTCCTTTTGAGGCCCTTTATGGAGGAAAATGTTGATCGCCTCTCTGTTGGGCTGAAGTAGGAGACACCCAACTGGAAAAGGGAAAGTTACCAAATAGTACTCTTAAAGGACCCAAGATCATCAGGGAAACAACTGAGAAAATCGTCCAAATCAAAGCACGGCTCCAGGCATCTCGAGACCGACAGAAGAGCTACGCAGACAAAAGGCCAAAGCCCCTAGAATTTCAAGTAGGAGATCACGTGCTGCTAAAAGTATCTCCATGGAAAGGGATGATACGATTTGGAAGGCGAGGAAAGTTAAATCCACGATACATCAGACCGTTCGAGATCCTTGCTAGGATCGGTCCAGTGGCTTACAAGCTGCAGCTACCATCGGAGCTTAGCAACGTACACCCTATCTTTCATGTGTCAAACCTGAAGAAATGCCTATCAGACGAAACCCTCGTTGTCCCACTTGATGAGATTGAGGTGAATGAAAATCTACTATTCGTTGAGGAACCAGTTGAAATCATGGATAGAGAAATGAAACGTACGAAACAAAGCCGCATTCCGATTGTGAAGGTTCGATGGAGTGCCAAATGCGGACATGAATTCACATGGGAACGCGAGGATCAAATGATGCAAAAATACCCCCATCTCTTCTCTAGTTCTCAAGGATTACTTTGGAAAGAATTTTGGGACGAAATTCCCTCTAACGGGGGGATGATGTCACAACCAGCAGGATAGGGCTAAGATTTCTATCTTGTACAAGATAACTTCTTTGTGTAACCTTGTAACACTACGTTTAGTATAAATCAAACCTCAATACTATTTAAGTTATACATCCAAAAATTGTGATTCAAGTCGAAAACCCCCTAATGGGCCATCTAGTAGGTCGAAAACCCCTTAATAGGCCTTTTTTGGGTCGAAAGCTTTCGCATAGAATCTCATTGGGCTGAAAACCATTCTTTGGGCCCTAATGGGTCAAAAATCTCTATTGGGCCCTCTCACTAAACCGAAAATCTTTATTTGGCCAAATCCATTCCTTTTAGGCCTATTATTGGACCGAAATCCTTCTTGGGCCCGAACCAAGCCCAAAAACGCATATAAACCGAAAAACCATAATGGGCCTAAGGTGTTTTCGGCTACTCTTCAAAAACGAAAGCACATTCCCGTTCTTCCCTCCTATGTCCGATTGGAAATAAAAAAAATATAATATGGGGATAAAAGGTGTGACACCTCAATAATATACCACATACAACCAAGTGTTTACCTTGCATGCATCTAGGCAATGTATGTTTGTCCAACATACATCCCTTTCCCTACAATTCATTTCAAATTTCACACTCACTTCTCATTTCCTCTCAAACCTTCTACACTTCTCTCATCTCCTTTCTCTAAGATTCGTTGGGTGTGTGTGTGGAAATCTTCTTCAAGCTTCACAAACTTAGTAAGTTTTTGGTAAACTCTATTGTTTTTTTCCAAGTTTACACTAAAAATCCTTCCTCATACAACTCTATTTTCGTGTATATGCTCTTAGAACACCCCTCACTTCGAAAATCCCTTCAAGAAGGCAAGCTAGGCTCGAAATCCTTCTTGATCTTCCTCTACACTTCGAAAAGGCCCCAAGGTGAGCTTCATACCCCTTACTTTCGAGTTTTCTTCTTTTGGGGGAGGATACAAGTCTAGTCTTGTGTAAAATCTTTGTATATTCGCATGTATTTGTGTGTATGTATGTTTATTTGTGATGAAATGTTGATATTACATGCTTACACTCCAAGAACTCGAGATTTTGTTAAGTCTCAAGTTGTTGGAACATAGTTATCTTGGTGTTTTGTTAAAAATGGAAACTAGTTGTTAGGTGAAAAATGGTTTCACTTGATGTATGTTAAAAATCACAAAAATATGTCCAAGAATATGTTAAAAAAAATTTGGTTATGAAAGCATGAAAAATGGTTAAATATGAAAATTTACACTCAAAATGGTAAATTTTTGAATATATAAATTTTTACCACAAACACTTGTAAAAATGGGTTATTTATGATAATTATGGTAAAAATGGGTTATTTTTGACAATTGTGGTAAAAATGGGTTATTTTTGACAAATGTGGTAAAAATGGGTTACTTTTGACAATTGTGGTAAAAATGGGTTATTTTTGACAATTGTAGTAAAAATGGGCAAATTCATCTTTTCCTCAAAAGTTGTACAAATACATAAAATAAATTAAAATTTAAGTTTTATATGTATTGTGCAAAAATCAAGATATGTAAAAATTATTATTATTGTGGTTTAAAACCGAAGGTAATACGTTATTTTTACACATATGAAGGTTATCAAGATATTAGAAATTAATTATAACTATCGTTATAAATAATTTAATATAACCGGTAAGCAAAGCAAAGTTTCTACGACAGGAATATGTGCGTTTCATAACCTGACTATCAAAAAGCTTTTAAAAATACAAGTGTTAAATTGTATGTCATAAAGCTGTAAAATGCGAGTCATAAAACCGCAGTTATAAACTTACCTTAAGAACATCGTATACATTATTCTATAAATTCTTATCGGTTTCAGCCAATGCATCTTTCCCCACCATCCGAAACCTGGACAAGTTCATTCAGATCATCTTTTCTCTTCTCTGTAGTATCTCAAGAGCATTTTTCCTGATCTTAATGAAATCTGAATCGAACTTTTCATAGAAAGATTCTAGAGCCTGAACAACCAATAAACCTATCATACCAAAACAAAACAAAATACCCTCTAAAACAACTACTACTACCGGTGTCCAATTTAGTCCCACTCATAATGCGTAGGTATGTAACGATAGCTCCAATATATCTAATAAATTGAAGATGGTGAAAATTCTCTAAGCACTGAAGATGAAATCAACCACCGTAGACGGATTTAAAATTAAAAAGCTACTTAAAGAACATATATGTAATAAACTAATTCAAATTATATTTATGAGGCAATATCAGGTTCTTTGGTTCTTTCTTTAGCGGAAATTTTTATGATATCCTTTTTGTATTTTAGAGAATATAAATGACAAAACATAAAAGTTAATGTTAAGTAACTCGATTGGGAGTACTGAATTGTAACAAACTATGATTGCGCTGATAGAGAAAAACGATGTAATTGATAGAAAAATAAAAACAATATTAGGTTCTTTCATTACATGAAATTTCTATGGTTTTCTTTTAATATTTAAGAAAATATATATGAAAAAACCTATAAATTTATGTTAAGTGGCATGCAAGGGTCCGGTTAGTTATTACAGCAAAGGATAAATATAAAGAACCAAATCAAAACCCAATTGAAGAACATATGAATCTACACCCAACCTCCCCACTACATATACCTCTAAAAAACGAATATATATATATATATATATATATATATATATATATATATATATATATATATATATATATATATATATATATATAGAGAGAGAGAGAGAGAGAGAGAGAGGTAAGTTCAATTGAGAAAATAAAAAAGGTTGAGAATGGGGGAATCATTCTCAGCCAATCATTTATCTAACATGTTCAAATTAAAAAAAAATGTGCGTGTCCATTTTCATTAAGGGTATATTTGTAAATTAGCAACTTTTTTACATAGAACTTACCTGTTCGTTGTTATCAATTTCCAATTTGATGATATTTTTAGCTCGTTTGAATCGGATATGAGGAATTCATTATCAAGATTATTTTCTTTATATAACTCGTTAGCAATTATACGTATTCATTCCATTAATCGTGAAGTTTCGCATTTGTGTTTCAGTTTTCTACTTCGTATTCAGTTTCCGATTTGATCAGGTATGTATATCGTTTGAATCGGATAGATCGGAGTTCATTATCAAGATTATTGTTTTTTATAATTTGTTTGGAATTACGCTTATTATCTTCGTTTTGGAGTTGTTTCATCGGAGTTCATTATCAAGATTATCAAGTTTCGAATATGTATTGGAGTTATTTCATCGGATTTTTGTTAAGTAGTTTGAGATATTTATTTCAAATCGGAGCTGATTTAATTTTTAATCGGAAATATCGTTGTAGTTTTTACGCTCTGGACTGAGAGAGATTGCTTAATTACATCATCTGATCATATATGATTTAAGTTTCTTTCAGATATTTTGTACGTTGAGGTGAGATATATTCGAAATTAACCAGGTTTTCATCTTTACGACTTTTTTTTGTGAGATATATTCGATATTAAGATTGTTTTTGTTTATTTATATAGATCATTTGGTGTATTATGTCGAATTCTAGTGTTATTGATGGTGATTTGTATTCTTCTATGAGTGAGAGTGAAGAAGAAGATGTTGAGAACTCATTTTTTGAAGGTATCAGTTATTGAATTATTTTGTTGTTTTTAATTTTGTTGATTATCATTTATTTACATATGAATATGTTAATATGAATAAATTGTTGTCTTATTCATATATGAATAAACGTGTGATAATTGTAATTTCGAATTTATTATTTTTTTCGTTTTATTCATATGTGAATAAGTTATGTTTTATTTTATATATTTTGAATCCTCATGAATTTTATGTATTCATATATGAATGTTTTATTCATATATGAATGTTTTTTGTTTTATTTATATGAGTTTCATGTATTCATATATATTATTGTTTTATTCATGCATTATTATTTTAGGTGGTGAATCTTCAAGTTCAGTACATGATGCGTAATATTGTGATGATATAATTGGAGAACATGTCTATAAGCCAGATGTACCTGTTCAACTTATTCCATTTAAGGGTTTAATCTTCAAATCATTAAAGTTGGCTATCAAAATGTATTCTGATTATGCTGAAATTGGTGGTTTTGATGTTAGACTGAGCACACAATCAAGGTTTGATAACAAGATTATAAAGAAGAAACATGTTATATGTAATCGTGGTGGTAAACAGAAAAAGAAATCTTGTGACACATTAGGTACAAGTGGTGTTAGGAGGAAACGAAATTCAAATTCAAGAGCTATTGGTTGTCAAGCAAAGATTATATTTGAATCTGTGTATGGAACTCCAGATTATAAAGTTTTTCAGTTTGATGAACTTCACAACTATCCACTTGAGAAGAGAAGCGATTTAAAAAAAGCAAGACAAATGTCATATTCAGAAAAAGAGTTTATTGTGCGTGCTTCCACATCAAAAATAGGTCCAACTATGGCTCATAAGTTGAGGGCAAGTCTGAGAGGTGGGTATGAGTTTGTAAAGCCCAAAGTAGTTGACTATAAAAATTTAAGGAGAGATATCAACAGGGTTATTGGTTATAAAGATGCCCAAATGATAGTAAACACAATGAATGACCGTCGAGCTCACTATCCAAATTACTCATTTGAGTTTAATTGTCAAGATGATGTTTTGGACTGTATGTTTTGGGCTGATGAAATGGAGAAGGCATATTATGCTGAATTTGGTGATGTTATCTCGTTTGATGCGACTTTCCGAACAAACAAGTAAGTTATTTTATCTACTTTTGTTTATAGCTTATTCATATATGAATATTTTTATATTCACTTATTAATACATCAAAAATTGACTTTAATGAACATTTTTTTTGTGTGTTAGATATCAAATGGTTTTTGTTCCGTTTACTGCTATTGACCATCATAAAAAATCGGTTACTGTTGGATCTGGGTTGCTAAGCAATGAAAGCATTGAGTCTTACTCTTGGTTGCTTAAAGCATTTCTTAAAACTCATGGGAAAGAACCATCACTTGTTTTAACCGATCAAGATGCTACAATAAAACAAGCTGTTGAGAATGTGTTTTGTAATTCAAAGAACCGATTATGTATGTGGCATATAATGAAAAAGTTGAAAAAAAAGGTATTATTTTAATATATTTCAAATATATTACTTATTAGTATATTCATTTATGAAAATTGATTGTTATTTTACTTATTATTATTTATTCATTTATGAATATTTTTTTTTAATACAGATATCAGATGAAGTGGGGTTTGCTTATGAAGGAATTCAATCTTGAAGACACAAGATGGTTTAAAGACATGTTTACAATATGTGATTCATGGATACCTGGATATTTTAGTGATATTCCAATGTGTGGTTTGATGAAGACTACATCGAGGTCAGAGAGTATGAATTCATTCTTTAATACATACTCAGAAAGTGGGAACTTACTTTTGAATTTCATGATGAATTACGACACTGCCATTCAAAAGCAAAGGAATACTCAACGAGAGCTTGATAAGGCATCAAAGAAAGCATCATATAAAATGCAAACACCTCGAGAAATAGAACTGCAAGCATCAAAGGTTTATACAAGTACATTATTTTTTGAGGTGCAAAAAGAAATATATAAAGCATGTTTTTTCTGTACATACTCATATGTTGGTATTGAAGATGGTTGGGAAGTTTACATTGTGCAGCACAACAACAGTAAAAGTGATTTTAAAAATGAATTTAAGGTAATTTTACTAGTTTTTTATGAAAAATGTAATAATATTCATATATGAATATGAGAATATTCATATATGAATATGAGAATATTCATATATGAATATCAATATTCATATATGAATATCAATATTCATATATTCATATATGAATATTATATGAATATATGAATATATGAGTGTTGATATGAGTATTCTTATATTAATGTAAATGTGTAAATTTTGTTTTTGTATCAGGTTGAAATAAAAGCTGAAGAGAAAGAAATAAATTGCAGTTGTGAACATTTTAAGCGTATGGGTGTTTTATGCAGACATGCTTTTACAATAATGATGAGATGTGGTGTTAAAGAAATTCCTGAAAGGTACATTTTGAAAAGATGGAGAAAGGATGTGATATCAAGAAATTATCGTTTTAGTTCTGTTCAATCCGATTCAGGTGATTGTGAGAATGTAAAGCTAGTCAATGATTCATATTATAGTTTTGAATCATGTTTGGATATTGTAAAAGATGACAAAAAGAGATTGGCTTTGTTTGCTGAGAAACAACAAATGTTGTTGAAGGAATTTGAGAGTGATTATATTTCTCCTGGATTGAAAAGCAAGACAGATGGTAAAGTCGTATGCAAGCTTTTGGGTGTTACTATTCCTATTCCAGAAGAGATTAATATTAATGTTCCTGAAGTTCAAAGCAATAAAGGTTCTGGAATCAAGAAAAGAATTCCAAGTGCAGGTGAAGTAGCATATGAAAATTCTAAAAAAGAACATAGAATGTGTTCAGGATGTGGAAAACGAGTTCCACACAATTTACGTACTTGTCCAGAAAGAGTTGGAGCTGCTAAATCAGCAAAAGAAGTTAGGGATTTTTTAGTTTTTTTTTTATGTTTTTTGGTTTTATTCATTTATGAATATATGCAGATAAAAACAATAAACAATAATATTCATGTATGAATAAGACACATTTATATTGATATGGTAAATTGATATGTTGATATTTGTTTTTTAAATTACTATAAAATAAGTTATATTGATATTGTAAATTATTCATAAATGAATACAAATATGTGAAATTTGTTATACTAATAAATAAGTAATATTCATATCTGAACTTTTTTATGTTAATATCTGAACTTTGTTATACTAACATATTACTTTGAACTTATTCATAAATGAATATATCATATTCGTATTCATTTATGAATAAATAAAAATAAACTTTGAAAATATTTGAATATAAAAAAATGACATAAATAAGCAAACTTGTTTCTACTAATAAGTTAGTTATATTCATATCTGAAATTTGTTATATTCATATATGAACTTTGTTATACTGACATATTACTCCTAATTTAATCATAAATGAATATATCATATTCGTATTCATTTATGAATAAACATAAATAAACTTTGAAAATATTTAAATATAAAAATCTGACAGAAATAAGCGAAGTTGTTTCTATTACATAATCATTCAACAAAGATAATAAAAGCTGTTCATAAGCATTTCACAAAATATAAAAACGAACATTTAACAAACCATCTAAAATTTGTTTCGCATAATCGTCTTACATGTATTTCAAATCCATTCATCTTCAACACAAACTGTTCTATAGCATCACACTTCATCACAAGCAATCATCAATATTCTTTTAACCTTTTTTGAATTGTTTGCATAGCCTTGTATGCATGATCAGTACGCACTTTGAATTCAACTTTTTGATATTTTTCAGCAAGATCCAACACCTTAGCCTTCAACATGTTAATTTCAGAAGTTAGCATTATGTGTGCATGCCTTTGCCTGAGCTTCTCTAAAGTAGTTTGTTGAATTGCACTTTCTTTATGAAGACCTGGTTTCCACTTTGAGAGTGGTTGTCCCATATAGGTCTCCATATGTCTCATTGCAAAGATTCCACAATCAACTTTGTTTTTAACTGTTCTCCATGTCATTTCAAGTCGTTGGGGTTTGATACTTTCTTTTGAGATTGCATTTGCTCTTGGATGGTTTATTTCTTTAAAGTATCTCACAAACAAATTTTTCTGATCATTAAATAAAATAAAAGTTAGATATATAATAAATTGGTTCTTTTATGTTGTTGTGAATTGGGTACATACCAAAGGTTTCAATAGTACTCCGTATTTCCCTTCATAATCCCCCTCAACTGCACTGTTGTCTAGAATTTCAGTTGATGGTTTCTTTAAGTTGAAGACAATCACAAAAATGTGAGCACTTCTAACAACTGGAAAGAATACCTGTTTTTATGTATATAATGGTAAGTAGTTTGTTGATAAAATATATATAAAAAACAACTTTAATTAACATACCATATCAATATCTTTTATGTTCAAGATTTTTTTGTACCCATTGGTACTGTAATGAAAGTTCTCCTTGAATTTTTCATACTTTCTTTCATCGGACAATGTTGAAGTTAGATAAGCAGTCTGTAACCAATATAATCATATGTGAATTTCAGTTGAATATATATAATTATATTAAAGAATACATCATATTTTGTATAATCATATGTGAATTTCAGTTGTAAAAAATATAATATTCATAAATGAATACATCATATTGGTGTATTCATTTATCAATAAGGAAGGAATTAAGGTTAGAACATAAACTTACAGAAACTCCAACTTTCAAGAAGAGTCTGTATGGTGAATTTCCAAAATCCCTTTCCAGTTCTTGGTGGTTAAGTAAATCAGACCAAGTGTCTAAAACTTCTCCAAAAATCTCTGTGTTTGCATATAGACTTTCCATAACTGCTCTTTCTGTTATCTGCCCATATTTTGTCTGGACAACCACATCTCTGCAAATATATAATCAAAATGTCATAGATTATTATCTATATAATAATCATATATGAATGTATATAAAATAAAGTTACTTACGATGTATTGCCTTGTAAGTTGAACAACCATTCACAGACAATACTCTCCTGATGTGTCAGTTTGGGTTTTGTGTTTGTTATTCTGCATTTGAAAGGTGATTTGAAAGCATCAGCAAGCTTCTTCTCTCTTGGTTGATCCAGATCATGCTTTGATGGTCCTACTTCAGTAGGAATTGATACAGAGATTGGATTTGGATTAAGAACATTTTTCTTTGCTAATCTGATAACAACCTTCTGATGGTCGTCTTTGATTTGTTTCTTTGTAAATGGTTTTTTTGGTGAAGATTCATTAGATTTTTTTACTTGAAGTTTGATCTGAATCTTGACTGAGACCTAGACTAAAGCTTGGATGAGTATCTGCATGCCAGGAGATTTATCATATAAATAGTTGTAAGTTAATTATAATATTTGAGTTTATATTTTGAAATGTTTATCCAAATTGTTACCTCCTTTATTTCCTTTTGTCTTGTCAGCTTTTTCTCCTTTCTTGTTTTCATTTTCTGACTTTTTCTTTCCTGAAAGATAAAGAACTTTGATTAAGTAATTCATATGTGAATAAGTAATGTATTCATTTATGAATAAGTAATGCATATCATTATTTATGAATAAGAAATATTAAAATTTTATTTTTTTGTATATTGCATTATTTATTTGTGAATAATAAAACTTATTATATTCATTTATTAGTGATTCAACTATTTACCTTTATCTTCTGCATTTCCTTTCTTAGTTTCTGTATGTTTATCTTCACCTCCATCTTTCGTGTTCTTAGCTTCTGTTCCTCCTTTATTTCTATCTTCAGAGTTTTCCTTGCCTGAAACATATACATCATATATGAATATTTTTTATTTTTTATTCATTTATATAGTGTATTATTCACTTATGAATAAACAATGTTATTAAAAAATCAATATAAATATTGTAATATATTTTAAATCATTCATTTACCTATATAATCTCCCTTTGTTTTTTCAACTTTTGTTCCTTGTTCATGTACACCTTCTGATTTTTCCTTTTTTGCAAGAGTATTAGTTTTACATGTACTCATTGGTGACCCTGGTCAAAATTTAATAAACAAAATTGTTATTGTGTATTAATATTTTTATATATTTTTTTAAAATAAAAGTAAGACAAAATTTACCTATATCAATATTATCGAAAATAGTGTTCATTTCAGGGTGATTCCATATTTTATCTTCTTGACTATTTAAACTTGAAATTTCAATTCCAAGGACATTGTCCACAATGTTGTCAACAACTTTATCCAACAAATTTTCATTTTCAGTTTGTTGAATAGTCTCTTCATGATTATTTGTTTCTTCATTATCATCAGCTTTTTTCTCTTCATCATTGTCATTTTGATTGTTCTTTCCATCTTTCTCTTTTACTTCAGTTTCACCTTCTTTTTGATTATTATATCCATCATTCTTTATTCTTTCATTCTCTGCTTCATTTGAATCAAGCAAATAATCTTCTTCTGGTTGACTTCCATCATTATCATTGTCTTCTTCACCATTTCCCTCTTTATCTTCATTTTCTTTTTGATCATTTGTTTTTTGACCGATTATTGGTGTCAAATTGATCCCTTCAAATCCAGTTTGATTACTTGGAAATTCAAAAATAGTTGTGCCTTCTGTTTTTTCTTCACCAGTTATATTTGTCATCTTTTCTTCGAAAATCCTAAAACTTTCCTTTTCAGGGAACTTTGTTATCACATCATTGAACTTTGAATTCAGCTTTTCCTTCATCCTCTCGAAACAATTAAGCATTTTAGATATTTTTGATTCATATGCCTATGTAATAAAAAGAAGTATGATTAGAATTTAATGTAATCATATATTATTAACATGTTCAAACTAATTACCTCAACAGAATGATCTTCATCTTTATCAGAATCACTGTCTTCGAGATCTGTATCTCCTTCATCTTGTTCATTAACAAATTCTTCGTTTAATTCTCCAAGTCCAAATCTACCTTTTTCTTGTTCAAATGTCTCTCGATATCTAATCTTCTCTGAACTCCAATAACAAATTGTTGGACGTTTACGTGTTACTGTTAAAGCTTCTGGGTGGATGTTATCAGCATAGAACAACTGCACATAAATGATAACTAATTGATATTCATATATGAACAAGTAATATTATTTTTTACTTATTCATATATGAATAAGTAATGTAAATCATTACGTGTGAACAAATATATTTTTCTTATTCATATATGAATATTTGCTATTAGTTTATGAATAATCAATATTATTAAAAATTGAGTATAAACATTATAATAACTTACCACCAAGAAAGCTGAAGGTCCAACAAAGAAGCTGGTATCTGAGTATGGTATGTATGAGTTTTTTGTTCTGACAAGACAGTCCAAAACATTGCTGCACCAGTCTATGTTGCTGATATCTGTTTTTCTTGAAATATAACTCAAGGGAAACATGTTGCATCTTCTCATTGATGTTGACTCGCAAAACGTGTTGACAAAAAGAACTAAGAAGTTCAATTTGAAATTGAAATCAGCTTGTGTGGTAGAAACAATAACATTTTTGATTACACTCAGTCGGATGATTGAATCTTTTTTAAATTGTTGCTTCCATTCATCATAACTTGTATCATCCTTAGGCCATTGATCCAGTTGTGTAAGTTTGGTTCCACCAATTGGTATGCCCAACATGTCATGAACAGACTCTGATGTTACTTTCAGTTCCTTTCCTTCAATATCTATCACCATTCTCTCAGAATCAAATTTTTAAAGAACATAAAATCCCAGCTTCAGTGGTATATCTGTGATTTTCATTTTTAACAAAGCTCCAAAACCCATAGATCTTACAGATTCTTTTTGTTCTTTGCTCATCCCAAGGATTATAGATAGTAATGCCTCTGGTGAACATCTGTTTTTCATTGAGTAAAATTCTTTTACCATTGGTTTTTTTTCTTTTTGTCTTTTTTGATTGGTGACTCCTTTTTTTTGCCTTCTTCGATGGATGACTACTTTCAAAATCAGAGTCTGAATCTTGTAGTTGTTGTTTTTCAGGAGTTTTCCTTTTTGATGGACTTTTTCTGCTTTGATGCTTTATTTTCTTTGGTACTTTTGTTTCTTTTTTATCTGGGAAATGAAAACATATAATATTTGAATAAGTTACTGATATATGAATATGATATATACTCGTTGATTTATTAATATTTATTTATTACAAAAATATAACTAATATATACAATTTTATTCATATATGAATATATTAGATATGATAGGAATTTTGTACCTTTCGCATTTTTCCTCTTCAAATCTGTTTCTATCATAGTTGTGGGGTCTTTATCAGAAATACAAATCTTCTTACCTTCATGAAAGAGTGAGTAGAAGATAAATAATTTTGAAATACATTTTACAAAGAAAATATATTATATTCATAAATGAATATAGAATATTCATTTATAAGATATGATATGTATTTTATACCTTTTTGATTTTTCTGCATTGATCTTGTTTCTCTCATTGTTGGTGAATCTTTATCGGAAATGTTAGTGTTCTTACCTTCATTCAATAGTAAGTAGAAGATAAATGAGTTTGATATTCACGAATGAATATTTGAATAAAACATATGTATTCATATTTTTTTATTCTCATATGAATATGTTTTGTTATATTCATATGTGAATAGAACATATATAAGTCATTCTTGTTGTATTCACATTTGAATAATGTATGTATGGCAGCAAGTTATGTTCTATTCATATGCGAATATAACAAACATATTCACGAATGAATATTTGAATAAAACATATGTATTCATATTTTTTTATTCTCATATGAATATGTTTTGTTATATTGACATTTGAATAATGTATGTATGGCAGCAAGTTATGTTCTATTCATATGTGAATATAACATACATATTCACAAATGAATATTTGAATAAAACATATGTATTCATATTTTTTTATTCTCATATGAATATGTTTTGTTATATTCATATGTGAATAGAACATATATAAGTCATTCTTGCTGTATTCACATTTGAATAATGTATGTATGGCAGCAAGTTATGTTCTATTCATATGTGAATATAACATACATATTCACGAATGAATATTTGAATAAAACATATGTATTCATATTTTTTTATTATCATATGAATATGTTTTGTTATATTCATATGTGAATAGAACATATATAAGTCATTCTTGTTGTATTCACATTTGAATAATGTAGGTATGGCAGCAAGTTATGTTCTATTCATATGTGAATATAACATACATATTCATGAATGAATATTTGAATAAAACATATGTATTCATATTTTTTTATTCTCATATGAATATGTTTTGTTATATTGACATTTGAATAATGTATGTATGACAGCAAGTTATGTTCTATTCATATGTGAATATAACATACATATTCACGAATGAATATTTGAATAAAACATATGTATTCATATTTTTTTATTCTCATATGAATATGTTTTGTTATATTCATATGTGAATAGAACATATATAAGTCATTCTTGTTGTATTCACATTTGAATAATGTATGTATGGCAGCAAGTTATGTTCTATTCATATGTGAATATAACATACATATTCACGAATGAATATTTGAATAAAACATATGTATTCATATTTTTTTATTCTCATATGAATATGGTTTGTTATATTCACATTTGAATAATGTATGTATGACAGCAAGTTATGTTCTATTCATATATGAATATAACATACATATTCACGAATGAATATTTGAATAAAACATATGTATTCATATTTTTTTATTCTCATATGAATATGTTTTGTTATATTCATATATGAATAGACCATATATAAGTCAATCTTGTTGTATTCACATTTGAATAATGTATGTATGGCAACAAGTTATGTTCTATTCATATATGAATATAACATACATATTCACGAATGAATATTTGAATAAAACATATGTATTCATATTTTTTTATTCTCATATGAATATGTTTTGTTATATTCATCTGTGAATAGAACATATATAAGTCATTCTTGTTGTATTCATATTTGAATAATGTATGTATGACAACAAGTTATGTTCTATTCATATATGAATATAACATACATATTCACATTTGAATATTAGTTTTGCTTGTGTTCAGAAGTAAACAAAACATATTTTATTTACCTTTTTGATTTGTTCTTGTTTTTCGTTTATATGTATTCTTCACTGTTGGTGTTGTTTCTGTAAGGGTAAGTAGTTAATATTAGGAAAACATAAGCGAAATGTGAAGTAACGTTTGTATTTTGACAGAATAGTTTTGAATAAAGATGAAAAATGAAGAGATGATGTAAAATCATTTATATATCAACTAATAATGGATGATTCTTACAAAAATTTCAAGTTAATAAAGTAATAACGAAGGAAGGTTACGAGAATGAACGAGTATCATAAAAATTGAAGTAAACAACCTTTTTTGAAGAATGAACAGTGTGAAAACAATGTTTTTAGTTCTAAATCAACTAATAATTATCGAAGATTACGAGAAATTTGAAGTAATCAAGTGATAATTTTAGAAATGATTCGAAATCGTTAAAAACTCGAGAAAAACGCCGATGGTTACCTTTCATTGTCAAGAGTGAGGAAATAATCTCGTTCATGTTTTCATCGGAAGACATTTTTCTTCGTTTATGTTATTTGATGCTTCTGCAAATGGTTTTCTTATTATCGATTCTTCTGCAAATGGTTTTCGTGTTATGGTGTATCGAAGAGGGAAATGGTGCTTTTCTGTCGAGATTTGACGTGTTATCAAATTACTCAAGTGCCCTGACGGTTTAATGTTTTTGGATTATTTACAAATTTGCCACCGCTCATTAATGTATTTGGATTATTTACAAGTTTGCCACCATGCGTTTTTTAAGGTCATTAAATGATTGGCTGAGAATGGTTCCCCCATTCTCAACCTTTTTTTTTCTCAATTGAACCCTCATCTCTCTCTCTCTCTCTCTCTATATATATATATATATATATATATATATATATATATATATATATATATATAGTTTTGTGTGTATAAGCATAAAACATCCAATGAAACTATAAAGTCATTGCCAAGAAATGATATATGTAGGTGCATGTTTCTACTATTGCTGTGTTCAAATAATTTCCAAGTAAATAATCCAAGAAATGCACACAAAATTAAATAACTCAATTCACCTTATTGATATTAGTTGTGACATAATATTAAAAAATTTAGATATCAGTTACGTACGATTTTTTCAAGTTTTGATGAGATATATATAGAATGTAAAGTGATAAATTGTTCTGGTATGTTCTTGTATGTTCCACAAAATATATATTTTCAGTTTGCTTAATTAATTAACCTCTAAACAATGAACCAAATCAAAACCCAATTGAAGAGCACTGATCACCACCTACCATCAGTCCAACCAACCGAGGACATGGATTCACCAACACTTCCATTTCCTATTAGTCCATCCTCGAATCCACACCTGTTGACGCTAACAACCCAAATCAATCCCTCCATCTACAGTTGAGTTATCTCATTACATATCACGGAAATAAACCTCTTGACCCGTTTTCGGTATTCAATGATATTAGATTCTTGATCCCTTATATAGCTCCCGATACTTTTAATTTTCTATTCATTGCTCTTTATTCCACAAGGAATTTGAATTATGCCCACCAAGTGTTCGATGAAATGTTCACAAGAGATATTTGTTTTACTACACTTGGATTTGGTTAATTGTAAATTGTTCGAATCTTGCACTTTTGATTCTTCATGGGTTGTGTTTAGAGAGTAGGGTGCATGAGGCGATGTATATGCTCGATGTTGATGAAAAGAGACTGCAAACCTGATTTCATGGCATATAGAATCATTGCAGAAGCCCTTAAAGCAACAGAATGTAGTCGAAGTGGAGAAAGTCTTGAAGATAAGAGAAAACTTGGAGTGGCACCAAGAACTAGCAATTACAGAGACTTCATATTTCAGGTAATTTCTGAAAGATTTAGGCAAGGTAATCATAAACGGGAATTTCCCAACTGAAGATGATGTTATTAAGACATTAATATGATCGGTATCCACAAACGAGCCTCAAGTTGCATTGATGTTCTTCAAATTCTTGGTTTCAAAATAAAGATTTCCTACGCTTCTTACACTTGAGATTTGAGAAGAAACATGTGTAAGCATGGAAAGCATAAGGAATCGGTGGATGATTTCAACTTTCAAGATTCAATCAGAGTATTTTGTAGATATTGAAAGATATAATGTAATGATTTTGTATGTTTGTAAGGCGGGGAAAGTTAAAGAAGCTTATGAGATTCGTCAAGAGTTGAAGAGAACAGGGTTGGATATAGATATTTCATGTTGTAATCATTTTATGGAAGGTTGTTGTATGGAAGGTATGATCTGACCTACTAAACGGTTGTGGGAAGAAATGTTTGCAAATAGGTGTGAACCCAATTTGAAGAGTTATAGTTTTTGATTGAAAAGTTGTTTGAAATTGATAAGGCAAAAGAGGGCCACATGAAATTGGGAAGACGTTGGATAAAGGAGTGTAACCTGAAGAAACAATGTATGGATTTCTACTTAAAGGGCTTGCTTTCTCAACAAAATGAAGTTGAAACCATTCCTTAAGTCTTTAACAAGTCTTTTCAACACGATGCAGAGATTGCGAGGGGTATATTAGGAAAATTCGTGTTATATCTTTGTAGAAAAGGTAGAATTTGAATTTATCATCTTTCTTGATATTTCTCGATCTTTACTATTCTTTTTGCTTTTTTAATGATTGGTTCTTTATTTGTTTATTGTTAGGCTGTAAACAATGATTCGGTTTCTTGCTTCATATATGCATGGTCTTAGCAAGTTCTTATAGGTATGTTCATCTACATGGTTGATGTTTTTTTTATGTTCCATAGTCGATATTTAGATCTCATTATAGTCAATATTTAGATCTCATTCTTTAAATATTTCATTTTCATACATGGTGATATGGTCCCTTTATTAAATTTTTGACCATACTAGACTTGCGAGAATTCTATGTCACTAAGCCAGGGGCAATTTTGTTTTTTTTGGAAGGAGCATTAGATATTTACTTTGAAGGGCATTACTTTACTGGTGAGGTGTTAGTTTGTCTAGCTAGATTTCTTTGATTGATTAAACCATGTTAAATCCTTGGGTTCCTTTTCTTCTTTGCATCTTTAATTGTAGTGTTATCGTGCTTGTTTGTTTATTGAAGCCCATACTCTTAACAACTGGTATCAAAGCTATGTATAATGAAGGAAAATTATTATCGATAAATTTGAAGGTCATGATTTCAGATTGTGGAAGATGCAGTTCGATGATTATATCTATCAAAAGAAGTTACATCAACCCTTGTTGGAGAATAAATTTGAAGAGATAAAGCCAGAGGATTGGGATCTATTGGGTTAGAAAGTTCTTGGTGTGGTCAGATTTTTGTTGTCAATGAAGGTTACTTAAATTTCATCAACGATAAAACAAAGAATTGGTCTAATCAAAGCATTATCTTACACGAACAAAAAAGCCACATCGAATAATAAGGTTTTCTTAATACGACAGTTGGTAAATACAAAGACGAAGGCAAATCGGTGGTGACAGATCATGTTAATGAGTTTAATTAAATAATATCTATATTGATATTTATTGAGATTAAATTTGAAAATGAAGCCCATGCGTGTTTGTTATTATCATCATTCTTGTACGCTAGTCTGGAATAGTCACAACAATTAGCAATTCGTTAGGAACTACTAAGCTTACTTTTTGAAGGAATTCAGATTTGATCCTTGGTGAGGATATTCGTAGAAGTAATGCAAAGTAAAGTTAAAAAATATTGAGTATAGAAGACAAGTGTAGAAAATCCAACATAGGTGGTAAAGTTGAGGAGGTTAGAAATGGTCACTTCAGATATTAGTGCTCAAAATCATCATGGGAAAAAGGCGAGAATGGAGTGAATGTAGTAACGACTTTGATGATGCCCTATTTTGTTGGGTTGAAAGTTCGATTGAATCCTGGAACATTGATTCAAATGCATCATTTCATGCAAAACGTTACACAGAAAAGGAATGCAGAATTTTAAGCATTACAATGGAAAAGGTGAGGCTAGAAGATAACAAGACTCTCGATATAATGGGTGTTGGGGATGTTGTCCTCAGGACTACATTAGGTACATAATGGACATTGAAGAATATTATATACAAGTATATATTCTAGAATTACATAGGATGTTGATATCTATAGGGTAGTTGGATGAATAAGATCACCATGTTGAGAATTCGACAATCTCATGTGAAAAGTAACAAAAAGGAACCTAGTAGTTGCTCGAGGATAGAAGCTGGGAACATTATATATAGTTGTAGTTTCTAAATTTAGGCAAATGCGGTTAATGAAGATATACAAATGACTATTATATGGCACCAAAGACTTGGACATATGAGTGAGAAAAGGACGAACATATTAGATTCGAAAGGTAGAATTCGCTGATTCAAATAGTGTGACAGTTGACTTTTGTGAGCCGTGTGTTTTTGTAAAACAAAAGAAGGTTACATTCGTCAAGATTGGGAAGTTACAACTACTTCATTCTTATGTATATGTTCGTACATCAATCTCTTTATTAGGAGGATCTCGGTATTGTGTTACCTTCATCGAAAATTCCATGAGAAAGTTTTGGGTTTATTTTCTTAAACATAAATCTAAAGTTCTGAACCTTTAAAAAGTGGAAGGCTGTTGTGGAAAACGAAACAAATATGAAGATCAAGATTTTGAAATCACATAATGGGGGAGATTACAATAACAAGGACATTTTTATTGGGTAAATTACACGAATTGTCTCTTTGGTTCGGGGTAGCATGCACTTTTTGTCCCTTACTTTTATTTTTAACTTGGTGAGTCCCTTAAAATTTATTTTGTTGCGCAATTGGTCCCTACTAAACATAAAAAGACATTTTTACCCTTATGGATTTAATATTCAGATTGTATATTATTTATTTGCTATTATGATTTTATAGGAATGTATGGGCCCATAGTTACCCCTACCCCTTATATTAATCCGTTCACCCTCTCCACCTTCTAAGCTCTCGTGTCATCTTCTTTGGTGGTCGGAATCTTGACTAGTTTATTTTTATTAACACGGTTTACAAGACCAGTACTAAGAGTCTTGGTTACAGATTTATTTTCATGTCATCTTCCCATCGAATTCTAGACCTAAAAACATGTAAACCCATTAAAATCCCAGACAAAACAACATTAAATCTCCGAATTTGTTTTCCATTGTGAATTCTTTTTTTCCGAATCGCCAGAAAAATCTAGCATAAATAGAAGAATAACAAAGACCCGTATTGAACCTATGTACAAGTAAAATAATTGACTGGGAATTTGTTTTTTCTCTACCATGGCTACTTGAATTAAAAAAGAAATGACGATGGTGAAAACGAAGACCCACTTGTAAAAAATTAAGACTCCCATCCCCTTATGTGTTATGAATTATCCCCTCTCTGGGATGCTCATCATCATCTCGATGGCAACCACCATAACTATCAGAACAATCATCATCCACGTTTATATTTTCACACAAGCGTAAACACAAACACCCAAAGTCCAGCAAAGAAAACCTGACCACCACAGGATGCGATTCTAACAGATTTTGGCCTAAACTGATCCACATCGAGTCCTTAGAGTTATTACCATGTTCCATATCGATTTCGTATACACCTTTTTTCTTGTTTAAAATATGTTTTTTCAGAAGGGGTTCGTATTCATCTAGATTTTAAATGATACAATTTTCATCTACCACCATGTTGATCTCGGTTTTGTATTTATTTATATCTAAAATGATACAGTTTTCGGGGAGGTGGTCGGAGAAGCTGACAAGACCAAGGTAGATTAAAAAAGGAGATGAAAGGAGACATGTAAGAAACGGAGGTAAAAAAAAGGAGACGAAGGTGGGAGGGGTGACGAAGTAGTCAAAGGTGGGAGTGGCTACCGATGACATGTTATTTCCGACAGACAAGGTGTCAGAGAACTAGAAGAGATGAACAGAGATGGTGCTGGTGGTGTAGGTGCGGCCAGTGGCTACGAGTGGTTAGAGAAAACGATGAAGAGGGGAACAACTATGTTTAAGATATTTCCTCATTTTATTGATATTAAAACAATTTACACAAATTAATATAATAATAAATGAATATATATATATATATATATATATATATATATATATATATATTTATTTAAAAAAAACAATAAGGACAAAATGGTCATTTTAAGTTGGTATGGGACTTAAAACGAAATAGAAACAAACCACAAGCCATAGGGACCATTCGTGTGGTTTATCCTTTTTTAATATTGTGTTGAAAAATTAGATCAAAATGTTGTAGAGAATTCCATAAATACCTATATTTGAATGGAATAGCTGAAAGAATGAACATAATATTGAATTAGAGGACAAAGAGTTTAAGACTACATGCATGTCTACCAAAGATGTTTTGGGAAAATTCAGTTACACCACTTGGAGTGAGCATTTGTACAGACCACACTGCACAAAGGGGTCGACCGTGGACCGGACCTATGGAGTCATACCGGTCCAGGGTTAGCTTTGTATGTTTGAATGTCTCTTTTAGATTTAAAATTTAATTCTTCTTTATTGTTCTAGTTAGATAAAAAAAATTATGATTGCTTATATAAAATATATATAAAAATTAATGAAAAGTTGAAAACATTTAGCTTTGATATCCCGACTTCGGATGACCGTAAGTCATTGAATATAAAGTCACAAACAACAAAATTATTATCTAAAATCATATACAAACTCTAAACTACACGTTGGAAAATGTCGCATGCTAAAATGACTTCTAATGAATGAGATATTAATGTTTTATACTTTTAGCATAATAAAAATACAAAAACTATTTGAAAAAGCGAAAAATTCGAGCTTTGATATCCCAAATTCGAGGGATTGTAACTCATAGAATATAAAATCAAAAACGAAAAAATTATAGTCCAAAATCATGTAAAAACTCTAAACTACATGCTAGAAAAATCCACATGCCAATCCGACTTTAAAAAAAAATGAGGTTTTCATTTTTTTTTTAATTTTAATAGAATACAATATACACACACAAAAAAAAAAAGTTGAATGAGATTTGATCTTTTAAAAATTCAGTCAAAACAGGTTTTGTACACGGACCCAGATGAACCAATTTTGTTTTGTATCCAAAACTTTTTCTCATGATACAACGAATTGCGAACCAACCCTAATCTAATAAATCATACATGTCCATGCCGAGTTCCCAAGTTCCCGATCTAGTCCGGTCCGGAGGTCCAAATGCTCACCCCTTGTTAGTTAGCATAGTAGCTTACTTAGTCAACCATGGACCCTTAATCACATAGGCTTCAAGATTCTAAAGGAAGAATGAGAAGACAAATATGTATCTTTGACATATTTGAAAGTTTATATTCTATCTATTATATCATATCAGGATTAAGGTTACTAATGAAGACTAGACTAAGGCAAAGACAACAAAGTGTACCTTCATTGGGTATGAGTTGGATGTTATGCAATATGATTTATAGGATGATTAGATAGAATTGTCATGAGAAGCGGGGATATCATTTTCAAAGAGAATATCCTCTATAAAGGTACCCTTGGAGAAAATCTTAAAGGAAAGTAGAAACCACACGAACAATATTAATTTCTATTTAATTCGATTACAAAGAATGACACTGCATGACCTGTCTACTCTAGAGATATGTGAGTTGTAGGAAGAAATAGGAGCTACGATGAGTATGAGGAATTTGGAGATAGTGGGAGAATAGAGGATAACTGGTTTTAGAAAGTGAAGCGATGAATGAGGTAAAATTGAAACCCCAACTAGCATAAGATCTACTATAGAAAGAGGAACTCCAACTAGATATTCTCCAACAATAGTTTACTTGTCGAATGTGGAGACAAAATATTATCTAAAGGCCTTGAGTATGAAAGATTCCATACAGTGGAAGAATGTAATGGTAGCCAAGTTAAGCTTACTTGAAAATAACCAAAGTTGGTCCTTCGTCAAGCTACCAACAGGGAATGAAGGACTACAAAAGATGTGGGTATTCAAGGTCAAAGACGAAGATGGACATGATCAAGAAGTACAAGGCCAAATAGTGGTCTTTGGTAATGTGCTTCAAAAGGTCTATATTTAGAGCAACTAGATGTAAAGATTGCATTCTTGCATTGAGACCTTGATGAAGATATTTACATGGCACAACAAAAAGGTTTTCAGATAGCTAGTAAAGAAAACATGATGGGCAAGTTAAAGAAAAATCTATATGGATTGAAACAAGCTCAAAGGTAATGGTACTTTAATTTTTATAGTATTATGTAGATGAATTACTATGTGAGTTGTTATATGGTTCTTTGTTGCCTCCTAAAGAAGTTTAGTTCCTCGTAGATCATCTATAGATTGAGTGTTGATGACATGTTGGTAGCTGGATCAAGCATACATGAGTTCAACAAATTGAAGAAGTAGTATTTCAAAAAGTTCAAGATAAAGGACTTAGGAGCTACCAAAGAGATTCTATACATGAGCATAGTCAAAGACAGTTGCTGGTATTCTAAAGCGTTCCCAACAAAAGTATACCAGGAAAGTCATGGAGAAATTATGCATGACAAATGTTAAGGCCAAAAGCACACGTTTGGGGAGTCTTCTGATATTCTCAAAGAAGCAATCCCAAAGAAGGATGCAAACAAATAAGAAATGAATAAAGTTCCTTATGTCACAACAATTGGTAGTTTGATGTATGTTATGGTATATACTATGCCATATGTTGCTCTTGTAGTGATATTTATTAGTTGATTCATGTCAAATCTAAGAAAGAAGCATCGGGAAGGAGTCAAGTGGTTTCTATGCTAGTTGAAAGGCACTCTTCTGGTTGCTTTATATTTCAATAAAAAGAACACAGATGTAGATTTTGGGAGGTTGGGTAGATTCAAAGAAAATAACACAATTTATGGGTTCACTATTGTGGGTACATCCATCAGCCGAATGTCCAAATTACAAAAGGTTGTTGCTTTATCATTTATAAAAGTATAATATATGGCAATTATATAAGCTGCCACATAGCTTATATGATAGCTTATATGGTTGAAGAACTCCGAATCAGAGTTGGGCAAGAAACAATATTACTATGTCCTACATTGTGATAACCAAAATGCAGTTAACATGGAGAAGAATCTAGAGTGTCATAGCATTCTGAAAACCAAAATGCAGTTTAGCGGTTCTGGAGTAGTTAGTTTTCTAGAAATGGCAAGGCCATTTGAAAGGTTTTTTTTGAAAAATGACTAAATGGTAAAACTCAACATGTCATTTTTTTTTTTTTTTTAAGTGCGATATTATCAAATAAATCTAAAATTTAATTGTAGATAGTAATAATGGTCTGATTAATAAAAAAACAACAAATGGTGTCGTTCCATTTGAAAATTTTAAATATCACTTTGGTTGCTACGGTTATCAAAATATAGTAACATTTATGTAATTTGTCCACTATTTTATTATTCAATCTCAAAATACATGCACCCATTATTTGTTTGAGTTTCTTACCGTTAGGCAACGGTCACTCTTGTAATCAATTCAAATTGAAATAAGACTATGAAGAATATGAGCGTTTTGTAACGGTCTAAAAACTACATATTTATAGTAACATATTCTTGGTCAATCTGCATACTTTTGTCATTACACTCCTCCCCTCCCCTCTTGAATTCCTTATCTTCAAAGTATACTCTTTCACTTTCTAATTTGTTCTCTATATCATCATTTTCGTAATTCCTTCAAGTAGTTTCTCTTTGCTTAGATGTAGCTTTGTTGATGATTACTTTATTCAAGACAACTTGTTGACAACCATATGATTGTTTCATATAGCCTCCAGACCTATAAATCCATTTAAGCTCTTCTTAGCTTATTTGATTTCCTTTTTCAGAAAGAAAAAAACATGTATTTGGCTACCTTAAGTGTAAATCTTCCTAAATTTATTGCAATCGACATAACTTGGATCGACAAATCCTGCGATGAGGAAGGGAATTGAATTTGCAAGGGCTCAGAAAGTCTCTAAAGAAATTGGTGAGTATAGTTATCTTGTATAGTCATACCCATGATAACCTCAAGCTACTCGAAATTTTTTGGTATTGTGGTCGATTGAAATGCCAAAGCCGACCATAATCTGATTCTACATTTGGATTCCGTTTACATGGCTCCTGATTCCTATTCTTTCTGTACAAAGTTAGGGATCTTCTTGTTGTAAACAACAATTTCATAAAAAGCAATCTTACTTGAAATGTCTAAGCTTCAAATAACAACCTTTCTTGCTTTGATTCGGATTCTGATAGCAACAGTGAGCCAGTCATGATCTGCGAGATGCCCTCCTGGACCCGTACAAAATCGAATAATCTTTTTGAATGCTGATCGTTACACATCTATTTTCTGTTTCAGGTAAAATCATTACCATCAAAAACAATAGGTTCTTCTAGAAATGACATCGACTCAGTCCAGCAGGTCTCGATAGCATACCTGCTCCTGCTGAAGGTATAAAACTCATTGGTGGAGATATAGAAAATATATCTGATGATGATCATGCAAATCTCTATCATCTGAATATTGGAGAAGAGTACCTGAAGATTAATGTTGGAGGACTGATCGATGGCAGCAACTGAGTAACCTGGGGAAAAATCCAAATTTCTTATGGATCCCATAAGCAACCCTCAAATATATATACAAGTCTTTTTCAAAAATCTTGAAGTGAAGTATGCAGTTGTCAACAAGTAATATGCTTTCTTCTGTTCCACGATCAATATACTGCAAAAAGAGAACATTATATCAGCTTGAGATGGATGCTTTCCGATATATTGTCAATGTGTCATGGTACTGTTCTATTCTTGCATGTGCTTTGATGTATATAATTTCATAGAACATTTTAAAGCTCCAAGATTTCCATATTTAGAATAGTTAAAAAGACAACTAAATACTTCGCTTATAATATTTTATAATCTTCAAAAATACTCGGACATAAAAGATAAACATAGTTTCCTATAAATTTTGAATCTCGAAAGATACGTAACCTAAATAAAAGCAGTCGAGAAAAAGACATGGGACTAGTTAAAAGAAGAGGTGAGAAATTGATACCTTAGAACCGCCGGATTTGATGTTTATGTTCAGAATTCACCGAGAGACAGATGGACGAGGAAGGATGCGCACATGAGGATGTAATGATGTTTGATTATATGTTTTATAAGTGTAGAAATTATTTAGCTCTGAGGATGCGTATTTGTTAATGGAAGTCTTCATTTAATAAATCCATTTTTTTCTCTCTTTGTTATGACTTGAATTGGTAAGGCTATCATTAGAGATATTTGAAGAAAAAGAAGAAACATACCAGGTGTTCGACAAAATGCCTATTCGAAATTTGGGTATTAAATGCCTATTTGAAATCTGGGTATTGGGTATTTGTAACTGATAGAAGCCAATTAGAGGAGGCTAATCTCCCAAGAATTTAAGAGAGAAGACAAGGACTTGAAGCAATTTTCTGTTTTGTTTTTTCCTTCAACGAAAGTTACAGGGAACTAAATATGCAAACATACCACTACTACCACTAACTAAGAACATGCATGCAAAATAAAGTAATGGGTTCCTAATAAAATGTATTAACTCTTTGACTAATTAAAAACAACGTGGCCTAGCTGGTGTTCGTATCAATACTCCCGCCCTAAAAAATGGCCTTGTCCTCAATAGACTCGGGAATTCCATGAAGTCTAACGACTTCCTTTAGAAACACATTAGCCACCGTAACCGTTGTATAGGGATGCTTGAGGGGTACAAAGTGGGCATACTTACTCAAACGATCGACCACAATAAAAATTACCGTGTATCCTTCCGATCGAGGAAGCCCATCAATGAAATCCATGGTACCACACCTTGTTCGGTAATTCTAAAGGATGTAACAACCCACCCGGCGCCATGGTCGAGTAATTCTGCCGTTGACACGTGTCGCATTCCGCCACCCTCCTTGCTACATCTCCTTTCATTCCTTTCCAATAGACCTCCCTCGAGAGCCGCTGATAAGTCTTTTTGAACACCCGAATGCCCTCCCACTGCGCTAGCATGAAATTCTTTGAAGATAGCTGGTATCCAAGCCGAGTTACTTGGTATCACCAGTCGCCCCTTAAACAACAACAGATTTCGTATCAGCGTATAACCCGCCATGGTTTCACCACTTAAGAGTCGTTGTCGGATAGCACTCAATTCTTCATTTTCTCCAA
The DNA here is from genome assembly GCF_052849685.1 of Lactuca virosa. Lineage (NCBI taxonomy): Eukaryota > Viridiplantae > Streptophyta > Magnoliopsida > Asterales > Asteraceae > Lactuca > Lactuca virosa. Next base: position 216,886,431 of record NC_136430.1, on the reverse strand, counting down.
CCTCCTTCCATAACCCCTCCCAATCAACGAGGCTCGTGGCTGCCAAGGTCGACAATTATGGAGGTTCAACCCGTCTTGACAAAGCGTCCGCCACATTGTTCTCCTTCCATGGACGATACTCCTCCACAAATTTATAACCCAATAATTTTGATAACAACCTTTGCTGATCTTCGATAACAGTCCTTTGCTCTAACAAATATTTTAGACTCCTTTTGTCTGTTCGTACCTTAAAACACCTTCCCAACAAATATGGACGCCACTTATGTATTGCAAGTACAATCGCCATAAGCTCTCGGTCGTATACGGATTTCAACCGGGCCCTCGTTCCCAAAATATGGCTGAAATAAGCCAATGGTCTTCCCTCTTGTAACAACACCGCTCCCAAACCGTATCCCGATGCGTCGGTTTACACCACGAAATCCTTATCAAAGTCAGGTAATGCAAGAACGGGGACTTCAGTCATTACCTTTTGTAACTTTCGGAATGCTTTTGTGGCTTCTTCCGTCCACTTAAAGTTGTCCTTCTTAAGTTGCTCCGTTAATGGCCAAGCAATCTTCCCACAATTTTTAACGAACTTATGATAATAGCCCATCAAACCCAAAAATCCCCGAAGCTCACGAAGCATTTTAGCTAAAGGCCACGTCAACATGGTCGCAACCTTAGTTGGGTCAGCCGCTACCCCTTCCTTTGACACTATATGGCCCAGATATTCGATCCTATTCTGAAAGAAAAAACATTTTTTTTATTAGCATACAACTGGTGAGCTTGCAACGTGTCCAGAACCTTCCCCAGGTGCAGCGCGTGTTCAGGTTCCGTTCTACTGTAAATTAGTATGTCGTCGAAAAAAACCAACACGAAGTGTCTCAGGAACGGATGAAAGATTTTATTCATTAGAGACTGAAAAGTAGCATGTGCATTAGTCAACCCGAACGAAATTACTAAAAATTCGTAATGACCCTCATGGGTCCTAAAAGTGGTTTTCGGAATATCCCCCGCCTTCATACGAATCTGATGATAATCGACCTTCAAATCAATTTTCTAAACTACGGTAGCCCCGTGGAACTCATCCAACAACTTATCAATCACCGGAATCAGAAATTTATCTAACACTGTGACTTTGTTCAGTGCACGATAATCCACATAAAACCACCAACTCCCGTCATTTTTCTTTATGAGTAACATAAGACTCGAAAACAGGCTAGTACTAGCCTGAATAATTCTAGCACTAAGCATCTCCCCCACGAGTTTTTCAATTTCATTCTTATGGACATGCAGATAAGGATACGGCCGCACACTGACTGGTGGAGTTCCTTCTTTCAGAGTTATGACATGCTCATGGCTACGGTTCGACGGTAGACCACTAGGCATATTAAACACATCCGAGTAGGCGTCATGAATCGCTTGAATTGCAGCCGGTACCTCAGGCGGTTCGTTAGTATCAACCTTGGCAGCCAATTGTACCAAGAAACCTTCCACCTCTTGCTGCAACATTTTACTAAATGTCTTACGTGAAGCCAAGGATTTCGATAGGGTTGGATCACCTGTAATTGTCACAAGCGGACCTCCATCCTAGAACTACATGCGTAGTTCTTCCCAATTAACGTTCATGTCCCCTAGAGTTCACAGCCACTGTATACCCAATATGATATCAGATCCTCCAACATCGAATGGAAGGAAATCTCCCACCACCTGCACTTCTGGTAGGTTGAGAACTACACCCTTACAGGTTCCTTGACTTCTAACCATCAGCCCGTTGCCTAGCTTGACCCCTACTGTTCCCTCTCCTACTATAACAACCCCCTAGAGGTGTATGATTCACGTTGATAGGAAATTATGCGTAGCCCCACTATCGATCAAAACAATCACGTCTAGTCCTCGGACATCACCTTTTACTTTCATCGTCGTAGGAGGTTTCAACCCAGTAACCGCATTGAGCGAAACATCCGCCGTATTAAAGTGGGCATGCTCCAAGTCAAATCTATCGTCAACTTCCTCGTCCACAATAAGGACCTGCAACGTCTTGCTACGACACTTGTGCCCTGGAGCAAACTTGCCATCACACCTAAAACGCAAACCCTGTGCTCGTTTTTCCGCTAGCTCCGTTTGAGTAAGACGTTTAAACGCACCTGGTCCACTAACCCCCTGCTTAACTGAAGCTGTTGGTGTGGTGGTGTTGTTTTTCTCTATGACATTTGTTCCCTGCTTTGGAGTTCCAGAACCAACCCTACTGCGGCTCAATCCCCTGGTCTGATTTTAGTCTATCTTGATAGCCATACAGATAGCCTGAGTCAAAGATTCTGGTTCGGCTATTCGTACTGCTTCCCTTACATCTTCCTTCAATCCAAGAATCAAAAATAGATTGCAAAGACAATGGTCACTTCAGATATCAGTGCTCAAAATCATCAGTGAAAAAAGGCGAGAATGGAGTGAATGTAGTAACGACTTTGATGATGCCCTATTTTGTTGGGTTGAAAGTTCGATTGAATCATGGATCATTGATTCAAATGCATCATTTCATGCAAAATGTTACAAAAAAGGAATGCAAAATTTTAAGCATTACAATGGAAAAGGTGAGGCTAGAAGATAACAAGACTCTCGATATAATGCGTGTTGTGGATGTTGTCCTCAGGACTACAATAGGTACATAATGGACATTGAAGAATATTATATACAAGTATATATTCTATAATTACATAGGATGTTGATATCTATTGGGTAGTTGGATGAAGAAGATCGCCATGTTGAGAATTCGATAATCTCATGTGAAAAGTAACAAAAAGGAACGTGGTAGTTGCTCGAGGATAGAAGCAGGGAAGATTATATATAGTTGTAGTTTCTAATTTTAGGCAAACGCGGTTAATGAGGATATACAAATGTCTATTATGTGGAACCAAAGACTTGGATATATGAGTGAGAAAAGGACGAACATATTAAATTCAAAAGGTAGAATTCACTAATTCAAATAGTGTGACAGTTGACTTTTGTCAGCCATGTTTTTTTGGCAAACAAAAGAAGGTTACTGTAACACTAGTCAAAATAGGTCAATAACAATCACATGTGATTATACCAATCATGTAATGTGATTTTGTGAAACTAGTAATGTGATAAACTTACTATGTAGTTCATGATAAATTCTAATACAAATATGAACTTTCTTTATGATACCACTCAAAGTATACGTCCATACGATTCCAAAAATATAGAGAATGTCGAAATCTGGCTTCGCGTGAAGAAGTTATGATAAACTCTAACACTATAATATCTCTATAACAAGAGGAATTTAAAATAGGCTTAGAATTAACTATTAGAATATAATAGAGAGTTGTAGTACTCGGTATTACCTACGCGTGGATATAAAGAACGTTAAAAACGGAGTTCGTATACAAAAGTTACGACCTTCCGAAGATGCAGCTGTCTAAGTGCATGGCACGTGGCAGAAACCCTAGCCGTCATGGTTCACGACGTGAACATTAATTTCACGACGTGAAACGTTTCAGGGACACTAATCGAGGCTAGAAAACACGTTTTAAAGCTACGGGGTGACTCATGGATGTTCACGACGTGACCCTGGGTATGTCACGACGTGAAATGGCCCAGAACAGCCTATAAATAGCGATCAAAGCTCATTCATTCCTTACACCTTTTCCTTTCATTCTCTCTCGTTTCCGAAGGCCATTTCCCTTCCCGAGCCTAACAACGACGAGCCTCTGACCGCTTAGATTCTATAGATCACGCTACTAGGGTGAGTTTCACGGCCCCACTTTTAATGTTTTCGGGGGAAAACGCAAGCTAAATATTGTATATAAGTTAATATTATGTCTATGTGATAGTATGTTCGTATCAACATATATAGTTATATTAACCAGGATATAGTTATTTTGTCTCATATATACCTATAGTAGATATGATATTTTGAAATCTCACAACTATGTTAAACTTGTTAGCACGTTAGTATTATAGAAGTATGCTAATATATACCCGAATTTATACTCGGGAATTCTATATATATATATATATATATATATATATATATATATATATATATATTATGTGTGATGTAGCTTATGAGTTATACTCCGGGTTTCTATATATACTATGTTGTGTGATAGACGCAGAGTTATACTCGGAAGTTATATCTATTGTTTGTTAAGTGTGTTATATGCTATTGTTGGTTTTATGTCAAGATAAAACCTGGTTTTACATCAAGTTATAGCTGTTATACTGCCTAAATGTTATGAAATTAGGAGTAATGTTTAAAAGCATAGTCTAGTAACTTAGGGTTTTAGACATGAAATTGCTTTTTTTGTTAGAACTATAGAACGCCGCCAAAGTCTACATGAGCTACTGTATTCATCATCTAAGATTGGGGATCTTAGTGGTAGTTCTTTGACCTGTGACCGTTAATCCCGTGTGAGCGAGGAAGTCGTGTATGAACAGGCTTCGGGTGACGAACTTTCCTAATTTACTACCTTTCGACGTCGATGAAGCGTGTGGAAACTACCTCAAGGTGTGATCCTTGTACTACCGCAAGGTGTGATCCTTGTACTACCGCAAGGTGTGATCCTTGTACTACCACAAGGTGTGATCCTTGTAACAATAACCAGAGGTATAAAACTAAGTCATACAGTCGCGATTACAGACTCATGGTATCACAACTTTAGAAGCATTATACTTTGTCGATATACAAGTATGAATGTTAAGTATAAGTTTCTAAAAGACTTATACTCTAAGTATAAGAATCTAGTAGGTATATTACTTGTATATTAAGTAGACCACTATACCTATTCTACTTACTCGTATAGAATTAAAATAGATTTATACGTAGCGGTTTTACTCGTATAGAATTGAAATAAGATTTATACGTAGCAACCTTAGTTTGTATGGGATTACAAAAATTTGTATGAGACTTATAGGTATACTACTTATTTGGTAAGTAAACCATTATACCTAGGATATATATATACTAAATGTTGGAGAGTCAATACGATACTTTCAAAACTATACTTTTGAATTGAGAAAAAGTATTATTTCTACTTAGAGTCAAAACCTGTGAACTTACCAACTTTATGTTGACGTATTTTAAATTGCATGTGTTTTCAGGAAGTTGATAACTATGATACAAGAAATGACGTTACACTGCCCGATATTTCCGCCGACGGCCAGGGTGTGACAGTTACCTTTGTCAATATTGGGAAGTTACAACTACTTCATTCTTATGTATATGTTCCTACATCAATCTTTTTATTAGGAGGATCTTGGTATTGTGTTACCTTCATCGAAAATTCCATGAGAAAGTTTTGGGTTTTTTCTCAAACATAAATCTAAAGTTTTGAACCTTTTAAAAGTGGAAGGCTGTTGTGGAAAATGAAACAAATATGAAGATCAAGATTTTAAAGTCACATAATCGGGGAGATTACAATAACAAGGACATTTTTTTATTGGGTAAATTACACGAATGGTCTCTTTGGTTCGGGGTATCATGCACTTTTTGTCCTTAGCTTTTATTTTTAACTCGGTGAGTCCCCTAAAATTTATTTTGTTGCGTAATTGGTCCCTACTAAACATAAAAATACATTTTTACCCTTATGGATTTCATATTCAAATTGTATATTATTTATTTGCTATTATGATTTTATACGAATGTATGGGCCATAGTTACCCCTACCCCTTATACTAATCCGTTCACCCTCTCCACCTTCTAAGCTCTCGTGTCATCTTCTTTGGTGGTCGAAATCTTGACTATTTTATTTTTATTAACACGGTTTACAAGACCAGTAGTAAGAGTCTTGATTACAAAGTTATTTTCCAGTCATCTTCCCATTGAATTCTAGACCTAAAAACATCTAAACCCATTAAAATCCTAGACAAAACAACATTAAATCTCCGAATTCGTGTTCCATTGTGATTTTTTTTTCTGAATCACCAAAACAATCTAGCATAAATAGAAGAATAACAAAGACCCGCATTGAACCTATGTACAAGTAAAATAATTGACTGGGAATTTGTTTTTTCTTTACCATGGCTACTTGAATTAAAAAAAATGAAGATGGTGAAAACGAAGACCCACTTGTAAAAAATTAAGACTCTCACCCCCTTATGTGTTATGAATTATCCCCTCTCTCTGGGATGTTCATCATCATCTCTATGGCAACCACCATAACTATCGGAACAATCATCATCCACGTTTATATTTTCACACAAGCATAAACACAAACACCTAAAGTCCAGCAAAGAAAACCTGACCACCACAAGATGCGATTCTAACAGATTTTGGCCTAAACTGATCCACAACGAGTCCTTAGAGTTATTACCATGTTCCATATCGATTTCGTATACACCTTTTTTCTTGTTTAAAATATGTTTTTTCAGAAGGGGTTCGTATTCATCTAGATTTTAAATGATGCAATTTTCATCTACCACCATGTTGATCTCGGTTTTGTATTTATTTATATCTAAAATGATACAGTTTTCGGGGAGGTGGTCGGAGAAGCTGACAAGACCAAGGTAGATTAAAAACGGAGATGAAAGGAGACATGTAAGAAACGGAGGTAAAAAAAAGGAGACGACGGTGGGAGGGGGGACGAAGTAGTCAGAGGTGGGAGTGGCTACCGATGACATGTTATTGCCGATAGACAAGGTGTCAGAGAACTAGAAGAGATGAACAGAGATGGTGCTGGTGGTGTAGGTGCGGTCAGTGGCTACGAGTGGTTAGAGAAAACGATGAACAGGGGAACAACTATGTTTAAGATATTTCCTCATTTTATTGATATTAAAACAATTTACACTAATTAATATAATAATAAATTAATATATATATATATATATATATATATATATATATATATATATATATATATATATATATATCACACCCCAAACCGGAACGACGTAAACGTTCGGGGATGGATGACGTCATGTATAGTATCACAACAATTGTATCATAGCAATCATAGTAAACACAACCAAACATTGAATACATATATGAAAAATGTTTACATTTGTTTAATTCTTGTTTGTATACATCAAAAGTATGACCAAAATATAAAGACGTGACTCTACTTTACTTCGTCTTCTCAAAACTCCAGGTGGTACCTATCTATTGATTTCCTGAGAATACAAGCAATTTTGAAAGAGTATTCGCATAAAGCTGGTGAGTTTATAAACATGTTTTTGTAATAAAAACCTATCATTGAATATGAAAAATGTTTGTATGCTTCCCAAGAAAATCCAATATTTTCTAACCTATATGTTTGAATATTGTATGCCGAAGTAGTGTATAACATATCAGTTTGTATGCCTTGTTACCACCAGTATGTATAGCATATTCTGTTTGAAAAACCCTGACTATCACCAGTATGTATAGTAGTTTCTTTACTTAAAATAAAACTAATGAAGAATGAAATCCCGTAAACAAAAATTAATTAATACTGTTATGAGTCGTATAACCATGCTTGATATGACCTAGAGACCTTTACAACGTTCTTTAAGTGTTGGTTAAATGATATTTGTCACCTCAGGCATGCCTGACTAACTGTAGCTACCAGTTCAGGTGTGGGATTGTCAATCCCGAATAGATCTATTCACAAATCTCACGCTCTCCCTCCAGGAGACTCTGGTTATACTATGATAGGATTTAATTCTGTACACCTAAGGGTACAGTTTTGAAGTAGAGCCTCACAATGTTGTACAATCTAGTTTACATGTAATTCTAAAGTGTTTTCTTGTATTAGAATCCGTTGGAAGCGGTATACGATAATAATCATACTTAAATAATTATCAAATGTTGTACCCTTGAAATATGTATATCATAAACTAAATCTGTCGTAGTTTATATGTTTTCCTGTGTATGCAATCTGAATCAGTAAAAGCTATGTATTGAATTCCCAAACTATACCTATTATAGTTTGCTTGAAATGTTATGTAATTGATTTGTATGTCGTTCTGGATATTATGCAGTTAAATTCCCAAAAAGTGTCCCTTATGCTCAACACAGTACGAAAGGGATAAAGTATGGAAATATTTTATAAAACGTGGAAATAATTGGACTGTATCAATTCCATAAATTTAAAACTTGTGAAAATCATTTGTGTTTGGCTTGTATTCCCCCCCCCCCTGAAAACATTAAAATTCATAAAAGCGTAGGGGTATGAACTCACTGTTGTTGTGTGGAAATGTCGACTGGAAACGAAGATCCTCGGTTTGTTGTATGTGTCACCTAACGGAATCCTAATATAAATAAATACATATATGTATCTAAATTAGCGATTTCGTTAGATAAAGTGTTAGAAAAACACTTGCTTTGGGTTAAGGAATGTTACCGGGACTTGATCGAATCGAGGAAAGTGGGTTTTCGGCCAAGAAGCACCACTTAAGAAGTGTGTACGGCCGTGAACAGAGTTTGCGGTCACCAGGAGAGTTTACGGTCGACAGGCTGTTTACGGCTGTGAACAAGGGTTTACGATCTTTGAAGATTGGCCGTAAACAGGTTTACGGCCTTTGAAGATTAGCCGTAAACACAAGAACAAGGGCGTTTGTTTTCACGTAAAACGTGCTGCAGACGCTTCCAATCGACCCCAAGTGATGATTTTTGGTGTTTTTCGGAAGAAAAGAGGCGTTTTAGGAGTTTACGGTCAGAGGTTTTAGAGAGAGAATGAGAGAGTTTCCGGTCAAAAGTGTTCAAATGAGGTTGGGGGTCTGATATTTATAAGGGATTTTGTGGTCGGTGGGTGGGGTCCACCCGACGTTGGCCGCAAACGAGTTTACGGCCGTAAACAGGTTTATGGCCGTGAACTCCAGTCAGGCCGTGAACATGTTGTTTTTCGAGAATAATTCGAGTTTCGCGCGGTTTTGGTTCCGATTCGCATATATAAATTTAATTATATAAAACCAGATGATTTCCCAGATCAAAAGTTCGACGGAAGGTTAATAAAACCCAAATTTTATTAACGGAAACCAAATAACAGAAACGGAAAAAGTTTCGGGTTGTCACATCATCCCCCCGATAGAGGGTATTTCGTCCCGAAATTCAAGACTAGAGATACATATTATGGACTTGTAAAAAGATGAGGGTACTTCTGTTTCATTGAATCTTCTCGCTTCCAAGTGAATTCAGGTGCCCGCTTGGCATTCCAGCGAACCTTCACTATCGGGATGCGACTTTGTTTCGTTCGTTTGACTTCCCGGTCCATGATTTCAACTGGTTCCTCTACGAAGTGTAAGCTCTCGCCTAGCTCGATCTCGTCGAGGGTAATCACAAGTGTCTCGTCGGACATACATTTCTTTAGGTTCGAGACGTGGAAGACATGATGTACGTTGCTAAGTTCTCGAGGTAACTGGAGTTTGTATGCTATGGGACCGATCCTAGCGAGGATCTCGAATGGTCCGATGTATCTTGGATTCAGCTTTCCACGCTTTTCGAAGCGTATCATGCCTTTCCAGGGTGAGACCTTCAAAAGAACACGGTCACCAATCTGGAATTCCAAGGGTTTTTATCTCTTATCGGCGTAGCTCTTTTGTCTATCTCTTGATGCTTTTAATCGTTCCCGGATTTGTACAATCTTTTCGGTCGTCTCTCGGATGATTTCAGGACCCGTGAGAGTGCTGTCAGGGATTTGACCCTTGACTAGTTGTGTGTCACCCACTTCAGCCCATCACATATGGGATCTTTACTTACGGCCATAGAGGGCTTCGAACGGCGCAGCCTTGATGCTGGTATGATAGATGTTGTTGTAGGAAAATTCGACCAAGGGTAAATGAATGTCCCATGACATGCCGAAATCGATAACGTAGGCTCTCAACATATCTTCCAATGTTTGAATTGTTCTCTCACTCTGGCCATCTGTGTGTGGATGATAAGCCGTGCTCATATCCATCTTAGTTCCAAGAGCCTTCTGAAGCGATTGCCAGAATCTCGAGGTAAATCTGCTATCTTGATCGGAGATAATGGATACAGGTACACCATAAAGGCGGACTATTTCTCGAATATAGATTCGTGTCAGTCTCTCCATTTTGAAGTTTTCCTTGATTGGCAGGAAGCGGGCGGATTTAGTCAGTCGATCGACAATTACCCAGATGGCGTCGTGCCCACTCGGAGATCTGGGTAACTTGGTGATGAAATCCATTGTAATCCTTTCCCACTTCCACTCAGGTATTTCCGGCTGTTGAAGTAGACTTGAGGGCTTTTGATATTCTACCTTCACCTTGGCGCAAGTCAGGCACTTGCCCACGAAGGTAGCGATTTCTGCTTTCATGTTCGGCCACCAATAGAGTTGTTTGAGATCCAGATACATCTTATCTGAACCTGGGTGAACGGATTATCTAGTCTTGTGAGCTTCATTCATGATAATCTCCCTGTAACCACCGTACTTTGGGGTCCAGATCCGGTTTATGAAATAATAAACTCCGTCTACCTTGACCTCTAAGTTCTTTTCCATTCCTCTCAGGGCTTCATCCGGCATGTTCTCTGGTTTTAAGGCTTCCAGCTAAGCCTCTCTGATTTGCGCGGATAATTAGGAATGGATGGTCATTGTCAGTACCTTCACTCCACGACCTGCATACTCCTTTCGACTGAGGGCATCTGCTACCACATTGGCCTTGCCGGGCTGATAGCGTATTTCGCACTCGTAATCACTGAGAAGCTCTACCCATCGCTGTTGCCTCATGTTTAACTCTTTCTGATCAAGGATATGCTGTAAGCTCTTATGGTTGGTGAAGACAGTACACTTGGTTCCGTAGAGATAATGTCTCCAAATCTTTAACGTAAAGACCACTGCTCCCAACTCTAGATCGTGAGTTGTGTAATTGACTTCGTGGGTTTTCAGCTGCCTCGAGGCATAGGCGATAACCTTTCCTCGCTGCATGAGCACACAGCCTAGGCCCTGATTGGATGCATCACAGTAGACAACGAAGTCTTCCGTCCCTTCGGGCAGGGTCCAGATAGGTGCGCTGCATAGGGCCCACTTCAATGTTTGAAACACAGTGTCTTGCTTTTCTCCCCAACTAAAGGTTACACCTTTTTGTGTCAGGGTGGTTAAAGGCTTAGCGATTTTGGAGAAGTTTTGGATAAACCTGCGATAATAGCTAGCGAGACCCAAGAATTGACGGATTTCTGTGGGCGTCTTCGGTGCTGACCAATTCTCAATCGCTTTGATTTTGGAAGGGTCTACATGTATGCCTTCCTCGCTAACCACGTGACCAAGGAAGGTTACTTTTCTGATCCAAAACTCGCATTTTGAAAATTTTGCATAAAGTTTCTCCGCCCTTAGTGTTTCCAACACCCGTCTCAAGTGCTGTCTATGATCTTCCTCACTCCGAGAGTAGACAAGTATATCATCAATGAACACGATTACAAACTTGTCTAAGAAAGAGTAGCACACCCGATTCATCAGATCCATGAATATCGCGGGTGCGTTTGTTAGACCGAAGGGCATTACTACAAACTCGTAGTGTCCATAACGAGTTCGGAATGCTGTCTTGGGAACATCATTTTCTTGAAATCGTAACTGATGGTACCCTGATCTTAGGTCTAGTTTAGAGAAGTAACTGGCTCCCTGAAGCTGATCGAAGAGGTCGTCGACTCTGGGTAAGGGATAACGGTTCTTAATGGTAAGCTTGTTCAGTTCTCGATAATCAATGCATATCCGAAAGGATCCATCTTTCTTTTTCACGAATAAGATTGGGGCTCCCCAGGGTGAGGAACTCGGTCTTATGAATCCTTTGTTGATCAGCTCATTGAGCTGGCTGGATAACTCTTGCATTTCTGCCGGCGCTAGACGATATGGAGATTTAGCTACAGGAGTAGCTCCAGGGACTAAGTCAATACGAAACTCGACTTGGCGCTCGAGAGGAATTCCTGGAAGATCTTCGGGGACGACATTAGGAAAGTTGTAGACTTCGGGGATGCTCTCGAGGTCTTTAACTTCCTGCTTTTCGTTAACGACATGGGCTAGGAATGCATGGCATTCCTTTCGCAGATATTTCTGGGCTTGGATGCAAGAAATGATAAGGAGATTTGAGCTGAGTTTATCACCATAAACTATGAGAGTTTCGCCCGAGGGTAGATTGAGATGGATGGCTTTTTCGTAACAAAGAATATCAGCACGATTGGGGCTCAATCAATCCATACCAATGATAACATCAAAGCTTTTTATAGAAACTGGCATAAGATCAATGGGGAAGGAATGATCGTTTAGGGTAAGGGTACAGCCTATGAATATGTCGTTAGTGCTTTCTTTCTTTCCGTTAGCCATCTCGACGGTAAATGTTTCAGTTAAATGTTGGGATTTACATTTGAGTAGGTGTTTGAATGCATGACTAACAAAACTCCCCTCCGCACCAGAATCAAAAAGAATGCATGCATAAGAGTTGTCAAGGAGGAACGTACCCGTAACAACGGTAGGATCAGCGACCGCTTCCTCCTGGCCCATAGCTAGTACCCTCCCGGTGCTACCCGTTGTTGATGCTTTGGGACAGTTTCTTTTGAAGTGCCCAACCTCTCCACAGCCATAGCAGGCTTGACCAGCGCCTGCCCCAGGAGCCTGGTTGGTTGGTTGAACGGGTGTCTTGCAATATTGAGCCGTGTGTCCCTTCTTTCCACAGCTATTGCATTTCAATTTACGGCAAGGTCCGTGATGATGAAAGTTACACTTGTTGCACAGAGGTAGGTTTCCAGCATAACCACTAGTAGGAGCTTGGGTGGGTGGAACAGCAGTTGGAGTAGCAGCAGGAGTAGTAGCAGCATGAGCTGCCACTATTTGCTGTTCTTGGAGGGCTCTTGCGAAGACTGCCCCTTGTGTTTGTTCCAAAACTTCTTCTTCTTCTCTCCACTTTCCTGTTGTGGTTTGGAATTGGCTGTCACCTCATCAAGATCGACTCCATGATCTATCAGAGTCTGCGCCAGGCACTTGGCGCTATCAAATGTAGTGGGCCTAGCAGCCAACACCCTTTGGTTGGGGCCGTTAGTCCCCAGATGTACCTCTCAATCTTCTTGCTTTCCGGGGTGACCATTCCCGGACAGAGGATAGCCAAATCACAGAATCTAGCTGTGTAGGCAGCAATGTCAGAACCCTTCATCTTCAGGTTCCAGAGTTCGTGCTCTAACTTCTGCATCTCGCCCCTCGGGGAGTACTCCGCCAGCATGAGTTCTTTCAAGCTCTCCCAACCCATGGCATTGGCGATCGGCAGGGTTAGGGATTTGACTCAACCATTCCACCAGGTCAGTGCTCGGTCGGTAAAGGTGCAAGCGGCAAATGTAACCTTGTTTGCTTCGGAACATGCACAAATTTCGAAGATAGATTCGATCTTCTCGAACCATCGAGTTAGGGCAATAACACCTCCGTTGCCGTCGAAGGATTTGGGTTTTGCGTTCATGAAGTCCTTATAGGAACACTCCTTTTGATGTCCCTGATCACCGTGGTTCTGGAGATGAGTACCACCTCCGGATCCACCAGAGTTCCCTGATTGATTTACGCCATTGCTGTAGTCATGGCGGCGGTAACTGCTTCCTGGAACATGGCAGGATCAAACTGAGGAGGTGGCGGTGGCGGTGCAGGGTCGTTGTTCTTCCTGTTGGGTCTCTTTCTGGGAGGCATCTTGTTCTAAAAAGAATGAAGAAAAATAGGATGATAAGTCCTCTAGAATTTTAGAATCAAGAGATATAACACAAGAATATATCTCAGTCTGATAGATAAAGTGTTCTACGAAGCGATAAATAGAGAAGGGTTACTAATGCAAGTAAACTATCGCTAAGAAGAAATATGTAGTAACACTTGGAATGAATATCTATACTGTATTTGGCTCTAGCTAAAATACTCCTATAGTATTTTAAGTTGTATGTTTTTGTTCTATCGATACCTGATGTATATATACTTGGTAAGTTTTAGGCTTGCTGCAACACCACAGTCACTCCCACGCACATGTTGGTCATGTCTTGAATAAATATAGTTGATCAGGCTATATTGACCCTAGACATGATTACATAACTGCCCAGGTTTAACCGTAGTGTCCAACATCCAAATAGTTTTGTCTTGTTCTACTTATGGCTCTGGTTCTGTTATGTATGTATACTTGTATACTTCTTATAAAATACTTATATTTTAAAAGTATACTTTTAATTCAGAGCACTTCAGCTCCTTAGTGTTTATAGTTGTATACCATGTAAGGTTCGGTATACTTAGTTCACTATAAACAAGAGCTCTGATACCAATCTGTCACACCCCCAAACCGGAACGGCGGAAACGTTCGGGGATGGATGACGTCATGTATAGTATCACAACAACTGTATCATAGAAATCATAGTAAACACGACCAAACATTGAATACATATATGAAAAAGGTTTACATCTGTTTACTTCTTGTTTGTATACATCAAAAGTATGAGCAAAATATAAAGACGTGACTCTACTTTACTTAGTCTTCTCAAAACTCCAGGTGGTACCTATCTATTGATTTCCTGAGAATACAAGCAATTTTGAAAGAGTATTCGCATAAAGCTGGTGAGTTCATAAACATGTTTTTGTAATAAAAACCTATCATTGAATTTGAAAAATGTTTGTATGCTTCCCAAGAAAATCCAATATTTTCTAACCTATATGTTTGAATATTGTATGCCGAAGTAGTGTATAACATATCAGTTCGTATGCCTTGTTACCACCAATATGTATAGCATATTCTGTTTGAAAAACCCTGACTATCACCAGTATGTATAGTAGTTTCTTTACTTAAAATAAAACTAATGAAGAATGAAATCCCGTAAACAAAAATTAATTAATACTGTTGTGAGTCGTATAACCATGCTTGATATGACCTAGAGACCTTTACAACGTTCTTTAAGTGTTGGTTAAATGACATTTGTCACCTCAGGCATGCCTGACTAACTGTAGCTACCAGTTCAGGTGTGGGATTGTCAATCCCGAATAGATCTATTCACAAATCTCACGCTCTCCCTCCAGGAGACTTTGGTTATACTATGATAGGATTTAATTCTGTGCACCTAAGGGTACAGTTTTGAAGTAGAGCCTCACAATGTTGTACAATCTAGTTTACATGTAATTCTAAAGTGTTTTCTTGTATTAGAATCCGTTGGATGCGGTATACGATAATAATCATACTTAAATAATTATTAAATGTTGTACCCTTGAAATATGTATATCATAAACTAAATCTGTCGCAGTTTATATGTTTTCCTGTGTATGCAATCTGAATCAGTAAAAGCTATGTATTGAATTCCCCAAACTATACCTATTATAGTTTGTTTGAAATGTTATGTAATTGATTTGTATCTCGTTCTAGATATTATGCAGTTAAATTCCCAAAAAGTGTCCCTTATGCTCAACACAGTACAAAAGGGATAAAGTATGGAAATATTTTATAAAACGTGGAAATAATTGGACTGTATCAATTCCATAAATTTAAAACTTGTGAAAATCATTTGTGTTTGGCTTGTATTCCCCCCCCCCCCCTAAAAACATTAAAATTCATAAAAGCATAGGGGTATGAATTCACTGTTGTTGTGTGGAAATGTCGACTGGAAACGAAGATCCTCGGTTTGTTGTATGTGTCACCTAACAGAATCCTAATATAAATAAATACATATATGTATCTAAATTAGCGATTTCGTTAGATAAAGTTTTAGAAAAACACTTGCTTTCGGTTAAGGAATGTTACCGTGACTTGATCGAATCGAGGAAAGTGGGTTTTCGGCCAAGAAGCACCACTTAAGAAGTGTGTACGGCCGTGAACGGAGTTTGTGGTCACCAGGAGAGTTTACGGTCGACAGGTTGTTTACGGCCGTGAACAAGGGTTTACGGTCTTTGAAGATTGGCCGTAAACAGGTTTACGGCCTTTGAAGATTGGCCGTAAACTCAAGAACAAGGGCGTTTGTTTTTGCGTAAAACGTGCTGCAGACGCTTCCAATCGACCCCAAGTGATGATTTTTGCTGTTTTTCGGAAGAAAAGAGGCGTTTTAGGAGTTTACGGTCAGAGATTTTAGAGAGAGAATGAGAGAGTTTCCGGTCAAAAGTGTTCAAATGAGGTTGGGGGTCTGATATTTATAGGGGATTTTGTGGTCGGTGGGTGGGGTCCACCCGACGCTGGCCGCAAACGAGTTTACGGCCGTAAATAGGTTTACGGCCGTGAACTCCAGTCAGGCCGTGACCATGTTGTTTTTCGAGAATAATTCGAGTTTCGCGCGGTTTTGGTTCCGACTCGCATATATAAATTTAATTATATAAAACCAGATGATTTCCCATATCAAAAATTCGACAGAAGGTTAGTAAAACCCAAATTTTATTAACGGAAATCAAATAACAGAAACGGAAAAAGTTTCGAGTTGTCACAATATAATTATTTATTTAAAAAAAACAATAAGGGCAAAATGGTCATTTTAAGTTGGTATGGGACTTAAAACGAAATAGAAACAAACCAAAAGCCATAGGGACCATTCGTGTAGTTTATCCTTTTTTAATATTGTGTTGAAAAATTAGATCAAAATGTTGTAGAGAATTCCATAAATACCTATATTTGAATGGAATAGCTGAAAGGATGAACATAATGTTGAATTAGAGGAGAAAGAGTTTAAGACTACATTTATGTCTACCAAAGATGTTTTGGGAAAATTCAGTTACACCACTTGGAGTGAACATTTGTATAGACCACACTGCACAAAGGGGTCGACCGTGGACCGGACCTATGCAGGCTTATTGGGTCAGGGTTAGATTTGTACGTTTGAATGTCTATTTTAGATTTAAAATTTCATTCTTTTTTAATGTTCTAGTTAGATAAAAAAGTTATGATTTCTTATATAAAATATATATAAAAATTAATGAAAAGTTGAAAACATTTAGCTTTTATATCCCGACTTCGGATGACCGTAAGTTATTGAATATAAAGTCACAAACAACAAAATTATTATCCAAAATCATATACAAACTCTAAACTACACGTTGGAAAATGCCGCATGCTAAAACGACTTCAAATGAATGATATATGAATGTTTTATAATTTTAACATAATAAAAATACAAAAACTATTTGAAAAACTGGAAAACTCGAGCTTTGATATCCCGACTTCGAGGGACTATAAGTCATAGAATATAAAATCAAAAACGAAAAAATTATAGTCCAAAATCATGTAAAAACTCTAAACTACATGCTAGAAAAATCCACATGCCAATCCGACTTTAAAAAAAATGAGATTTTCATTTTTTTTTAATTTTAATAGAATACAATATACACACACAAAAAAAAGTTGAATGAGATTTGATCTTTTAAAAATTCAGTCAAAACCGGTTTTGTACACGAATCTAGATGAACCAATTTTGTTTTGTATCCAAACCTTTTTCTCATGATACAATGAATTGCGAACCAACCCTAATCTAATAAATCGTACATGTCCATGCCGAGTTCCCAAGTTCCCGGTCTAGTCCGGTCCGGAGGTCCAAATGCTCACCCCTAGTTAGTTAGCATAGTAGCTTACTTAGTCAACCATGGACCCTTAATCACATAGGCTTCAAGATTCTAAAGGAAGAATGAGAAGACCAATATGTATCTTTGACATACTTGAAAGTTTATATTCTATCTATTATATCATATCAGGATTAAGGTTACTAATGAAGACTAGACTAAGGCAAAGGCGACAAAGTGTACCTTCATTGGGTATGAGTTGGATGTTATGCGATATGATTTATAGGATGATTAGATAGAATTTTCATGAGAAGCGGGGATATCATGTTCAAAGAGAATGTCCTCTATAAAGGTACCCTTGGAGAAAATCTTGAAGGAAAGAAGAAACCACACGAGAAATATTAATTTCTATTTAATTCGATTACAAAGAATGACACTGCATGACCTGTCTGTACTCTAGAGATATGTGAGCTTTAGGAAGAAATAGGAGCTACGATGAGTATGAGGAATTTGGAGATAGTGGGAGCATAGAGGATAACTGGTTTTAGAAAGTGAAGCGATGAATGACGTAAAATGAAACCCCAACTAGCATAAGATCTACTATAGAAAGAGGAACTCCAATTAGATATTCTCCAACAATAGTTTACATGTCGAATGTGGAGACAAAATATTATCTAAAGGCCTTGCGTATGAAAGACTCCATACAGTGGAAGAATGTAATGGTGGACGAGTTAAGCTTACTTGAAAATAACCAAAGTTGGTCCTTCGTCAAGCTACCAACAGGGAATGAAGGACTACAAAAGATGTGGGTATTCAAGGTCAAAGACTAAGATGGACATGATCAAGAAGTACAAGGCCAAATTAGTGGTCTTTGGTAATGTGCTTCAAAAGGTCTATATTTAGAGCAACTAGATGTAAAGATTGCATTCTTGCATTGAGACCTTGATGAAGATATTTACATGGCACAACAAAAAGGTTTTCAGATAGCTAGTAAAGAAAATATGATGGGCAAGTCAAAGAAAAATCTATATGGATTGAAACAAGCTCAAAGGTAATTGTACCTTAAATTTTATAGTATTATGTAGATGAATTACTATGTCAGTTGTTAGATGGTTCTTTGTTGCTTCCTAAAGAAGTTTAGTTCCTCGTAGATCATCCTTAGATTGAGTGTTGATGACATGTTGGTAGTTGGATCAAGCATACATGAGTTCAACAAATTGAAGAAGTAGTATTTCAAAAAGTTAAAGATAAAGGACTTAGGAGCTACCAAAGAGATTCTATACATGAGCATAGTCAAAGACAGTTGCTGGTATTCTAAAGCGTTCCCAACAAAAGTATACCAGGAAAGTCATGGAGAAATTATGCATGACAAATGTTAAGGCCAAAAGCACACGTTTGGGGACTCTTCTGATATTTTCAAAGAAGCAATCCCAAAGAAGGATGCAAACAAATAAGAACTGAATAAAGTTCCTTATGTCACAACAATTGGTAGTTTGATGTATGTTATGGTATATACTATGCCATATGTTGCTCTTGTAGTGAGATTTATTAGTTGATTCTTGTCAAATCTAGGAAAGAAGCATCGGGAAGGAGTCAAGTGGTTTCTATGCTAGTTGAAAGGCACTCTTCTGGTTGCTTTATATTTCAATAAAAACAACACATATGTAGATTTTGGGAGGTTGGGTAGATTCAAAGAAAATAACACAATTTATGGGTTCACTATTGTGGGTACATCCATCAGCCGAATGTCCAAATTACAAAAGATTGTTGCTCCATCAATTATAAAAGTATAATATATGGCAATTATAGAAGCTGCCACATAGCTTATATGATAGCTTATATGGTTGAAGAACTCCGAATCAGAGTTGGGCAAGAAACAATATAACTATGTCCTACGTTGTGATAATCAAAATGCAGTTAACATGGAGAAGAATCTACAGTGTCATAGCATTCTGAAAACCAAAGTGCAGTTTAGCGGTTCTGGAGTAGTTAGTTTTCTAGAAATGGCAAGGCCATTTGAAAAGGTTTTTTGAAAAATGACTAAATGGTAAAACTCAACATGTCATTTTTTTTTAAGTGCGATATAATCAAATAAATCTAATATTTTTTTGTACATAGCAATAATGGTCTGATTAATAAAAAAACATCAAATGGTGTCGTTCCATTAGAAAATTTTAAATATCACTTTGGTTGCTACGGTTACCAAAATATAGTAACATTTATGTAATTTGTCCACTATTTTATTATTCAATCTCAAAATACATGCACCCATTATTTGTTTGAGTTTCTTACCGTTAGCAACGGTCACTCTTCTAATCAATTCAAATTGAAATAAGACTAAGAAGAATATGAGCGTTTTGTAACGGTCTAAAAACTACATATTTATAGTAACATATTCTTGGTCAATCTGCATACTTTTGTCATTACACTCCTCCCCTCCCCTCTTGAATTCCTTATCTTCAAAGTATACTCTTTCACTTTCTAATTTGTTCTCTATATCATCATTTTCGTAATTCCTTCAAGTAGTTTCTCTTTGCTTAGATGTAGCTTTGTTGATGATTACTTTATTCAAGACAACTTGTTGACAACCATATGATTGTTTCATATAGCCTCCAGACCTATAAATCCATTTAAGCTCTTCTTAGCTTATTTGATTTCCTTTTTCAGAAAGAAAAAAACATGTATTTGGCTACCTTAAGTGTAAATCTTCCTAAATTTATTGCAATCGACATAACTTGGATCGACAAATCCTGCGATGAGGAAGGGAATTGAATTTGCAAGGGCTCAGAAAGTCTCTAAAGAAATTGGTGAGTATAGTTATCTTGTATAGTCATACCCATGATAACCTCAAGCTACTCGAAATTTTTTGGTATTGTGGTCGATTGAAATGCCAAAGCCGACCATAATCTGATTCTACATTTGGATTCCGTTTACATGGCTCCTGATTCCTATTCTTTCTGTACAAAGTTAGGGATCTTCTTGTTGTAAACAACAATTTCATAAAAAGCAATCTTACTTGAAATGTCTAAGCTTCAAATAACAACCTTTCTTGCTTTGATTCGGATTCTGATAGCAACAGTGAGCCAGTCATGATCTGCGAGATGCCCTCCTGGACCCGTACAAAATCGAATAATCTTTTTGAATGCTGATCGTTACACATCTATTTTCTGTTTCAGGTAAAATCATTACCATCAAAAACAATAGGTTCTTCTAGAAATGACATCGACTCAGTCCAGCAGGTCTCGATAGCATACCTGCTCCTGCTGAAGGTATAAAACTCATTGGTGGAGATATAGAAAATATATCTGATGATGATCATGCAAATCTCTATCATCTGAATATTGGAGAAGAGTACCTGAAGATTAATGTTGGAGGACTGATCGATGGCAGCAACTGAGTAACCTGGGGAAAAATCCAAATTTCTTATGGATCCCATAAGCAACCCTCAAATATATATACAAGTCTTTTTCAAAAATCTTGAAGTGAAGTATGCAGTTGTCAACAAGTAATATGCTTTCTTCTGTTCCACGATCAATATACTGCAAAAAGAGAACATTATATCAGCTTGAGATGGATGCTTTCCGATATATTGTCAATGTGTCATGGTACTGTTCTATTCTTGCATGTGCTTTGATGTATATAATTTCATAGAACATTTTAAAGCTCCAAGATTTCCATATTTAGAATAGTTAAAAAGACAACTAAATACTTCGCTTATAATATTTTATAATCTTCAAAAATACTCGGACATAAAAGATAAACATAGTTTCCTATAAATTTTGAATCTCGAAAGATACGTAACCTAAATAAAAGCAGTCGAGAAAAAGACATGGGACTAGTTAAAAGAAGAGGTGAGAAATTGATACCTTAGAACCGCCGGATTTGATGTTTATGTTCAGAATTCACCGAGAGACAGATGGACGAGGAAGGATGCGCACATGAGGATGTAATGATGTTTGATTATATGTTTTATAAGTGTAGAAATTATTTAGCTCTGAGGATGCGTATTTGTTAATGGAAGTCTTCATTTAATAAATCCATTTTTTTCTCTCTTTGTTATGACTTGAATTGGTAAGGCTATCATTAGAGATATTTGAAGAAAAAGAAGAAACATACCAGGTGTTCGACAAAATGCCTATTCGAAATTTGGGTATTAAATGCCTATTTGAAATCTGGGTATTGGGTATTTGTAACTGATAGAAGCCAATTAGAGGAGGCTAATCTCCCAAGAATTTAAGAGAGAAGACAAGGACTTGAAGCAATTTTCTGTTTTGTTTTTTCCTTCAACGAAAGTTACAGGGAACTAAATATGCAAACATACCACTACTACCACTAACTAAGAACATGCATGCAAAATAAAGTAATGGGTTCCTAATAAAATGTATTAACTCTTTGACTAATTAAAAACAACGTGGCCTAGCTGGTGTTCGTATCAATACTCCCGCCCTAAAAAATGGCCTTGTCCTCAATAGACTCGGGAATTCCATGAAGTCTAACGACTTCCTTTAGAAACACATTAGCCACCGTAACCGTTGTATAGGGATGCTTGAGGGGTACAAAGTGGGCATACTTACTCAAACGATCGACCACAATAAAAATTACCGTGTATCCTTCCGATCGAGGAAGCCCATCAATGAAATCCATGGTACCACACCTTGTTCGGTAATTCTAAAGGATGTAACAACCCACCCGGCGCCATGGTCGAGTAATTCTGCCGTTGACACGTGTCGCATTCCGCCACCCTCCTTGCTACATCTCCTTTCATTCCTTTCCAATAGACCTCCCTCGAGAGCCGCTGATAAGTCTTTTTGAACACCCGAATGCCCTCCCACTGCGCTAGCATGAAATTCTTTGAAGATAGCTGGTATCCAAGCCGAGTTACTTGGTATCACCAGTCGCCCCTTAAACAACAACAGATTTCGTATCAGCGTATAACCCGCCATGGTTTCACCACTTAAGAGTCGTTGTCGGATAGCACTCAATTCTTCATTTTCTCCAACCTCCTTCCATAACCCCTCCCAATCAACGAGGCTCGTGGCTGCCAAGGTCGACAATTATGGAGGTTCAACCCGTCTTGACAAAGCGTCCGCCACATTGTTCTCCTTCCATGGACGATACTCCTCCACAAATTTATAACCCAATAATTTTGATAACAACCTTTGCTGATCTTCGATAACAGTCCTTTGCTCTAACAAATATTTTAGACTCCTTTTGTCTGTTCGTACCTTAAAACACCTTCCCAACAAATATGGACGCCACTTATGTATTGCAAGTACAATCGCCATAAGCTCTCGGTCGTATACGGATTTCAACCGGGCCCTCGTTCCCAAAATATGGCTGAAATAAGCCAATGGTCTTCCCTCTTGTAACAACACCGCTCCCAAACCGTATCCCGATGCGTCGGTTTACACCACGAAATCCTTATCAAAGTCAGGTAATGCAAGAACGGGGACTTCAGTCATTACCTTTTGTAACTTTCGGAATGCTTTTGTGGCTTCTTCCGTCCACTTAAAGTTGTCCTTCTTAAGTTGCTCCGTTAATGGCCAAGCAATCTTCCCACAATTTTTAACGAACTTATGATAATAGCCCATCAAACCCAAAAATCCCCGAAGCTCACGAAGCATTTTAGCTAAAGGCCACGTCAACATGGTCGCAACCTTAGTTGGGTCAGCCGCTACCCCTTCCTTTGACACTATATGGCCCAGATATTCGATCCTATTCTGAAAGAAAAAACATTTTTTTTATTAGCATACAACTGGTGAGCTTGCAACGTGTCCAGAACCTTCCCCAGGTGCAGCGCGTGTTCAGGTTCCGTTCTACTGTAAATTAGTATGTCGTCGAAAAAAACCAACACGAAGTGTCTCAGGAACGGATGAAAGATTTTATTCATTAGAGACTGAAAAGTAGCATGTGCATTAGTCAACCCGAACGAAATTACTAAAAATTCGTAATGACCCTCATGGGTCCTAAAAGTGGTTTTCGGAATATCCCCCGCCTTCATACGAATCTGATGATAATCGACCTTCAAATCAATTTTCTAAACTACGGTAGCCCCGTGGAACTCATCCAACAACTTATCAATCACCGGAATCAGAAATTTATCTAACACTGTGACTTTGTTCAGTGCACGATAATCCACATAAAACCACCAACTCCCGTCATTTTTCTTTATGAGTAACATAAGACTCGAAAACAGGCTAGTACTAGCCTGAATAATTCTAGCACTAAGCATCTCCCCCACGAGTTTTTCAATTTCATTCTTATGGACATGCAGATAAGGATACGGCCGCACACTGACTGGTGGAGTTCCTTCTTTCAGAGTTATGACATGCTCATGGCTACGGTTCGACGGTAGACCACTAGGCATATTAAACACATCCGAGTAGGCGTCATGAATCGCTTGAATTGCAGCCGGTACCTCAGGCGGTTCGTTAGTATCAACCTTGGCAGCCAATTGTACCAAGAAACCTTCCACCTCTTGCTGCAACATTTTACTAAATGTCTTACGTGAAGCCAAGGATTTCGATAGGGTTGGATCACCTGTAATTGTCACAAGCGGACCTCCATCCTAGAACTACATGCGTAGTTCTTCCCAATTAACGTTCATGTCCCCTAGAGTTCACAGCCACTGTATACCCAATATGATATCAGATCCTCCAACATCGAATGGAAGGAAATCTCCCACCACCTGCACTTCTGGTAGGTTGAGAACTACACCCTTACAGGTTCCTTGACTTCTAACCATCAGCCCGTTGCCTAGCTTGACCCCTACTGTTCCCTCTCCTACTATAACAACCCCCTAGAGGTGTATGATTCACGTTGATAGGAAATTATGCGTAGCCCCACTATCGATCAAAACAATCACGTCTAGTCCTCGGACATCACCTTTTACTTTCATCGTCGTAGGAGGTTTCAACCCAGTAACCGCATTGAGCGAAACATCCGCCGTATTAAAGTGGGCATGCTCCAAGTCAAATCTATCGTCAACTTCCTCGTCCACAATAAGGACCTGCAACGTCTTGCTACGACACTTGTGCCCTGGAGCAAACTTGCCATCACACCTAAAACGCAAACCCTGTGCTCGTTTTTCCGCTAGCTCCGTTTGAGTAAGACGTTTAAACGCACCTGGTCCACTAACCCCCTGCTTAACTGAAGCTGTTGGTGTGGTGGTGTTGTTTTTCTCTATGACATTTGTTCCCTGCTTTGGAGTTCCAGAACCAACCCTACTGCGGCTCAATCCCCTGGTCTGATTTTAGTCTATCTTGATAGCCATACAGATAGCCTGAGTCAAAGATTCTGGTTCGGCTATTCGTACTGCTTCCCTTACATCTTCCTTCAATCCAAGAATCAAAAATAGATTGCAAAGACAATGGTCACTTCAGATATCAGTGCTCAAAATCATCAGTGAAAAAAGGCGAGAATGGAGTGAATGTAGTAACGACTTTGATGATGCCCTATTTTGTTGGGTTGAAAGTTCGATTGAATCATGGATCATTGATTCAAATGCATCATTTCATGCAAAATGTTACAAAAAAGGAATGCAAAATTTTAAGCATTACAATGGAAAAGGTGAGGCTAGAAGATAACAAGACTCTCGATATAATGCGTGTTGTGGATGTTGTCCTCAGGACTACAATAGGTACATAATGGACATTGAAGAATATTATATACAAGTATATATTCTATAATTACATAGGATGTTGATATCTATTGGGTAGTTGGATGAAGAAGATCGCCATGTTGAGAATTCGATAATCTCATGTGAAAAGTAACAAAAAGGAACGTGGTAGTTGCTCGAGGATAGAAGCAGGGAAGATTATATATAGTTGTAGTTTCTAATTTTAGGCAAACGCGGTTAATGAGGATATACAAATGTCTATTATGTGGAACCAAAGACTTGGATATATGAGTGAGAAAAGGACGAACATATTAAATTCAAAAGGTAGAATTCACTAATTCAAATAGTGTGACAGTTGACTTTTGTCAGCCATGTTTTTTTGGCAAACAAAAGAAGGTTACTGTAACACTAGTCAAAATAGGTCAATAACAATCACATGTGATTATACCAATCATGTAATGTGATTTTGTGAAACTAGTAATGTGATAAACTTACTATGTAGTTCATGATAAATTCTAATACAAATATGAACTTTCTTTATGATACCACTCAAAGTATACGTCCATACGATTCCAAAAATATAGAGAATGTCGAAATCTGGCTTCGCGTGAAGAAGTTATGATAAACTCTAACACTATAATATCTCTATAACAAGAGGAATTTAAAATAGGCTTAGAATTAACTATTAGAATATAATAGAGAGTTGTAGTACTCGGTATTACCTACGCGTGGATATAAAGAACGTTAAAAACGGAGTTCGTATACAAAAGTTACGACCTTCCGAAGATGCAGCTGTCTAAGTGCATGGCACGTGGCAGAAACCCTAGCCGTCATGGTTCACGACGTGAACATTAATTTCACGACGTGAAACGTTTCAGGGACACTAATCGAGGCTAGAAAACACGTTTTAAAGCTACGGGGTGACTCATGGATGTTCACGACGTGACCCTGGGTATGTCACGACGTGAAATGGCCCAGAACAGCCTATAAATAGCGATCAAAGCTCATTCATTCCTTACACCTTTTCCTTTCATTCTCTCTCGTTTCCGAAGGCCATTTCCCTTCCCGAGCCTAACAACGACGAGCCTCTGACCGCTTAGATTCTATAGATCACGCTACTAGGGTGAGTTTCACGGCCCCACTTTTAATGTTTTCGGGGGAAAACGCAAGCTAAATATTGTATATAAGTTAATATTATGTCTATGTGATAGTATGTTCGTATCAACATATATAGTTATATTAACCAGGATATAGTTATTTTGTCTCATATATACCTATAGTAGATATGATATTTTGAAATCTCACAACTATGTTAAACTTGTTAGCACGTTAGTATTATAGAAGTATGCTAATATATACCCGAATTTATACTCGGGAATTCTATATATATATATATATATATATATATATATATATATATATATATATATATATATATATATATATATATATATATATATATTATGTGTGATGTAGCTTATGAGTTATACTCCGGGTTTCTATATATACTATGTTGTGTGATAGACGCAGAGTTATACTCGGAAGTTATATCTATTGTTTGTTAAGTATGTTATATGCTATTGTTGGTTTTATGTCAAGATAAAACCTGGTTTTACATCAAGTTATAGCTGTTATACTGCCTAAATGTTATGAAATTAGGAGTAATGTTTAAAAGCATAGTCTAGTAACTTAGGGTTTTAGACATGAAATTGCTTTTTTTGTTAGAACTATAGAACGCCGCCAAAGTCTACATGAGCTACTGTATTCATCATCTAAGATTGGGGATCTTAGTGGTAGTTCTTTGACCTGTGACCGTTAATCCCGTGTGAGCGAGGAAGTCGTGTATGAACAGGCTTCGGGTGACGAACTTTCCTAATTTACTACCTTTCGACGTCGATGAAGCGTGTGGAAACTACCTCAAGGTGTGATCCTTGTACTACCGCAAGGTGTGATCCTTGTACTACTGCAAGGTGTGATCCTTGTACTACCACAAGGTGTGATCCTTGTAACAATAACCAGAGGTATAAAACTAAGTCATACAGTCGCGATTACAGACTCATGGTATCACAACTTTAGAAGCATTATACTTTGTCGATATACAAGTATGAATGTTAAGTATAAGTTTCTAAAAGACTTATACTCTAAGTATAAGAATCTAGTAGGTATATTACTTGTATATTAAGTAGACCACTATACCTATTCTACTTACTCGTATAGAATTAAAATAGATTTATACGTAGCGGTTTTACTCGTATAGAATTGAAATAAGATTTATACGTAGCAACCTTAGTTTGTATGGGATTACAAAAATTTGTATGAGACTTATAGGTATACTACTTATTTGGTAAGTAAACCATTATACCTAGGATATATATATACTAAATGTTGGAGAGTCAATACGATACTTTCAAAACTATACTTTTGAATTGAGAAAAAGTATTATTTCTACTTAGAGTCAAAACCTGTGAACTTACCAACTTTATGTTGACGTATTTTAAATTGCATGTGTTTTCAGGAAGTTGATAACTATGATACAAGAAATGACGTTACACTGCCCGATATTTCCGCCGACGGCCAGGGTGTGACAGTTACCTTTGTCAATATTGGGAAGTTACAACTACTTCATTCTTATGTATATGTTCCTACATCAATCTTTTTATTAGGAGGATCTTGGTATTGTGTTACCTTCATCGAAAATTCCATGAGAAAGTTTTGGGTTTTTTCTCAAACATAAATCTAAAGTTTTGAACCTTTTAAAAGTGGAAGGCTGTTGTGGAAAATGAAACAAATATGAAGATCAAGATTTTAAAGTCACATAATCGGGGAGATTACAATAACAAGGACATTTTTTTATTGGGTAAATTACACGAATGGTCTCTTTGGTTCGGGGTATCATGCACTTTTTGTCCTTAGCTTTTATTTTTAACTCGGTGAGTCCCCTAAAATTTATTTTGTTGCGTAATTGGTCCCTACTAAACATAAAAATACATTTTTACCCTTATGGATTTCATATTCAAATTGTATATTATTTATTTGCTATTATGATTTTATACGAATGTATGGGCCATAGTTACCCCTACCCCTTATACTAATCCGTTCACCCTCTCCACCTTCTAAGCTCTCGTGTCATCTTCTTTGGTGGTCGAAATCTTGACTATTTTATTTTTATTAACACGGTTTACAAGACCAGTAGTAAGAGTCTTGATTACAAAGTTATTTTCCAGTCATCTTCCCATTGAATTCTAGACCTAAAAACATCTAAACCCATTAAAATCCTAGACAAAACAACATTAAATCTCCGAATTCGTGTTCCATTGTGATTTTTTTTTCTGAATCACCAAAACAATCTAGCATAAATAGAAGAATAACAAAGACCCGCATTGAACCTATGTACAAGTAAAATAATTGACTGGGAATTTGTTTTTTCTTTACCATGGCTACTTGAATTAAAAAAAATGAAGATGGTGAAAACGAAGACCCACTTGTAAAAAATTAAGACTCTCACCCCCTTATGTGTTATGAATTATCCCCTCTCTCTGGGATGTTCATCATCATCTCTATGGCAACCACCATAACTATCGGAACAATCATCATCCACGTTTATATTTTCACACAAGCATAAACACAAACACCTAAAGTCCAGCAAAGAAAACCTGACCACCACAAGATGCGATTCTAACAGATTTTGGCCTAAACTGATCCACAACGAGTCCTTAGAGTTATTACCATGTTCCATATCGATTTCGTATACACCTTTTTTCTTGTTTAAAATATGTTTTTTCAGAAGGGGTTCGTATTCATCTAGATTTTAAATGATGCAATTTTCATCTACCACCATGTTGATCTCGGTTTTGTATTTATTTATATCTAAAATGATACAGTTTTCGGGGAGGTGGTCGGAGAAGCTGACAAGACCAAGGTAGATTAAAAACGGAGATGAAAGGAGACATGTAAGAAACGGAGGTAAAAAAAAGGAGACGACGGTGGGAGGGGGGACGAAGTAGTCAGAGGTGGGAGTGGCTACCGATGACATGTTATTGCCGATAGACAAGGTGTCAGAGAACTAGAAGAGATGAACAGAGATGGTGCTGGTGGTGTAGGTGCGGTCAGTGGCTACGAGTGGTTAGAGAAAACGATGAACAGGGGAACAACTATGTTTAAGATATTTCCTCATTTTATTGATATTAAAACAATTTACACTAATTAATATAATAATAAATTAATATATATATATATATATATATATATATATATATATATATATATATATATCACACCCCAAACCGGAACGACGTAAACGTTCGGGGATGGATGACGTCATGTATAGTATCACAACAATTGTATCATAGCAATCATAGTAAACACAACCAAACATTGAATACATATATGAAAAATGTTTACATTTGTTTAATTCTTGTTTGTATACATCAAAAGTATGACCAAAATATAAAGACGTGACTCTACTTTACTTCGTCTTCTCAAAACTCCAGGTGGTACCTATCTATTGATTTCCTGAGAATACAAGCAATTTTGAAAGAGTATTCGCATAAAGCTGGTGAGTTTATAAACATGTTTTTGTAATAAAAACCTATCATTGAATATGAAAAATGTTTGTATGCTTCCCAAGAAAATCCAATATTTTCTAACCTATATGTTTGAATATTGTATGCCGAAGTAGTGTATAACATATCAGTTTGTATGCCTTGTTACCACCAGTATGTATAGCATATTCTGTTTGAAAAACCCTGACTATCACCAGTATGTATAGTAGTTTCTTTACTTAAAATAAAACTAATGAAGAATGAAATCCCGTAAACAAAAATTAATTAATACTGTTATGAGTCGTATAACCATGCTTGATATGACCTAGAGACCTTTACAACGTTCTTTAAGTGTTGGTTAAATGATATTTGTCACCTCAGGCATGCCTGACTAACTGTAGCTACCAGTTCAGGTGTGGGATTGTCAATCCCGAATAGATCTATTCACAAATCTCACGCTCTCCCTCCAGGAGACTCTGGTTATACTATGATAGGATTTAATTCTGTACACCTAAGGGTACAGTTTTGAAGTAGAGCCTCACAATGTTGTACAATCTAGTTTACATGTAATTCTAAAGTGTTTTCTTGTATTAGAATCCGTTGGAAGCGGTATACGATAATAATCATACTTAAATAATTATCAAATGTTGTACCCTTGAAATATGTATATCATAAACTAAATCTGTCGTAGTTTATATGTTTTCCTGTGTATGCAATCTGAATCAGTAAAAGCTATGTATTGAATTCCCAAACTATACCTATTATAGTTTGCTTGAAATGTTATGTAATTGATTTGTATGTCGTTCTGGATATTATGCAGTTAAATTCCCAAAAAGTGTCCCTTATGCTCAACACAGTACGAAAGGGATAAAGTATGGAAATATTTTATAAAACGTGGAAATAATTGGACTGTATCAATTCCATAAATTTAAAACTTGTGAAAATCATTTGTGTTTGGCTTGTATTCCCCCCCCCCCCCCCCCCTGAAAACATTAAAATTCATAAAAGCGTAGGGGTATGAACTCACTGTTGTTGTGTGGAAATGTCGACTGGAAACGAAGATCCTCGGTTTGTTGTATGTGTCACCTAACGGAATCCTAATATAAATAAATACATATATGTATCTAAATTAGCGATTTCGTTAGATAAAGTGTTAGAAAAACACTTGCTTTGGGTTAAGGAATGTTACCGGGACTTGATCGAATCGAGGAAAGTGGGTTTTCGGCCAAGAAGCACCACTTAAGAAGTGTGTACGGCCGTGAACAGAGTTTGCGGTCACCAGGAGAGTTTACGGTCGACAGGCTGTTTACGGCTGTGAACAAGGGTTTACGATCTTTGAAGATTGGCCGTAAACAGGTTTACGGCCTTTGAAGATTAGCCGTAAACACAAGAACAAGGGCGTTTGTTTTCACGTAAAACGTGCTGCAGACGCTTCCAATCGACCCCAAGTGATGATTTTTGGTGTTTTTCGGAAGAAAAGAGGCGTTTTAGGAGTTTACGGTCAGAGGTTTTAGAGAGAGAATGAGAGAGTTTCCGGTCAAAAGTGTTCAAATGAGGTTGGGGGTCTGATATTTATAAGGGATTTTGTGGTCGGTGGGTGGGGTCCACCCGACGTTGGCCGCAAACGAGTTTACGGCCGTAAACAGGTTTATGGCCGTGAACTCCAGTCAGGCCGTGAACATGTTGTTTTTCGAGAATAATTCGAGTTTCGCGCGGTTTTGGTTCCGATTCGCATATATAAATTTAATTATATAAAACCAGATGATTTCCCAGATCAAAAGTTCGACGGAAGGTTAATAAAACCCAAATTTTATTAACGGAAACCAAATAACAGAAACGGAAAAAGTTTCGGGTTGTCACATCATCCCCCCGATAGAGGGTATTTCGTCCCGAAATTCAAGACTAGAGATACATATTATGGACTTGTAAAAAGATGAGGGTACTTCTGTTTCATTGAATCTTCTCGCTTCCAAGTGAATTCAGGTGCCCGCTTGGCATTCCAGCGAACCTTCACTATCGGGATGCGACTTTGTTTCGTTCGTTTGACTTCCCGGTCCATGATTTCAACTGGTTCCTCTACGAAGTGTAAGCTCTCGCCTAGCTCGATCTCGTCGAGGGTAATCACAAGTGTCTCGTCGGACATACATTTCTTTAGGTTCGAGACGTGGAAGACATGATGTACGTTGCTAAGTTCTCGAGGTAACTGGAGTTTGTATGCTATGGGACCGATCCTAGCGAGGATCTCGAATGGTCCGATGTATCTTGGATTCAGCTTTCCACGCTTTTCGAAGCGTATCATGCCTTTCCAGGGTGAGACCTTCAAAAGAACACGGTCACCAATCTGGAATTCCAAGGGTTTTTATCTCTTATCGGCGTAGCTCTTTTGTCTATCTCTTGATGCTTTTAATCGTTCCCGGATTTGTACAATCTTTTCGGTCGTCTCTCGGATGATTTCAGGACCCGTGAGAGTGCTGTCAGGGATTTGACCCTTGACTAGTTGTGTGTCACCCACTTCAGCCCATCACATATGGGATCTTTACTTACGGCCATAGAGGGCTTCGAACGGCGCAGCCTTGATGCTGGTATGATAGATGTTGTTGTAGGAAAATTCGACCAAGGGTAAATGAATGTCCCATGACATGCCGAAATCGATAACGTAGGCTCTCAACATATCTTCCAATGTTTGAATTGTTCTCTCACTCTGGCCATCTGTGTGTGGATGATAAGCCGTGCTCATATCCATCTTAGTTCCAAGAGCCTTCTGAAGCGATTGCCAGAATCTCGAGGTAAATCTGCTATCTTGATCGGAGATAATGGATACAGGTACACCATAAAGGCGGACTATTTCTCGAATATAGATTCGTGTCAGTCTCTCCATTTTGAAGTTTTCCTTGATTGGCAGGAAGCGGGCGGATTTAGTCAGTCGATCGACAATTACCCAGATGGCGTCGTGCCCACTCGGAGATCTGGGTAACTTGGTGATGAAATCCATTGTAATCCTTTCCCACTTCCACTCAGGTATTTCCGGCTGTTGAAGTAGACTTGAGGGCTTTTGATATTCTACCTTCACCTTGGCGCAAGTCAGGCACTTGCCCACGAAGGTAGCGATTTCTGCTTTCATGTTCGGCCACCAATAGAGTTGTTTGAGATCCAGATACATCTTATCTGAACCTGGGTGAACGGATTATCTAGTCTTGTGAGCTTCATTCATGATAATCTCCCTGTAACCACCGTACTTTGGGGTCCAGATCCGGTTTATGAAATAATAAACTCCGTCTACCTTGACCTCTAAGTTCTTTTCCATTCCTCTCAGGGCTTCATCCGGCATGTTCTCTGGTTTTAAGGCTTCCAGCTAAGCCTCTCTGATTTGCGCGGATAATTAGGAATGGATGGTCATTGTCAGTACCTTCACTCCACGACCTGCATACTCCTTTCGACTGAGGGCATCTGCTACCACATTGGCCTTGCCGGGCTGATAGCGTATTTCGCACTCGTAATCACTGAGAAGCTCTACCCATCGCTGTTGCCTCATGTTTAACTCTTTCTGATCAAGGATATGCTGTAAGCTCTTATGGTTGGTGAAGACAGTACACTTGGTTCCGTAGAGATAATGTCTCCAAATCTTTAACGTAAAGACCACTGCTCCCAACTCTAGATCGTGAGTTGTGTAATTGACTTCGTGGGTTTTCAGCTGCCTCGAGGCATAGGCGATAACCTTTCCTCGCTGCATGAGCACACAGCCTAGGCCCTGATTGGATGCATCACAGTAGACAACGAAGTCTTCCGTCCCTTCGGGCAGGGTCCAGATAGGTGCGCTGCATAGGGCCCACTTCAATGTTTGAAACACAGTGTCTTGCTTTTCTCCCCAACTAAAGGTTACACCTTTTTGTGTCAGGGTGGTTAAAGGCTTAGCGATTTTGGAGAAGTTTTGGATAAACCTGCGATAATAGCTAGCGAGACCCAAGAATTGACGGATTTCTGTGGGCGTCTTCGGTGCTGACCAATTCTCAATCGCTTTGATTTTGGAAGGGTCTACATGTATGCCTTCCTCGCTAACCACGTGACCAAGGAAGGTTACTTTTCTGATCCAAAACTCGCATTTTGAAAATTTTGCATAAAGTTTCTCCGCCCTTAGTGTTTCCAACACCCGTCTCAAGTGCTGTCTATGATCTTCCTCACTCCGAGAGTAGACAAGTATATCATCAATGAACACGATTACAAACTTGTCTAAGAAAGATTAGCACACCCGATTCATCAGATCCATGAATATCGCGGGTGCGTTTGTTAGACCGAAGGGCATTACTACAAACTCGTAGTGTCCATAACGAGTTCGGAATGCTGTCTTGGGAACATCATTTTCTTGAAATCGTAACTGATGGTACCCTGATCTTAGGTCTATTTTAGAGAAGTAACTGGCTCCCTGAAGCTGATCGAAGAGGTCGTCGACTCTGGGTAAGGGATAACGGTTCTTAATGGTAAGCTTGTTCAGTTCTCGATAATCAATGCATATCCGAAAGGATCCATCTTTCTTTTTCACGAATAAGATTGGGGCTCCCCAGGGTGAGGAACTCGGTCTTATGAATCCTTTGTTGATCAGCTCATTGAGCTGGCTGGATAACTCTTGCATTTCTGCCGGCGCTAGACGATATGGAGATTTAGCTACAGGAGTAGCTCCAGGGACTAAGTCAATACGAAACTCGACTTGGCGCTCGAGAGGAATTCCTGGAAGATCTTCGGGGACGACATTAGGAAAGTTGTAGACTTCGGGGATGCTCTCGAGGTCTTTAACTTCCTGCTTTTCGTTAACGACATGGGCTAGGAATGCATGGCATTCCTTTCGCAGATATTTCTGGGCTTGGATGCAAGAAATGATAAGGAGATTTGAGCTGAGTTTATCACCATAAACTATGAGAGTTTCGCCCGAGGGTAGATTGAGATGGATGGCTTTTTCGTAACAAAGAATATCAGCACGATTGGGGCTCAATCAATCCATACCAATGATAACATCAAAGCTTTTTATAGAAACTGGCATAAGATCAATGGGGAAGGAATGATCGTTTAGGGTAAGGGTACAGCCTATGAATATGTCGTTAGTGCTTTCTTTCTTTCCGTTAGCCATCTCGACGGTAAATGTTTCAGTTAAATGTTGGGATTTACATTTGAGTAGGTGTTTGAATGCATGACTAACAAAACTCCCCTCCGCACCAGAATCAAAAAGAATGCATGCATAAGAGTTGTCAAGGAGGAACGTACCCGTAACAACGGTAGGATCAGCGACCGCTTCCTCCTGGCCCATAGCTAGTACCCTCCCGGTGCTACCCGCTGTTGATGCTTTGGGACAGTTTCTTTTGAAGTGCCCAACCTCTCCACAGCCATAGCAGGCTTGACCAGCGCCTGCCCCAGGAGCCTGGTTGGTTGGTTGAACGGGTGTCTTGCAATATTGAGCCGTGTGTCCCTTCTTTCCACAGCTATTGCATTTCAATTTACGGCAAGGTCCGTGATGATGAAAGTTACACTTGTTGCACAGAGGTAGGTTTCCAGCATAACCACTAGTAGGAGCTTGGGTGGGTGGAACAGCAGTTGGAGTAGCAGCAGGAGTAGTAGCAGCATGAGCTGCCACTATTTGCTGTTCTTGGAGGGCTCTTGCGAAGACTGCCCCTTGTGTTTGTTCCAAAACTTCTTCTTCTTCTCTCCACTTTCCTGTTGTGGTTTGGAATTGGCTGTCACCTCATCAAGATCGACTCCATGATCTATCAGAGTCTGCGCCAGGCACTTGGCGCTATCAAATGTAGTGGGCCTAGCAGCCAACACCCTTTGGTTGGGGCCGTTAGTCCCCAGATGTACCTCTCAATCTTCTTGCTTTCCGGGGTGACCATTCCCGGACAGAGGATAGCCAAATCACAGAATCTAGCTGTGTAGGCAGCAATGTCAGAACCCTTCATCTTCAGGTTCCAGAGTTCGTGCTCTAACTTCTGCATCTCGCCCCTCGGGGAGTACTCCGCCAGCATGAGTTCTTTCAAGCTCTCCCAACCCATGGCATTGGCGATCGGCAGGGTTAGGGATTTGACTCAACCATTCCACCAGGTCAGTGCTCGGTCGGTAAAGGTGCAAGCGGCAAATGTAACCTTGTTTGCTTCGGAACATGCACAAATTTCGAAGATAGATTCGATCTTCTCGAACCATCGAGTTAGGGCAATAACACCTCCGTTGCCGTCGAAGGATTTGGGTTTTGCGTTCATGAAGTCCTTATAGGAACACTCCTTTTGATGTCCCTGATCACCGTGGTTCTGGAGATGAGTACCACCTCCGGATCCACCAGAGTTCCCTGATTGATTTACGCCATTGCTGTAGTCATGGCGGCGGTAACTGCTTCCTGGAACATGGCAGGATCAAACTGAGGAGGTGGCGGTGGCGGTGCAGGGTCGTTGTTCTTCCTGTTGGGTCTCTTTCTGGGAGGCATCTTGTTCTAAAAAGAATGAAGAAAAATAGGATGATAAGTCCTCTAGAATTTTAGAATCAAGAGATATAACACAAGAATATATCTCAGTCTGATAGATAAAGTGTTCTACGAAGCGATAAATAGAGAAGGGTTACTAATGCAAGTAAACTATCGCTAAGAAGAAATATGTAGTAACACTTGGAATGAATATCTATACTGTATTTGGCTCTAGCTAAAATACTCCTATAGTATTTTAAGTTGTATGTTTTTGTTCTATCGATACCTGATGTATATATACTTGGTAAGTTTTAGGCTTGCTGCAACACCACAGTCACTCCCACGCACATGTTGGTCATGTCTTGAATAAATATAGTTGATCAGGCTATATTGACCCTAGACATGATTACATAACTGCCCAGGTTTAACCGTAGTGTCCAACATCCAAATAGTTTTGTCTTGTTCTACTTATGGCTCTGGTTCTGTTATGTATGTATACTTGTATACTTCTTATAAAATACTTATATTTTAAAAGTATACTTTTAATTCAGAGCACTTCAGCTCCTTAGTGTTTATAGTTGTATACCATGTAAGGTTCGGTATACTTAGTTCACTATAAACAAGAGCTCTGATACCAATCTGTCACACCCCCAAACCGGAACGGCGGAAACGTTCGGGGATGGATGACGTCATGTATAGTATCACAACAACTGTATCATAGAAATCATAGTAAACACGACCAAACATTGAATACATATATGAAAAAGGTTTACATCTGTTTACTTCTTGTTTGTATACATCAAAAGTATGAGCAAAATATAAAGACGTGACTCTACTTTACTTAGTCTTCTCAAAACTCCAGGTGGTACCTATCTATTGATTTCCTGAGAATACAAGCAATTTTGAAAGAGTATTCGCATAAAGCTGGTGAGTTCATAAACATGTTTTTGTAATAAAAACCTATCATTGAATTTGAAAAATGTTTGTATGCTTCCCAAGAAAATCCAATATTTTCTAACCTATATGTTTGAATATTGTATGCCGAAGTAGTGTATAACATATCAGTTCGTATGCCTTGTTACCACCAATATGTATAGCATATTCTGTTTGAAAAACCCTGACTATCACCAGTATGTATAGTAGTTTCTTTACTTAAAATAAAACTAATGAAGAATGAAATCCCGTAAACAAAAATTAATTAATACTGTTGTGAGTCGTATAACCATGCTTGATATGACCTAGAGACCTTTACAACGTTCTTTAAGTGTTGGTTAAATGACATTTGTCACCTCAGGCATGCCTGACTAACTGTAGCTACCAGTTCAGGTGTGGGATTGTCAATCCCGAATAGATCTATTCACAAATCTCACGCTCTCCCTCCAGGAGACTTTGGTTATACTATGATAGGATTTAATTCTGTGCACCTAAGGGTACAGTTTTGAAGTAGAGCCTCACAATGTTGTACAATCTAGTTTACATGTAATTCTAAAGTGTTTTCTTGTATTAGAATCCGTTGGATGCGGTATACGATAATAATCATACTTAAATAATTATTAAATGTTGTACCCTTGAAATATGTATATCATAAACTAAATCTGTCGCAGTTTATATGTTTTCCTGTGTATGCAATCTGAATCAGTAAAAGCTATGTATTGAATTCCCCAAACTATACCTATTATAGTTTGTTTGAAATGTTATGTAATTGATTTGTATCTCGTTCTAGATATTATGCAGTTAAATTCCCAAAAAGTGTCCCTTATGCTCAACACAGTACAAAAGGGATAAAGTATGGAAATATTTTATAAAACTTGGAAATAATTGGACTGTATCAATTCCATAAATTTAAAACTTGTGAAAATCATTTGTGTTTGGCTTGTATTCCCCCCCCCCCCCCCCCCTAAAAACATTAAAATTCATAAAAGCATAGGGGTATGAACTCACTGTTGTTGTGTGGAAATGTCGACTGGAAACGAAGATCCTCGGTTTGTTGTATGTGTCACCTAACAGAATCCTAATATAAATAAATACATATATGTATCTAAATTAGCGATTTCGTTAGATAAAGTTTTAGAAAAACACTTGCTTTCGGTTAAGGAATGTTACCGTGACTTGATCGAATCGAGGAAAGTGGGTTTTCGGCCAAGAAGCACCACTTAAGAAGTGTGTACGGCCGTGAACGGAGTTTGTGGTCACCAGGAGAGTTTACGGTCGACAGGTTGTTTACGGCCGTGAACAAGGGTTTACGGTCTTTGAAGATTGGCCGTAAACAGGTTTACGGCCTTTGAAGATTGGCCGTAAACTCAAGAACAAGGGCGTTTGTTTTTGCGTAAAACGTGCTGCAGACGCTTCCAATCGACCCCAAGTGATGATTTTTGCTGTTTTTCGGAAGAAAAGAGGCGTTTTAGGAGTTTACGGTCAGAGATTTTAGAGAGAGAATGAGAGAGTTTCCGGTCAAAAGTGTTCAAATGAGGTTGGGGGTCTGATATTTATAGGGGATTTTGTGGTCGGTGGGTGGGGTCCACCCGACGCTGGCCGCAAACGAGTTTACGGCCGTAAATAGGTTTACGGCCGTGAACTCCAGTCAGGCCGTGACCATGTTGTTTTTCGAGAATAATTCGAGTTTCGCGCGGTTTTGGTTCCGACTCGCATATATAAATTTAATTATATAAAACCAGATGATTTCCCATATCAAAAATTCGACAGAAGGTTAGTAAAACCCAAATTTTATTAACGGAAATCAAATAACAGAAACGGAAAAAGTTTCGAGTTGTCACAATATAATTATTTATTTAAAAAAAACAATAAGGGCAAAATGGTCATTTTAAGTTGGTATGGGACTTAAAACGAAATAGAAACAAACCAAAAGCCATAGGGACCATTCGTGTAGTTTATCCTTTTTTAATATTGTGTTGAAAAATTAGATCAAAATGTTGTAGAGAATTCCATAAATACCTATATTTGAATGGAATAGCTGAAAGGATGAACATAATGTTGAATTAGAGGAGAAAGAGTTTAAGACTACATTTATGTCTACCAAAGATGTTTTGGGAAAATTCAGTTACACCACTTGGAGTGAACATTTGTATAGACCACACTGCACAAAGGGGTCGACCGTGGACCGGACCTATGCAGGCTTATTGGGTCAGGGTTAGATTTGTACGTTTGAATGTCTATTTTAGATTTAAAATTTCATTCTTTTTTAATGTTCTAGTTAGATAAAAAAGTTATGATTTCTTATATAAAATATATATAAAAATTAATGAAAAGTTGAAAACATTTAGCTTTTATATCCCGACTTCGGATGACCGTAAGTTATTGAATATAAAGTCACAAACAACAAAATTATTATCCAAAATCATATACAAACTCTAAACTACACGTTGGAAAATGCCGCATGCTAAAACGACTTCAAATGAATGATATATGAATGTTTTATAATTTTAACATAATAAAAATACAAAAACTATTTGAAAAACTGGAAAACTCGAGCTTTGATATCCCGACTTCGAGGGACTATAAGTCATAGAATATAAAATCAAAAACGAAAAAATTATAGTCCAAAATCATGTAAAAACTCTAAACTACATGCTAGAAAAATCCACATGCCAATCCGACTTTAAAAAAAATGAGATTTTCATTTTTTTTTAATTTTAATAGAATACAATATACACACACAAAAAAAAGTTGAATGAGATTTGATCTTTTAAAAATTCAGTCAAACCCGGTTTTGTACACGAATCTAGATGAACCAATTTTGTTTTGTATCCAAACCTTTTTCTCATGATACAATGAATTGCGAACCAACACTAATCTAATAAATCGTACATGTCCATGCCGAGTTCCCAAGTTCCCGGTCTAGTCCGGTCCGGAGGTCCAAATGCTCACCCCTAGTTAGTTAGCATAGTAGCTTACTTAGTCAACCATGGACCCTTAATCACATAGGCTTCAAGATTCTAAAGGAAGAATGAGAAGACCAATATGTATCTTTGACATACTTGAAAGTTTATATTCTATCTATTATATCATATCAGGATTAAGGTTACTAATGAAGACTAGACTAAGGCAAAGGCGACAAAGTGTACCTTCATTGGGTATGAGTTGGATGTTATGCGATATGATTTATAGGATGATTAGATAGAATTTTCATGAGAAGCGGGGATATCATGTTCAAAGAGAATGTCCTCTATAAAGGTACCCTTGGAGAAAATCTTGAAGGAAAGAAGAAACCACACGAGAAATATTAATTTCTATTTAATTCGATTACAAAGAATGACACTGCATGACCTGTCTGTACTCTAGAGATATGTGAGCTTTAGGAAGAAATAGGAGCTACGATGAGTATGAGGAATTTGGAGATAGTGGGAGCATAGAGGATAACTGGTTTTAGAAAGTGAAGCGATGAATGACGTAAAATGAAACCCCAACTAGCATAAGATCTACTATAGAAAGAGGAACTCCAATTAGATATTCTCCAACAATAGTTTACATGTCGAATGTGGAGACAAAATATTATCTAAAGGCCTTGCGTATGAAAGACTCCATACAGTGGAAGAATGTAATGGTGGACGAGTTAAGCTTACTTGAAAATAACCAAAGTTGGTCCTTCGTCAAGCTACCAACAGGGAATGAAGGACTACAAAAGATGTGGGTATTCAAGGTCAAAGACTAAGATGGACATGATCAAGAAGTACAAGGCCAAATTAGTGGTCTTTGGTAATGTGCTTCAAAAGGTCTATATTTAGAGCAACTAGATGTAAAGATTGCATTCTTGCATTGAGACCTTGATGAAGATATTTACATGGCACAACAAAAAGGTTTTCAGATAGCTAGTAAAGAAAATATGATGGGCAAGTCAAAGAAAAATCTATATGGATTGAAACAAGCTCAAAGGTAATTGTACCTTAAATTTTATAGTATTATGTAGATGAATTACTATGTCAGTTGTTAGATGGTTCTTTGTTGCTTCCTAAAGAAGTTTAGTTCCTCGTAGATCATCCTTAGATTGAGTGTTGATGACATGTTGGTAGTTGGATCAAGCATACATGAGTTCAACAAATTGAAGAAGTAGTATTTCAAAAAGTTAAAGATAAAGGACTTAGGAGCTACCAAAGAGATTCTATACATGAGCATAGTCAAAGACAGTTGCTGGTATTCTAAAGCGTTCCCAACAAAAGTATACCAGGAAAGTCATGGAGAAATTATGCATGACAAATGTTAAGGCCAAAAGCACACGTTTGGGGACTCTTCTGATATTCTCAAAGAAGCAATCCCAAAGAAGGATGCAAACAAATAAGAACTGAATAAAGTTCCTTATGTCACAACAATTGGTAGTTTGATGTATGTTATGGTATATACTATGCCATATGTTGCTCTTGTAGTGAGATTTATTAGTTGATTCTTGTCAAATCTAGGAAAGAAGCATCGGGAAGGAGTCAAGTGGTTTCTATGCTAGTTGAAAGGCACTCTTCTGGTTGCTTTATATTTCAATAAAAACAACACATATGTAGATTTTGGGAGGTTGGGTAGATTCAAAGAAAATAACACAATTTATGGGTTCACTATTGTGGGTACATCCATCAGCCGAATGTCCAAATTACAAAAGATTGTTGCTCCATCAATTATAAAAGTATAATATATGGCAATTATAGAAGCTGCCACATAGCTTATATGATAGCTTATATGGTTGAAGAACTCCGAATCAGAGTTGGGCAAGAAACAATATAACTATGTCCTACGTTGTGATAATCAAAATGCAGTTAACATGGAGAAGAATCTACAGTGTCATAGCATTCTGAAAACCAAAGTGCAGTTTAGCGGTTCTGGAGTAGTTAGTTTTCTAGAAATGGCAAGGCCATTTGAAAAGGTTTTTTCAAAAATGACTAAATGGTAAAACTCAACATGTCATTTTTTTTTAAGTGCGATATAATCAAATAAATCTAATATTTTTTTGTACATAGCAATAATGGTCTGATTAATAAAAAAACATCAAATGGTGTCGTTCCATTAGAAAATTTTAAATATCACTTTGGTTGCTACGGTTACCAAAATATAGTAACATTTATGTAATTTGTCCACTATTTTATTATTCAATCTCAAAATACATGCACCCATTATTTGTTTGAGTTTCTTACCGTTAGCAACGGTCACTCTTCTAATCAATTCAAATTGAAATAAGACTAAGAAGAATATGAGCGTTTTGTAACGGTCTAAAAACTACATATTTATAGTAACATATTCTTGGTCAATCTGCATACTTTTGTCATTACACTCCTCCCCTCCCCTCTTGAATTCCTTATCTTCAAAGTATACTCTTTCACTTTCTAATTTGTTCTCTATATCATCATTTTCGTAATTCCTTCAAGTAGTTTCTCTTTGCTTAGATGTAGCTTTGTTGATGATTACTTTATTCAAGACAACTTGTTGACAACCATATGATTGTTTCATATAGCCTCCAGACCTATAAATCCATTTAAGCTCTTCTTAGCTTATTTGATTTCCTTTTTCAGAAAGAAAAAAACATGTATTTGGCTACCTTAAGTGTAAATCTTCCTAAATTTTTTGCAATCAACATAACTTGGATCGACAAATCCAGCGTTGAGGAAGGAAATTGAATTTGCCAGGGCTCAGAAAGTCTCCAAAGAAATTGGTGAGTATAGTTATCTTGTATAGTCATCCCCATGATAACCTAAAGCTACTCGAAATTTTTTGGTATTGTGGTCGACTGAAATGCCAAAGCCGACCAAAATCTGATTCTAGTTTGGATTCCGATTACATGGCTCCTGATTCCTATTCTTTCTGTACAAAGTTAGGGATCTTCTTGCTGTAAACAACAATTTCATAAAAAGTAAGCTTACTTGAAATGTCTAAGCTTAAAATAACAATCTTTGTTGCTCCTGATTCCGATTCTGATAGCAACAGTGAGCCAGTCAAGATCTGCGAGATGCCCTCCCGGACCTGTACAAGAACTACTCCCTGAGTAGAAAGTTTCACATATGGGTCCTCCAAGAACACCAACAACCTCACCCATGGACACCCCATGCACAAATCGAATAATTTTTTGAGTACTGATCGTTACATTATGTCAGCTTTCTTCTATTCCATGTTTAGTATACTGCAAAAAGAGAACATTATATCAGCTTGAGATGGATGCTTTCCGATACATTGTCAATGTGTCATGGTCCTGTTGTATTCTTCCATGTGCTTTGATGTATATAATTTCATAGAACATTTTAAAGCTCCAAGACTTCCATATTCAGAATAGTTAACAAGACAACTAAATACTTCCCGTATAAGTTTTTATAATCATCAAAAATACTCGGACATAAAAGATAAACATAGTTTCCTATAAAATTTGAATCTCGAAAGATACGTAACCTAAATAAAAGCAGTCGAGAAAAAGACATGGGACTAGTTGAAAGAAGTAAATAATATGTTTTCGAGGAAGAGGGGAGAAATTGATACCTTAGAACCGCCGGATTTGATGTTTATGTTCAGAATTCACCGAGAGACAGATGGAAGAGGAAGGATGCGCAAATGACGATGTAATGATGTTTGACTATATGTTTTACAAGTGTAGAAATTATTTAGCTCTGACGATGCGTATTTGTTAACTGATGTCTTCATTTAATAAATCCATTATTTTCTCCGTTTGTTATGACTTGAATTGGTAAGGATATCATT
This sequence comes from Lactuca virosa, assembly GCF_052849685.1. Taxonomy (NCBI): domain Eukaryota; kingdom Viridiplantae; phylum Streptophyta; class Magnoliopsida; order Asterales; family Asteraceae; genus Lactuca; species Lactuca virosa. Next base: position 216,842,757 of record NC_136430.1, on the reverse strand, counting down.
AGAGATATTTGAAGAAAAAGAGGAAGCACACCAGTTGTTGGACAAAATGCCTATTTGAAATATGGTTATTAAATGCCTATTTGAAATCTGGGTATTTGTAACTAGAACTTTCCCCACCAACTGGACAATTTCATTGAGATCATCTTCTCTCTGAAGCACCTCAAGAGCCTTTGTCATGATGCTAATGAAATTTGAATCGAATGATTCTAGAGCCTGAACAACCAATAAACTTAACATACCAAAACAAAACAAAATACCCTCTAAAACAAGTACTACTGTCGGTGCCCAACTTAGTCCCACTCACATCGCGTATGTATGTAACGATAGCTTTGATACTTTTTTTTTAGCAAATAGAGAAAAACGATGTAACTTAGGGCAATGTTTGCCAAAACTTTTTATGACTTTGAGATTATGAAGAATATGAATTATTGAAAGATGATGAAATTTTTTAAAGCATTAAGATTAAATTAACCACCATAAACGAAGTTAAAATAAAAAAAGCTACTTAAAGAACATATATATAATAAAATAATTCAAATTATATTTATGAGAGAATATTAGACTTTGTACGGTTTTCTTTTAGTATATTAGGGAGTGTTTTAAATGGTTTCTAATGGGTTCCAAATGGGGAGCGGGTCAAAAAAACCAACTATACATGTTTAATATTGCTTTTTAACTATTGGACTCGGTCCAAAGGGCTGACTCGGTCTGTGAGAAACACGAGATTCAGTTTTCTCTTCAAAACTGAAGAACCTACTCTTTCTTCCTTCTTCACTCGCCATCACCCAACATAACGACTATCGATCAAACAAGCTCTTTAAGGTTTTTTCTTCTTCTTGTTGGTCGAATGATTATTGTTACTTCTTTGTTTATGTTTGGTTAAGTTATATAATCTTGATTTATGCGCAAAGGGGAAACCAATTCGGAGTGAGCTCAAAAAGGAGGATGTCGCTCTTTGCTTGAAGATGAACGAACTGTAGGTATGTTTTCTAACCTTCAAAATCGATCTGATTTCTGAAGTTTTCTGACCTTCAAAATCGCCAAGAAATCGACCTTGATACGCCTCCACAGAATATAGCTGTTGTGTTGTGACAACCCAAAATTTTTTGCCTTGTAAGACCAGCCAATCAATCGATAGCCAGACTCATTTCTGCTAACTTTTAGCATCGTTTAGAGCATGTTTGAGTGTTGTAAGCCTAGTACAGTTAAGGATTTGGTGTAGGGCTATGTTAACTTAAGTTATTCGCGTTACAATCGAGCCATACACTCCATCAAGAAGAGTGTACGGACGTACACATGGGTGTACGGCCGTACACCCATGGTGGCCGTGAACTCTCCCCCATATATAAGCCTCCCTTCATTTTTCATTCATTTCTTTAACTTCCATGTCAAGAACTCAAGTTCTCTCTCAACTATCATCAAGCCTTTTCACCTAAATCTTCAAAGAAAGCAAGTATTCTTCCATTGTTAGTTGATTCACTTCATTATCTAGTAAGGATCCATGATTCCATCCATGAAACATCTTCAAAACTCAAGAACATCAAGAGTGTACGGCCGTACACTCTATCTATGGCCGTACACCCTTGTTAAGACCATAGTCTAAGGCTTAGAACACTTGCTAGTCACTTGGTACCCCTTAGAACTCTAGAAACCTTGAACCCCTTTGAATCAAGACCCAAAATGCACCCATCTTGGGGTGTGTACGGCCGTACACACTTGGTGTGGCCGTACACACCTCAAACCCTCCAAAAGACCCTCCAAAATGAGATATTTGTTCATTTTCTTGTTGTACAATAGACCCACTAGTTTCCCCATGGATCAAATACCCTCTTTTGCATGATTTACCATGAGTGTACGGCCGTACACATCTTGGCTGTATACTCCATGGTGTGGCCGTATACTCCCTTTAGTTAATCACATGTGATTGTAACACTTAGTTCAAGTGTTTCCAAGTCCCTAAGGGTGTTTCCTTGCATGTTAGTTGTGTAAAACACTAATTTCATGCTTATATATATGCCATTATATGTCATTTACGACTTGTTTGTGTCTCGGGAATTCATTCCTGGAACTTCTCATCCTTACGCGAATCTGCAATTGAATCACCCACATAAGGTGAGTTCATACCCCTATAATCAATATTTTAAATGTTTTAAATGCTTTTAAGGGGGGGGGGGGGGGGAATGCAAGTTGAACATAATGATAATTGTGTAAATGTTTTGTGATAAATATCATTTTAAGGATTGCTTATGTGTTTATAAGTGATCAAAACCATTTCAAAAACTCTTTTAAAGTTATGTTACTTTGTTGTTTATAAAACTCTGTTTTTGAAGTACAATCATAACTCAGTTGATAAATGAGTCTTTTCTTCAAGTCAGTAACAGTTCAAGTAAACATACTAGTAAACTATAATAGGTATAGTTTAGGGGTTCAGTTCATACTATAACTAGTACAGGGAGGAACATACTATAACTAGTACAAGGAGGAGCATATTATAACTAGTATAGAGAGGAACATACTATAACTATAACAGAAGAACAAATCACGAATTACACACTTATACTATATATTCCTACTATCTTAGGAAGACATCGTGTCTTTAACTCATTGTTTATAACAAATTATAGTAATAACACAATGTACCGGGTTTGCACCAACAAAGGTACAAATACAACGTACCAGGGTTAGCAAACACGAGGTAATAACACAACATACCGGGTTTGCACTAACAAAGGTACAAATACAACGTACCAGGGTTAGCAAGCATGAGGTAATAACACATCATACCGGGTTTGCACTAACAAAGGTACGAATACCACGTACATAGGTTAGCAAACACGAGATAATAACACATCATACCGGGTTTGCACTAACAAAGGTACAAATACAATGTACCAGGGTTAGCAAACATGAGGTAATAACACATTATATAGGGTTTGCACTAACAAAGGTACGAATACCACGTACCTAGGTTAGCAAACATGAGGTAACAACATATCATACCGGGTTTGCACTAACAAAGGTACAAATACAACGTACCAGGGTTAGCAATCACGAGTATCATACTGGAGTTATTTATAAAGGGTACATCTACAAACTACCGGACAATAATAAATAAAACTCATAAATATATACAAAACTCACAACAGTATCGACTGAGGCATTAAGAGTACAGGATTACATTACTTCTAGTAGTTGTCCAAATATTAGAATAACGCCACATAACTTACTCGTAAAATGAACATTCAGTTAGAAGAGGACCTATAATGCTAACTTTATGATTCCTCGGTAGATACATCAGGGATATATATTAATCGAGTCCATCAGATAGTAGGATGTGTGTCGTCCGCTTCATTTCATGTTCCTTGTTTGGTTGTGGGCTTAGAGCAGATGCTCCCAGTCTACTATCTATTCAATCTTAACTATATATATTCTGCATACACCAAGTAATCATAAGGAGTACCAGGTATGGGTCAGGTCATAGTATACAAATTCAATACACCGTCTTCTAGTACAAAAACATACTTTCAGATAGAATATTGAGTAAACTAAACTAGAAACTTATCGGTGAAAGGTTTAATCCATTTTATTTAACCAGTACATCTTAAAGGACCTTAAGTGGTTAATTCTATAATACCTTAGTTTATGCATCAGGGTTATATATAATTAATATCCAATAGGTAGTTGGATGTGTGATTTCCGCCTTACTTCCTGTTCCTTGTTTGGTTGTGGGCTTAGGGCAGATTCGCACAACTAACTATCCGTTCGATATTAGATTATATAAAGCCAGTATAAACTAAGTGATTATAGAAGGAACTATTGTGGTTACCATTTTTACTAAAGGAACTAAGGGTTATTCTTAAAGACTGTTTTCTTCAAATATAAAAGAACTATTACAGTTAACTCCGTGAGTACCAAATGAATACACCAGAGTTATATACAGTAAAGATCTAACAAACAATGGGATGTCTGACTTCCGCCTCATTCCCTGTTCCTTGCTTGGTTGTGGGCTTAGGGCAGATTCACACAATTGATTGTTTGTTTGATATGGATTCTATATAATTTGTATCCATTTAGCATTCATAGAAAGGACTGTAGGGTCATTTTTACTTATCTTTCATCATATCAGGAGATATGGGATCTTCTAGAGGAACAGACGAACTTTTCTAAAAAGAACTTTCAACTTAATACTACATCACTAAAATACTTATGAACTCACCAGCTTAAATGCTGATCTACTCTTTCAAAATAACTTGTATTCTCAGTAAACTAGTAGACAGGTACGCGCGCTGGAATTCAGAAGATGAAGTACTGTAGTTTCATGTCTTCTTTTGTTATTTACTTTTGGATTCAATCTTTTGTAAATCACTACTTTGTAAACAATTCAATATTAATACAATGGTTGTTTGTTACTTTGATTACTATGATGCATGTCTTGTGATACTAAACATGATGTCCTCCGCCCCCGAACGTTTGGGGGTGTGACATGTGTACAACAGTCCATTGCTGACTCAACTTCCTTCATTTTCGTTCGGATTTACTACAATTGTTCTCTATTTTGTAATCAAACAAAAGATATCACCTTCTTTCTCGTTTTTCTTCTAAACAAACTCATCGGCTACAAAAACTACAGACTCATCTGATTTGTTTGTCATTTTATTTTACAAATACAAATAATTTGATTTTAAAAATCAGGTATTTCACTTGTTCATCTAGTGTTCTTGTTCTTGTTGTTTTCTTTACTCATCTAACTTATAATTGTTTGATTTCAATCGGTAAGTTCATACTTTTTGGTGTTAGGTGTTTCATAAAATGCCACAATAAGTTTTTTCAAGCCGAATAATGATGTAAAATTTAGATTGATTAATGCATACAATTTGTTATTTGTTAGGATAATTGAAGTTGATTAGTTATTTAATACATTGGTTAAGTGTGATGTTGAGAATTTTGACAATTTTGCCCTTACATTAAAGTGATTCTTGTTGCTATTTTGAAGTGTTCATATATTTCATTCATTGAAATTCTTTGTACATATGCATCATATAATGTTGTAAAATAAAAGGGTAGATCGTAAAATAATTATTATAAAAACTGTTGAAACAAAAAGTGACCCTCTTCAGCTAAGGAACCGCGGACTCTGTTATCTTGATGATACCGCAGAGAAGCTACTATCGGAGACCTTGTTGTGAACGTTGAAGAACCACAGAGTTGAAAAGATTAACCGCAGAGTAAAGATTTGAATGAAGATAGTTTAGTCTACTTTAACTTACATTGCTTGTATTCAATGTATTATCCGGTGAACCATTTATGGTCACCGTAGTCAGTTACTAGGCGAATGCCCGCGTGTTGCGCAGAAGCATCTATATAGCTGAAATCTTTACATATATATATATATATATATATATATATATATATATATATATATATATACATATATATATATATATATATATATATATATATATATATATATATATATATATATATATATATATTAAATTTAACAATAATGTTGTTGTTAAATTTGATATAATAATTCGTATACTAAGTTGATATAATATATTGATAATTTTGAATTATATGATAATATATACATTTATTAAAACTGAATAATCTCAATCTTTTAAATGACCTCTACCTGCGGATTACTAAATATAATATATGGTTTAATGTTATTTATAGTTGTTGTTATTGTTAATTATTTTTTAAAATTTATTTGCTTAACGTTTTAATTTCTATCATTGTAATTATTTAAAACATCAAACAATTTTTTTTTTTATTTTAAAGGTAACAATATAATCATTTATATAGATTTATTTTTAATTATTGTTATTGTAAGTTATTTTAAGTTATTTATTTGAAAACTTTAGGGAATATTTTAGTTAAATTGATATTACAATTTAGTTTTTGCATTTAGCACTACAATTTATCACTTTTAACTATTCAAAAAATATTCTTTGGCTTTTTTGAAAGAACCCCTTTCTATACTTTCATATTTCTGAAAGACCCAACTTTCATACTTGATAATATAGTTACTCCAAAACATGCTACATGCATATTCATAAAACAATATTTTATATTGATAAAGCGGTTACAAACTATTGGATACAAACCCACTATTTCATAGTGTTATATATTACATAACTTCCCAGGATTCTATAGATTTATACATATGGGAGTGCAAAATACAATAGTTTCAAACTATTCGAAAATCTTCTATCAATACAGTAGTTTCAAACTATTCAAAAAATCTGCTACCAGTATATAACTATACTGGATGCTTATCTCCTGCAAATTAGTTAAACATTGAGAGGGGTAAGCGGTGGCGCTTAGTGAGTTCAATAATAGATACAATATAACGTTATGCCATATATATACTGTAATATGCCAGAAGCAAAGATGAACAAGGAACAACAAAGGCATAATGCGAAAAGCTTTCCATATTAATCAATGAGACATAACAAATTCCATACTTGAGTTCAATAATAGACACACGGGCCTCTTGTGTCCTACTTCTCCACATCCAAAACAGACCACGGTTCTTTCCTCTAGTCTGCATTCGCCCGGATGATTCTTTCCACAATTTCGACAAGCTGGCGACTGAAGAGAAAAAGATTGTGACCTGCCGCGGCCACGAAAAGCACTCTGAGATTGTACTTGCTTGCTAGGTTCAGATCAAACGGATTGAGTTGGTGGAATAGGGGAAGCAGGAGCAGTCCTTTCAGTACGTGGATGTTTCGAAACAGTAAGAGTGGCACCACGTATTTCTAAGTCATGCTCACGCTTTCGAGCATACTCAACAGCTTTATCAAATGATAGTACTTCCCGATTGGCAACGAAATCGTGAATTTCGTGCCGTAGTCCTTCTAAGAATAACTGAATTTTCTCATCTTCAGTTGGAATATACTTTACGGCAAACCGTGCTTTTTGATTGAACTGAGTTTCATACTCATTCACAGTCATTCCTCCCTGTTTAAGCTCGAGGAATTCTTTCTCCAACCTCCTCCTCATTTCTAGAGGACAATACTGCTCTAGCACACGAGTTTTGACCATTTCCCAGGATAAATTCTCCTGGTCAAACTTGCTGAGAGCTTCATAGGTTGCTTCCCACCAGACCAAGGCTTCTCCGATGAGCATTGCAGAAGTATAGTTAGCCTTGTCTTCAACATCTACATGAGAAATACGAAACACTTTTTCTGTGTTCTGGATCCAAGTAAGAACAACAATTGGATTAAGAACACCAGAAAACTTTGTAGCACCGCTACTCTTGAAATCTTTAAACGAGGGACGCTTCACCTCTCCTCTCGAAGATTCTCCAGTGGCTTTCTCTTTTCCTTTATCACCACTCTTTTTGTGTTCTTCGAGAGTCTGTCGAATAACACCGGTAAGTTTACCCAAGAGTCGCTCCTCACGAGGAGATACTGGAGTATTCCCTTCCTCAGTTTGAGGACCTTCACCAACCTCGGGGGTATGGCTACTAACCTGTTCAGCCATTGCTCTGAAATAGGGAGTAATATTGTATTTTAGAATATTAGGGTTTACTATTACCTAATACTCTTATATATATATATATATATATATATATATATATATATATATATATATATATATATTCCTATGGTTCGTATCCCTATACTTATAATAATTAAGTTCATATATTGAACTTCCAATAGTTTAAGTCTAAATACCAATCCGTCGAATTTAGTTCACTTAAACCACTGCTCTGATACCATGATTGAAAGAACCCCTTTCTATACTTTCATATTTCTGAAAGACCCAACTTTCATACTTGACAATATAGTTACTCCAAAACATGCTACATGCATATTCATAAAACAATATTTTATATTGATAAAGCGGTTACAAACTATTGGATACAAACCCACTATTTCATAGTGTTATATATTACATAACTTCCCAGGATTCTATAGATTTATACATATGGGAGTGCAAAATACAATAGTTTCAAACTATTCGAAAATCTTCTATCAATACAGTAGTTTCAAACTATTCAAAAAATCTGCTACCAGTATATAACTATATTGGATGCCTATCTCCTGCAAATTAGTTAAACATTGAGAGGGGTAAGCGGTGGCGCTTAGTGAGTTCAATAATAGATACAATATAACGTTATGCCATATATATACTGTAATATGCCAGTAGCAAAGAGGAACAAGGAACAACAAAGGCATAATGCGAAAAGCTTTCCATATTAATCAATGAGACATAACAAATTCCATACTTGATATAAAATCAATAAAGTTTCAGCACAAATGGCACAGTAAATACTCAAGAATATCATTTTGCTAGAATATTTAGGATTTCAGCCTTATCTTAGCATACTACTGAAGCCAAAGTGATGCATATGTCATACACTTCATGGTCAACGGTTCATACCAATACCCAAGTGATGCTTATGTCATACACTTCAAGTCAGAGGTACAGCCTTGCTATAAAATAGCAGATACAACAACTCGAGATGATAACATGGAAAAGCACATACCACTTATAACACATAACATACAATTGTTCCTATATATTAAACTCACTGAGAAATAATCGGGGGTCAAAATAGTAATTTGGGCAGCACTTCGGCTTTAAATATGACTTTCTTCGTTGAAAACCGGGAGTTTTCTTGAAAACCGGGCTCTGCGAAGGTAGGGCTTCGAAACCAAAAAGATAAATTTTTCGGGCTTCTCGGGAATCTTGGGGCGCGTTTCGGGCTTTGGAATAAGTACCGGGGCTTCGGGGGATGTCGGGATAGTAAAAGTATTGAAAAATGGTGAAAAAGTGTGAAATTTCCAAAGTTAGCCGAGAGGGTTCGCACCCTCCTATTTATAGGAGGCGAAGGTCTTCGGCCGAAGGGAAGAGGGGCAGCTGGCGGCTCGCGAGAGGACCAGATGGCGCGCATGCGAGGGCTCCAGGTGGCTCGCTTCGGACGCAACAGGCGTCTTCGGATGCGAGGAGTCACCTGGTGACTAAGCAGCTTCGGACGACTCATCGCGACACGCGTCGGATCCGGGCGAGGGTGAGTCACGACGTCGGAAACGAGGTGGACACGGCATCGGACCAATCAGAAGGTGCCAGCGAGGCTGCGGTCCAATCAGAAATTGCCACGTGGATCAACACTATTCATGCGAAAATTAAATGAAAATGTGCCCAATCTTGTAAAATCCATAACTTTCTCATACGGGATAATTCTTTTCATAATCTTTCAGTTGTCTTGAGGCATAGGCTATCACTTTACCACGTTCCATCAACACACAACCGAGTCCTAATCTTGAAGCATCGCTATATACAGAGAAATCATCATCACCTTCTGGAAGTGATAAGATTGGAGCATGGGTCAAAAGATCTTTTAGAGTCGAGAAAGCTTTTTCTTGGGCTTCACCCCATTCGAACTTCACTTCCTTTTGTGTAAGACTCGTGAGAGGTACGGCTATACGAGAAAAGTCCTTAATAAATCTCCGGTAACATCCCTCGAGACCCAAGAAAGTACGAATTTCGGATGCATTACGAGGCACTTCCCAATTTTGAATAGCTTAAATTTTAGTAGGATCTACGGATACACCATTACCATAAATAACATGGCCGAGAAATTGAACTTGGCGAAGCCAAAATTCACATTTCGAGAATTTAGCATAAAGCTTCTCCTTTCGAAGAAGTTCTAACACCGCACGAATATGAACGGCATGATCAGCTTCAGACTTGGAATAGATTAGAATATCGTCTATGAATACGATGACAGATTTATCGAGCATTGGGCGGCATACCCGATTCATCATATCCATGAATACAGCAGGAGCATTCGTTAAACCAAACGGCATAACAAGGAATTCGTAATGCCGATATCGAGTACGAAAAGCAGTCTTCGGTACATCCTGCTCTTGAACTTTCAAGTGATGATAACCAGATCTTAGATCAATCTTTGAGAAATAGCTAACACCCTGAAGTTGATCGAACAAATCGTCGATGCGAGGTAGTGGATACTTGTTCTTGATAGTCACCTTATTCAACTCACGATAATCAATGCACATCCGCATCGATCCATCTTTCTTCTTGACAAACAGTACCGGAGCACCCCAGGGAGAGGTACTTGGTCGGATAAAGCCTTTGTCAAGTAATTCCTGCAGTTGGATCATCATTTCTTTCATCTCAGCTGGCGCAAGACGATAAGGAGTCTTAGCAATCGGAGCAGCACCAGGCACAAGGTCAATTCGGAATTCTACTTGCCTGTCCGGAGGAAGTCCAGGCAATTCTTCGGGAAAAACATATGGATATTCCTTAACAATGGGAACATCATTCACCGTTTTCTTATCTTCTTTTGAGACATCGACTGTGTAGGCCAGATAGATAGAACACCCTTTCGATATGAATTTACAGGCTTTAAGGAAAGATATTATTTTTAAGGTTCCTTGTTCACCATAGACATAGATAGGATTCTCCCCTTCAATGGGAATGCGTACTATCTTTTCATAACACAAAAGGTCTGCGTGGTTCTTCGACAACCAATCCATGCCGAGAATAATGTCAAAGTTGGGCAAGGAGATAGGAATTAGATTAGCAAGAAAATTGTAGCCTTCAATTTCTATAACACAATTCCTATAGACTTTATCGGCAAGTAATGATATACTTCCAGCAGTCTCTACGTGAAAGGGTTGCGCGAATGGATAGCAAGCAATTTGAAAAGAATGCGCAAATTCATAAGACACAAAAGAATCTGAGGCACCAGAATCAAATAAGATGTGAGCAGGTCTAGAGTTAACAAGAAATGTACCCGTCACAACATTCGGGTCCTCGCATGCCTCTTTTGTGGTGATCTGGAATGCACGACCCTTAGCTTTTGGAACCTCCTCCTTTTTAGTTGGAGTACCCCTTGATTGTTGAACAGGAGCTTGACTTTTCACCGATTGTTGAACGAAAGCTTGACTTTTCGTCGGTTGTTGAACGGAAGCTTGACTTCCCGTCATCTGACTAGTAAGAGTGGGGCAAAAACGCTTCCTGTGGCCAGTAACACCACATGCAAAGCATGTAACACCTTTCATTGGACACACGGGCCTCTTGTGTCCTACTTCTCCACATCCAAAACAGACCATGGTTCTTTCCTCTAGTCTGCATTCGCCCGGATGATTCTTTCCACAATTTCGACAAGCTGGCGACTGAAGAGAAAAAGATTGTGACCTGCCGCGGCCACGAAAAGCACTCTGAGATTGTACTTGCTTGCTAGGTTCAGATCAAACGGATTGAGTTGGTGGAATAGGGGAAGCAGGAGCAGTCCTTTCAGTACGTGGATGTTTCGGAACAGTAAGAGTGGCACCACGTATTTCTAAGTCATGCTCACGCTTTCGAGCATACTCAACAGCTTTATCAAATGATAGTACTTCCCGATTGGCAACGAAATCGTGAATTTCATGCCGTAGTCCTTCTAAGAATAACTGAATTTTCTCATCTTCAGTTGGAATATACTTTACGGCAAACCGTGCTTTTTGATTGAACTGAGTTTCATACTCATTCACAGTCATTCCTCCCTGTTTAAGCTCGAGGAATTCTTTCTCCAACCTCCTCCTCATTTCTAGAGGACAATACTTCTCTAGCACACGAGTTTTGAACATTTCCCAGGATAAATTCTCCTGGTCAAACTTGCTGAGAGCTTCATAGGTTGCTTCCCACCAGACCAAGGCTTCTCCGATGAGCATTGCAGAAGTATAGTTAGCCTTGTCTTCAACATCTACATGAGAAATACGAAACACTTTTTCTATGTTCTGGATCCAAGTAAGAACAACAATTGGATTAAGAACACCAGAAAACTCTGTAGCACCGCTACTCTTGAAATCTTTAAACGAGGGATGCTTCACCTCTCCTCTCGAAGATTCTCCAGTGGCTTTCTTTTTTCCTTTATCACCACTCTTTTTGTGTTCTTCGAGAGTCTGTCGAATAACACCGGTAAGTTTACCCAAGAGTCGCTCCTCACGAGGAGATACTGGAGTATTCCCTTCCTCAGTTTGAGGACCTTCACCAACCTCGGGGGTATGGCTACTAACCTGTTCAGCCATTGCTCTGAAATAGGGAGTAATATTGTATTTTAGAATATTAGGGTTTACTATTACCTAATACTCTTATATATATATATATATATATATATATATATATATATATATATATATATATATATATATATATATATATATATATTTCCTATGGTTCGTATCCCTATACTTACAATAATTAAGTTCATATATTGAACTTCCATTAGTTTAAGTCTAAATACCAATCCGTCGAATTTAGTTCACTTAAACCACTGCTCTGATACCATGATTGAAAGAACCCCTTTCTATACTTTCATATTTCTGAAAGACCCAACTTTCATACTTGACAATATAGTTACTCCAAAACATGCTACATGCATATTCATAAAACAATATTTTATATTGATAAAGCGGTTACAAACTATTGGATACAAACCCACTATTTCATAGTGTTATATATTACATAACTTCCCAGGATTCTATAGATTTATACATATGGGAGTGCAAAATACAATAGTTTCAAACTATTCGAAAATCTTCTATCAATACAGTAGTTTCAAACTATTCAAAAAATCTGCTACCAGTATATAACTATATTGGATGCCTATCTCCTGCAAATTAGTTAAACATTGAGAGGGGTAAGCGGTGGCGCTTAGTGAGTTCAATAATAGATACAATATAACGTTATGCCATATATATACTGTAATATGCCAGAAGCAAAGAGGAACAAGGAACAACAAAGGCATAATGCGAAAAGCTTTCTATATTAATCAATGAGACATAACAAATTCCATACTTGATATAAAATCAATAAAGTTTCAGCACAAATGGCACAGTAAATACTCAAGAATATCATTTTGCTAGAATATTTAGGCTTTCAGCCTTATCTTAGCATACTACCGAAGCCAAAGTGATGCATATGTCATACACTTCATGGTCAACGGTTCATACCAATACCCAAGTGATGCTTATGTCATACACTTCAAGTCAGAGGTACAGCCTTGCTATAAAATAGCAGATACAACAACTTGAGATGATAACATGGAAAAGCACATAGCACATATAACACATAACATACAATTGTTCCTATATATTAAACTCACTGAGAAATAATCGGGGGTCAAAATAGTAATTTGGGCAGCACTTCGGCTTTAAATATGACTTTCTTCGTTGAAAACCGGGAGTTTTCTTGAAAACCGGGCTCTGCGAAGGTAGGGCTTCGAAACCGAATCGGGCTTCTCGGGAATCTCGGGGCGCGTTTCGGGCTTTGGAATAAGTACCGGGGCTTCGGGGGATGTCGGGATAGTAAAAGTATTGAAAAATGGTGAAAAAGTCTGAAATTTCCAAAGTTAGCCGAGAGGGTTCGCACCCTCCTATTTATAGGAGGCGAAGGTCTTCGGCAGAGGGAAGAGGGGCAGCTGGCGGCTCGCGAGAGGACCAGATGGCGCGCATGCGAGGGCTCCAGGTGGCTCGCTTCGGACGCAACAGGCGTCTGCGGATGCGAGGAGTCACCGGGTGACTAAGCAGCTTCGGACGACTCATCGCGACACGCGTCGGATCCGGGCGAGGGTGAGTCACGACGTCGGAAACGAGGTGGACACGGCATCGGACCAATCAGAAGGTGCCAGCGAGGCTGCGGTCCAATCAGAAATTGCCACGTGGATCAACACTATTCATGCGAAAATTAAATGAAAATGTGCCCAATCTTGTAAAATCCATAACTTTCTCATACGGGCTCCGTTTTTGACGTTCTTTATATGCACGCGTAGAGAAAATTACGCTCTACAACTTTCGTTTAGACATCGTCAGAAAATTTTGACTTTATTTTTATATTATTATTTTTAACAGACCGGGACTGGTAAATCCGTTAAAAATTCATAACTTCTTCATCCGACGTCCGTTTTCGTCAGACTTTTTACCATTGTACTGCTAATGACGAGACCTTCGATTCTCGTTTAGGTTGTGTCGGCTAAAAATCACTCGATCTAAAATTCGAGTTTTTAGCTGTCTACTGCTACGCTGAAACTTGTAAAAATCATAACTTCCTCATACGAAGTCAGATTTTGGCGTTCTTTTTATCGAACTTCTCGGTTTAACGAATACTACGACTTTCATTTAGATCACTAAGGCTAAAAAGTAGTTTATCAAAAACTCACTTTTTACGTCATTCGGCACCATGCCGGTTTTATCGCAGATCTTCGATTGGTCATAACTTCTTCGTTATAACTCGGATTTCGACGAGGTTTTCGCCTGCGTGTTTCTAACGAGATTATCTACAACTTTCAACAATAAAATTTTACTTATTTCAAGTTTTATATTTTCGCTGAATTTCACTATTTAGCTTTTAATTGGAATCTCATAAGACTTCCAATAATTTATGAGTGATTCTAAACATAGTTTTACCTTATTTCTAGTAAAAACTATCTGTTAGAACTCAGTACTCAATATCACATAATATTTCATAATATTATTTATATAAAACATGATCTCAAAACGTGTATGTTACAAATACCTCCTCCTTTTGAGAATTTCGTCCCCGAAATTACATCGATTAAAATAAATGGGGATATTTCGCTCTTATCTCATTCTTATTCTCCCAAGTATAGTTCGGGCCTCGATGGTGTTTCCACTTGACAAGCACCAACTCTACTTCTTTATTACGTAGCTTAGTCGTTCTTTCGTTTACGATCTCTTCAGGCTCTTCTACATAAGTTAACTTATTATCCAGTTTCACCTCGGATAATGGAACTGCTTCATCATAGATGCTCAAGCATTTATGTAGATAACTCACATGGAAGACATCATGAATACCTGCCAAATCTTCAGGCAATTCCAAGCGGTATGCTTGTTTACCAATCCTCTGGAGGATTTTGAAAGGACCAACAAATCTAGGACTTAGTTTTCCTTTCTTTCCAAATCGCATAAGACCTTTCCATGGGGATACCTTCAACATTACGAAATCCCCCACCTGGAATTCTATTGGTCGCCTCCTCTTTTCCGTATAGGACTTTTGTCGATCCTGTGCGGCTTTCATTCTTTCTCGTACAATTTGAATCTTGTTGGTGGTGTCTTGAATCATTTCAGGGCCTCCAAGGATTTTCTGTCCTATTTCACGCCAACATAATGGAGTACGACACTTGTGACCATATAATGCCTCATATGGAGGCATTTTCATTGAAGCGTGGTAACTGTTATTATACGAGAATTCGACAAGAGGTAAGTATTTATCCCAGTTACCACCGAACTCCAAGACACGTGCACGAAGCATATCTTCTACAGTTTGGATTGTTCTCTCCGTCTGACCATCTGTCTGGGGATGATAGGCTGTGCTGAGAGCAACTCGAGATCCCAATTCACGTTGCATACTCGCCCAAAAGTGAGAAGTGAAGCGAGTATCACAATCGGAAACGATCTTTAGTGGCACACCATGTCTCACAACAATTTCATCCAAGTATACTTGTTCGTATTTCTCCATTGGAGCCGTTTCACGCATGGCAAGAAAATGAGCGCTTTTAGTCAGGCGGTCGACGATTACCCAAATGCTATCATGCTGTCTAGCAGTCTTTGGCAATTTGGTAATAAAATTCATGGACAGTTCTTCCCATTTCCATACAGGTACACTAAGGCTTTCTGGGGTTCCGTAAGGCTTTTGGTGCTCTGTTTTGACTTGTAAGCATACTAAGCATTCTTGTACATATCTTCCAATGTCTCTCTTTAATCCAGGCCACCAATAATCAGCTCTTACATCGTAGTAGATTTTACTTGTACCAGGATGTATTGACAGTTTAGACTTATGGGCTTCATCTAAAATCTTCTTTCTTAATCCACCGATCTTCGGAATCCACAGCCGATTCTTGAATACCTTCAGTCCTTGGGGATCATCAAGTAAAACATCGGTGTAATGTACCATCCCTTCTTTCTTCACATTTTATAGCTTTAGGGCTTCTACTTGCCATTTCTCTAGTTCATCTAGGATAGTGAACTTTACTGTGGTGTGAGTAATAGCATAACACATACTATTACGATAAACCTTTCTGCTAAGTGCATCGGCAACTACATTAGCCTTTCCAGGATGATATAGGATTTCACAGTCATAGTCTTTGATCAGCTCCATGGCTCGTTGTTGTCTCATATTCAGAGTTTGCTGACTGAATATATACTTGAGACTCATGTGGTCGGTATACAATTGACATTTTGTACCAAAGAGGTAATGTCTCCAAAGTTTTAGGGCAAATACCACTGCAGCGAGTTCGAGATCATGAGTGGGATAATTCTTTTCATAATCTTTCAGTTGTCTTGAGGCATAGGCTATCACTTTACCACGTTCCATCAACACACAACCGAGTCCTAATCTTGAAGCATCGCTATATACAGAGAAATCATCATCACCTTCTGGAAGTGATAAGATTGGAGCATGGGTCAAAAGATCTTTTAGAGTCGAGAAAGCTTTTTCTTGGGCTTCACCCCATTCGAACTTCACTTCCTTTTGTGTAAGACTCGTGAGAGGTACGGCTATACGAGAAAAGTCCTTAATAAATCTCCGGTAACATCCCTCGAGACCCAAGAAAGTACGAATTTCGGATGCATTACGAGGCACTTCCCAATTTTGAATAGCTTAAATTTTAGTAGGATCTACGGATACACCGTTACCAGAAATAACATGGCCGAGAAATTGAACTTGGCGAAGCCAAAATTCACATTTCGAGAATTTAGCATAAAGCTTCTCCTTTCGAAGAAGTTCTAACACCGCACGAATATGAACGGCATGATCAGCTTCAGACTTGGAATAGATTAGAATATCGAGCATTGGGCGGCATACCCGATTCATCATATCCATGAATACAGCAGGAGCATTCGTTAAACCAAACGGCATAACAAGGAATTCGTAATGCCCATATCGAGTACGAAAAGCAGTCTTCGGTACATCCTGCTCTTGAACTTTCAAGTGATGATAACCAGATCTTAGATCAATCTTTGAGAAATAGCTAACACCCTGAAGTTGATCGAACAAATCGTCGATGCGAGGTAGTGGATACTTGTTCTTGATAGTCACCTTATTCAACTCATGATAATCAATGCACATCCGCATCGATCCATCTTTCTTCTTGACAAACAGTACCGGAGCACCCCAGGGAGAGGTACTTGGTCGGATAAAGCCTTTGTCAAGTAATTCTTGCAGTTGGATCATCATTTCTTTCATCTCAGCTGGCGCAAGACGATAAGGAGTCTTAGCAATCGGAGCAGCACCAGGCACAAGGTCAATTCGGAATTCTACTTGCCTGTCCGGAGGAAGTCCAGGCAATTCTTCGGGAAAAACATCTGGATATTCCTTAACAATGGGAACATCATTCACCGTTTTCTTATCTTCTTTTGAGACATCGACTGTGTAGGCCAGATAGATAGAACACCCTTTCGATATGAATTTACGGGCTTTAAGGAAAGATATTATTTTTAAGGTTCCTTGTTCACCATAGACATAGATAGGATTCTCCCCTTCAATGGGAATGCGTACTATCTTTTCATAACACAAAAGGTCTGCGTGGTTCTTCGACAACCAATCCATGCCGAGAATAATGTCAAAGTTGGGCAAGGAGATAGGAATTAGATTAGCAAGAAAATTGTAGCCTTCAATTTCTATAACACAATTCCTATAGACTTTATCGGCAAGTAATGATATACTTCCAGCAGTCTCTACGTGAAAGGGTTGCGCGAATGCATAGCAAGCAATTTGAAAAGAATGCGCAAATTCATAAGACACAAAAGAATCTGAGGCACCAGAATCAAATAAGATGTGAGCAGGTCTAGAGTTAACAAGAAATGTACCCGTCACAACATTCGGGTCCTCGCGTGCCTCTTTTGTGGTGATCTGGAATGCACGACCCTTAGCTTTTGGAACCTCCTCCTTTTTAGTTGGAGTACCCCTTGATTGTTGAACAGGAGCTTGACTTTTCACCGATTGTTGAACGAAAGCTTGACTTTTCGTCGGTTGTTGAACGGAAGCTTGACTTCCCGTCATCTGACTAGTAAGAGTGGGGCAAAAACGCTTCCTGTGGCCAGTAACACCACATGCAAAGCATGTAACACCTTTCATTGGACACACGGGCCTCTTGTGTCCTACTTCTCCACATCCAAAACAGACCATGGTTCTTTCCTCTAGTCTGCATTCGCCCGGATGATTCTTTCCACAATTTCGACAAGCTGGCGACTGAAGAGAAAAAGATTGTGACCTGCCGCGGCCACGAAAAGCACTCTGAGATTGTACTTGCTTGCTAGGTTCAGATCAAACGGATTGAGTTCGTGGAATAGGGGAAGCAGGAGCAGTCCTTTCAGTACGTGGATGTTTCAGAACAGTAAGAGTGGCACCACGTATTTCTAAGTCATGCTCACGCTTTCGAGCATACTCAACAGCTTTATCAAATGATAGTACTTCCCGATTGGCAACGAAATCGTGAATTTCGTGCCGTAGTCCTTCTAAGAATAACTGAATTTTCTCATCTTCAGTTGGAATATACTTTACGGCAAACCGTGCTTTTTGATTGAACAGAGTTTCATACTCATTCACAGTCATTCCTCCCTGTTTAAGCTCGAGGAATTCTTTCTCCAACCTCCTCCTCATTTCTAGAGGACAATACTGCTCTAGCACACGAGTTTTGAACATTTCCCAGGATAAATTCTCCTGGTCAAACTTGCTGAGAGCTTCATAGGTTGCTTCCCACCAGACCAAGGCTTCTCCGATGAGCATTGCAGAAGTATAGTTAGCCTTGTCTTCAACATCTACATGAGAAATACGAAACACTTTTTCTATGTTCTGGATCCAAGTAAGAACAACAATTGGATTAAGAACACCAGAAAACTCTGTAGCACCGCTACTCTTGAAATCTTTAAACGAGGGACGCTTCACCTCTCCTCTCGAAGATTCTCCAGTGGCTTTCTTTTTTCCTTTATCACCACTCTTTTTGTGTTCTTCGAGAGTCTGTCGAATAACACCGGTAAGTTTACCCAAGAGTCGCTCCTCACGAGGAGATACTGGAGTATTCCCTTCCTCAGTTTGAGGACCTTCACCAACCTCGGGGGTATGGCTACTAACCTGTTCAGCCATTGCTCTGAAATAGGGAGTAATATTGTATTTTAGAATATTAGGGTTTACTATTACCTAATACTCTTATATATATATATATATATATATATATATATATATATATATATATATATATATATATATATATATATTTCCTATGGTTCGTATCCCTATACTTACAATAATTAAGTTCATATATTGAACTTCCAATAGTTTAAGTCTAAATACCAATCCGTCGAATTTAGTTCACTTAAACCACTGCTCTGATACCATGATTGAAAGAACCCCTTTCTATACTTTCATATTTCTGAAAGACCCAACTTTCATACTTGACAATATAGTTACTCCAAAACATGCTACATGCATATTCATAAAACAATATTTTATATTGATAAAGCGGTTACAAACTATTGGATACAAACCCACTATTTCATAGTGTTATATATTACATAACTTCCCATGATTCTATAGATTTATACATATGGGAGTGCAAAATACAATAGTTTCAAACTATTCGAAAATCTTCTATCAATACAGTAGTTTCAAACTATTCAAAAAATCTGCTACCAGTATATAACTATATTGGATGTCTATCTCCTGCAAATTAGTTAAACATTGAGAGGGGTAAGCGGTGGCGCTTAGTGAGTTCAATAATAGATACAATATAACGTTATGCCATATATATACTGTAATATGCCAGAAGCAAAGAGGAACAAGGAACAACAAAGGCATAATGCGAAAAGCTTTCCATATTAATCAATGAGACATAACAAATTCCATACTTGATATAAAATCAATAAAGTTTCAGCACAAATGGCACAGTAAATACTCAAGAATATCATTTTGCTAGAATATTTAGGCTTTCAGCCTTATCTTAGCATACTACCGAAGCCAAAGTGATGCATATGTCATACACTTCATGGTCAACGGTTCATACCAATACCCAAGTGATGCTTATGTCATACACTTCAAGTCAGAGGTACAGCCTTGCTATAAAATAGCAGATACAACAACTTGAGATGATAACATGGAAAAGCACATAGCACATATAACACATAACATACAATTGTTCCTATATATTAAACTCACTGAGAAATAATCGGGGGTCAAAATAGTAATTTGGGCAGCACTTCGGCTTTAAATATGACTTTCTTCGTTGAAAACCGGGAGTTTTCTTGAAAACCGGGCTCTGCGAAGGTAGGGCTTCGAAACCGAATCGGGCTTCTCGGGAATCTCGGGGCGCGTTTCGGGCTTTGGAATAAGTACCGGGGCTTCGGGGGATGTCGGGATAGTAAAAGTATTGAAAAATGGTGAAAAAGTCTGAAATTTCCAAAGTTAGCCGAGAGGGTTCGCACCCTCCTATTTATAGGAGGCGAAGGTCTTCGGCAGAGGGAAGAGGGGCAGCTGGCGGCTCGCGAGAGGACCAGATGGCGCGCATGCGAGGGCTCCAGGTGGCTCGCTTCGGACGCAACAGGCGTCTTCGGATGCGAGGAGTCACCGGGTGACTAAGCAGCTTCGGACGACTCATCGCGACACTCGTCGGATCCGGGCGAGGGTGAGTCACGAAGTCGGAAACGAGGTGGACACGGCATCGGACCAATCAGAAGGTGCCAGCGAGGCTGCGGTCCAATCAGAAATTGCCACGTGGATCAACACTATTCATGCGAAAATTAAATGAAAATGTGCCCAATCTTGTAAAATCCATAACTTTCTCATACGGGCTCTGTTTTTGACGTTCTTTATATGCACGCGTAGACAAAATTACGCTCTACAACTTTCGTTTAGACTTCGTCGGAAAATTTTGACTTTATTTTTATATTATTATTTTTAACAGACCGGGACTGGTAAATCCGTTAAAAATTCATAACTTCTTCATCCGACGTCCGTTTTCGTCAGACTTTTTACCATTGTACTTCTAATGACGAGACCTTCGATTCTCGTTTAGGTTGTGTCGGCTAAAAATCACTCGATCTAAAATTCGAGTTTTTAGCTGTCTACTGCTACGCTGAAACTTGTAAAAATCATAACTTCCTCATACGAAGTCAGATTTTGGCGTTCTTTTTATCGAACTTCTCGGTTTAACGAATACTACGACTTTCATTTAGATCACTAAGGCTAAAAAGTAGTTTATCAAAAACTCACTTTTTACGTCATTCGGCACCGTGCCGGTTTTATCGTAGATCTTCGATTGGTCATAACTTCTTCGTTATAACTCGGATTTCGACGAGGTTTTCGCCTGCGTGTTTCTAACGAGATTATCTACAACTTTCAACAATAAAATTTTACTTATTTCAAGTTTTATATTTTCGCTGAATTTCACTATTTAGCTTTTAATTGGAATCTCATAAGACTTCCAATAATTTATGAGTGATTCTAAACATAGTTTTACCTTATTTCTAGTAAAAACTATCTGTTAGAACTCAGTACTCAATATCACATAATATTTCATAATATTATTTATATAAAACATGATCTCAAAACGTGTATGTTACAAATACCTCCTCCTTTTGAGAATTTCGTCCCCGAAATTACATCGATTAAAATAAATGGGGATATTTCGCTCTTATCTCATTCTTATTCTCCCAAGTATAGTTCGGGCCTCGATGGTGTTTCCACTTGACAAGCACCAACTCTACTTCTTTATTACGTAGCTTAGTCGTTCTTTCGTTTACGATCTCTTCAGGCTCTTCTACATAAGTTAACTTATTATCCAGTTTCACCTCGGATAATGGAACTGCTTCATCATAGATGCTCAAGCATTTACACAGATAACTCACATGGAAGACATCATGAATAGCTGCCAAATCTTCAGGCAATTCCAAGCGGTATGCTTGTTTACCAATCCTCTGGAGGATTTTGAAAGGACCAACAAATCTAGGACTTAGTTTTCCTTTCTTTCCAAATCGCATAAGACCTTTCCATGGGGATACCTTCAACATTACGAAATCCCCCACCTGGAATTCTATTGGTCGCCTCCTCTTTTCCGTATAGGACTTTTGTCGATCCTGTGCGGCTTTCATTCTTTCTCGTACAATTTGAATCTTGTTGGTGGTGTCTTGAATCATTTCAGGGCCTCCAAGGATTTTCTGTCCTATTTCACGCCAACATAATGGAGTACGACACTTGTGACCATATAATGCCTCATATGGAGGCATTTTGATTGAAGCGTGGTAACTGTTATTATACGAGAATTCGACAAGAGGTAAGTATTTATCCCAGTTACCACCGAACTCCAAGACACGTGCACGAAGCATATCTTCTACAGTTTGGATTGTTCTCTCCGTCTGACCATCTGTCTGGGGATGATAGGTTGTGCTGAGAGCAACTCGAGATCCCAATTCACGTTGCATACTCGCCCAAAAGTGAGAAGTGAAGCGAGTATCACGATCGGAAACGATCTTTAGTGGCATACCATGTCTCGCAACAATTTCATCCAAGTATACTTGTGCGTATTTCTCCATTGGAGCCGTTTCACGCATGGCAAGAAAATGAGCGCTTTTAGTCAGGCGGTCGACGATTACCCAAATGCTATCATGCTGTCTAGCAGTCTTTGGCAATTTGGTAATAAAATCCATGGACAGTTCTTCCCATTTCCATACAGGTACACTAAGGCTTTCTGGGGTTCCGTAAGGCTTTTGGTGCTCTGTTTTGACTTGTAAGCATACTAAGCATTCTTGTACATATCTTCCAATGTCTCTCTTTAATCCAGGCCACCAATAATCAGCTCTTACATCGTAGTAGATTTTACTTGTACCAGGATGTATTGACAGTTTAGACTTATGGGCTTCATCTAAAATCTTCTTTCTTAATCCACCGATCTTCGGAATCCACAGCCGATTCTTGAATACCTTCAGTCCTTGGGGATCATCAAGTAAAACATCGGTGTAATGTACCATCCCTTCTTTCTTCACATTTTATGGCTTTAGGGCTTCTACTTGCCATTTCTCTAGTTCATCTAGGATAGTGTACTTTACTGTGGTGTGAGTAATAGCATAACACATACTATTACGATAAACCTTTCTGCTAAGTGCATCGGCAACTACATTAGCCTTTCCAGGATGATATAGGATTTCACAGTCATAGTCTTTGATCAGCTCCATGGCTCGTTGTTGTCTCATATTCAGAGTTTGCTGACTGAATATATACTTGAGACTCATATGGTCGGTATACAATTGACATTTTGTACCAAAGAGGTAATGTCTCCAAAGTTTTAGGGCAAATACCACTGCAGCGAGTTTGAGATCATGAGTGGGATAATTCTTTTCATAATCTTTCAGTTGTCTTGAAGCATAGGCTATCACTTTACCACGTTCCATCAACACACAACCGAGTCCTAATCTTGAAGCATCGCTATATACAGAGAAATCATCATCACCTTCTGGAAGTGATAAGATTCGAGCATGGGTCAAAAGATCTTTTAGAGTCGAGAAAGCTTTTTCTTGGGCTTCACCCCATTCGAACTTTACTTCCTTTTGTGTAAGACTCGTGAGAGGTACGGCTATACGAGAAAAGTCCTTAATAAATCTCCGGTAACATCCCTCGAGACCCAAGAAAGTATGAATTTCGGATGCATTACGAGGCACTTCCCAATTTTGAATAGCTTAAATTTTAGTAGGATCTACGGATACACCGTTACCAGAAATAACATGGCCGAGAAATTGAACTTGGCGAAGCCAAAAGTCACATTTCGAGAATTTAGCATAAAGCTTCTCCTTTCGAAGAAGTTCTAACACCGCACGAATATGAACGGCATGATCAGCTTCAGACTTGGAATAGATTAGAATATCGTCTATGAATACGATGACAGATTTATCGAGCATTGGGCGGCATACCCAATTCATCATATCCATGAATACAACAGGAGCATTCGTTAAACCAAATGGCATAACAAGGAATTTGTAATGCCCATATCGAGTACGAAAAGCAGTCTTCGGTACATCCTGCTCTTGAACTTTCAACTGATGATAACCAGATCTTAGATCAATCTTTGAGAAATAGCTAACACCCTGAAGTTGATCGAACAAATCGTCGATGCAAGGTAGTGGATACTTGTTCTTGATAGTCACCTTATTCAGCTCACGATAATCAATGCACATTCGCATCGATCCATCTTTCTGATGGGTTTTTGAGCATTCTAACACTTCCTAAGTGTACATGCAACCCTAATAACCTTGAATCTATGTTTTCTCTATATACATGCAAATTTCTTTTACAAGGTTATTTCCTAACTAGCATGGCATGGGGATTACATAAAACATAAAAAACTAGTATAAATACATACCTTGTTGTTGCTTGGATTCCTTCAAGACTTTGTGAGCCTAGCACCCCAAATGTTGTGCCTCAAATGCTTCACACAACACCACAAGACTTGGAATAACTTGAGAGAATGTCACTTAGCCTCAAAATCGGTTATGCCCTCTCTAGTAACACTAGTTCACCATTTTGCTAGCCATAGGGTTCCTTTTATAGTGTTGTCATAATTAGGGTTTACACATGAATGCCCTTAAATGTCATGACTCTTGATTTCTCATGACCCATGGGTTTGTAACTCCCATGGACTATCCATGGAGCTCCATATGGTTATAACCAAACCCATAAACCATGGATCATTAATCCACCATAAAAGAATTGATGATTGTCAGAATCAACCCTATATATTTAATTAGTCTCACTTTGATCACCAAATTAATACTAGATTAATACTTGATCAATACTAATTAAATAATACTATTATCAATATATTAGAACTTATAATATATTAATAATCATAAGTGCCTTATTCTCTCATTTAGTCTATCCAAGTATTGCAATGCCATGCAACCCAAATGGACCATGCCGGGTCGGGTCAAGTACATACCAAATAAAGTTATGGACTTAGACACTATATCCAACAGTCTCCCACTTGGATAAGTCTAATAACTATATTTGCAAATATGACTTCAAAATCCGACTAGCAATCATAGCTCTTTCAAAGTCTCTCGGAACTGAGATGATGATGATACGCCATTTAAGATAAGTGATCATATAATCCTCTGTTCTCATGATATCAGCCGGACAAACACATGGAACATGGTCTTACTTATTGTCCAGCATTTGTTTCTCGATCTCTGATTTGTTTCGACATAGAACTAAATTGAACACATCAATTAGGTTCTGACCGGGCCCGGTACATAGGTCAAAACCAAATCATCGAGGGGCCCAGATATCGCTTCTATTTCTAGAAGGAACAGATAAACTTCGACTGATATGCTTGTACTAACTACTTGTTGAATTATTCACAAAGGCACGTTTTATGACATCGAGTTACCAATGCGTTTTCGTGCAATCAATGAATAACCAACTCATAGTCAACAACTCATATCTCTAGGCTTGAAGATTTATATGATATTACCGTCTCACGATCACTCGAGATAAATTCCATGAAGTGATGCAAGTGAGCGTGGGTTGGATCCAATACTCAGCCCTTATGAGTACTCATGAATGTTGTAGCAACCATTGCATTGTCGAAAGCACTTTTAGACAAATCATACAAGCCAAATTCATGACAGTCTTAAATCAATACTTACTTCCAAAGTTTGACTGACTGTGGATGGTTTGAATAATAACATAATTATTCTGGAAGTAAAAACATGCAAAATTGAAACATAGTAAACAATCAACACAAGATAGTAACACCTTACTCATAAATAAATAACAACTTTTATTTATCATCAAATGTCAATTACATTTTACAAGTTTCAGGAATCTAATTATTGAAACTAATATCATCCTTCAGCCCAATGCGCCTTGCATGCTGTAAATGCTTAACCCTGCTCAGTCCCTTCGTGAGGGGATCTGTTGGGTTCTCATCTGATGATACCCTCTTAGCCACGAGGAGTCCTTCTTCTATTCGATGTCTGATGAAATGGTATTTTTTGTCAATGTGCCTAGATCTCCCGTGATCTCTTGGTTCCTTAGCCAAAGCAACCGCACTTTCGCTGTCACAGAAAATTTCCATTGGCTCCTTTATAGCTGGTACAACTCCAAGGTCTCCGATGAAGTTCTTTAGCCATATCGCCTCCTTAGCTGCTTCACTTGCTGCTATGTACTCTGATTCACAAGTAGAATCAGCTACTGTCTCCTGCTTGGAACTTTTCCAAGTAATTGCCCCTCCATTTAGGATAAAGACCCAGCCTGACTGAGAGCGGACATTATCCCTATCAGTCTGGAAGCTAGCATCGCTATATCCTTCCACTCTCAAGTCATCACTACCTCCGAGGGTAAGGACCCAATCCTTAGTCCTCCGCATATACTTGAGAATGTTCTTTACTGCTGTCCAGTGTGCCTTGCCAGGGTTCTCTTGATATCTACTGACCATGCTCAAAGCAAAGGCCACATCAGGGCGAGTACAAGTCATAGCATACATGATCGAGCCCACAGCAGAAGCATATGGTATATGACTCATTTCAGCTATCTCAGCCTCTGTACTCGGACTCTGAGTTTTACTCAGCTTGGCATTACTCTGGATTGGTAATTCTCCTTTCTTGGAATCTTGCATACTGAACCTCTTCAGCACCTTATCCAAGTAAGTACTTTGACTAAGTCCAATTAGTCTCTTACTCCTACCTCTCAATATCCTTATCCCTAGGATATAGGCAGCTTCCCCAAGGTCCTTCATAGCGAAACACTTCCCAAGCCAGGACTTAACCTCCTGCAAGGTTGGGACGTCGTTTCCTATGAGAAGTATGTCATCCACATACAACACCAAGAAGCTAACTATGCTCCCACTAGCCCTGACATACACACAAGACTCATCCTCACTCCTAGAAAAGCCAAACTCTTTGACCTTCTCATCAAAGCAAAGATTCCATCTGTGACATGCTTGTTTCAATCCATAAATGGATTTATCAAGCTTACACACACTATTAGGGTATCTTGTATCGACAAAACCCTCTGGTTGAGCCATGTAAACATCCTCAGCCAACTTTCCATTAAGGAAAGCAGTTTTGACATCCATTTGCCATATTTCATAATCATGAAATGCAGCTATGGCTAACAATACTCTAATAGACTTAATCTTAGCTACCGGTAAGAAGGTCTCATCATAGTCAACTCCCAGAGTTTGAGTAAAGCCCTTCGCAACCAGTCGCGCTTTGTAAGTATGTACCTTCCCATCCATGTCGGTCTTCTTCTTGAAGATCCATTTGCACCCAACTGTCTTACGACCTGGTACATTGTCAACCAAATTCCAAACTTGATTGTCATACATGGACTGAATCTCGCTGTCCATAGCCTCCCTCCATTCAGCAGACTCAGGGCCTGCCATGGCTTCCCTGTAATTATTAGGTTCATCCAAATCTATTAGTGTACTATCACTAATAAATGTATCACCTTCAGTGGTGATGTGATAACCATAATAAAAATCAGGTGTGTTCCTCACCCTAGTGGAACGTCTTGGAGGTACAGACTCATCTATCAGATCAACAGGAGTTTCCTCCTCAGGTTGGTCGATAGCATTTGAGGTTCCTTCACCACTTGACTCTTGAAGCTCTTCAAGGTCAATTTGCCTCCCACTGTCCCCTTGGCTTATGAATTCTCTCTCACGAAAGACTCCTCTTCTTGCTACAAAGACCACATTATCACTGGGTCTGTAGAAGAGGTAACCAAAGGATCTATGTGGGTAGCCGATGAAAATACACCTCTCACTTCGAGGTTCAATCTTATCATGAGTCTCACGCCTCACGAAAGCTTCACAACCCCAAATCTTGATGTGGTCCAAATTGGGAACTTTCCCAGTCCACATCTCGTGAGGTGTTTTGGCAACCTTTTTAGTAGGGACTAGATTAAGGATATGGGCGGCAGTCTCTAAGGCATACCCCCAGAAAGAGATTGGTAACGAAGCTCGACTCATCATGGAACGAACCATATCCAACAAGGTTCGATTGCGCCTCTCAGCTACACCATTCAACTGTGGTGTTCTGGGAGGTGTCAATTGTGAGACAATCCCACATTCCTTAAGATAGTCAAGGAACTCAATGCTAAGATACTCTCCTCCCCGATCGGATCGGAGCATCTTGATGTTCCTGCCCAATTGATTCTCCACTTCCTGCTTAAACTCTTTGAACTTTTCAAAGGTTTCTGACTTATGCTTGATTAAGTAAATATATCCATATCTACTGTAATCATCAGTAAAAGTCACATAATAGCGATTAGCATCCCTTGTAGCAACTCTGAAGGGCCCACACACATCCGTGTGTACAAGGTCCAACAAACCTTCACCCCTATCACAAGTACCTGTGAAGGGTGACTTTGTCATTTTTCCAAGTAAACAAGACTCGCAACTATCATCTGACTTGAGGTCAAATGATTCCAAGACTCCAGCCTTTTGGAGTTGGCCTATGCGCTTCTTGTTAACATGTCCAAGACGACAATGCCACAAGGATGCTTTATCCAAGCTATCTGAAGAATCAATATACAACACATTATTTCCTAGATTGTCTACAACATTCACGGCTTCATATACACCATCACAAGGTAATGCTTTAAAGTAAAATACATCATTGTAATAAACATTAATAGCACCATTTTTATTATCAAATTAAAATGAAAAACCTTGTTTGTACAAGCCATGAAAAGAAATAATATTTCTCGCCATTTCGGGCGAGTAACAACACTTATTCAAATCTAACATTAACCCATTATTAAGCAATAAAGAATAAACTCCTATCTTGGTAACAGGTGATGCTTTCCTGTTGCCCATGACTAAGTTTCTCTTCCCGTTCTCCACTTGCTCACTTCTTCTTAGTGCCTGCAAATCAGTACATATGTGAATACCACAACCTGTATCAAGCACCCAAGAATTAGCATTAGATGAGTTATTAGACAATATTGTGTAAATACCTGCATAGGTGGGTTTAACCTTCCCATCATTTACATCTTGCAGATATTTAGGGCAGCTTCGCTTGAAGTGTCCCTTATCCTGGCAATAGAAGCACTGTGCTTCCTTTGGGTTTGAAGAAGGAGTAATGGGACCTTTCTTTGTCCCACTTGAAGAGGAACCATCAAGAGTCTTACCCTTGGTACCCTTCGAAGGGCTTTTCCTCTTCTTACCCTTTCCCTGCCCAATAGCCAGAACAGGGGCTGTTGATGGAGTAGAAGTAGCAACCGCTTTACCCTTAAGGCCATTTTCAACTGTCCTTAAGAGTCCTTGAAGTTTGCTAAGTGTGACTTCCTCCTTGTTCATATGATAAGTCATACGAAACTGATCATAACTTGGAGGTAAGGAATGGAGAATGATGTCAATCGCCATTTCCTCAGGAAAGTCAACATTTAGCTTCAGCAACCGGTCAACGAACCTTTGCATCTTCTGCAAGTGACCGGTGATGGGTTCACCATCCTTCATCCTTGCGGTTATCATGGAGGAGATGATTTCATACCTCTCCTGACGTGCGCTCTGATGGTACCTTTCCATCAGATCCAGGTGCATCTCATAGGGGTAGAAATCTTCACAGGATTTTTGGAGTTCAGGAGTCATGGTGGCCATCATGATGCATGCTACTTTAGTAGCATCCTTTTCATGTGCAACAAACTCCGCAAACTCTTCAGGAGTAGCAGTGGCTTCACTCACAACCTTAAGCTCCCTGTCGAGGACATATTCTTTGTCCTCATAGCGGGTAATCATTCTGATGTTTCTGATCCACTCATTGAAATTGGATCCATCAAAGATGACCTTACCACACAAGTTCATAAGGGAAAAGGAGCCTGTTGGGTTTGAGCCAGAAACATTGTTGGAAGACATCTAAAAGGAAAGAAAGACAAGTTTCATTAGATTAGGAATCCTTAATAATTCACCCAAATGAAATATTAAGGCTAGGATCCAACAAACTATTTATAGTTGGAAGAGGGATGCCGTAATCCATACTATAAAATATTTGAAGGTAGGTAAATGACGATTTACCACTTTCCACCATAAGAACGAAATATTTTATTATTAGGTTTTATTGGTTTTGAAACTCCTAGATCTTTTGAGATACATTGAACTTTTCAATGGCATGTTTGAATCTCGATTGTGCCCTCTCAAGTTTGTGACTGGGATGCCGAGGATCACAAACAAGGTGTGAATAACCATACAAATTGACTTGGTACCCTCAACAATATTACCTAATCGATGTGCCGGTTAACCACACACGCTCCACCGATCTATAATAAAGTTAAGTTACCCTTTGCCACTCTTACTAGTCCAAGTTAGTGTGTCGGTTAACCACACACGCTCCACTAACGACTTGGTAAGGTACAAAGTGTAATTTTATGGGCTAGCACCAATTTCACATTTTCCTAAAGTAACTAAGATTGGGAATTTATAATGTATAGTTACTTTATAATTCATTATACTTTTAACGAGTATTTAAAGTCGTATCCTACCCGTTCGGCTAACGACCCTCCACCGATCAAGGAAGCGGTGGGTGAGAGTGGACACCCATTAAGTCACCATTTTATAGGCAACAACCTTATACCCCCCTTATAGATCGGCTTCGTGAATGAGGCCTACTAACGGTAAGAATGACATATTCTTATACATATCTATATAATAAAATTATAATAATAGTATAAGTGTTGATTTTTAAACCTTTTAAAAATCTAAGGTTTAATTTGGAATTAAAGTAATAAAGTGTAAGACTTTTCAAATTCCAAAACTTGAGGGCAAGATTTGAAACTATTCCAAATCTCTTCAATCTCTTCAATTTGTAACTTATGAGTTTTAATGGTTCATAAAAATGAAGACTCTTCATTTTATGAAACCTCTTTAGTTCTTTAATCACAATTTAAAGAAGTGACTTTTGGTTATCCATAACTTGAGGACAAGTTATGGACACCATCATTGCAATTAAGATCATGAATTAAACATACATGGAGGTTACATATAATTCCTATGATCTTCTAAAAACTCATAAGAACACAAATTCATGTCAAGCAATTTCAAGAAAATCATATAAACATATACAATACTTGAAAATTGATAAAAGTCATGTAAAATGGGTTAACATAATCATTATCATTTTGAAAAACAGATTTTACAAGTCCAAAACAGATTGGGATAATGATCTTAATCCATTTCCAGCAACAAAACTCGAAAAAACTGCCCAGCACGCTCCTACTCGCCGAGTGCATTATTCTACTCGTTGAGTAGGATGAATTTGTTCATGGACTCGGCGAGTCCTCCCCATGGACTCGGCGAGTCCAGTCGTCAGAATGCAGAATTTTCGATTTTTAAGCAGTTTTGCATCAAGTATACAGAAAACAATCCTAGGCTCTGATACCACTGATGGGTTTTTGAGCATTCTAACACTTCCTAAGTGTACATGCAACCCTAATAACCTTGAATCTATGTTTTCTCTATATACATGCAAATTTCTTTTACAAGGTTATTTCCTAACTAGCATGGCATGGGGATTACATAAAACATAAAAAACTAGTATAAATACATACCTTGTTGTTGCTTGGATTCCTTCAAGACTTTGTGAGCCTAGCACCCCAAATGGTGTGCCTCAAATGCTTCACACAACACCACAAGACTTGGAATAACTTGAGAGAATGTCACTTAGCCTCAAAATCGGTTATGCCCTCTCTAGTAACACTAGTTCACCATTTTGCTAGCCATAGGGTTCCTTTTATAGTGTTGTCACAATTAGGGTTTACACATGAATGCCCTTAAATGTCATGACTCTTGATTTCTCATGACCCATGGGTTTGTAACTCCCATGGACTATCCATGGAGCTCCATATGGTTATAACCAAACCCATAAACCATGGATCATTAATCCACCATAAAAGAATTGATGATTGTCAGAATCAACCCTATATATTTAATCAACCCTATATATTTAATTAGTCTCACTTTGATCACCAAATTAATACTAGATTAATACTTGATCAATACTAATTAAATAATACTATTATCAATATATTAGAACTTATAATATATTAATAATCATAAGTGCCTTATTCTCTCATTTAGTCTATCCAAGTAATGCAATGCCATGCAACCCAAATGGACCATGTCGGGTCGGGTCAAGTACATACCAAATAAAGTTATGGACTTAGACACTATATCCAACACTTTCTTCTTGACAAACAGTACCGGAGCACCCCAGGGAGAGGTACTTGGTCGGATAAAGCCTTTGTCAAGTAATTCCTGCAGTTGGATCATCATTTCTTTCATCTCAGCTGGCGCAAGACGATAAGGAGTCTTAGCAATCGGAGCAGCACCAGGCACAAGGTCAATTCGGAATTCTACTTGCCTGTCCGGAGGAAGTCCAGGCAATTCTTCGGGAAAAACATCTGGATATTCCTTAACAATGGGAACATCATTCACCGTTTTCTTATCTTCTTTTGAGACATCGACTGTGTAGGCCAGATAGATAGAACACCCTTTCGATATGAATTTACGGGCTTTAAGGAAAGATATTATTTTTAAGGTTCCTTGTTCACCATAGACATAGATAGGATTCTCCCCTTCAATGGGAATGCGTACTATCTTTTCATAACACAAAAGGTCTGCGTGGTTCTTCGACAACCAATCCATGCCGAGAATAATGTCAAAGTTGGGCAAGGAGATAGGAATTAGATTAGCAAGAAAATTGTAGCCTTCAATTTCTATAACACAATTCCTATAGACTTTATCGGCAAGTAATGATATACTTCCAGCAGTCTCTACGTGAAAGGGTTGCGCGAATGCATAGCAAGCAATTTGAAAAGAATGCGCAAATTCATAAGACACAAAAGAATCTGAGGCACCAGAATCAAATAAGATGTGAGCAGGTCTAGAGTTAACAAGAAATGTACCCGTCACAACATGCGGGTCCTCGCGTGCCTCTTTTGTGGTGATCTGGAATGCACGACCCTTAGCTTTTGGAACCTCCTCCTTTTTAGTTGGAGTACCCCTTGATTGTTCAACAGGAGCTTGACTTTTCGCCGGTTGTTGAACGAAAGCTTGACTTTTCGTCGGTTGTTGAACGGAAGCTTGACTTCCCGTCATCTGACTAGTAAGAGTGGGGCAAAAACGCTTCCTGTGGCCAGTAACACCACATGCAAAGCATGTAACACCTTTCATTGGACACACGGGCCTCTTGTGTCCTACTTCTCCACATCCAAAATAGACCACGGTTCTTTCCTCTAGTCTGCATTCGCCCGGATGATTCTTTCCACAATTTCGACAAGCTGGCGACTGAAGAGAAAAAGATTGTGACCTGCCGCGGCCACAAAAAGCACTCTGAGATTGTACTTGCTTGCTAGGTTCAGATCAAACGGATTGAGTTCGTGGAATAGGGGAAGCAGGAGCAGTCCTTTCAGTACGTGGATGTTTCAGAACAGTAAGAGTGGCACCACGTATTTCTAAGTCATGCTCACGCTTTCGAGCATACTCAACAGCTTTATCAAATGATAGTACTTCCCGATTGGCAACGAAATCGTGAATTTCGTGTCGTAGTCCTTCTAAGAATAACTGAATTTTCTCATCTTCAGTTGGAATATACTTTACGGCAAACCGTGCTTTTTGATTGAACTGAGTTTCATACTCATTCACAGTCATTCCTCCCTGTTTAAGCTCGAGGATTCTTTCTCCAACCTCCTCCTCATTTCTAGAGGACAATACTTCTCTAGCACACGAGTTTTGAACATTTCCCAGGATAAATTCTCCTGGTCAAACTTGCTGAGAGCTTCATAGGTTGCTTCCCACCAGACCAAGGCTTCTCCGATGAGCATTGCAGAAGTATAGTTAGCCTTGTCTTCAACATCTACATGAGAAATACGAAACACTTTTTCTGTGTTCTGGATCCAAGTAAGAACAACAATTGGATTAAGAACACCAGAAAACTCTGTAGCACCGCTACTCTTGAAATCTTTAAACGAGGGACGCTTCACCTCTCCTCTCGAAGATTCTCCAGTGGCTTTCTCTTTTCCTTTATCACCACTCTTTTTGTGTTCTTCGAGAGTCTGTCGAATAACACCGGTAAGTTTACCCAAGAGTCGCTCCTCACGAGGAGATACTGGAGTATTCCCTTCCTCAGTTTGAGGACCTTCACCAACCTCGGGGGTATGGCTACTAACCTGTTCAGCCATTGCTCTGAAATAGGGAGTAATATTGTATTTTAGAATATTAGGGTTTACTATTACCTAATACTCTTATATATATATATATATATATATATATATATATATATATATATATATATATATATATTTCCTATGGTTCGTATCCCTATACTTACAATAATTAAGTTCATATATTGAACTTCCAATAGTTTAAGTCTAAATACCAATCCGTCGAATTTAGTTCACTTAAACCACTGCTCTGATACCATGATTGAAAGAACCCCTTTCTATACTTTCATATTTCTGAAAGACCCAACTTTCATACTTGACAATATAGTTACTCCAAAACATGCTACATGCATATTCATAAAACAATATTTTATATTGATAAAGCGGTTACAAACTATTGGATACAAACCCACTATTTCATAGTGTTATATATTACATAACTTCCCAGGATTCTATAGATTTATACATATGGGAGTGCAAAATACAATAGTTTCAAACTATTCGAAAATCTTCTATCAATACAGTAGTTTCAAACTATTCAAAAAATCTGCTACCAGTATATAACTATATTGGATGCCTATCTCCTACAAATTAGTTAAACATTGAGAGGGGTAAGCGGTGGCGCTTAGTGAGTTCAATAATAGATACAATATAACGTTATGCCATATATATACTGTAATATGCCAGAAGCAAAGAGGAACAAGGAACAACAAAGGCATAATGCGAAAAGCTTTCCATATTAATCAATGAGACATAACAAATTCCATACTTGATATAAAATCAATAAAGTTTCAGCACAAATGGCACAGTAAATACTCAAGAATATCATTTTGCTAGAATATTTAGGCTTTCAGCCTTATCTTAGCATACTACTGAAGCCAAAGTGATGCATATGTCATACACTTCATGGTCAACGGTTCATACCAATACCCAAGTGATGCTTATGTCATACACTTCAAGTCAGAGGTACAGCCTTGCTATAAAATAGCAGATACAACAACTCGAGATGATAACATGGAAAAGCACATAGCACTTATAACACATAACATACAATTTTTCCTATATATTAAACTCACTGAGAAATAATCGGGGGTCAAAATAGTAATTTGGGCAGCACTTCGGCTTTAAATATGACTTTCTTCGTTGAAAACCGGGAGTTTTCTTGAAAACCGGGCTCTGCGAAGGTAGGGCTTCGAAACCGAAAAGATAAATTTTTCGGGCTTCTCGGGAATCTCGGGGCACGTTTCGGGCTTTGGAATAAGTACCGAGGCTTCGGGGGATGTCGGGATAGTAAAAGTATTGAAAAATGGTGAAAAAGTGTGAAATTTCCAAAGTTAGCCGAAAGGGTTCGCACCCTCCTATTTATAGGAGGCGAAGGTCTTCGGCCGAAGGGAAGAGGGGCAGCTGGCGGCTCGTGAGAGGACTAGATGGCGCGCATGCGAGGGCTCCAGGTGGCTCGCTTCGGA
The DNA here is from genome assembly GCF_052849685.1 of Lactuca virosa. Taxonomy (NCBI): domain Eukaryota; kingdom Viridiplantae; phylum Streptophyta; class Magnoliopsida; order Asterales; family Asteraceae; genus Lactuca; species Lactuca virosa. The sequence continues at coordinate 216,807,112 of NC_136430.1, read as the reverse complement.
CGCAACAGGCGTCTTCGGATGCGAGGAGTCACCGGGTGACTAAGCAGCTTCGGACGACTCATCGCGACACGCGTCGGATCCGGGCGAGGGTGAGTCACGAAGTCGGAAACGAGGTGGACACGGCATTGGACCAATCAGAAGGTGCCAGCGAGGCTGCGGTCCAATCAGAAATTGCCACGTGGATCAACACTATTCATGCGAAAATTAAATGAAAATGTGCCCAATCTTGTAAAATCCATAACTTTCTCATACGGGCTCCGTTTTTGACGTTCTTTATATGCACGCGTAGAGAAAATTACGCTCTACAACTTTCGTTTAGACTTCGTCGGAAAATTTTGATTTATTTTTATATTATTATTTTTAACAGACCAGGACTGGTAAATCCGTTAAAAATTCATAACTTCTTCATCCGACATCCGTTTTCGTCAGACTTTTTACCATTGTACTGCTAATGACGAGACCTTCGATTCTCGTTTAGGTTGTGTCGGCTAAAAATCACTCGATCTAAAATTCGAGTTTTTAGCTGTCTACTGCTACGCTGAAACGTGTAAAAATCATAACTTCCTCATACGAAGTCAGATTTTGGCGTTCTTTTTATCGAACTTCTCGGTTTAACGAATACTACGACTTTCATTTAGATCACTAAGGCTAAAAATTAGTTTATCAAAAACTCACTTTTTACGTCATTCGGCACCGTGCCGGTTTTATCGCAGATCTTCGATTGGTCATAACTTCTTCGTTATAACTCGGATTTCGACGAGGTTTTCGCCTGCGTGTTTCTAATGAGATTATCTACAAGTTTCAACAATAAAATTTTACTTATTTCAAGTTTTATATTTTCTCTGAATTTCACTATTTAGCTTTTAATTGGAATCTCATAAGACTTCCAATAATTTATGAGTGATTCTAAACATAGTTTTACCTTATTTCTAGTAAAAACTATCTGTTAGAACTCAGTACTGAATATCACATAATATTTCATAATATTATTTATATAAAACATGATCTCAAAACGTGTATGTTACATTTTTTAAATGGAATTGAAATTTATATTGAAGTTGACCCTGTAATGTTTTATTTAAATTAACAATTTAAGTATTTTTTCCAAGCTATTAAAAAGTTGTAGCTTTAAACTGATAATGGTTTACATACAACAACATATTAAATGTAATAAATTAAGTATAATATGTTAAAAGTTAAAGACATAATTTTATAAGTAGAAGTAAAAATATTATTTTAATATTGAAATTTAGTTTTTTTATGATTACATTTTAGGTTTGGTACTTATTTAACCTTATTAACCAACTTATAATCATTATTAGAAATACGCTGCAATTTATCATTTTTAACTATTTACAAAATATTCTTTGGGTTGTTTAAGTTGAACTAAAATTTATATTTAAGTTGATCATGTAAGGTTATATTTAAATTAACAATTTACGTATTTTATACAAATTGTTCAAAAGTTGTAGCTTTAAAATGATAATGGTTTACATACAACAACATATTAGACCTAATAAATTAAGTATAATATGTTAAATGTTAAAAACATAACTTTATAAGTAAAAAAAAAAATATTTTTTTAATATTGAAATTTAGTTCATATATGATTACACTTTAGGTTTGATATTTATTTAACCTTATTAACCAACTTATAATCATTCTTAGAAAGAAATTGAAAAGTCATGGGAGTTTCAAATGAATGTGGTGAAAGGAAAAATGAATGGGAGTTTCAAATGAATGTGGTGAAAGGAAAAATGCTTCCTTTATAAGTATATAATGAAATGATGATTTCAATGTAACTTTCAGGACTCTATAAATAGAGCATCCATCTTCTTCTATTCTTACCTCTTATTGTATTCTTACCGCCACTTCCATAACTTTTATTGAAATACAAGATCGTTCATCTCTATCTCTATTATCTTAACTGATAAACTGAGTCCCTCTTCACTTTAGTTGATCACACTTACTAACTTGTGTTTGGATGCAAACCTTGTTATGAATAAACTTGGTGTCTACTTGATATAACTTGTTGCTATTTATTTCCTTTATATTTCCGCGATCTAACTCTTCTATCTTATTATTTTGAGCTAACAAGATCCTTCGAGATTAAATTATTATTCCGCAACTTATTATCTTGTACTAACATTTGTTCAAGTTTTCTCTCAACAATTGGTATAAGAGCCAAAGTGGTTGCTTTTTTGTAACATCCCAAAATTCAAGGCCAAAAATTTCATTTATAATTAAGTTATTATAAAACCAACAGTATAAAAACATTCATAATAACACCCCATATCAAAACCCAAGGTGTCAACAATCAAAACATGTTATCATAAAACAATATCAAAGTGTAATCCCAAAGATCTCATGTGCGGAAAACATATTGTGATGCGCTGCGATCGCCAGCTCCTTTCCTTTGAAAACGAAGTACCTGAAACCAAAACCGAAAACCGTAATCATGAGGCTTAGTTAGTTCCCCAAATACCACATACCATGCACATCAACATACTGCCTAGCATATCTGGGTGTTGGCCTACCCCTTCGGTCTCTTTCAACCGGATACTAACATACATAACCATGAGCCATACATATCAATCATATATCATAATCAAATAAAATGCTATGTGCCAAAACATAGTCTTGCCATTATGTCACGGGCCACCACATGGTCTTTCTTACCAAGCCGGGGGCCACCCCTTCCGTCTTACAGACAAGTGCCAAGAGTCACCTCATGGTCTTCCATGCAAGCATCACAGAGAAAACTAGCATACATACTACTCTACTTAGCCAATCAGCATACAGTGTGCCAGGAGACACCTCCTAGTCTACTATACATAATGCCTAAGGCTAACCCTCGGGTCTTCCTATCATACATAATAGCATACAATGTTCTAGGAGCCGCCTCCTGGTCTTCCATACATAATGCCAAGGGCTAACCCCCGGGTCTTCCTACCATACATAAACTAAATGGGCCGACATTATGGCCGTAGACCCATACAACCAGTGAGAAGCTCACCTCGTACTGCTGAAGTCCCGCGGATAAAGCTGTGGCTGCTGGCTGACAGATCCCCAAACTGTCAATCATCAAAACAAAACCCAATTAACAATTGGGCTCCAATGCGTAACCATAAGTCCATACTTGGGGTAGAAAGACCATTTTACCCCTAACCTAGCTTGGTCCAAGGTTAAGGCCCAAACTAAAACTCTGGAGGCCCAAAAGCCAAATAATAAATCAAGGCCCAACATATGGCCCATTTTTCCAAATTGGGCCTAAATCTCTACATGGTCCAATTTCTCATAATCATCAAAGGCCCAATTATGGCCCATCTATGGCCCAATTTCTAAATTGGGCCCAAACCCATCACATGGGCCTTACCCTAAAGCTCATCCAAATATTCTAGTCCATATACTTGTTCTTGGATGGCCCATCAATAGCCCAATCACCAAAGCCCAACAGAAAGGCTCAACTTAAGGCCCAAACAAAATTAGGGTTTTCACATAAAATGACGATTAGGGCTAAGTGTTCTTACTTAGCCCATTAAGGACTTAACCCATTAATTCCAATATTGCATTAAGATAATTATAGGGGCATTATTATGTATTATTTAGAAATTTAATTAACACCTCAACGTGGGTCCCAAAAATCCAAAACTAACATCCCTAAAATTAGGGTTTTCTAAACCCTAATTAGGGTTTCTAACCCAAGCATATGCCAATTAGTCAAACGGTTAGGCATTTAGGTCAATTAGGGTTTCATTAGGTCAACTAGGGTTTCATTAGGCCGGGCACCACCCACTACCACCTCGGGTAGCGGTGGTCAATGGCGGCTCACGGTGGCAGCCACCACCTCGCGCTGGTGGTGGCTATGATTCTAGGCCAAAATACTGACAAAAGTACTCCAAGCACCAAACCAATCACTCACATAAACGCACAGCCACCGGAGTTGGTGGCTATTGGTGGCAAAACGATGGCAGCCACCACCTCACGGTGGTCGTGGTTGCTTTTCCTGCCAAAACATTGCTCATACAACATAGTACCACCAACACACACCTAAAATACACAATAAACACACATAGACACAGCCACCCTCGTGGTGGCAGGCGGTGGTAGAGGGTGACAGCCACCACCTCACGGTGGTGGTGGTGGATCCTCTTGGTTCCTAGCCAAGCAAACACATGCACACACTCGTAAACACGAGCTGAACATAGAAACACTCCCAATTCAGCCACTTCGGGTGGCAGGCGACGACCGGAAACACAGAAACGGTGACCCAAGGCCACCGGCGACCCCAGTTGACGTATACGACGCCAAACCACAGAAAGAATGAAGAAGAAGGGATAGGTGGGTGGTTGTGATCCTTACCGAGAGCTTTCTTTTCGCTCACGACTTGCACAACGACGAACACCACTTGCTTCACTCATCTTGGTGGTTCTCTGGTTCCACACAACTTCTCCGGCAGCGAGGCTGTTGTGGTAGCGTCCAACGGCGAGGCTGCTGGTGGTAGGGTAGTGATCGGTTACGACAGGGGGCGGCGGCTGATGGCACTTCAAGGTGGCGGCTGCAATAGAATATTAGGGTTAGTGTTACATGTCTTCGAAATAACGGGAGGGAAGGAGTGACGGGTTAAAGTCTCGGGTTCCTTCCAAACTTTAGTCTTTTTTTTTCAAGTTCATCCCCTCCCTTCAAGATCTTTTTCAACTTAAATCCAGAATTTACCCTTTAGCCCTTGCCTTTAAAAATCATTTCCTAATAAGTCCATAATTTACCAAACACACCCTGACTTCTGAAATCCTTTTCAAATTAAATCCATAATTTACTTAAACAACCCTCAGCCTTCAAAATTCTTTACAAATTAATCTAGAAATTACATTTTAACCCCGAAACTCTAAATTATGGCTTTTAACTCTCGAAGACCAACACCATGCTAAATATTATGGATATTAGGGCTACTATTTATTCATTAATTTTATCTATTTATTTATTTAATAAACGGGATGTTACAACTCTCCCCCACTTAAATTAGATTTCATCCTCGAAATCATTCTGTACCATTCCTACCATGTCAAACAACTTGAGCGACATGGTCACAACCCCGAGCATACCCCAGCCTTCCCAAGGCAACCGGAACCGACCCTCGCAGGGCTCTCCAATCCGTACATGAACGAATTCCCTTCACCAGCCGACAATAATACTTTGTGAATAACACCCTACTGCTCAATCTTGAAATCTGGAATCTCGAGAAGGTCTGACTCCCTAACTGAATCATTATTATTGAATCCACTCCACTTATCTCCCAACTGGCAACTCGACTTCTGATAACTCGAGGTTCCCACTAGAAAATAGTGTCACGGACCAAATGTCCCTGCAGAACACTTATAATTGACAGAAGGCTCAAATAATCCTTCAAGTAGAAGATTTATCCCTGCAACGGTTAGACTCAGACGAGAGCTGCGCAACAGGGTCAAATCAATTACTCTGAGATTATTTAATCCCATAGCAAGTGACATAGCACTTTCGATCATCAAGATACTTCACACACACGAATCCCCAAATCACTACCACTGTCTGAAGCATCACGCTGCCTCCTATCTACTTTCCAAAGGCAACCGAGACCTCCCTGGTCCCCAACTTATCCGGAATACTGAATTCTTGTCTGGTTGCTAAGCCAAGAGTAACCTCACAGTCGCCCCACGTGACTTCCGAAGAGGACTTCGGCTATCGAAATCTGCACTAACCATATTGCCACTCCTGACTCCATTATTCCTTTTGATCTTCCTGATCATGACAGTCCAACTACCTGTCTCCATAGAATCTAATACGAAAAGTGAATGCTACCAGAATCATTGTAGTCTTACATCATGCCTGGTCTCCAACGACCTACTGTTTCGCGAATCGGACCACACTGTGGCCTACTCACATTTGTGTGGCTGACCCACGCTAGCCTAAATCATCTGAAGGAATCCGTGAGTGAATCACAAATCTGTCACTTTCTCACTGTCGGATAGGGACGGGTGAATGCTACGGGCCACCCCGCAGTCTTACAATACTCTCATACTAACTGACCACTAGTGAATGCTACGGGCCACCCCTGCAGTCTTTTTATACCACTATACTAATGGATAACTAACGAATGATACGGGCCATCCCGCATTATATATATTTGTAGTTACTAAATTTAGGCAAATGCGGTTAATGAAGATATACAAATGCATATTATATGGCACCAAAGACTTGGACATATGAGTGAGAAAAGGACGAACATATTAGATTCAAAAGGTAGAATTCACCGATTGAAAAAGTGTGACAGTTGACTTTTGGGAGCCCTGTGTTTTTGGCAAATAAAAGAAGGTTACCTTTGTCAAGATTGACAAGTAACAACTACTTCATTCTAATGTATATGTTCCTACATCAATCTCTTTATTAGGAGGATCTTGGTATTGTGTTACCTTCATCGAATTTCCATGAGAAAGTTTTGGGTTTATTTTCTCAAACATAAATCTAAAGTTTTCAACCTTTAAAAAGTGGAAGGTTGTTGTGGAAAATGAAACAAATATGAAGATCAATATTTTGAAGTCACATCATGGGGGAGATTACAATAACAAGGACATTTTTTATTGGGTAAATTACACGAATGGTCTCTTTAGTTCGGGGTAGCATGCACTTTTTGTCCCTAACTTTTATTTTTAACTTGGTGAGTCCCTTAAAATTTATTTTGTTGCGTAATTGGTCCCTACTAAACATAAAAGACATTTTTTCCCTTATGGATTTCATATTCAGATTGAATATTATTTATTTGTTATTATGATTTTATACGAATGTATGGGCCCATAGTTACCCCTACCCCTTTTACTAATCCGTTCACCCTCTCCACCTTCTAAGCTCTCGTGTAATCTTCTTTGGTGGTGGGAATCTTGACTAGTTTATTTTTATTAACACGGTTTACAAGACCAGTAGTAAGAGTCTTGATTACAAAGTTATTTTCCAGTCATCATCCCATTGAATTCGAGACCTAAAAACATGTAAACCCATTAAGATCCCAGACAAACCAACATTAAATCTCCGAATTCGTGTTTCATTCTGAATTCTTTTTTCCCGAATCACCAAAAAAATCTACCATAAATAGAAGAATAACAAAGCCTCCGAATTCGTGTTTCATTCTGAATTCTTTTTTCCCGAATCGCCAAAAAAATCTACCATAAATAGAAGAATAACAAAGCCTCGTATTGAACCTGAGTACAAGTAAAATAATTGACTGTGAATTCGTTATTTCTCTACCATGGCTACTTGAATTTAAAAAAATGACAATGGTGAAAACGAAGACCCACTTGTAAAAAATTAAGACGCTCACCCCCTTATGTGTTCTGAATTATCCCCTCTCTCTGGGATGCACATCATCATCTCGATGGCAACCACCATAATTATCAGAACAATCATCATCCACGTTTATATTTTCACACAAGCATAAACAAAAACACCCAAAGTCCAGCAAAGAAAACCACATCACCACGAGATGCGATTCTAACAGATTTTAGCCTGAACTGATCCACGTCGAGTCCTTAGAGTTATTACCATGTTCCATATCAATTTCGTATACACCTTTTTTCTTGTTTAAAATATGTTTTCTTAGATGGGGTTCGTATTCATCTTGATTTTGAATGATACAATTTTCATCTACCACCATGTTGATTTCGGTTTTGTATTTATGTATATCTAAAATGAAACAGTTTTTAGAGAGGACCAAGGTAGACTAAAAAAAGGAGATGAAAGGAGGCATGTAAGAAATGGAGGTAAAAAAGTAAATGACGGTGGGAGGGGCGACGAAGTAGTGAGAGGTGGGAGTGGCTACTGGTGGCATGTTATTGGCGACAGACAAGGTGCTAGAGATTCTAAAGGAGGAATTAAATGACCAATATGTATCTTTGACCTACTTGAAAGTTTATATTGTATCTATTATATCATATCAGGATGAAGGTTACTAATGAAGGTTACTAATGAAGACTAGACTAAGGCAAAGGCGACAAAGTGTACCTTCATTGGGTATGAGTTGCATGTTATGAGATATGATTTCTAGGATGATTAGATAGCATTGTCATGAGAAGCGAGGATATCATGTTCAAAGAGAATGTCCTCTATAAAGGTATGCTCGGAGAAAATCTTGAAGGAAAGTAGAAACCACACGGGAAATATTAATTTCAATTCAATTCGATTACAAAGAATGACACTGCATGACCTATCTGTACTCTAGAGATATGTGAAAGTTTTAGGAAGAACTATGAGCTACGATGAGTATGAGGAATTTGGAGATAGTGGGAGCATAGAGGATAACTGATTTTAGAAAGTGAAGCGATGAATGAGGTAAAACTGAAACCCCAACTAGCATAAGATCTACTATAGAAAGAGGAACTCCAATTAGATACTCTCCAACAACAGTTTACTTGTTGAATATGGAGACAAAATATTATCTAAAGTCCTTGAGCATGAAAGATTCCATACAGTGGAAGAATGTAATGGTGGATGAGTTAAGCTCACTTGAAAATAACCAAAGTTGGTCCTTCGTCAAGCTACCTATAGGGAATGAAGGACTACAAAAGATGTGGGTATTCAAGGTCAAAGACGAAGATGGACATGATCAAGAAGTACAAGGCCAAATTAGTGGTCTTTGGTAATGTGCTTCAAAAGGTCTATATTTAGAGCAACTAGATGTAAAGATTGCATTCTTGCATTGAGACCTTGATGAAGATATCTACATGGCACAACAAAAAGGTTTTCAGATATCTAGTAAAGAAAACATGATGGGCAAGTTAAAGAAAAATCTATATGGATTGAAGCAAGCTCAAAGGTAATGGTACTTTAATTTTTATAGTATTATGTAGATGAATTACTATGTGAGTTGTTAGATGGTTCTTTGTTGCTTCCTAAAGAAGTTTAGTTCCTTGTATATCATCCTTAGATTGAGTGTTGATAACATGTTGGTAGCTGGATCAAGCATACATGAGTTCAACAAATTAAAGAAGTAGTATTTCAAAAAGTTCAAGATAAAGTACTTAGGAGCTACCAAAGAGATTCTATACATGAGCATAGTCAAAGACAGTTGCTGGTATTCTAAAGCGTTCCGAACAAAAGTATATCAGGAAAGTCATGGAAAATTATGCATGACAAATGTTAAGGCCAAAAGCACACGTTTGGGGAGTCTTCTGATATTCTCAAAGAAGCAATCCCAACGAAGGATGCAAACAAATAAGAAATGAATAAACTTCCTTATGTCACAACAATTGGTAGTTTGATGTATGTTATGGTATATATTATGCCATATGTTGCTCTTGTAGTCAGATTTATTAGTTGATTCATGTCAATTCTAGGAAAGAAGCATCGGGAAGGAGTCAAGTGGTTTCTATGCTAGTTGAAATGCACTCTTATGGTTGCTTTATATTTCAATAAAAAGAACAGAAATGTAGATTTTGGGAGGTTGGGTAGATTCAAAGAAAATAACACAATTTATGGGTTCACTATTGTGGGTACATCCATCAGCCGGATGTCCAAATTACAAAAGATTGTTGCTCTATCAGTCATAAAAGAATAATATATGGAAATTATAGAAGTTGCCACATAGCTTATATGATAGCTTATATGGTTGAAGAACACCGAATCAAAGTTGGGCAAGAAACAATATAACTATGTCCTACGTTGTGATAATCAAAATGCAGTTAACATGGAGAAGAATCTAGAGTGTCATAGCATTCTGATAACCAAAGTGCGGTTTACCGGTTCTGGAGTAGTTAGTTTTCTAGAAATGCCAAGGTCATTGAAAGGTTTTTTGAAAAATGACTAAATGGTAAAACTAAACATGTCATTTTTATTTTTTTAAGTGCGACATAATCAAATAAATCCAAAATTTTATTGTAGATAGTAATAATGGTCTGATTAATAAAAAAACATCAAATGATGTCGTTTCATTAGAAAATTTTAAATATCACTTTGGTTGCTACGGTTACCAAAATATAGTAACATTTATGTAATTTGTCCACTATTTTATTATTCAATCTCAAAATACATGCACCCATTATTTGTTTGAGTTTCTTACCGTTAGGCAACGGTCACTCTTGTAATTAATTCAAATTGAAATAAGACTATGAAGAATATGACAGTTTTGTAACGGTCTAAAAACTACATATTTATAGTAAGAAATTCTTGGTCAATCTGCATTCTTTTGCCATTACACTCCTCCCCTCCCCTCTGGAATTCCTTATCTTCAAAGTATACTCTTTCACTTTCTAATTTGTTCTCTATATCACCATTTTCGTAATTCGTTCAAGTAGTTTCTCTTTGCTTAGATGTAGCTTTGTTGATGTTTACTTTCTTCAAGAAAACTTGTTAGCAATCATATTATCGTTTCATATAGCCTCCAGACCTATAAATCCATTTAAGCACGTCTTAGCTTATTTGATTTCCTTTTTCAGAAAGAAAAAAACATGTATTTGGCTACCTTAAGTGTGAATCTTCCTAAATTTATTGCAATCGACATAACTTGGATCGACAAATCCTGCGTTGAGGAAGGGAATTGAATTTGCCAAGGCTCAGAAAGAAAGTCTCTAAAGAAATTGGTGAGTATAGTTATCTTGTATAGTCATACCCTCAAGCTACTCGAAATTTTTTGGTATTGTGGTCGATTGAAATGCCAAATCCGATCATAATCTGATTCTAGATTTGGATTCCGATTATATGGCTCCTGATTCCTATTCTTTCTGTACAAAGTTAGGGATCTTTTTGCTGTAAATAACAATTTCATAAAAAGCTAGCTTACTTGAAATGTCTAAGTTTAAAATAACAATTTTTCTTGCTCCTGATTCCGATTCTGATAGCAACAGGGAGCCGGTCATGATCTGCGAGATGCCCTCCCGGACCCGTACAAAATCGAATAATTTTTTTGAATGCTGATCGTTACACATCTATTTTCTGTTTCAGGTAAAATTATTACCATCAAAACAATAGGTTCTTCTAGAAATGACATCGACTCAGTCCAGCAGGTCTTGATCGCATACCTGCTCATGCTGAAGGTATAAAACTCATTGGTGGAGATATAGAAAATTTATCTGATGATGAGCATGCAAATCTCTATCTTCTGAATATTGGAGAAGAGTACCTGAAGATTAATGTTGGAGGATTGATCGATGGCAGCAACTGACTAACCTGGGGAAAAATCCAAATTTCTTATGGATCCCATAAGCAACCCTCAAATATATATACAAGTCTTTTTCAAAAATCTTGAAGTGAAGTATGCAGTTGTCAACAAGTAATATGCTTTCTTCTGTTCCACGTTCAATATACTGCAAAAAGACAACATTATATCAGCTTGAGATGGATGCTTTCCGATACATTGTCCATGTGTCATGGTCCTGTTCTATTCTTGCATGTGCTTTGATGTATATAATTTCATAGAACATTTTTAAGCTCCAAGACTTCCATATTTAGAATAGTTAAAAAGACAACTAAATACTTCCCTTATAATATTTTATAATCTTCAAAAATACTCGGACATAAAAGATAAACATAGTTTCCTATAAATTTTGAACCTCGAAAGATACGTAACCTAAATAAAAGCAGTCGAGAAAAACACATGGGACTAGTTAAAAGAAGTAAATAATATTTTTTAGAGGAAGAGGGGAGAAATTGATACCTTAGAACTGCCGGATTTGATGTTAATGTTCAGAATTCACCGAGAGACAGATGGAAGAGGAAGGATGCGCAAATGACAATGTAATGATGTTTGACTATATGTTTTACAAGTGTAAAAATTATTTAGCTCTGACGATGCGTATTTGCTAATTGAAGTCTTCATTTAATAAAGCGTAAATTACACGAATGGTCCCTATGGTTTGAGGTAATTTGCGTGCTTGGTCCCTAACTTATTTTTTTAACTCGGAACGCGCTTGGTCCCTACTGTTTGTTTTTGTTACGCGATTGGTCCTCTCTTACCTAAAAACACTATTATTTAAATAGGAAAAAAATGGTGGGATAGGTAAGGTAAGGTGAGGGGGGTTGGGGTTAGGGTGTGTTTATTTAAATATTTTAAAAAATGAAGAGCAGAATAGTTTTTTATGTAAGACAGGGACCAAACGTGTAACAAAAACAAACAGTAAAGACCTTCCGAGTTAAAAAAAATAAGTTAGGGACCAAACGCGCAAGTTACCCTAAACCATAGGGATATCTGAATTGGTAAGGATATCATTAGAGATATTTGAAGAAAAAGAGGAAGCACACTAGGTGTTCGACAAAATGCTTATTTGAAATTTGGGTATATGTAACTGGAACTTTCCCCACCAACCGATACTTGGAAAATTTCTTTGAGATCATCTTCTCTCTGAAGCACCTCAAGAGCATTTGTCTAACGAAAGTTTAACAACCCCAAACCTTGATATGTGCCAATGAGGGAACCTTCCCTATCCACATCTCGTGAGGTGTTTTCGCAACCTTCTTTGTGGGAACAAGATTAAAAACGTGGGCGGCAGTGTGACATCCCCAAATTTCTCGACCATAAAAGACCGATTTAATTTATGCTTTTAAAATAAAATTAGAGTAATCTTTTTAAAAGATGTTGCGGAATTTGTCCCCAAAACAAAACATGATAAAAATTTATCAAAACATTTCTTAAAGAAATATATATTTTCATTATATATCAAAACCTCGGGATATCATGTTCCGATACAGATCAAAAGCATAAACAGTACATTATAAGCCTTCCAACAGTTATTTACAACTACTGACCTATAATCCAAAAATCTCTCATCATCATCCGACTATGCTCGGGGTCCACTACCTGTAATATAAGAAGCTGAGTGAGGTCAGGCTTGGGAGCCTGGTGAGCATATAGGGTTTTCAACCCACAAATAATAAATTTATTAATTTCATCAACCAACAATAAATTTATTTGTTATGTTTAAACATCAAAAAATTAACCCAATTTCCCATCCACATTATCTTCTTTATTCTTAAAAATCCACCCTAAGAAATCAGCTATTCCTCGTTCATTCATTCCTAAGGATTAACCTAAGAAATAAGCACGAAGTCCATCTTTGCCTATGGCGCAGCTGCCAATGTTATTTATTAGGCACAGCTGCCAACAACATCATTTATTCTCTAATTGGATATTTATTAGGCGCAGCTATCAACAACATCATTTATTCTCTAATTGGCACAGCTGCCAATGTTGTTTATTAGGCGCAGCTGCCAACAACATCATTTATTCTCTAATTGACACAGCTGCCAATGTTGTTTATTAGGCACAGCTGCCAACAACATCTATATCATCTTTCATCCCTCATTATTTATCTACCCACGTTTTACCCAACATATTTGTAGATATAAAATACATATAAAGTTTAGAATATGTATAAAACAATCTTTCATCTACTCATGTTTTACCCAACATATTTGTAGATATAAAAATACATATACAGTTTAAAACCTGTATAAAATATTCATTCATCATCCATCTCAAATAAACAAACAACATATATACACATAGCACGTATTTTATATAAAATACTTCATATATACGTGTAAGATGAAAATGACTATACACTCACCTTAGTAGCGTGACTGGATAGAATCTGGGGCGAACGCAGGAATTAGTAGTAGGGGTTGCACAATTTTTTTTCCGGTCAAAAATAATATAAAACATAAAAAAAAATTCCGGTCAAACATAATAAAAAACGTCTAATACAAAAAAAAAATTTCTGGTTAAACATAATATAACAACGATCTATTACAATTTAAATTTGTCCTCTTCGTGCAGACATCTTTTGAAACCGCTTCATTCCTTTTCATTCTCAACTTTTGCAAGTGCTTTGGTCTCGACATTACAAAGCAATGCGTCGTTCAAAAGGTCATCGCCAATTTTGTTACGCAAGTCGGTCTTCAAGAGCTTCATCTTTGAAAAACATATTTCTACACTTGCGGTCGCTACGGGTAATATCAAAGCCAACTTTATAAGCTTATAAACCAAAGGATAAAACCGATGCTTCCCCGTACTAACCATCAAACGAGAAAGGTCGGAAATTCCTTTCAAAGTAGTGAAGCGCTCATCTTTGATGCAAGAGTGATAAAATATCTCAAGTTGTCCTTCAAGGTCTATCATATCTGAATCATCAAAGTCATACTTGTATAACTTACCCAACTTCAACAACTTTGATTTGTCAAATTGTGCAAATGAATCACAAGGGCTCAAAGCACCCATGTATTCTAGTAACTGGGTGCTTGTTTCACTAAATCGATCCCGATATTCTGTAAGTTGCATATCTACCACCGTGTTGAAGATTTCAACCTCAAAATGAAGCATATTAGTCTTTGTAGTCTTACGGCTTCTCGCACCAATATACAACTCTTCAATATATAAAGTATTAATTTTGTGTGTTTGACAAAAAGAGGATACTTTTGGTAAAATGCTAGCAAACCCTGTGTTTCTAAAAGATTGCAATGCCTCCATTGTCCCTCTAACCATCGAATCGGATTCTATATTGTATAGATCATTTCTTTGAAGTTGCTTTGACAATGTACCCGTGAGGCGTAAAATGTCATACATTATATGTAAGTAAAACACGAACTCATTTGTTCCTTTTTTGAAACATCACTAGATTCATCAACTAGTAAACCAAAGACATCTTGACCATTCTCTTCACGAATACTCAAAAGTACTTCTTGTGCAAAACATTGCACAAGTTCTTTTTGAATTTTAGGGGAAATTAGTTGATTGTTTTTAGGAGCATTTTCTAAAGTATTGATGAAAATATCTTCACTAGTCTCTCGAATGGCTTTTAACACTTCAATGTTAAACCCTCTATTTTCCGAGTTAACCGACTCGTCATGACCACGAAACGGTAAACCGGTTTTCAATAAAAGTCTAACAGCAATAATAGAAACACGTAATCGAGCTTTATATTCGTGGTCCTCCGCTTCGGTTTGCCTCTTCAAGACTACATTAATAGCTTGTTTTCCCCTCATTAAAAACTCACACTTTTCTTTTGCTTTGTTGTGAAAACTATCAACACCACCCACATGAGTCCGAAATGCATCTTTTTTATTCCAAGTATCAAAACGTTGGAAAACAAATGCATCTCTCCCTCCTTTTTGTCCCATGAGGTCTCCACACACATAAAAATATAAACAATATGCACTATTCTTTTTCACACTATATTCCAACCAATCAAAGTCATCAAACCATGAAGGAACGAATCTTCTAAATCTATCACCTATTTTTTTTGGGAAACTTATGTGCCCTTACTTGACAAGGACTTTGAAGTAAATACGCTCTTCTTACTTCATCTCTTATATTTGATTTGTAACTTGTAATTTTTGGCCTATCCGTCGGGTCCTTTGGAAGATCTTTCAAGTCAACATTATCATTAGGTTGGTTAGAGCATGGTGTTTGTGGAGTTGCATTAGAAACCGAAGGGATTGATTGAGTGGTGATTGGTGTTTGTGGAGTTGCATTAGAATTAGAAATGGAAGGGATTGATTGATTGGTGATTGGTATTTGGGAACATTCTTCACCACTTTCATTAGGATTAGGTCTTTGTCTTTTGGTAAAAAAAACCACTTAGTTTAACCTATAAAAACATAACAATTACACCTAATCAAACAATGACTTCAATAAAACAAGTTGCTTTCACATAATCAAACAATAAATTCAATAAAACAAAACAATTTCACCTAATCAAACAATAAATTCAATAAAAAACATAGCAATATAACCTAAGTAAACAATATAACTTCAATAAAACAAATCAATTTCATCCAAGCCAATCAATAACTTCAAAAAAAACATATCAATTTCTAATACCTAAATGAATTGGTAAAACTTACTTGCTTCATTCTAGGGCTTTGAAGTCGATTTTGTTAACCAAGAAAGTAGAAATCGAAGGAAGTCGCTTTTGTTACTTGCTTCACCCGATTGGCCGATTGTTGAATGTTGATCGATCGAACAATGAAGCCAGGAACGATGAAGGATTGTGCGAACAGTGAACAAGAGTTCGACTCACGAGCCAAGGAACGAATTCCGGAAGTCGACTGATTCTGTAGTTGTTAATTTTTTTTTCCTTTCTTGTACCACCGATATTACATTTACTCAAGTAGGATTGGGCTATTTTTTTACAAGCAATTAGCGTAATTGCTAATTTATCCAATTAATGTTTTATTTTGGGCTTTGGGCAATTGGGCTATTAGACAATAATCGATTAAAACATTGGGCTCATTATTATTTTTTTTCGTTTGGTAATTCCCGATAGAGTGACAATTTTTTTTTTGCGTTGTTGCACAAATTTTTTTTAGTAGTTGCACGATTTTTTTACGTAGTGGCACAATAGGTAAAAATTTAAAAAAAAAACGAAAAATTTTCTACTACGTGCGCGGAAGCTTGGTGTTGCTGGTGCCACACCGGGCACCTAGCTAGGACCGCCCCTGGATAGAATTCAACTAGACACTGTTAGCAGTTAGCGATCGTCGGCTCGGGAAAATGGCTCAAAATCAGAAATATGAGACAGATGGTTGCGTTTTTGTGTAAACGGGAACATGAGGGCTGATCCTCTATTTATAGGTCAAAATTTGAGGTTCACGACGTGAATCATGCTTGTTCACGTCGTGAGTTTGATCCCGGTCATCCCCTAGGCTTGCCACGTGTCTTCTAGGTTTGATAAGTGTCAATGAACTGGTTCACGTCGTGAACCATTCTTTGTTTACGTCGGGAGTTGGTCAGACCTCGAAGTTTGTGTTCCGAACTTCAGAAATTCATATCTTTTGCATACAAACTCCATTTTTGAAGTTCTTTATATCCACCCGTAGGTGAGATTATGCTCTACAGCTTTCGTTTAGACTCCGTAGGCTAATTTTGACTTCGTTTTTAATATTATATTTTTAACAGGCCGGGACAGGAAAAGTCTGTTAAATTTTCATAACTTCTTCATCCGACGTCTGTTTTCGTCTGTCTTTTTACTGTTGTACTATTATTGACGAGACCTTCAATTCTCGTTTAGGTTGTGTTGGCTCACTCAATCTTTATTTCGAGTTTTTAGCTGTCTACTACTATACCGAATCTTAGAAAAATCATAACTTCCTCATACGAAGTCGGATTTGGACGTTCTTTTTATGGAAATTATCGGTTTAATGAATACTACGACTTTCATTTAGATCACTAAAGCTAAAAAGTAGTTTATCGAAAACTCACTTTTTACGTCATACGACGTCGTGTCGGTTTTGTCGCGAAACTTTAAGGAGTCATAACTTCTTCGTTATAACTCGGATTTCGGCGTTCTTTATATCTCCGGAATCCTTGTTTCAACCACTACAACTTTCTTCATAGATATCAGCTTTATCTAATATTTATTTTCGATGCTTAATTTTATCCTTAATCATAATAATTAAGTTTAAAGTACATAATTCATTCTTATTACTTCAAAACGAATTCCAATGGTTGACCTAGACTATTATATCATCATTAATGCTTTTAGCCCATAAACACAGGCGCTACAGGCAGTCTCTAAGGCATACCCCCAGAATGAGATTGGAAGTGAGGCTCGACTCATCATGGAACGAACTGTGTCCAACAAGGTTCGATTACGCCTCTAAGACACACCATTAAGTTGTGGTGTCCTAGGAGGTGTTAATTGTCAAACAATTCCACATTCCTTAAGGTAGTCGTGGAAATCGATACTAAGATACTCACCACCTCTATCGGATCTGAGCATCTTGATGTTCCTGCCCAATTGATTATCGACTTCATGTTTGAATTCTTTGCACTTTTCAAAGATTTCTGACTTATGCTTCATTAAGTAGATATATTCGTATCTGCAATAATCATCGGTAAAGGTCACATAAAATCGATTTGTATCCCTTGTGGTGGATCTGAAGGGCCCACACACATCCGTGTGTATGAGATCCAACAATCCCTCATCTCTTTCATAAGAACCCGTGAAAGGTGATTTTAGTCATCATTGCAAGTAAACAAGACTCGCATGTATCATCTGACCTTCAATCAAACGATTCCAACACTCCATCCTTTTTGAGTTGGGCAATGTGTTTCTTGTTGACATGTCCAAGACGATAATTCCACAAGCATGCTTTGTCTAAACCATTAGACGAATCAATTTGCAACACACTATTTCCTAAATTGTCTACAAGCATCACAGTTTCATACGCGCCATCACAAGGTAACGCTTCAAAATAAAATAAACCATTATAATAAGCATGAATATAACCATTCTCATTATCAAAAGAGTATCTAAAACCTTGTCTATTTAAACCATGAAATGAAATAATATTTCTTGTCATTTCTGACGAGTAGCAACAATTATTTCAATCTAAACATAACCCACTACTAAGCACTAAAGAATAAACACCAATCTTCGTAACATGAGACGATCTCCTATTGCCCATAATTAGGTTCATATTCCCATGCTCCACATCTACACTTCTTTTTAGTCCGTGCAAGTCAGAGCAAATGTGAAAACCACACCCTGTATCAAGAAACTACGAATTCGAATGTGATGAGTTTTTAGATAGAATAGTGTAAATACCTGCCGAGGTTGGCTTAACCTTGCCATCCTTTATGTCTTGCAAGTACTTGGGGCAGCTTCTCTTCCAATGCCCTTGTCATGACAGTAAAAGCAAGTAGCCTCCTTCGGATTAGAGGCAGGGGGAGCTTCGGAACTAGATTTGCCTTTAGGGCCATTACTTGACCGCTCGGCTTGAGACTTTCCCTTCAGTTCTGTTTTGAGGGAGCTTTCCTCTTCTTCCCTTTCCCTTGCCCTATGGCCAAGACGGGAGCAGCAGCAGTAGCAGGGAGTGAAGGCAATACTCTTTCCCTTCATCCCACTCTCGGCGGTTCTCAGCAAGCTTTGGAGTTGACTCAATGTAGTTTCCTCCTTGTTTAGATGATAAGTTATAACAAACTGATCATAACAGCTAAGTAATGAGTACAAGACTATTTCAATAGCCAATTCCTCATCGAAGTTAACATTGAGCTTCAACAGACGATCCACATAACGTTGCATGCGTTGCAAGTGGGTCGTGACAGAGTCTCTATCCTTCATCTTACTGGTTATGAGTGACTTGACTATTTTGTTGCTTTCTTGACGGGCTCGTTGATGGTACTTCTCCATCAAGTCCTTGCACATCTCATAAGGCCAATAGTCCTCATAGAACCTTTGTAGTTCGGGAGTCATAGTAACCACCATGATGCATGCCACTTTGGTAGCATCATTGTAGTGTCTCCTATATTCAACAATTTCTTCGGGAGTAGATTTAGTTTCATCAATCTCAATAACATATTCCATGTCCTCGAAACACAAGGCCATTCTGATGTTACAAATCGAATCATCAAAGTTGTAACCATCAAAAGTGACCTTCAAGCAGATGCTCAAGAGCGAGAAGTGGTTGGAGTTGTTGTTGGAGGAACCGGAAGCATTGTTTGAAGTTGACATCTAAAAATGAAAAGGGATACGATTCGATTAGATTAGAAAATCCTTAATATAACACCCAAATGACATATTAAGGCTAAGATCCAGCTAAATAATTCACAATTCATAAGAGGGATGTCGTAATCTAATTTCAAATTATTTAAAGGTGGGTAAATGACGATTTACCAATTTCACCACCACGAAAAACGAAATTTAAGTGAATTAAGTTTTAAATGAAATTCCTAGATCTTTTGAGATTCATTTAACTATTCAATGACATGTTTAATCTTGATAATGCCCTTTCCATTTGTGACTGGCATACCGAGGATCACAAACAAGGTGTGAATGACTATGCAAATTAGCTTGGTACTCTCGATGTCATTTATCACCTAATTGATGTGTCGGTTAACCATACACGCTCCATTAATCAATGATAATTTATGAGCTACCCATTGCCACCCTTTATTAGTCCATATTAGTGTGCTGGTTAACCACACATGCTCCACTATCGACTTTTATAAAGTACAATTTGCAATTTCATGGATTAGCATCAAATTCACATTTTCCTAAAGTAACTAAGATTGAGAATTTTATAAAAACATTTAGTTACTTTATATATCATTATACTTATTAATGAGAGTTTACTATCCTATCAAACCCATTCGGCTAATGACCATCCACCAATTAAGGAAGCGGTGGATGAGAGTGGACATCCATTCAACCGCCATTTTATAGGTAGTTTCTTATACCCCCTTATAGATCGGCTTCATGAATGAGGTCTACTAACGGTAAGACTGACTTTTCTTATACATATATAAATATTAACTTTTAATTTTACAATATATATAAGGGTGTATTTTAAACATTTTAAATACTAGGGTTCTTAAATTTCAAAATTTCAAAATTAAACTATTTAATTTAAATTTTAAATTTTAAAACCATAGATGTATTTTTAAAACTTTTCAAAAATATTAGGTTAAATTTTTAATAATTAAATTAACAAACTAATTTTATCTTTATCAAAAATTTAACCCAATCATGAATTCATGATAAGGATACAAAATTACTGATTAAAAAATCCAATTTTAAACAATTAAAACGAATTTAAGGTAATTATCCTAATCAATCCATGAGACAATTATGAAAACAGAAAATCTTGGATCTGACAGTGCAACTCGTCGAGTTGGGAAATTACCACATCAAGTTGCATGTTAACTCGTCGAGTTCAAGAACGAACTTGTGGAGTTTGATGAACAGAATGTCGATTTTGTTCCCTTATCCTTAGAACAATTCACAATTGCATCATATTCAATAGAAAACTAATCCTAGGCTGTGATACCACTGATGTGTTTTCAGCATAACAACAATTCATATGTGTGCATGCAACCCCAATGCTTTGGATCTAGGTTTTCGCTAATTGAACATACAAACTTGAACACAAAAGGAGAAACCCTAGGAAGTAACTACAATTTTCGAAATCTATATAAAACTAGGGTTTGGTTACATACTTTGATTATTATATTGTGATAACAATGATTCCCTTGTAGATCTTGAAGCTTGAGAACTTAGTGTCACAAGTGTAACACCTGTAATGACTCACAAACACACAATGCAAGAGAATGATACGAGAGAGGAGGAATGTGACATCCCTATTTTCACGGCCAGAAAAGACCGATTTTGTTTATGCTTTATAAAAACCAGAGTACTTCTTTTAATAAAAATCTTGCGGAATTTGTTCCTAGAAAAACATGATAAATACGTTATCAAAGCATTTCTGTAAAAATGTATTTTTATTCATTTTAAAACATTTGGGATGTCATCGTTAATACAGAAACATAAGCATAAACAGAACTTACATTCATTTACACTGGTGATCTACATCTCTTTTAAATCTCTCAGTGTAATGTAACTTCATATCGACACCTGTGATACAAATAAACTGAGTGGGTCAGGTTGGGAAACATGGTGAGTACATAGGGTTTTCAACCCACAATAATATAATTATTATGTTTAAACATCAAACAATCAACCCAATTACCCATCCCCATTATCTTCTTTACTCTTAAGGATCTACCCTAAGAATCAATTATTCCTCGTTCATTCATTCCTAAGGATCATCCTAAGGAATCGGTATGAAGTCCATCGTCACCACGGTTTAGGCACTAAGTCTGCATAGTCGCCAGGGTTTATACAACAGGCACTAAGTCCGCATAGTCGCCAGGGTTCAGGCACTAAGTCTGCATAGTCGCCAGGGTTTATACAACAGGCACTAAGTCCGCATAGTCGCCAGGGTTTTGGCACCAAGTCTGCATGATCGCGAAGGTTTAGGCACCAAGTCTGCATGATCGCCAGGGTTTAGAGTACACCGGGTGAACACATCGTTCACAACACCTACAGGTTGCGAGCCTGCTAGTGTTCCACTGGACTGTTTATAATAGTCCGTGGTTGTCATCCATACTCTGGTAGATGACGGGGCCATCATTTGGGAAAGGCTTCTCACATCGTCCACCTCTCACACTCACCTCGTGGTCTATAACACATCTCAACTCATCATCCAACTCATATTCCATCTACCCATGTTTTACCTAACATATTATGTAGATATAATTTCATATACAGTTTAAATCATATAAAACTTGTATAAAATCGTTCATCCAGCATAGATAGCAAGTATACAGATAATATGCACACATAGCACGTAATTTATATAAAATACTTCATAACTATGTGTAAGATGAAAGTAACTATGCACTCACCTGGAAGGTGGTGTCTCTGCACTCGAACAGCGCTTCGTTACTTCTTAAACCAATTTCCCTCGACAAAACCTAGTATAAATACCACTAGGGTTTAGTCTAACGTTAACCGTAACTAATTAATAGTCTATCTATTATTATTATTATATAAGCGTTAAATAACACTCAATATAACTCATAATAATAGCCCAAATAATTATTTTAAGGACCTATTAACGCTACTATAATTTTTTAAAAGTTGTATTAAAAATTGCGTAGGCGTAGCTCACTTACAACGAATTTTAAAGAAAACCGGGCTTCGCTTGGAGCAGCGTTTCCGAACCGAAAGACCCTTTTTCTCGGGACTCCGGGAGCCTCGGGGCTTCCTTCGGGTGCTAGGGGGTTTACCTAGGCTTTTAGGGGGTTAGAATGGGTTAGAGAGAGAAAGTAGTGAGAGAAAGATGTGAGAAATGAGTGAAGAAGTCGGCTGCCTTCGCTGCCTTTTTATAGCCTGCGAGGCCTCGGTACGCTGGGCGTACCTCGGACCTACGCTGGGCATAGTGCTTCGTTCGTACAACACGTGTTGCGGCTTCGGTGGGGCGACGTGGCTTGCTCTGGTCGGCGGAAGGGTAGAACGTTGGGCGTGCGAGGCTTGTACGCGAGTCGTAAACGGTACGCGGGGCGTCCGATGCGAGCGCGGGGCGTCCGAGATGCGACGTGTCAAGATACGAAGCGAGCACCATGGTCAGCAAGCGACGACCCTGATCGAGCCACGTCATCAATTTCTCAACAGATTTCGCAAATTCACTTTCCGACTTCTAAAAATCATAACTTTGGCATACGAGCTCCGTTTTCGACGTTCTTTATATCCACGCATAGGCGGGACCGTACTCTACAACTTTCGTTTAGACTCCGTCGACTAATTTTGATTTATTTTAAAAGTTATATTTTTAACAAGCCGGGACAGGATTTGTCCGTTAAAAATTCATAACTTCTTCATCCGACGTCCGCTTTCGTCTGTCTTTTTATCGTTATGCTACTATTAACGAGATCTTCGATTCTAGTTTAGGTTGTGTCGGCTAAAAACCGCTCGATCTAATATTCGAACTTCGGGCTGTACACTGCTAAGCCGAAATTTCGAAAAATCATAACTTCCTCATACGAAGTCAGATTTGGGCGTTCTTTTTATGGACGCTCTCGGTTTAACATTTTCTACGACTTTCGTTTAGATCGCTAAGGCTAAAACTCCCTCTATCGTAAATTCACTATTTACGCTTCCCGGTGTCGTGCCGGTTTTGCCGTAATACTTCGACGGGTCATAACTTCTTCGTTATAACTCGGATTTCGGCGTTCTTTATATGTACGGAAACCTTGAGACATATTCTACAACTTGGATAAGATTATTTATTATAAATAATCTTTTGTCGAAAAGTCGTTTTCGACCCCTATTATCTCTAAATTGACTAGCCCGGATCTACGAGTGTTACAAGGAAGGATATCAAATTTTCGGTTTCTGCTTCTTCTAAAGTGTGGCTGTAATCCTTAGGTTTTAGGACCCTATATATAGTGCACCAAGGATGCTATTGATAACCCTAATCTCAAATATGGTAATTATTCACCTCCTTTGATTATCCATATATGATAAGATATTTTAGAAATTCTAGAATAATCTTATACATACACATTAACTTCGTCCACCGCCTTCCCTAGGAAGGTTCTGGACCCTTTTTCTCAATGGCACTTTTAGTCCCTGCACTTTTAATTAATTCTTTTAATCCCAAAATTAATTCCAAATTAATTTCTGATTAAATATTAATTAATAATATGATTACTAATTAATATATTATTTCCATAACGTATTAATAAATCATTTATTTTAATTTATTAATCGAATTAATAAATTCTTCTTCTTCCTGAATTAATCATCCTGTCTAGTTGCAAGTGTGAAGGCAACTCAAAAGGACCATGTCACTATCAATTTAAGTACACGCCAACTATAGTTATGGGCTTAGACACCTAATCCAACAATATTATCCTCAGATTGTGTGTTGATGACATGTTGGTAGTTGGATCAAGCATACATGACTTCAAAAAATTGAAGAAGTAGTATTTCAAAAAGTTCAAGATAAAGGACTTAGGAGCTACCAATGATATTCTATGCATGAGCATAGTCAAAGACAAAGTTGTCGGTGTTCTAAAACTCAGGAAAGTCATAGAGAAATTATGCATGACAAATGTTAAGGCCAAAAGCACACGTTTGGGGAGTCTTCTGATATTCACAAAGAAGCAATCCCAATGCAAACAAATAAAAAATGAATAAAGTTCCTTATGTCACAATAGTTGGCAGTTTGATGTATGTTAAGGCCAAAAGCACACGATTTGTTAGTTGATTCATGTCAAATGTAAGAAAGCATCGGGAAGGAGTCAAGTGGTGACTACGCTACTTGAAAGACACTTTTTTGATTGCTTTATATTTCAATATAAAGAATGCAGATGTAGATTTTGGGAGGTTGGGTAGATTCAGGTAAAATAACACAATATATGGGTTCACAATTGTGGGTACATCCATCAGCCAAATGTCCAAATTACAAAAGATTGTTGCTCTATCGTTCATAAAAGTATAATATATGGCAATTATAGAAGCTGCCACATAGCTTATATGGTAATTTATATGGTTCAAGAACTCCGAATCAAAGTTGGGCGAGAAACAATATAACTATGTCCTACATTGTGATAACCAAAATGCAGTTCACATGGAGAGGAATCTAGAGTGTCATAGCATTCTGATAACCAAAGTGCAGTTTGCCGGTTGTGGAGTAGTTAGTTTTCTAGAAAAGCCAAGGCCATTGAAAGGTTTTCTGAAATATGACTAAATGGTAAAACTCAACATGTCATTTTTATTTTTTTAAGTGCGACATAATCAAATAAATCTAAAATTTTATTGTAGATAGTAATGATGGTCTGATTAATAAAAAAACATCAAACTCAACATGTCATTAAATATCACTTTGGTTGCTACAGTTACCAATATATAGTAACATTTATGCAATTTGTCCACTATTTTATTATTCAAGCTCAAAATACACCCATTATTTGTTTGAGTTTCTTACCCTTATGTAACGGTCACTCTTGTAGATAGTAATAATGGTCTGATTAATAAAAAAAACATCAAATGGTGTCGTTTCATTAGAAAATTTTAAATATCACTTTGGTTGCTACGGTTACCAAAATATAGTAACATTTATGTAATTTGTCCACTATTTTATTATTCAATCTCAAAATACATGCACCCATTATTTGTTTGAGTTTCTTACCGTTAGGCAACGGTCACTCTTGTAATTAATTCAAATTGAAATAAGACTATGAAGAATATGACAGTTTTGTAACGGTCTAAAAAGTAAAAACTACATATTTATAGTAACAAATTCTTGGTCAATCTGCATTCTTTTGCCATTACACTCCTCCCCTCCCCTCTTGACTTCCTTCTCTTCAAAGTATACTCTTTCACTTTCTAATTTGTTCTCTACATCATCATTTTCGTAATTCCTTCAAGTAGTTTTTCTTTGCTTAGATGTAGCTTTGTTGATGATTACTTTCTTCAAGACAACTTGTTAGCAATCATATTATCGTCTCATATAGCCTCCAGACCTATAAATCCATTTAAGCTTGTCTTAGCTTATTTGATTTCCTTTTTCAGAAAAAAAAACATGTATATTGCTGCCTTAAGTGTAAATCTTCCTATATTTGTTGCTATCAACATAACTTCGATTGACAAATCCTTCGTTGAGGAAATGAATTGAATTTGCCAGGGCTCAGAAAGTCTCTAAAGAAATTTGTGAGTATGTTATCTTGTATAGTCATCCCCATGATAACCTCAATCTACTCGAATTTTTTTGGTATTGTGGTCGATTGAAATGCCAAAGCCGACCATAATCTGATTCTAGACTTGGATTTCCATTACATGGCTCCTGATTCTGATTGTGATAGCAACAGTGAGCCGGTCGTGATCTGAGAGATGCCTTCCCGGACCCATACAAAAACTACTCCCTGAGTAGAAAGTTTCACATATGGGTCCTCCAAGAACACCAACAGCTTCACCCATGAATACCTCATGCATGTACAAATCGAATAATTTTTTTCAATGCTGATCGTTACACGTCTATTTTCCGTTTCAGGTAAAATCATATTTGGTTCTTCTATAAATGACATCGACTCAGTCCAGCAGGTCTCGATAGCATACCTGCTCGTGTTGAAGTTATAAAAGTCGTTGGTGGAGATATAGAAAATATATCTGATGATGAGCATGCAAATCTCGATCACCTGAATATAGGAGAAGAGTACCTGGAGATTAATGTTGGAGGCCTGATCGATGGCAGCAACTGACTAACCTGGGGAAAAATCCAAATTTCTTACCTTAAAACGAAACAGAGAATGGTTGTTGGCCACACAACTCTTTAAACTGCTCCTCACAGAACTTCAAATATCTCTAATGGATTTTCAGAGTTCTCATATGCATGCTAAACACACCGGCCATACTGAGATCATTATCTTCAGAGTTTGCTAACGCAACAGTAAATTGAAGTTTCTCACTGATTTCTGTTTATTTTCCTAAACAAGAGAACACCTTACAGAAGTGAGGCTTTTCCATCAACTTTCTAAAGAGTGAAGCTACTGCAGGTTCTAGATGAGTACTCTTCAAGTCTTTTTCAAAAATCTTGAAGTGAAGTATGCAGTTCTCAACAAGTAATATTGTTGAAAGTTAATCTAGACTTAGGGTTATTTTGGTAATTATGTTGTAGTAGTTAATTTTGGTTAAAATTAGTTATTATAAGTTAGTTATTTCTGGAAAGTTAGTTAGTTATATGGAAGTTATTAACGATCAAAGTGAAGGGGTGCAATGGTTGTAAAAGGGTTGCATCTGTTGGTATGTATGTGTATAAATACCTTCAAACATGTAAATTGTATTAATGTTGTTGATATTGTGATTAATAAAAATTCTGTTTTGACGGCACTCATTCTCTCTTCATGTTTCAATGCCTATCTCCAACAAAGTGGTATCAGAGCCTTTGGTTCAAGAATGAAAGATGAAGAAAATGGAGAAAGCATTGAAGAAGAAGAGGATGGCGTAGAAGATGTGGAGGAGATGGAATATGGTTGTGGTATAGGACCGGTGGTGGTATACTTGTTGTTTCTACCCCTGATGATGGGACTGATGGCACCATCTTCGCTCCGTGTGCTGGATTGATCACATGTGCGTTTGAAGTCGAAGTAGTTCCGATCCAGATGAAAAGATTCTAGGGTTGATGATGATGATGATGGTGATAGATGGTTCTATAAAGGAACAAAAGATTGATGAAATGATTTTTGTTCATGTGTGGTGTATGATGCATGCCAAGTGAAAAGATCTTGCTATGAATATGTATGGAGGAAAGGAGAATTAAAGAAGATGAAGTCTAATCCACTACAAGTTGTTGTTTCTGTGTTTGATCTAGATGAAAAGATTTTGGGTTTGTGATGATGTTGTTTTTGGATGGTTCTGAAAAGGACCCAAAGATTGATGAAGGTTTGGTGACATCACGAGAGGAAAACATAAATGAAAGATGGAAAATATCGGTCATTGACGAAAAGAGGTGATCGAATGGTTGAAGAAACGATGAGTGTAAAGAATCCTAATGAAGGTAGTGATATTTTAGAGAAATCTGTAGAGGGACTGTGAAAGATTATCAATAAAGGACACAAAAGATATGGAGCATGTACTTGGTTATGGATTTTTTTCAATCCAATTTCGTGTATAGTCAAACAAAGGAGGCATGCTCAGAAATCATAAGCCACGAGAGGCCCTATATTTGTACTATATTCTAAAAAAACAAAAAAAAGCCACAAGAACCAAAGGACAAAAGGTGTTAAAGTGTTGTCCAGTAAAAGCATGAAAGCAACAGTAACAAAAGTTTGGTTATTTCCATGAGGGTGCTCTTGGAATCATCAAATCGACTGCAAGGAAAATAGAAAAGGCCAAGAGTGAATCAAGTCTAGATTAAGGGGGAGTGTTGAAAGTTAATCTAGACTTAGGGTTATTTTGGTAATTATGTTGTAGTAGTTAATTTTGGTTAAAATTAGTTATTATAAGTTAGTTATTTCTGGAAAGTTAGTTAGTTATATGGAAGTTATTAACGATCAAAGTGAAGGGGTGCAATGGTTGTAAAAGGGTTGCATTTGTTGGTCTGTGTGTGTATAAATACCTTCAAACATGTAAATTGTATTAATGGTGTTGATATTGTGATTTATAAAAATTCTGTTTTGACGGCACTCATTCTCTCTTCATGTTTCAATGCCTTTCTCCAACAAATATGCTTTCTTCTGTTCCACGATCAATATACTGCAAAAAGAGAACATTATATCAGCTTGAGATGGATGCTTTCCGATACATTGTCAATGTGTCATGGTCCTGTTCTATTCTTCCATGTGCTTTGATGTATATAATTTCATAGAACATTTTAAAGCTCCAAGACTTCCATATTTAGAACATTTTAAAAAGACAACTAATTATACAAAAGAATTATTATATATCCTGATATTAATAAGTAACAAGTATAATAAATACAACCTTTACATATTTCTAGGACCATGGAACCTGAACCAAGTGCCTAATGTTAAACACAAAGGAAAAAAACAAACTTGTTGACTTAGATGATGGCGATGACGATGGGAGGGAGATGATATTGGTTTCCATGAGACAACAGTGGTTGAAGATAAGGATGATGTGCACTTTACCCATGAAATTTAGCTTTTGATTCAAACACTATAAGTCTTTTTGTCATTTGCTTTGTTACTAAATCGCTAGTTATTTTTTGATACTTTATGTCGGATATGATTCCTAGTTTTCAAATTTGTAACATATTAGTAAATGTATTTAAATAGTTGGCTTATATTTTGTTTATACATGAAGTTATAATATATAACTTTATATATATAATTTTTAGTCTCACGACTCTTATGTGTTGAGTCACGAGTTAAAATTTTGGAATTCGAGTCACAAGATAAGTCATGAGTTGACAACTATGTCTGAAAGCATTGTTGTTCAAGTCTTTACGTATCTCTTCATGTATATGCTCCTTAATTGTTAAGTTATTTTCGCTTACAGAAACAGTAGAAAACATAAGGTTGGATTCATGAGATTTGGCTAGATGGGCATTTGGTAAATCCAAATTTATCCCAAATAAACTGTTGATAGTTTCCTAACTGCGATTTCTCTATGTCTTCACTCAAATGCTTGGTTGGAATATGAGGCATGTTATGACCAGTTTGGTAGAGTGCTTGATGGGAGACCCTTCATCAACTTCTCCTCAGTTGCTTCCATGTTAAACCAATGCATCAACTTGGTAGATGTGATGTTAGTTTCTCATCCACCATGATGCTTTTGCTGGGTGGCCTAAAGTGAAGTGGAGATGAAGAATGTGGGAGGAATTAATTTCAGAAGATTCATGCATGGATAACAAATCTTTTAGATGATACATAAATAAATATACTCAAGAAATGATCGTAATAGTTAGTGTCGAGTTAAAAATCTAAGCATACACAAGCTCAGTAATAAAGAAGCTTCAAAAGGTTTGATTAACTTCTACAAATTGCAAGAGCAAGACATAGCACAATTAGGCATACACTCGAGTGATAGTTAGATTCGATATGACAATTTTTTTTATCACTTTATATATATTAATCAATCAATGTTACAACGCTACATGTCATATAAAACATACACAAACCCTAACTTCATACAAAAC
Organism: Lactuca virosa; assembly: GCF_052849685.1. Lineage (NCBI taxonomy): Eukaryota > Viridiplantae > Streptophyta > Magnoliopsida > Asterales > Asteraceae > Lactuca > Lactuca virosa. The sequence goes on along the minus strand of NC_136430.1, from coordinate 216,777,154 downwards.
TGTTGAGTTCGGTTCATTCCCACTAATCTCTCTGATCATATCAGGTACCTCTCTCTCCATCTTCTGAATTCTCCTAGACTTCAATGCACATTTCGGTGGTTGACTTTTAAGTGTTTTGTGCTCTAAGTCGAAAAATGTGATGATGTTTCATTATATGTTTTACAAGTGTAGAAATTATTTAGCTTTGATGATGTGTATTTGTTAATGGAAGTCGTCATTTAATAAATGCACTTTTTTGTTTCTCCGTTTGTTATGACTTGAATTGGTAATGCTATTATTAAAGAAATTTGAAGAAAAAGAGGCAGCACACCAGCTGTTCGATTAAATTCCTATTTAAAATATGGGTATTTGTAACTTGGAACTTGTGAAGATTAAAGAAAACTCTCTATGTCAATACAGGAGAGTTATGTGAAATATATATAGGTAAATAAATTACATGTACACCCCTCTAACTAATGAATAAATACATAATAGTAGAACAACTATATTTGTCTAATATCCCCCTTCAAGCGTGGCGGTCCAAGGCGTAGCATGTGACGAAACTGCTCAAACTGTTGTCGTGGAAGACTCTTAGTAAAAATGTCCGCTACCTGAAGCTTGGTAGGAACAAACATGGTAACGAGTTTCCCGGATACAACGAGCTCACGAACAAAATGATAGTCAAGATCGATATGTTTGGTGCGCTTGTGAGACAGTGGCTTTTGTGTGATAAATAAGGCACTCTGATTATCACACAAGATGGTCGGACGGCCAGTGGGAAGAAAGTGAAGCTCACACAACAAGTGAGTAATCCATATGAGTTCAGCAGCGGTGTTAGCCATGGCTCGATATTCAGATTCACAACTGGAGCGAGAGACCGTAGGCTGCTTGTTGGCGCTCCAGGATACAAGATTACCCTAGGAAGATCGAGTGCCCATAGGTGGATCATCGCGTATCCAAACAACGAGCCCAATCTGCATCAGAATAACCAACAAGGGTCGTGAATGTGGGTCTCAAAAAAGTAACACCATAGGAGAGGGTGCCCTTAACATATCGGATAAGCCGCTTGACCGCCGATAGTGATCAATAGTAGGAGCCTGAAGAAACTGACTAACCTGATTAACGGCATAAGAAATATCAGGACGGGTGATGGTCAAATATTGCAAAGCCCCAACAAGAGATCGATAATGGGTCGGATCCTCATAAGGTGTGCTAGATGCAACAAAAGAGACACTCGGGGATAGATGGCTCGCCACAGGCTTCGACTCAAGTAGGCCAGCACGGGAAACAATATCATGAGCATACTTGGACTGACTAAGAAATAACCCGGACGAAAAACGGTTGGCTTCTAAACCAAGAAAGTAGTTGAGGTGACTGAGATCCTTGATCTTGAATTCGGTGTGAAGCTTGGAGATAAAAGAGCGAATAACAGCCGAGTCGGAGCCTATGAGGATAAGGTCATCCACATATATGAGTAAGTATAAGATACAAGCACCACGTTGAAACACAAACAAAGAAGGATCCGCATGACTGCAAGTGAACCCATTTGCCACAAGAAAGGAGCTCAAGCAATGAAACCATGCCCTAGGCGCTTGTTTGAGGCCATAAATTGCCTTGTTAAGCTTGCAAACATGATTAGAGAAGCGAGGATCCTCGAACCCGGGTGGTTGCCGCATATACACCGTATCGGACAAGTGACCATGAAGAAAGGCGTTGTTGACATCAAGCTGGTGGAGATTCCAGTTATTAATAACAACAAGAGTCAAGACAATCCTGACTATCGCCGCCTTCACCACCAGGCTAAAAGTATGAGAAAAGTCGAGACCGAGAATTTGACTAAAACCTTGAGCAACAAGGCGTGCTTTATGTCGATCAATAGAGCCATCGGCTAATTACTTGGTCCGAAAACGCCAACGACACCCCACCACATTCGTGTTAGCAGGACGGGGAACAAAAGACCAAGTGTGATTTCGTGAAAGTGCATGCATTTCGGAGCGCATGGCGTCAACCCATTTGGAATCTCAGTATGCGTTGTCGGGTTCTGATTCCATGTGAAGATTAAAGAAAACTCTCTGTGTCAATACAGGAGAGTTATGTGAAATATATATAGGTAAATAAATTACATGTACACCCCTCTAACTAATGAATAAATACATAATAGTACAACAACTATATTTGTCTGATAGAACTTTCCGCACCAATCGAAACCTGGACAATTTCATTGAGATCATCTTCTCTCTGAAGCACCTCAAGAACCTGAACAGCCAATAAACCTATCATACTAAAACAAAACAAAAAAATACCATTCTTCAAGTGTAACCTGATGAAACAATGTATGATTTTCTACATAAAGGGCTTGCTTTTTCAAGAAAATGTTGAAACCATTCTTCAAGTCTCTAAAAAGTCTTTTCAACATGATGCAGAGATTGCGTGGGGTATATTAGGAAAATTCGTGTTCTATCTATGTAGAAAAGGTAGAATTTGAATTAATCATCTTTCTTGATATTTATCAATCTTTACTATTCTTTTTGCTTTTTTAATGATTGGTTCTTTATTTATCTATTTACTTTTAGGCTGTTAACAATGATTTCGTTTCTTGCTTCATATATGAACGGGCTTAGCAAGTTCTTATAGGTATGTTCATCTACATGGATCATGTTTTTTTATGTTCGGTATAGTCAATATTTAGATCTCATTATAGTCAATATTTAGATCTCATTCTTTGGATATTTCATTTTCATACGTGGTGATATGGTCCCTTCATTAAATTTTTGACCATACTAGACTTGCGAGAATTCTATGTCACTAAGCCGGGGGCAATTTTGCTTTTTGGAAGGAGCATCAGATAAGGCAACAACGAAAAGAAAGACTGATTTCTGTAAAGAAGACTCTCAAAGTCAGGGGCTATTTTAGTATGTATTAGCAAGAAATAAGTTGGTTGAGAATCTTGGCTTTTGGAAGTAAGTTAGATATTTACATTAAAGGGCATTACTTTCTGCTGAGGTGCTAGTTCGTCTAGCTCGATTTCTTTTATTGATTAAACCATGTTAAATCCTTGTGTTCTTTTTTTTTCTTTGCATTTTTAATTGTAGTGTTATCGTTTTTGTGTGTTTATTGAAGCCCTTACTCTTAACAACTAGTATCAACGCTATGGCTAATGAAGGAAAATTATTATAAACTTGAAGCAATAAAGCCCAAGGATTGGGATTTATTGGGTTAGAAAGTTCTTCGTGTGGTCATATATGTTGTCAAAGAAGGTAACTTACATTTTCATCAACGAGAAAAGAATGACTTGGTCTAATCAAGGCATTATTTGACATGAACAAGAAAGCCACAACGAATAATAATTGTTTTCTTAATACGACAGTTGGTAAATAATATTTATATTGATATTTATTGAGATTAAATTTGAAAATTAAGTCTATGAATTTTGTTATTATCATCTTTTCTTGGAAGCTAGTTTGGAATAGTCACAACAATTAGCAATTCGTTAGGAACTACTAAGCTTACTTTTTGAAGGAATTCTTATTTGATCCTTGGTGAGGATATTCGCAGAAGTAACACAAAGTAAAGTTGAATTTTTTTTTTGAATATAGAAGACAAGGGTAGAAAATCCAACATAGGTGGTAATGGTAGAGGAGGTTAGAAATTATGGAAGAGAGGGCAGTCCCAGAATCAAAAAGAGATTGCAAAGACAATGGTCCTTTCAGAAATCAGTGCTCAAAATCTTCGGTAAAAAAAGGCAAGAATGGAGTGAATGTAGTAACGACTTTGATGATGCCCTATTTTGTTCTGTTGAAAGTTCGATTGAATCATGGATCATTTATTCAAATGCATCATTTGATGCAAGCCATCGCAGAAAAGTAATGCAGATTTTTAAGCATTACAATGGAAAAGGTGAGGCTAGAAGATAACATGACTCTCAATATAATGGGTGTTGGGGATTTAATCCTCAGGACTACATTAGGTACATAATGGAAGAGAAGATGTTGGTTTCGACTAACAATATTACTAGATGGGTGAGATTGGTGCCGATAAAGATTAACATCTTTGGTTGGAGATTAAATCTTGATTGTCTTCCGACTCGATCTAATCTAACTAGGAAGGGTATTGACATTCCTAATATTATGTGTTCCCTTTGCGACAATGGTTTGGAATCAGCTTCACATATTTTTTTCTCTTGTCACATAGCCTTGAATTTGATCTCTCAGGTGTTAAGGTGGTGGGATATCCCGATCCCGATTCTTATGTCCTATACGGAATGGTTGTCCTGGTTTGATGCTTTACGGATAAGGAAGCAGGCTAAGGAGGTCATAGAAGGTGTTTTTTTGGTGACTTGGTGGTATATTTGGCGTTTTCAGAATGATTTGTTGTTTGGCAGACATAGCCAAAAGAAATCTACTTTGTTTGATTCCATTGTTTCTCAGTCGTTTTTTTGGTGTAGTAATAGACGTAGGACCTCGATTAATTGGGGAAGATGGTTGCAAAACCCTATGGATGCTATTTTGTAATTGTTCTTTTTTTCTAGCTTTTTGCTAGTTTTATCGAATCTTTTGCCGTTCAAAAAAAATGGTACATAATGGAGATTGAAGAATATTATATACAAGTATATATTTTGGAAATACATAGGAAGTTGATATCCATAGGATAGTTGGATGAAGAAGATCACGGTCTTGAGATTTCGACAATCTCAAGTGAAAAGTAACAAAAAGGAAACTAGTAGTTGCTCAAGGATAGAAGCAGAGAACATTGTATATAGTTGTAGTTTCTAAATTTAGGCAAATGCGGACCGAGATATACAAGTGTTTATTCTATGGAAACAAAGACTTGGACATATGAGTGAGAAAAGGATGAACATGTTCGATTCAAAATGTAGAATTCACTGATTCGAAGAGTATGACAGTTGAATTTTGTGAGTCATGTGTTTTTGGCAAACAAAATAAGGTTACCTTTGTTAATATTAGGAAGTTACAACTACTTCAATCTTATGTATATGTTCCTACATCAATCTCTTCAATAGCAGGATCTCCGTACATAAATCTAAAGTTTTTAGAACCTTTAAAAAGTTGAAGGCTGTTCTGGAAAATGAAACAAATATGAAGATCAAGTGTTTAAAGTCAGAGGGAGATTACAATAACAATGACTTTCTTTATTGGGTAAATTACACGAATGGTCCCTCAGGTTCGGGGTAGCCTAACTTTTCTTTTTAAATCGAAGAGTTCCTTAAACTTTATTTTTTTTGCGTAATTTGTCCCTACTCAACATTAAAAGACATTTCTACCCTTATGGATTTTATATTCAGATTTGTGTATTATTTATTTGTTTTTATAATTTTATACGACTATATGGGCCCATGGTTACCCCCTCCCCTTATACTTACCTGTTCACCCTCTCTACCTTCTAAGCTCCCGGATCATCTTCTCTGGTGGTTGGAATCTTGACTGGTTTATTTTTATTAACACAGTTATAAAACTAGTAGTAAGAGTCTTGATTACAAAGTTATTTTCCCGTCGTCTTCCCATTAAATTCTAGACCTAAAAACATGTAAACCCATTAAAATCCCAGACCAAACAACATTAATCTCCGAATTTGTGTTCCTCTGTGAATTGTTTTTTTTTCGAATTGGCAGAAAAATCTACCATAAATAGAAGAATAACAAAGACCCGTATTAGAACCTATGTGCAAGTACATTAATTCACAGTGAATTCGTTTTTTCTCTACCATCGCTGCTTGAATTTTCATTTAAAAAAAAACAATGGTGAAAACGAAGACCCACCTGTAAAAACTGAAGACCCCCACCCCCTTATGAGTTCTAAAATCTCTCCTCTCTGTGGAATGTTCATCATTATCTCAATGGCAAACACCGTAACTATCAGAACAATCATCATCCACGTTTATATTTTCACACAGGCGTAACACAAACACCCAAAGTCTGGCAAAGAAAACCTAACCACCACAAGATGCGATTCTAACAGAGTTTGGCCTAAATTGATCCACATCGATTCCCTAGAGTTATAACAAAGTTCGATATTGATTTCGTATACACTTTTTTTCTTGTTTAAAATATGTTTTCTTAGATGGGGTTCGTATTCATCTATATTTGAAATGATACAATTTTCATCTACCACCATGTTGATCTCGGTTTTGTATTTATGTATATCAAAAATGAAACAATTTTGAGAGAGGTGGTCAGAGAATATGATAGGACCAAGATAGACTAAAAAAGGAGATGAAAGGGGACATGTAAGAAACGGAGGCCAAAACAAGGAGACATGGTGGGAGGGCGGACGAAGCAGTCAGAGGTGGGAGTGGCTATTGATAGGATGTGTCACAGAGAAGGTGTCTGAGAACTAGAAGAGATGAACGGAGATGGTATTGGTGGTGAAGGTGTGGCGAGGGGCTACGAGCGGTTGGAGAAAACGATGAAGAGGGGAACAACTACGTTTAAGATATTTTCTCATTTTATTGATATTTAAATAATTTACACTAATTAATATAATAATATAGGAATATATATATATATATATATATATATATATATATATATATATATATATATATATATATATATATATATATATATATATACTAGTTGTGTACCCGCGCAATGCGGCGGTGGCGAATGGATTGTTTCGACAATTAGTTCATTAGGCGAATATTTTTTTCTACAATTAATTTCCTTTTTTCGGAAACATGGCATGTTACAAAAAAAACACATATTTTACGTTATTTTGGAAAATAATTTCCTTAAGGGTTCTGATTTTTCGATTTTTGATTTTAGGCCTAGAGTTTGACCAAAATTAGTGGTGTGATCGTAGGTGGAGAATTCATTAATGAGATGGTATGGTGTACGATGAAAGTTGTTAGAAAATGGTAGTTATACTCTTTTATACATATCTTTCGATGGTTATTTTTTTATCGATTAATTGGTAACATGTTTCGGTTGTCCACTATCCAATCTCTAAAGTATGATGTGATTAATTTAATTGGATTCGACCGAACCGAACCACATTTAGAAAATCAAGAAACCCACATCAAGTGCAAAATGGTTAAAAAAACGTATATACAGCAAGGCGCCAAGAAAATATCAGGGAATTGCTCTGCAAGTAACTCGAGATGTTCTTAAAGCACCATACAATTAGAAAAGATAGCAAAAAAAGATTTAATCTTTGAAGCGTAGTTCTAATCACCACACAATAGCAATGTACTTAAGAAGAGCGCCCAACAATAGCAACAAACTTAACCGACTTAAGCAACAACTCCTGATATGATTCTTGGTTTTGTCTACCACCATATTCTTGAACTCCAGAGCTTGACATTGCCATCCCTTTTAGATTACTAACTTTAGTTTTCATCATATTTCACTTTTAGACACCTACAAAAGCATGTTGTGATCAAATAAATGAGTAGTTACAGGGTTGTATGAATTAATTTTGTTTTTGTGGCCATTTAATATGCTTAAAAATAGTTCACCCTTTTACCCTACCATCATTGGTCCTTTACATCAAAAACCAAAAAACATACAAATGAATAGAAAGAAAATGATTTGCTTACTCGGATGGTTTTTTTGTCATGGACGCACAACATGGAAGGGAAAAAAGAATATATTTGTGAAAAAATGGATTTGAAGCTCTAAATCCACACAAAGTAATTCGAAAGAGCATGGGAATACACAAATGACATTAATTCTTAGTTAAAAGTGGTTCTTATGATTCCTAACATTTAGTTGTTCTTGAAGATAAAGACACAACTTATAACTAAGAACTTACAATTATTCACCCAACAAACACATTATTTCATCTTCTTTGGAACTACTTAATTTTTTTTATCGGCTATTTAACAAATGTGTAGATACAATATAATCTTGTTTCATTGTGACAGACTATATTGAGATCTTTTTGACGCAAAGTGATGTTCAAATCCTGGCACCACTCAGCCCTTGTGGCCATGGAGGTTCGCCTGCAGTGACTCCAGGGCATGAGGCAAAGCCTCATGTTTGCAGCGAGGGATTAGTCGGTGCGCGAAAGCTGGCCCGGAAACCCTCGTTAGGGAAGTTCCCTTTCCAAAAAAAAAGTGTATTATGAGTCTTCCACGGTACACAATGACTATATTACAAAAAATTATCAAGAAATTAAAAAAAAAACACGAATTAGACCCAAAAGTGGATAAAATGGATGAAGTAACAATCTACTAATTACTACCAAGTAATAATAAAGAATAAACAAATGAATATTTAAGAAAGCTAACTTTAATATGTATTTTCGTTATGAATAAACAATGAGGAATTAATTTTTATTTTAACAAATTCTAACAACATTCTTATTAGAATACCGATGAATAACAATCAAATCCATTATTCCCATTAACAAAGTTTGGCATGTAATATTGCGTTTCAACAAAGACAAAAGGAATAAAAAAACTACAAATGCAACTATAACATATAATCGATCAAATAGTACACATAGGGTAAAAACTTAGAATTACAAAAGGATAAAAACTCAAAATTAAAGATATACTAAACATTACAAACTTTGACTCTAAATACTCTAACTTCAAAATCAAATCTTCCATAACCAAAACTTGAAGCAGGATCTTTGACACGTCCTCTTACTTATATATTTGTTATCGTTAGGTTTGCTATCTTTTATTATCAAAGATGGAGAGTGAACTTAGCCAATAAAAACTTGTGGTTCATGAACTTCCAAGTTTTTTTACCTGAAGGAAATACTTTGAGTGTCTGCCACTGTATACAAGTTGTGACATCTGCATAAAAAGAAACCATTCCAAATTTAGCACATCAACCTAGATTAGAAATTAGAATAATGGTAACTACAATAACGTAGTCTGAAATCCATCTATTCCCAACTTGAATATCATAAATGCGTAGAAGCATGCCAACAATAATAAATACCACGATATTTAGAGGATTAGGTAATAGCAACTAAAGCCTAACAAATGAAAGAGACTAACAACTATGCCAAACTCGAAACAACCACAAGCAGCCCAGAGAGGAACACCTCAATCTTCAAAACAGCAGGAGGAGATATTCAAACCCATAAGAGGTAATCTCTGAACACCCAAGTCCAGAAATAAAAAACCAACTTTAACATATAAAAGTTGGACATTACCTTAACATTTTTATTCTGACATGCTTCGAACCCTATAGTCAACTGCCTAAAACAGAAAAATAAAAAGATTACCATTGGTTAATCATATCAGATATAGCATTTGAATCATCTATACTAAGCCAACTAACTTAAATTTTTAAGAAACATACAATCTATTTACATTAATGAAATGAAAGAGCACACCACAGCCTAGATAAATCAACAACATGAGATAATGCCACAAATGACAATGAACGTGGTTTACAGGTTTTCTTCCACAAACAAGCACTTTAGATGCCACAAAGACTTCTAGAAGATGAATACTCAAATTTGGCAATACACACTTGGAAGGTGCCTGTCAATGGACCAATTAGTTTTAGTTAATGAAAGGCTAAATATTATAATTACAAACCAGAAAATAAATGAACTCCATATCAGCATACATCCCTCTTCGTCTTAGCATATTTTGACAAAACTGGAATAGAAATAACATCTTCTGCTTTACTCATGTACACTATTCCACTCCCAAAGAACTATCATTGCCCTATTTAAAAGAAAAAAGAGAAAAGTTGTCTTCATTAAAGCTCTTTAAATCATAAAAGATTTTTAGAAGCCATGATCATACATGAGAAAGTTAGAATATCATAAAAGAAAATAGATTTATTATAAATGGGCAGCAACCAATCTTTAGTGTTGTTCAACAAGTCAATAAAATACTCTTTTAGCAAAATAAACTGATGTTAAGACCTAATAACAAAATATACAATATAGACACATACCTGCTTTACATACAACAAGACGGGTTCTCCTTACCTTGCACTCGTCCTTTGGTAGTATAATGTAGGATCCTTTTGTTAATAAGGTCTTATACATAGTTAAGCACCCATCTCATGACCTGTAAACACACATACACAATTAGAGAGAAGGTACTTTAACAACTGCCAATCAGTACTTCCTTACACAAGACCTCATCATAACACATTGACAACCATGACAACCATGAAAAGCATAATCAGATGCAGTAGCTGAAGTATCAGATAAAAATAATGAACTCATAGAGATGAATAAGATTACCAAATGAAACATAATTACATCCACCAGCTGAAGCATCTGCTAAAAATACATTTAATGACTATGTAAAGCTTCAAAATTTCTCCTGAAAGTACCTGTAGATTTAACAAAAAGAAAATTAATTAGATTACACAACTGAGACTTTCTTAATATTGTACAACATGGCCATAAAAAAAATCTATTTCATTTGAACCAGGGGCGGCAAGAGAAAGAAAATGTGTAAAAAAGAGGGAAGTTATCACTTTACAACCTTTTTGAAGTTTAGGGACCAAGAAGTTAAGTCTTAGTGTTTGAAAGAATAAAGCATAATGGCAGAACAAATCTATTATGGGAAAGTATGGTTCGTTAGGTAGGAGTTCATAGCCTTTTGAAGGTGGATGGGTTTATGGAAAGTTGGTGTTCTCTTTGGCATTTTATCAAACACTTCATGGGCGATCAGGTAGGATTTCATAACAATCATTTTGTTGCTTGACACCCAATTCTCCAATAGGAATACACTTCAAAACAATCACAACTGTCAACTGGAATTCCTACAAAATTAAGATGTTGATAACATCCAAGGAGTATATACTTGTGAATTAATACACTTACAAAACTACTTGAGTTGTTGTTTCTTGATGTTTTTGCATTTCCAAAAGCCTCCAAAATTGGATTAGTTTTAATTATCTCATATTCTCTTCCACTACCACCTCCAACACAAGCCAAATATTGCATTGCTATATTTGTTGTTTTAGTTCTTCTAACTCCACTTTCACCGCTACACAAAAAAAGTTTATGAAGTTGGTCCTGCATTGGACTATAATTCAAAGAAACAAACATTACATGAATTAAATAATCCAAGCTTCAATAGTTATGAAAAATCAATAAAATACTTACATAGATCATGTATCTATCATATATGTATTGAAACCATGACTGGAGCTTCTGAATGAAAATGAAGAATTTAGCCAATTAGGTCATTTATCTGACTGAATTCATCGAGGCAGTATTGCCCCATTTGGTTTGACCCCATGAAGAAAGAACAGGTCCTTGAGGAGAAACTGAGAGATTAACATCTTCATCATCCATCGAAGTTCTATTATCCATGAACAAAGTTGATATGTGACCGTATGGTGATCCATGAACAAAGTTGATATGTGACCATATCATAAATCATTATCAACAATCTGATAAGTGTTACCATTTTTGAGTACTCTAATCAGTTTGAACAATAGAAAAACACAAAAAAAAATCGCACTTGAGAGTAATGTAAAGTAAAGAAGAAGCACCTGAGAGTTGAGATACCAAAATTCCATTTCTCGTGGTGTGGTTCGTCACCATAATAATTGTTCAAGGGTAGAGAGAGAGAGAGAGAGAGAGAGAGAGATCATACATAGCTTCGGTGTTCGAAGGCAGCAACGATGGTAGAGACTCTTGGTGGTTGAAAGGGAGAACCCTAACTATTCCGTTTAAATAGAACCACTAATTTCTCGATATTGGATAAAATGTTCTTTGGTCTTCTACGTTTCAGGCTTTTGATAGTGGTTTTCTTCACCGATTAGGGTTTTCGTGGCGGCTGTAGGTGACAGCAAACTTAGTGGTGAAGGTCGCGGCGGCAAATCGTGGGATAGTGTCACACCCCCAAACCAGACGGCGGAAACGTCCGGGGTGGAGGACTTCATTTGTAGTATCACAACACATGCATCATAGTAATCAAAGTACAAACAACTATTGTATTTAAAAAAAAGTATAAGTATTTATATGTGTTCAATCATTGTATATTGAAACCAAAATAGTTATACACAAGAAGAAGATATGATTCAAAGTAGCTCCATCTTCTCAAAAAGCTCGAGGAGTACCTGTTTATTGTTCTCTGAGAATACAAGTAATTTGAAAAGGGAGTATCAACATAAAGTTGAGTGAGTGCATAAGTGTTTATGTTTAAAAGGGTGTCTCTGTATCTTGCATATGTAAACTGTTCCAGAAAATCCTAAATTTTCTGTTGTATATGAAAAGTAGTTTTATTCCCATAAAACCGTTCTATTTGTAAACCAATGTTCTGTATTTGTAAAACTTGTAACTGAGAGTGTGCCTGGCTTCACCAGCTGTTATTGAAAACTGTATTGAACCATTGTAGTTTGTATTCTGTAAACTGGTACTTTGAAGGTGTACTTACGTTTAGTTGACTATACACTAACGTATTGTTAATATCTTTTTAATGAGTTCTTATAACCATACTATGACTGGATGACCTGAAACAAACGCTTTGTGGGCGTTTAAACTGTTGATAACAATTGCCACTCATTGGCGTGTATGCCTGACTGTAGCTAGCAGCCTGAGTACGGGGTTGTCAATCCCGATATAGATCTACACACAACTTGTTTCGATCCCCTGGCTGGAGATTATGGTTATAACGTCAGGACTTTACCTTGGTTGTCTAAATTAATTAAACAACCTGAATTGAATGACTCATAAAAAGCATATAAACGTTACATGTATATTAGTCATGAAAACCCAATCATTCTGAAATAAATGATTGACAGTATGTTCTTGAATTAGTATTCCGAACATGTATTTGACAAGTGTAAACCCTTGATTTGTTCTGAAACAAAACCCTTGTTTCTTGTAAAACAATGTATTCTAGTATGCTTGAATCATGAATTATGGTTATATGTATCATAAATTATACCTATTATAATTTATATGTACTTTCTGAATCGGTATTTAACTATTTTTGCATGTAACCCCTTGCTCAACATATTACAAAGGTAGTTGAACTGATGAAATAACTTATATATATATATATATATATATATATATATATATATATATATATATACATACACAATTCTATATATAAGTAAAATTTAAACGACACTCGGACAAATAACAGGTACTATAAGCCCACATCCAAACAAGGAAAAGGACCCAGAATGAGTTATCGGTCCTAAGCCTTTTAAATCTCATTTATATACATATATATATATATATATATACATATATATATATATATATATATATATATATATATATATATATATATATATATATATATATATATATATATATACAAATATGAATTTTGGGGAAAAATATAAGTTTCTAAAAGCGTTTGATGTTTTGAGTATTTTTGATGATTTAATGTCGTTTTATCATGATTTCAAATCATGATTTTATAACACAAAGTTCTTGTGTTAGAATTGTATTCCCCCCTTAAAATAGTAGAAATTATGAAAATACGGGGGTATGAACTCACTTGATAGGTGGTGATTTGGACAGCGTTTCGTTTCCCGGAAAGGAGTTTATTTGACGAAAAACCGGCTTAAATTGAGCAGAGTTTCGACTGGAAAAAGTTGTTTTTCTCGGGAATCTCAGGGCTTCGAGGCTTGCTTAGGGTTCGAGATATGATACCGGGGCTTTAGGGGTTGTATGTAAGTTTGTGGAAGTGAAAGAAGTGAAAAGAAATGGAAAATGGGGTGAAAATGTGTAAAAATCTGGAGAGTCTCGCATGGCTTATATAGGCCAAAGCCTCGAATCCGAAGCTGTGGGAGGCTGCCGCGTGTTCGGAAAGGTGGCAAAGGAAGAAGTTCGCTTCGGACAGCTGGCGCGTTCGTGTTGGCTTCGGAGTGGACCGAACTTCGGTCCAATGAGGAGGTGCCACGAGTGTCCGAGGGGTGTGTCATGTGAGGGTGTCGGCTGGCTACTGGACCTCGGCCTCGGTCCAATCAGAATGCGACACGGAGAACTGCGGTCCAATCAGAAGGTGACACGAAGCAGACACGGGGAAGCCTCGCATGCGAGGTGACGTGGCCGAAGGTACACCATGCGAAATTGCCCGGTTTTCAATATTTCTTGATTTTTGTGCCAAAAACTTGTGAAAATCATAACTTTCGCATACGAGCTCCGTTTTCGACGTTCGTTATATGCACGCGTAGGTAAAATTATACTCTACGACTTTCGTTTAGACTTCGGTGGCTAATTTTGAATTTATTTTTAATATTATTATTTTTAACAGACTAGGACAGGAAATCCATTAAAAATTCATAACTTCTTCATCCGACGTCCGTTTTTGTCTGTATTTTTACCGTTGTACTACTATTGACGAGACCTTCAATTCTCGTTTAGGTTGTGTCGGCTAAAAATCACTTGATCTTTATTTCGAGTTTTTAGCTGTACACTGCTATACTGAAAGTTAGAAAAACCGTAACTTCCTCATACGAAGTCAGATTTTGCCGTTCTTTTTATGAAGTTCTCAGTTTAACATAAACTACAGCTTTCATTTAGATTGTTATGGCTAAAAAGCCTTTTTTTATTGAAAATTCAGTTTTTACACTGAACAGTGTTTTGCCGGTTTTGTCGCGGATCTTCGATTGGTCATAACTTCTTCGTTATAACTCGGATTTTAGTGTTCTTTATATTTTTGGAAACCTTGTTATAATCTCTACCACTTGGTTCATCCCAATCGAGATTGTTTAATAATTTATTTTTGAGGGTCAATTATGTAAATATACACAGTATGCTAAAATTTCTCTTTATTGTTTTAAAAAGAACTACAAATTGACCTACATTATTACATAGGTTTGAAATAACGGTTTGTTACAGATAGTGGTGACTGTGGCTCTAGGTAACGCCGGTTGTGGTCATGGCGACAGGTTGAAATACCGATAGCTTGAAGTGACGTCCGTGGTGGCGGTAATGGTAGGAGGTAGGGTTTTTGGAGAGATTATGACGATAGAAACTGTATTATGGAAGGGTGGCTTTTAAAGAGATCAGGTAAGCGTAAATTTCATTTTGAATTTGTGGTGTGTGTTAAATTAGTGAGCGTGATATAAGAGCCTGTCAAAAAGCTTTCTAAAGATATGGGCGACATTTAAGCCTGATTTGATGACATTTGAATTTGAGAATTCAAACAAACGTTGATCTGCTTGAGTTTAAATGTTTAATATTATTTTATTATCGATTACTTGTACTATTAGCTTGATAGTTTGGACGTCTTAAAAAAATATTATTATTATATTGAATCTATTTTTAGAAATAGTGAGATTTCTTTTATAAGATAGTAAAGATATATATATATATATATATATATATATATATATATATATATATATATATAACTGATTTGTGTTTTAAAAAACAATAACCGCAAAGTGGTCATTTTAAGTTGGTCCGGGACTTAAAACGAAACAGAAACAAAACACAAACCATAGGGACCATTAGTGTAATTTACCCTTTAATATTATTGTGTTGAAAAATGAGATCAAAATGTTGTAGAGAATTCCATAAATACCTATATGTGAATGGAATAGCTGAAAGGATGAACATAATATTGAATTAGAAGACAAAGAGCTTGAGACTACATTCATGTCTAGCAAAGATGTGTTGGGAAGATTCGGCTACCACTAGGGGTGAGCATATGTACGTACCACACTGAATCGGTTCTTCGACCGGGTTGGTTTGGCACAAAGTGTCGAACGTGGACCAGACCTATGGAAGCTTATCGGGTCCAGGGGGATATGGGTTCTTGTACCTGTTGTTGTTGTATCGGTACAACTTTAGGTTCATATTCTATATTATACAACTTTAGGTGCATATTGTACAAGTCATTGAAGCCCTATCGAAAGTTAGTTTTTGATGCTAAAATTTGTTTATTTGTTACAAGGCTCAAAACAAATATGTGTTTTTGGTTTGCATGTTTATTTTAGATTTTAGAATTAATTTTTTTTTTCATTGTTCCATTTTGATAAAAAAAAATTATGATTACTTATAAAAAATATATCAAAATTAATGAAAAGGTGAAAACATCTAGCTTTGATACCCCGACTTCGGATAACCGTAAGTCATTGAATATAAAGTCAAAAATGACAAAATTATAATCTAAAATCATATACAAACTCTAAACTACATCCTGGAAAATCTTGCATGCTAAAACAACTTCAAACGTATGAGATATGAATGTTTTATAATTTTCGCATGATAAAAAATACATAAAATAGTTGAAAAGCTAAAAAATCCAGCTTTGATATCCCGACTTTGATGGACTGTAAGTCATTGAATATAGAACGAAAAACGACAAAATTATAGTTCAAAATCATGTAAGAACACTAAACTACATGCTAGAAAAAACCAAATGTCAATCCAACATTAAACAAATGAGATTTTTTTTAAAATAAATTTCCATAGAATACAAAATACCAAAAAAAAAAAACTGAATCAGATTTGATCTTTTAAAACTGCGGTCGAAACTGGTTTTGTACGTGGACCAGATGAACCGACATTGTTTTGTACCCATACCATTTTCTCATGATACAATGAGATGAGAACCAGCCCTACTCTAATAAATCGTACATGTCCATGTCTAGTTCCTGCGTTCCCTGTCTGAAGGTCCAAATGCTCACCCCTAGATAGCATTGTAGCTTACTTAGTCAACCATGGACCCTTAATCACATAGGGTTCAAGATTCTACAGGAGGAATAAGAAGACTAAGAGGTATCTTTCATGCACTTCAAAGTTCATATTCTATCTATTATATCAATATCAGGTTACTAATGAAGACTAGATTGAGGCAAAGGCGACAAAGTGTAACTTCATTGGGTATGAGATGGATGTTATAAGATATGATTTGTAGGATGATAGATAGAATGGTCATCAGAAGTAGGGATATAATGTTCAAAGAGAATGTCCTCTACAAAGGTAGGCTTGGAGAAAATCTTAAAGGAAAGTAAAAACCAAACGAGAAATATTAATTTCTATTCGATTCGATTAAAAAGAATGACAATGCATGACCTATGTATACTCTATAGATATGTGAAACTTTAGGAAGAAATAGGAGCTACATTGAGTATGGGGAATTTGGAGATAGTGGGAGCATAGAGGATAAATGGATTTCAGAAAGTGAAGCGATCAATGAGGTAAAGACTGAAACCCCAACTAGCATAAGATTTACAATAGTAATAAGAAATCCAATTAGATATTCTCCAACAACATATTACTTGTCGAATGAGGAGACAAAATATTATCTAGAGGCCTTGAGCATGAAAGATTCCATACAGGAAGAATGTCATGGTGGACAAGTTAAGCTCACTTGAAAATAACAAAAGTTGGTCCTTCGTCAAGCTAGCTACCAACAGGGAAGGGAGCACTACAAAAGATGTGGGTATTCAAGGTCAAAGATGTAAACGGACATGAGCAAGAAGCACAAGGCCAAATTAGTGGTCTTTGGTATTATGCTTCAAAACACCTACTGTTAGAGCAGCTAGATGTAAAGATTGCATTCTTGCATACAGACCTTGATAAAGATATCTACACGACACAATCAAAAGGTTTTCAGATAGCTAGTAAAGAAAACATGATGGGCAAGTTAAAGAAAAATCTATATGGATTGAAGCAAGCTCCAAGGTAGTGGTACTTTAATTTTTATAGTTTTATGTAGATGAATGACTATGTGAGTTGTTAGATGGTTCTCTATTGCATCCTAAGAAAGTTTAGTTCCTCGTATATCATCCTTAGATTGTGTGTTGGTAACATGTTGGTAGATGGATCAAGCATACATGAGTTCAAAAAATTGAAGAAGTAATATTTCAAAAAGTTTCAGATAAAGGACTTAGGGGCTACCAAAGAGATTATATACATGAGCATAGTCAAAGATAAAGTTGCTGGTATTCTAAAGTGTTCCCAAAAAGTCATAGAGAATTTTTGCATGACAAATGTTAAGGCGAAAAGCACACGTTTGGGGAGTCTTTTGAGATTCTCAAAGAAGCAACCCAAAAGAAGGATGCAAACAAATAAGAAATGAATAAAGTTCCTTATGTCACAACGGTTGGCAGTTTGATGTATGTTATGGTATATACTATGCCATATGTTGCTCTTGTAGTGAGATTTATTAGTTTATTCATGTCAAATCTGGGAAAGAAGCATCTGTAAGGATTCAAGTTGTTGCTACGCTACTTGAAACAGACTTTTATGGTTGCTTTATATTTCAATAGAAAGAACACATGTAAATTTTAGGAGGTTGGGTAGATTCGAGAAAAATAACACAATTTATGGTAAAGGTTCAGTACTATAAGTACTATAGGTACATCCATCAGTCGAATTTCCAAATTACAAAAGAGTGTGGCTCTATCAATCAGAGAAGCATAATATATGGCAATCGTACAAGTTGCCATATAGCTTATATGGTTGAAGAACTCCGAATTAGAGTTGGGCAAGAACAATATAACGATGTCCTACATTGTGATAACCAAAATGCAGGGAAAGAAACAATATAAATATGTCCTATATTGCGATAACCAAAATGCAGTTCACGTGGAGAAGAATCTAGAGTGTCTTAGTATTCTGATAACCAAAGTACAGTTTACCGGTTATGGAGTAATTAGTTTTCAAGAAATGCCAAGGCCATTGAAAGGTTTTCTTCTGGTTTTATTTATCTTAATGAAATATGACTGAATGGTAAAATTCAACATGTCATTTTTATTTTTTTTAAGTGCCACATAATGAAATAAATCTAAAATTTTGTTGTAAAAAGTAATAATGGTTTGATTAATAAAAAACATCAAATGATGTAGTTCCATTAGAAAAATGTTAAATATCACTTTGGTTGATACCGAAAAGTGACCAAAATATAGCAACATTTATGTAATTTGTCCTCTATTTTATTATTCAATCTCAAAAAACACCCATTATTTGTTTGAGTTTCTTATCGTTAGGCAACGGTCACTCTTGTAATTAAATCAAATTGAAATAAGACTATGAAGAATATGACCATTTTGTAACGGTCTAAAAACTACATATTTATATTAACAAATTCTTGGTCAATCTGCATACTTTTTCCATTACACTCCTCCCCTCCCCTCTTGAATTCCTTATCTTCAAAGTATACTCTTTCACTTTCTAATTTGTTCTCTATATCATCATTTTCATAATTCGTTCAAGTAGTTTCTCTTTGCTTAGATGTAGCTTTGTTGATGATTACTTTCTTCAAGACAACTTGTTAGCAACCATATGATTGCTTCATATAGCCTCCAGACCTATAAATCCATTTAAGCTCTTCTTAGCTTATTTGATTTCCTTTTTTCAGAAAGAAAAAAACATGTATTTGGCTACCTTCAGTGTAAATCTTCCTAAATTTATTGCAATCGACATAACTTGGATCGACAAATCCTGCGTTGAGGAAGGGATTTGAATTTGCCAGCGCTCAGAAAGTCTCTAAAGAAATTGGTGAGTATAGTTATCTTGTATAGTCATCCCCGTGATAACCTCAAGCTACTCGAAATTTTTTGGTATTGTGGTCGATTGGAATGCCAAAGCCGACCATAATCTGATTCTAGATTTGGATTCCGATTACATGGCTCCTGATTCCGATTCAGGTAAAATCATTACAATAAAAAACAATATGTTATTCTATAAATGAAATCGACTCAGTCGAGCAGGTCTCGATAGCATACCTGCTCATGTTGAAGTTACAAAACTCGTTGGTGGAGATACAGAAAATATATCTGATGATGATCATGCAAATCTCTATCATCTGAATATAGGAGAAGAATACCTGGAGATTAATGTTGGAGGCCTGATCGATGGCAGAAAAATGACTAACCTTGGGAACAATCCAGATTCGATTCTCTCTTCAAAACTGAAGGACCTACTCTTTCTTCCTTCTTCACTTGCCATCACCCCACATAACGATTATCGGTCAAACAAGCTCTTGCAGGTTTTTTCTTCTTCTTGTTGGTCGAATGATTATTGTTACTTCTATGTTTATGCTTGGTTAAAATATATAATCTTGATTTATGCACAGAGGGGAAACTAATTCTGATTGAGCTCAGAAACCAGGATGTTGCTCTTTGCTTGAAGATGAGCAAACTGTAGGTATGTTTTCTAACATTTAAAATCGATCTGATTTCTGAAGTTTTCTAACCTTCAAAATCGCCAAGAAATCGACCCTGATACGCCTGCACAGAATACAGTTGTTCCGTCCAACACTCCATTGCCGACTCGCCTTCAATTTCATTCGGATTTACTCCAATTGTTCTCTATTTTGTAATCGCACAAAAGATATCACCTTCTTTTTCGTTCTTCTTCTAAACAAGCTCATCACATACAAATACTACAAACTCATCTGATTTGATGGTCATTTGATTTTAAAAATCAGGTATTTCACCTGTTCACCCAGTGTTCTTATTCTTGTTGTTTTCTTTACTCATTTGACTTGTAATTGTTTGATTTCAATTGGTAAGTTCATACTTTTTATTTGGTGTTAGGTGTTTAATAAAATGTCACAATAAGTTTTTTTAAGCCGATTAATGATATAAATTTTAGATTGATTAATGAATACAATTTGTTATGTGTTAGGTGTCACACCCCCAAACCAGAACGGCGGAAACGTCTGGGGCGGATGGAGTGACTTCATGTATAGTATCATAACAATTGAATATAAATGAATCATAGCAACCCAAACATCATACATTGAAATAACAAGTTTACATTGTTTACAAACTTTGCTTACTCAATAGTTAAATACAAATACTGAAAAGTAGAAAACATGATGCAACGCCACCTGCCTTCAAAATGTTTGAATACCTGTTTACTGGTTTCCAGAGTATACAAATGATTTTGAAAAGTGTCAACAATTAAGTTGGCGAGTTTATAACAATCTTGCGTGAAAAGAGTTTGTACTATTTTTTGATAGATGGTTTCGTAAATTTCCAGAAATCCTATATTTTATTTTATATGAACTGAAGTTGTAATTAATTCCTTTGTGTCTTTTCTTTGTAAAGTAATAATGTATATATCCAAAAAAATCCAATTTTTTCTTAAAAGTGAATAGTAGTCTTAAACCCTAAGAACACGATGGAAGTGAATATTGTACAAAAAATAGTATATAGTTTCATTTCTTTTAAAAAAACTAATGAAGTGTAAGCTTCCCGTAAACCAAAATAGTTTCGCTAATCTCTATGTGAGTCATTATAACCATGCTTGATGTGACTGATATGCCTGTCATGACGTTCTTCAGGCGTCGGTTTCGGTAAGATATTTGTCACCCTAGACTGGCTCTGTCTAGCTGTAGCGAACAACTCAGGTGTGGGAGTGTCAACCCCGTATAGATCTATACACAATTACCTCACTCTCCCTCCAGGAGACTCTGGTTATAACTACAGGACTTACGGTGTACGCTAGGTAGGTACGGTAAGGGAGAGTCTCACAAGAGCATTAACAGATTTACGTGAACTATGACTCCTTTTCTTGTAAAATGAAATAGTTATGCCGTTGAATGATTATATCTTCTGAAAAGATAGTGTGATTTTGTGACTCCCAAACTACACCAATTTTACTTTATTATGAATGTTTGTTAAGTCCATTTGTATAATCAATATATAAATACATGTAGGTTATATTGTCTAGATGTTTTAAAAGGTTATAACATATAAACTTACATCTAAACAAAAGTATAAAACATTTAGTATGATAAGGATAATTTCTAGTTTTTGACTTTTCTGTCCGTGCTTTTAGAAAAATTATAGAAAATTCATTGTAAGTCGAAATTTTGATCCGTAAACTCTCGGAGCTTAGAAAATGAGTCTACTTTGTTCATAATATTTTCCCCTGTCCTTAAGTGTTTTCCTAACCAGGGTGAAAACGTTCATTTTTACAGATTGGTCCAAAAATGTTCTGAAATGATAGGCAGTTTTGTAAAAATCACCATAAATTGTACAAAAATCGTATGAATGCGTGCGAGTAGTCCTTAAAAAGGTATAGACCTGAGCTATTCGCATGTTAAAAAGTTTTGAAATATATGAAGTTTAAGTAGGGCTAAACAGTCGTTAAACAGACCACAACGTTTATGTAAAAGGCTGATTTTTTAACTTAAATAAGTTTTAGTGACATAGCTTGTAGTTTTAGTTTGCAAAGCCATTAGATCTTCCAAATAAGATTAGTTTACTTGTATTCCAACCCTAAAACTTGGAAAAACTTGAAAATGAAGGGGTATGAACTCACCTTGATTGGATTTCTTAGTGGATAAAGAGATGAAGATGAAGATCCTCAAGCTTAGAACACTTGAAGATGGTTGAAGAACACTTGAAGATGATATTACCCTATGGATAATAACATATATAAATGCGTGTAAATGTAATAAAACTAGTATGAATGTGTATAAAAACACTAGATTAACAAGGAATGCTTACCAAAAATCCTAAGAACCAACTTGGAGGGATGGATCTTTGGAAGACTTGAACTTGTTCTTGAGAGGATTATGGAGGAATGAGAAGATGAAGTGAGAGATGAAGATGAAGAGAGAGGGGAGGGGAGAGAGGTGAACAAAATTTATGCGGGAGGTAGGTTGGTGGGGTGGGTAGGGGGTAAGGGGTGGGGTGAGGTGATGTTTGCATTGTTATATGTTGGGTAATGGTCTTGATACATGTTGGTTAATGTTTTATGTTGGGAAAAGATGTAACACTCATGTCACTAAGTCAACTCTTCTTATTTTTATAAAAATCTAGGTAATTTATAAAAGTGGGGTAATTTTTATAAAAGATGACATTCTTTATAAAAAGTGTGGTATTTTTATAAAGAAAATATGGTATAAATGATGTATAAATATTTAATTTGAATTATAAAAATTCAAATTGTTAATAAAATGATTATTATCAAAATAATAATATGTTACACGAAAATTAGGTTGATCCCTAAATTCTTTTCGTTAAAAGTTGGGTGTTTTAGGTCGGGTATGGAATTTGTCGTATTTGGTGACGAATTCACAAAAAATTTGTATTTGTAGCATTTATTATGAATTTTCCATGTAGTGTAAGGATTGTGAATTCCACTACATCGTGTTCTGAATATTATTGATACTAAAATAATATAAAATTGAATTACCGAATTGTTACGATACTAACCTTATTTAAGGTTTATGTTCTATAATTTCCAATAAGAGTGGTGCTTTGTATTATAACTTGTCAATCGTACATTTGACGCATTAGGGAATATCACAATTCACCTAAAATTCTAATACAAGTTGAGTTGACCTGGTTAACTTTTGTTGACTTTGTTTGACCCAGAATTGACAGTTGTCACATCATCCCCCCGTTAGAAGGAATTTCGTCCCGAAATTTGCATGTTGGACGGGTTCTTGTACCTTAGGAAAAAGTTGTGGGTACTTCTGTTTCATTTGGTCTTCTCGTTTCCAAGTGAATTCGGGTCCTCGTTTGGCGTTTCAACGGACCTTCACTATGGGTATTCGACTCTGTTTTCGTTCTCTCGATTTTCCTATCCATAATTTCTACAGGCTCCTTAGAGAAATGGAGATTCTCGTTTACTTCAATCTCATCAAGAGGGATGACGAGAGTTTCATCGGATAGGCATTTCTTCAGATTGGTCACGTGTAAGGTAGGGTGTATGTTGTTGAGTTCTTGCAGTAGCTGAAGCTTATAAGCCACCAGACCGATCCTGGCGAGGATCTCGAATGGTCCAATGTACCTTGGATTCAATTTTTCCATGCTCCCCAAAGCATATCATTCCCTTCCAAGGGGAGACCTTTAACAACACGCGGTCGCCGACTTGAAATTCCAAGGGTTTCCGTCGTTTATCCGCGTAACTCTTTTGTTGGTCCCTAGATGCCTTTAGTCGTTCCCGAGTTTGGATGATCTTCTCGGCTGTCCCTCTGATGATCTCTGGGCCGGTGATGGTGTTGTCAGGTACTTGCCCCCTTGCTAGCTGCGTGTCACCCACTTCAGCCCAGCACAGGGGTGGCCTGCAATTATGTCTATATAGGGTTTCAAGGCTTCGAGCTTGCGCCTCTTCGATCGTCGGGGTGGATATGAATGGATGGTCATTGCCAATGAAGAATGTATACTTGACACCCTAAAGGTAGTGTCTCTAGAGCTTAAGGCAAACACTATTGTCACCAAGGTTAAGGTTGCGTGTGGTGCAGTTGGCCTTATAAATCATAGGTTGTCTCGGGAATTTCTTCCTACGAAATTCTGAGCTAGTGGTATGCCGACTTTTGCTCGTTCCTTGAAGTTGGTTGAATAGATAGTTGATTCGGAATAGGGTATCTTGGACCTTGATGGCGGGTTTGTTTGGCTCTTGGCAGTTAATGGTCATATGGACAATTCGCCCTTCCTCTTTACGAGCCAGACGGGTGCTCTCTGAGGTTAGAGGCTTGGTCTGATAATTTCCTTACTTATTAGATCACTCCATTCGACCGGACACTTTCTATGTTCATATTGGTACTAAGTGGCCTTGGGGATTTGGCTATGGGAATGGGTCCAAGAGTCGATTCGATTCCGAACTCAACTTGGCACATGGGTGATATTTCTGAAAGGACTTTAGGAACATCTCGGGGAGGTTATAAACCTCTGAGATTCCTTTGAGGTCTTTTTGCTTCTTGTTTCCTATTTCTATTTAGGCTAGAAAAGAGTGTGGTACCTTTCACATAGGTACTTATGAGTCCAGATGCAAGAGATGATTCAGATATTTGTCGTTATAGATTAAAAGAGTTTCGTTAATCGGTCGGGTAAAGAGAAGGATCTCTTCGCAGCGCATGAAATTGGTATGGTGCGGATTAAGCCAGTCCATGTCAAATGACGACATCGAACTCCTTATTGTATCGGATGTTAAATTGATTTGGAAGAGATGATTGTTTAGAATGATAGTGTATTCTATGTACATGCTTTTGACGCTACCAATTTCATCCTTGATATTACTACTGCGAATAATTCGTACCGGAATTAGGGTGTACTAGCAGTACGAGTACTTTGATAATTAAGGATGAAATTTATAGTCTGATTTCTACTAGGTCTCTCTATAATAGTTTGGTGTAACCTAGTCGTATATAATTAAGATTGATAAGACAGTCGACTGAGTCGCCCTGCCCTAAGTCTGTAGAATCTTAATTATATATGACCCTGCGTTTACACTACGCCATCATAGCTCACTTGCAAGGATCTTTAGTTTTTCTATGAACGATATGCTTTGTTCGGATGAGGGAACAATTTATGATTATGTTTTTAGTTGGCAAAAATTTTTGTGAAAATTAGATGTTTAATTTTTGTTGTTTGGAAAGGTACCGAAAATCCTAGTGGGGTTCTTTGTTGCTTTATCATGTCCTGTTGTTAAACTCCTTCTGCTCCTCCGTTATTCCTCTTTGTTGAACAATATCGCTTGAAATGTCATGTTTCACCGCATGTGTGGCATACTGGGCTTACTCCAACATCGGGGGTTGGAGCGATGCATTGGGTCGGGGTCTTATAGTGGCGGACGGTGTGCCCCTTCTTGTTGCACCTATCGCAATACAATTCCTGGCAAACTCCATGACGATGGTAGTTGCACTTGTTGCAGTGTGGGAGGTCTCCATAATATGGTTTTCTCGGTGTTGAGGTAGTAGGACACGTGGGAGTATGGACGGCTGCAACTTGTTGCCTTTTGGTAGGTCCTTGAGTCGAACTGCTTCCTTTCCCGTTCCCGAACTTTCGTTTCATGTTCTTAGGTTTGGGGTTTGGGGTTTGGGGTTTGGGGTGTCCTTGTAAGTAGTCACTCATTGATTTCCTTGGTTGCTACTACGGTTGGAGTTGTCGACACTGTTTCATTTTCGTTTGTGTTGTTAGTGTTGAGTTGCGCCATGATAACTGTCACGACAGTTGTTACCGCAGCTTGAAATGTTGCAAAGTCTATCTGCAGAATTGGTGTTTCGTCGGTGTGTTGGTTATTTCTATGGGAAGACATGATTCTATTGCATGATGAGTAGCGAGCTAGTAAGTAACTATGGTCATTTCTAGTTGTATTCTATCCATTTATATTTACCTATAAATTTCATGTTTTGTTATACGATTCTCAATGTTTCGACCTACATCCCTATGTTGTATTTATGGTGATAAGTAGTAGTAGGTATTGTACGAACGTTAAGTTTATCAAAAAACGGAGCGTACATATAAAGAACGTCAAAAAACGGAGAGCGTGCATATAAAGAACGTCAAAAAACGGAGCTTGTATGTGAAAGTTATGATTTTTTTAAAATTGGCTATTTTACATGCGTCTAGCGTCACATGTCAGCACCAGGCGAACCCTTGGTCCCGACACAAGACCACGACGTGGAGTTAAGCCCCACTACGTGGAACGCCCCTAGAGAGCCTATAAATAGAGGCATAGAACACCCCCAAAACCCACACCAAAACCATTCTTTCTCTCCCATTACCCCCAAAACCTCTCTTCCATTCTGTTGTACTTCCTAAGTGCTAGAAGAAAGTTCCGGAGTGCACGAAGGCTCCAAGAAAAACAATTTTTCGGTTTGAAACTCTGCCCGCGCAGAGCCCAGTTTTCAAGCAAACCTCCCGGTTTCGTCGAAGCGAAGCGCTGTCCAAGTTGGAATCACCACATTATCAAGTGAGTGCATAGTTACTTTCATCTTACACATAAATATGAAGTATTTTATATGAATTACGTGCTATGTGTGCATATTTACTTGAGATTTGTGCTAGATGAAAGATTTAAACTTCTTTGTTTTTCAGATCTAAACCGTATATGTATTTTGTTTTCAGATCTGAACCTTTTCTTCAGATCTAGACTGTAGATGTATTTTTCTTTCAGATCTTAACCTTCTTCAGATCTAGGTTGTAGATGTAATTTGTTTTCAGATCTGAACCTTTTCTTCAGATCTAGAGTGTAGATGTATTTTGTTTTCAGATCTGAACCTTTTCTTCAGATTTAAAACTATAAATGTATTTTATATCTACAAATATGTTGGGTAGAACATGGGTAGATAAATGATGAGGGATGAAAGATGATATAAATGAATATTGGTTGTTGTGCCACAACCTATAGATGTTTTAAAACTAAGATGTACTCTAAACATCCGAGCAGTTGCGCAAAAGGATAATGTCGGCAGCTGCGCCTAATAGAGAACGTCATAATCCTGGCAGCTACACCTAAATAATAATATTGGCAGCTGTGCCTAAATGATAATATTGACAGTTTCACCTAATAGATAACATTGACAGCTACGCCATAAGAAAAGATGGACTTCGTGCCTATTCCTTAGGAGAATCCTTAGGAAATGAAAATGTGAATGATAGATGATTCTTAGGGTAGATCCTTAAGAGTAAAAAAGATAATGGAGATGGGTAATTGGATTGATTGTTTGATGTTTAATCATAATAACTATATTATTGTGGGTTGAAAACCCTATGTACTCACCAGGTTTCCCAACCTGACCCACTCCGTTTATTTGTATTACAGGTGACGATATAAAGCTACACTACACCGAGAGATTAAAGAAATGTAGATCACTAGTGTAAATGAATGTAAGTTCTATTTATGCTTATGTTTCTGTATTGACGTTGACATCCCAAAGTTTTAAAATGAAAAAAAATACATTTCTTCGGAAATGTTTTGATAACATATTTATCATGTTTTTCTGGGAACAAAATTCCGCAACTCTTTTCCTTAAAAGTATACTATGATTTTTAAAATGAAGCATAAACAAATCGGTCTTTTCTGGCCGTGAAAATGGGGATGTCACAGTTGGTATCAGAGCATTAGTTTAAGCGAACTAGGAATTTGTAGGATTTCTAGACTTAAACTTAGAATGCTAAGCGATGATTGTGAGATGAGTGTCTACTACATTTTAGACACAAGCACTAGTTTATTTAAGGAAAGATGCCTAAAATGCTTTTATGTGCCAAATGCTTTATGTTTGCCATATATGCTATTATTTGTTCGGATCTATGGTATGTTGCCAACCGGATCTGGAAACCTTACGTGTTTAGGATTCTAAGCATTCGATTACGATATTAGAACTAGCATGTAACGTTTCGGAGTGATAAATAGGATTTAAACGTCAATCATAACTAAAGATCTAAGTTTACCTACTTTGGTGTATAGATCAACATGGTGGGAACCCGAAGAGGAGCTGGAAACGCGAATGAAAATATGAATCATCGACCTCAACCCCAAGAGATTGAGCAAGTGCCGATAGTAGAAGCTGAACCTGAGCCAGTCACGATGGCTGGAGTACAAGCCATGATTTGGGCTATGATGGCTGAACAGAGGGAAGAAATGAGGCAACCGTTGCTGAACAACAGGGATGAAACTTCGATGCCTGTTGAACAACCAGAACTGAATGACAGACAGTCAGTTGAAGGGAATTACAGCCGCACTGTCAGTCAATTTGAAACCCCAGCGGCAAGAAGGAATGACCCAGAGAGGGGAATCGACAGAGATGGACGTATGTATAAGAACTTCTTGGGTGCCAAACCACCAAGTGTTTCCGGAAGCCCAAATCCCGTATAGATTATGGACTGGATCTTCGAAATGGAGATGGTATTTGAAAGCTGCAACTGTAGCGACAAGCAGAAAACCCTCTTTGCGGTCAGACAACTGAAGATCAGAGTTTTAAGCTGGTGGAAGTTATTAGCGGATACAATGCCACGAGGAGAAGCTTTGAAGATATCTTGGGAAGCGTTCATGGAGCAGTTGAAAATGCAGTACTGCTTCTGAAATAGATCTGATAGATCTAAACAATGAGTTCCAGAACTTGAAGAATGGGAGAATGAGCATTGATGACTATGCTACTACATTCACCGAGAAGATGAAGTTATTTCCATACTTGGTGCCGACTGAACTCGCCAAGATAGAGAAGTTTGCTAGCGGATTGCCATCAGACTTTGGCCCAACAGTCAAAATGGGAAGCATGTTGATCGCAGCCATTAGAGCAGCTAAGAATGTTGAGACCCAGTTAAGAGAAACGGGTCTGGAGAGAACTGAAGTTGGTGAGAAAAGGAAGTTCGATGGATCCTCAAGGTCCAACGAGAAAAGAAAATTCTCGAAATCTGGTTCGAAGAAGTTCGAAGGAGGAGGAGGTGAAGTAAGATGGTGCGATAAGTGCAAGAAGATACACTCAGGAAAATGTGGCGAGAAGGTGGCGTGTTTCAATTGTGGGAAGTCTGGGCATTACGCCAATGAGTGTACATTTAACAAAAGGGTGTGTTACGGATGTAACGAAGAAGGGCACTTGAAGCAAGACTGCCCAAAGAGAGAAGGAGCTACAAAGAAAAATGCACCGCCAAATCCAAAGGAAAAAGCATTCCATATGATCCTTGACGAAGCATATGACAATGCAAGGAATTAGGAATGAGGACTGATACCTGAAGATCAAGTTATGAAGTAGCCATGCGCATAGTATCAGGAGGTGTAGCCTATTAGAGGAATAGTATAGGTTGAACTTTAACATCATGTAATCATTTCAAGAAGTAATATAAGCCTTGGTTTTGTTATTTGGTGCGTCGAGTTGTTATGTGATTTTCTTGCATGGTGACTTGGAAAACTGCGAGACAATACTTGGGACGAGTATGAGTAGGTGTGAATGGTAGTAGAGGCCTATACTACCGGAAGCACAGGAATCACACTTGGATCAGGGAAGGTCACAAGGTTACCAAGAACCTAGTAATTGGTTCCATTTTGTTCATGTCTATCGTTACCATCGTTTCGGCGATGACTAAGAAGATGATTGTTATTCCGACCCTAGTGATCATATCAAATTGAGTCGGACTAAGATAAGTATGTTACGTGGTTCAGAGAACCAAGTTCGATGTAACATTTGACTTAAGCCAGAAGATTGAAGTGAAAGATAATCAAAGAAATCAATAGAAGTTGTCTCAACGATTGTCGAAAGCATCAAGAAAGCTCAAGAAGAAGCTTTAGAGAAAAATGACCAAAAGGAAAAGCGTTTGGAAAAAATGATTGTGTTTGGTATGAATAATCAAGGATTGAAGGTATTCCAAGATAGGATTTGGGTACCTAAGATGGGATGAATAAGAGATCTTCTGATGGAAGAAGCTCACAAGACCATGTACTCGATTCATCCCGACAGCACAAAAATGTATAGGGATCTGAAACCCTACTACTGGTGGCCGACGATGAAGCTCGATATTGCAAAGTATGTGGCCGAGTGTGTAACTTGTGCGAGAGTTAAGGCACAACATTAGAAATCATATGGGATTTTAGAATCTTTACCTTTACCCATGGATAAATGGGAAGACATTACCATGGATTTTGTCACTAAACTGCCCAGAACGAAGGACGGTCACGACATGATTTGGGTAGTCATTGATCGTTTCACTAAGAGTTCACACTTTATAGCAGCCAATGATATATGGTCGATGGATAAGATTGCAAATGCATAAGTGAATGAATTTATAAGACTTCACGGTGTTCCTCTAACGATTGTATCAGATCGTGATAGTCGTTTCACGTCAAGGTTTTGGAGGAGTCTACAAGAGGAATTGGGTACGAAGTTGTGTTTAAGTACAACTTACCATCCGCAGACCGATGGTCAGAGAGAAAGAACGATTCAAACACTTGAAGATATGCTAAGAGCATGTACCCTGGAATTCCAAGGTAACTGGGATGAACACTTACCTCTAGTAGAATTTTCCTACAATAATAGTTTCCACTCAAGCATTACGATGGCACCTTATCAAGCTTTGTACGGACAGAAGTGTCGTACACCGTCATGTTGGCTTGAAGATGGAGAAAAGCAGTTTATGGGCCCCGAGATAGTCCATCAGACTGCTAAGAAGCTGAAAATGATTAGAGAAAGGATGTTAGCAGCTCAGGATCGTCAAAAGAGCTATGCTGACAAGAAAAAAACGACCGATGACATTCGAAGTTGGAGATTCGGTTTTGCTTAAAGTATCACCTTGTAAGGGACTTAAAAGATTTGGAAAAAGAGAAAGCTGAGTCCAAGGTTTATTGGACCATTCAAAGGTCTTCAGAGGATTGGGAACCAAGCCTACAAGCTTGAACTACCAGAATAACTAGATGGTATTCTTAACACTTTCCATGTGTGTTATTTGAGGAAGTTCATGGGAGAAGTTCCCGATATAATTCCAATTTCTAAGTTAAGGATGGATGGAAATAAGAGGCTAATTGAATAACCGGAGGCGATTGTTGACCGTAAGACGAAGAAGTTGCGACGCACGATGGTGGAATTAGTGCTTGTGTGATGGAAACATTCGAATGGGCCAAATCTCACCTGGGAAACGGAGAGTGACATGATGAGTCGCTATCCGCATTTGTTTGCTGATGCATGATTCTGGGACGGAATCATCCTAAGCAGGAGAGAATTGTAATGCCCGTATTTCAAGCTAAGCATTAGTGAGATGATGTAATAGTTAGGGCCAACCATTGTAACTCATTTTGAAGTAATAAAAATGAATTATTTGAGTATTATGTGAATTATGTGAATTTATGTGCTTTATACTTGTTTATAATGATATAATAAATTAAGAATGAAAATAAGCATCAAAAATAAAATGTTAGATAAACCCGATATCTATGAAGAAAGTTGTAATGGTCGTGACAAGGATTCCGGAGATATAAAGAACGCCAAAATCCGAGTTAAAACGAAGAAGTTATGACGTGTCGAAGTTTTACGGCTAAAACGGCACAACACCGCGTAACGTAAATAGTGAATTTTTGACAAATTACTTATTAGCCTTAGAGATCTAAACGAAAGTCGTGGTATACGTTAAACTGAGAGCGTGCATAAGAAGAAAGTCCAAATACGACTTCGTATGAAGAAGTTATGAATTTTCTAAGATTTAACATAGCAGTGCACAACCAGAATTCGAATTTTAGATCGAGTTATTTTTAGCCGACACAACCTAAATGAGAATTGAAGATCTCATTAATTGGATTTTAACAATAAAAAGTCAGTCGAAAACGGAGTTCGTATATAGAAGTTAGGAATTCTACACGGTCGTTTAACAGTGTTCTCACACTGTTAAAATTAAAATCGGTCGAGAATTAGACAATGGAGTCTAAATGAAAGTTGTAGAGCATGTTCCCACCTACGCGTGGATATAAAGAACGTGAAAACGGAGCTCGTATGTGAAAGTTATGATTTTTTTTAAAATTGGTTATTTTACCTGTGTCCGGCGCCACGTGTCAGCACCAGACGAACTCTTTGTTCCCACGCAAGACCATGACGTGGAACGCGCCCAGACAGCCTATAAATAGAGGCGTAGAACACCCTTAAAACCCACACCAAAACCATTCTTTCTCTCCCACTACCCCCAAAACCTCTCTTCCATTCCCTAGTACTTCCTAAGTGCTACAAGCGAGTTCCTGAGCGCCCAAAGGGTACAAGAAAAAGAGTTTTTCGGTTTGAAACTCTACCTGTGCAGAGCCCGGTTTTCAAGCAAACCTCACGGTTTCGTCGAAGCGAAGCGTTGTTCAAGTTGGAATCACCACCTTATCAAGTGAGTGCATAGTTACTTTTATCTTACACATAGATATGAAGTATTTTATATGAATTACGTGCTATGTGTGCATATTTACTTGACATTTGTGCTAGATGAAAGATTTAAACTTCTTTGTTTTTCAGATCTAAACCCTATATGTATTTTGTTTTCAGATATGAACCTTTTCTTCATATCTAAACTATAGATGTATTTTGTTTTCAGATCTGAACATTTTCTTCAGATCTAGACTATAGATGTATTTTATTTTCAGACCTGAACCTTTTCTTCAGATCTAGGCTGTAGATGTAATTTGTTTTCAGATCTGAACCTTTTCTTCAGATCTAGACTGTAGATGGATTTTGTTTTCAGATCTGAACCTTTTCTTCAGATCTAAAACTATCAATGTATTTTATATCTACAAATATGTTGGGTAGAACATGGGTAGATAAATGATGAGGGATGAAAGATGATATATATGAATATTGGTAGTTGTGCCACAATCTGTAGATGTTTTCGAACTACGATGTACTCTAAACATCCTAGCAGTTGCGCAAAAGGATAATGTCGGCAGCTGCGCCTAATAGAGAACGTCATAATCATGGCAGCAGTGCCTAAATGATTATATTGGCAGCTGCGCCTAAATGATAATATTGGCAGTTGCGCCTAATAGATAACATTGGCAGCTGCGCTATAGGCAAAGATGGACTTCGTGCCTATTCCTTAGAAGAATCCTTAGGAAATGAAAAAGTGAATGATAGATGATTCTTAGAGTAGATCCTTTAGAGTAAAAAAGATAATGGGGATGGGTAATTGGGTTGATTGTTTGATGTTTAAACATAATAACGATATTATTGTGGGTTGAAAACCCTATGTACTCACCAAGTTTCCCAACCTGACCCACTCAGTTTATTTGTATCACAGGTGGCGATATAAAGCTACAGTACACCGAGAGATTAAAGAAATATAGATCACTTGTAACGCCCCGTTCCTAGTATGCATTTAAAACATTATTTTTCTTCTTTTTTTTAAAAGCTACTCGACGAGTCAGTGGCCCTAACTCGTCGAGTAGCAGCGAGTCAGCACGTGGAGTTGGCGTGGCGACTCAACGAGTCCATATTCCGCACTCGGCGAGTCCGCCAGTCTGGGTGAAGCCCTAATTTTAGGGAGTGTACCCTATTTAAACCCCATTATAGCCCCAAAACCAGCCTCCTTCACCTCTCAGAGACTTATTCCCGAAACCCTAGCCTCCTTGAAGTGTGTGTGAGTGATTTTTGCCCTTGTGAAGGAATCTTGGTGCATTGTTGAGAAAGAAGAAGAAGGAGAAGGTAGAAGAACTCAAGGAAGAAGAAGTAGATCCAGATTATACTCCTCTTTGGCCATCCTTTCTGGTAATAAAGCTTTCATCTTGGTTATTGTATTGCTAGATCTAGTTTGTCCCCAAATTGATGGTTTTGAGCTCAAAAACCCCAAATCCCTAGTGATGAAGCTTTGTAATCAAACCATATCTCGGATCTAGCCTCTCTTGAGTTCCAGGGGCTCAAGAAGGCCACCTTTTGGCAGCCATGGCCTTGTTCTAGACAAGTAACCCCCATTATAGCCAAGTTTGAGTGTTATTGCTTCATTGCATCATAGATACACGTAAGTTAGCAAATTTACGTGTTCAGATTGTCCCAGAAACCCAGATCTATGAATTGGATGCACTGAAACTGATTAGAATTGGCTGAATAGAAACTGCATGCAAAGGACTCGGCGAGTCGTTCTTCGGACTCGGCGAGTCAGGTCGCGAGTCTCAGATTCCCTGTTCAGTAGTAGCGAGTCCGTTAGTGAGTGGAGTAAAGACTCAGTGAGTTAAGACATGGATCTAAGTGTAGAGGGACTCGGCGAGTCTACGCTCTGACTCGGCGAGTCCAAGGCAATCTCCTTACCCGTAAAAACAGACTCGACGAGTTGTTCATACAACTCGGCGAGTCACAGACTGGACGTGTTCTTATGTTGCAGGTGAACTTGACGAGTTATTCATACAACTCGACGAGTCAGATATAGGTTGACTCGATGTTGTTATAGAAGGAGAACTCGTCGAGTCTTCGCTAAACTCGACGAGTAGAGTCGGGAAAGGGAGTAGAAGGAAAGATTGGGACTCGACGAGTTGGCGGCCCAACTCGGCGAGTCAGGTCAACGGATTGTTGACTTTGGCCAGGGGGTAAAATAGTCATTTTACCCTAAGAATAGTTATCAGTGTCTGATTAAGTGTCTTTTGGGAATTGTAGCCGGGGAGTTACCGGAACAACAGTCAGACAGTTCCCGAGCAGTATTTCAGCAGCCAGCCTTACGAGGTGAGTTTTCCTTCCAGTAGGAATGGGTCTACGGCCACAATGTCGGCCCGTTTAGTTAGCAGTAGTTTCGGACTTCAGTCTGATGCAGTAGTTCAGTATGCTTGGTGTCTTTGTGATACAGGCATGGTATGTGTTATGTGTTCCGGACTATGGTCCGATGCAGTATGCAGTATATGTATTCATATTATATGCTATGATTATGTTATGTTATGTTCAGTCAGTTCCGGACTTCGGTCCGATGCAGTCGGCAAGGCCCTAGTTAGTTTCGGATTTCGGCCTGATGCAGTGGGCAAGACCCTAGTTAGTTCCGGACTTCGGTCTGATGCAGTGGGCAAGGCGCTAGTAGTTCCAGACTTCGGTCCGATGCAGTGGGCGAGACCCAGTATGTGCTTTATATGTTATTGTATGGTATGTGGTAGTTTGTGGGAGCTCACTAAGCTTCGTGCTTATAGTTTCAGTTTTGGTTTCAGGTACTTCAGCTAGTAAAGGGAAGGGCTCGGGATGATGGCATGGCACACACCACAGTTTTATCCTGGGAGTTAGACTCTGATATTTTGATATGATCTTGATATTAGTTTCGATTTGATAAATTTATTATGACATTTTGTGATACATGATTCATGGTTTTACCTTTTAATATTTGATATTATGGTTTAGTAAAGTTTTCAAACAAAATTTTTTGGGTTGTATTTTTGGGATGTTACAAGTTGGTATCAGAGCCTTGGTTTGAGGGATTCGGGCGCACTCCCGAGTGTGTCTGAACTCAAACTAAGGAAGTGGTATAAACTTTTCAAAAGAAAAGATTTTTAGAAAAGCAAAAAGAAACTTAAAAAGAAAAGAGTTTTAGAAAAGCAAAAAGAAATGTTAGAAAGAAAAGAACTTTGAAAAGAGAAAAAGGGTGTGGTGCATGCAATCAGCCGAGCTCAAGTAAGTACTCCCAAATTATCCATACAGGTTTATGCTATGTTAGGATTATCAACTTTATTAGAACAACATGCTAGATTAGGACTAAGGATCTAGGAAGGATGCCTTATGTGCCTGTTATATGTGTTTCAGCTCTATGAAAACTGCATGCTAGTACAGAATTGTCAGTATGATAGCCAGAGTAGTATATGCTTGATTATGTGTACTCGATGCTCGAATGCTGCTTGCTTTGTGCTTTTAGGAGTCTTAGTTATCTTTCACTAACTAGTAAATGAATATGTTACGTTACATATTGTGAGGATTAAATAAATTTAGAAGGTTAGGTCTAGCTCTATTGTGCAGCTCTTGTCTGAGTCCAACCATTGTAGGGTAGGATCTCTCATTCGAAGGATTATCTAGTCTTAGTGATATATAATAGTATTGACGAGCTAGTTAGGGGGAGGTAGCCGGGACTTCTTGTGCAGCTGATAGCGTAGATTGGGTTGGTGATTACCCTAGGGCAAGCCTAGGATGAGTGTAGCAGAGAGCAGTGGTAGTAAAAGGGACTTGGTGGAGTCAAGGCAGTTCCTGAGGAAAGTACGGATAGATGTGGAATGTAGTATGGGCCCGGTACTACTGAAAGCAGAGGATCCGTACTCGAGTCAAGGAAGGCTGAGATGAGACCAAGAAACTTGTAGTAGTAGCGATCCCTCGAGATATATCTCTATTCCTGACATTGTCATTATGTGTTTTCAGAATGGTGGTTTTACGCCCTAGACCAGCAGTCGACAGTTCAGGTGCCGGTGAGGGATCGGGATCAGGCTCGGGGGCCGAGCATTTGGATGAGCAGACTAGGGAGTTTCTCTCCTCAGAGGTTACTCGCATCATACTCGAGCAGACTCCTGTGATCTTCGGTTCAATCAAGGAGGGTATTTTGGAGCTGATGGACGACAAGTTGAGCAGATTCCGTGCTGAGGTGGCAGCCATGATGGGGTCGCACACCCTCACTTTCAGGGAGTTCAGAGCATGTGGAGCTCCTGACTACCATGGGGCGCGGGATCCCATTGCGAGTACCAGGTGGTTGGCGGATGTCGCCAATGAATTCCGCACCAGCACATGTCCCGAGGGGGACAAGGTCAGACTAGCATCCTGTCTCCTTACCCGTAAGAACAGACTCGACGAGTTGTTCATACAACTCGGCGAGTCACAGACTAGACGTGTTCTTATGTTGAAGGTGAACTCGACGATTTGTTCATACAACTCGGCGAGTCAGATAAAGGTTGACTCGATGTTGTTATAGAAGGAGAACTCGTCGAGTCTTCGCTAAACTCGACGAGTAGAGTCGGGAAAGGGAGTAGAAGGAAAGATAGGGACTAGATGAGTTGGCGGCCCAACTCGGTGAGTCAGGTCAACAGATTGTTGACTTTGGCCAGGGGTAAAATAGTCATTTTACCCTAAGATTAGTTATCAGTGTCTGATTAAGTGTCTTTTGGGAATTGTAGCCGGGGAGTTACCGGAACAGCAGTCAGACAGTTCCCGAGCAGTATTTCAGCAGCCAGCCTTACGAGGTGACTTTTTCCTTCCAGTAGGAACGGGTCTACGGCCACAATGCCGGCCCGTTTAGTTAGCAGTAGTTCCGGACTTCAGTCTGATGCAGTAGTTCGGTATGCTTGGTGTCTTTGTGATACATGCATGGTATGTGTTATGTGTTCTGGACTATGGTCCGATGCAGTATGCATTATATGTGTTCATATTATATGCTATGATTATGTTATGCTATGTTCAGTCAGTTCCGGACTTCGGTCCGATGCAGTTCCGTACTTCAGTCCGATGCAGTGGGCAAGGCCCTAGTTAGTTTCAGACTTCGGTTCGATGCAGTAGGCAAGGCCTAGTTAGTTCCGGACTTCAGTCCGATGCAGTGGGCAAGGCCCTAGTAGTTCCGGACTTCGGTTCGATGTAGTGGGAAAGGCCCTAGTCAGTTCCAGACTTCGGTATGATGCAGTGGGCGAGACCCAGTATGTGCTTTATATGTTATTGTATGGTATGTGGTAGTTTGGGGGAGCTCACTAAGCTTTGTTCTTACAGTTTCAGTTTTGGTTTCAGGTACTTCAGCTAGCAAAGGGAAGGGCTCGGGATGTTGGCATGGCACACCACAGTTTTAGCCTGGGAGTTAGACTCTGATATTTTGATATGATCTTGACATTAGTTTCGATTTGATAAATTTATTATGACATTTTTAGATACATGATTCATGGTTTTGCCTTTTAAATTTGATATTATGGTTTAGTAAAGTTTTCAAACAAAAATTTTAGGGTTGTATTTTTGGGATGTTACAAGTTGGTATCAGAGCCTTGGTTTGAGGGATTCGGGCGCACTCCCGAGTGTGTCTGAACTCAAACTAAGGAAGTTGTATAAAGTTTTCAAAAGAAAAGAGTTTTAGAAAAGCAAAAAGAAACTTAAAAAGAAAAGAGTTTTAGAAAAGCAAAAAGAAATTTTAGAAAGAAAAGAACTTTGAAAAGAGAAAAAGGGTGTGGTGCATGCAATCAGCCGAGCTCAAGTAAGTACTCCCAAATTATCCATACAGGTTTATGCTATGTTATGATTATCAGCTTTATTAGAACAACATGCTAGATTAGGACTAAGGATCTAGGAAAGACGCTTTATGTGCCTGTTATATGTGTTTCAGCTCTATGAAAACTGCATGCTAGTACAGAATTGTCAGTATGATAGCCAGAGTAGTATATGCTTGATTATGTGTACTCGATGCTCGAATGCTGCTTGCTTTGTGCTTTTAGGAGTCTTAGTTATCTTTCACTAACTAGTAAATGAATATGTTACGTTACATATTGTGAGGATTAAATAAATTTAGAAGGTTAGGTCTAGCTCTATTGCGCAGCTCTTGTTTGAGTCCAACCGTTGTAGGGTAGGATCTCTCATTCGAAGAATTATCTAGTCTTAGTGATATGTAATAGTATTCACGAGCTAGTTCGGGGGAGGTAGCGGGGACTTCTTGTGCAGATGATATCGGAGAGTGGGTTGGTGATTACCCTAGGGCAAGCCTAGGATGAGTGTAGCAGAGAGCAGTGGTAGTAAAAGGGACTTGGTGGAATCAAGGCAGTTCCTGAGGAAAGTACGGATAGATGTGGAAGGTAGTATGGGCCCATACTACTGAAAGCAGAGGATCTGTACTAGAGTCAAGGAAGGCTGAGATAAGACCAGGAAACTTGTAGTAGTAGCGATCCCTCGAGATACATCTGTATTCCTGACATTATCATTATGTGTTTTCAAAATGGTGGTTTTACGCCCTAGACCAGCAGTCGGCAGTTCAGGTGCCGGTGAGGGATCGGGATCAGGCTCGAGGGTCGAGCATTTGGATGAGCAGACAAGGGAGTTTCTCTCATCATAGGTTACTCGCATCATACTCGTACAGACTCCTGTGATATTCGGTTCGATCAAGGAGGGTATTTTGGAGCTGATGGACGAGAAGTTGAGCACATTTCGTGCTGACGTGGCGGCCATGATGGGATCGCGCACCCTCACTTTCAGGGAGTTCAGAGTATGTGGAGCTCCTGACTACCATGGGGCGCGGGATCCCATTGCGAGTACCAGGTGGTTGGCGGATGTCGCCAATGCATTCTGCACCAGCAGATGTCCCGAGGGGGACAAGGTTAGACTAGCATCCTGTCTCCTGAAGGACAGGGCACGAGATTAGTGGGAGGAGATCGGACATGTCATGGGAGATGACGCAGCTCTCGATCCGATGACCTGGACCGATGTCACTACCAGGTTCAGAGCCGAGTTTGCACCGGTTATCGAGGTGCAGCAGTTAGCGAGGGAGTTTCAGGATCTTACTCGGACTATTGAGACTGTGGCGGAGATTACCGCCAAGTTCAGGGAGAGGGCTCTTCTCGTTCGTCAGTATGCGGCTGATGAGGAGATGAAGAAGGCTCATTATCATGAGATGTTGAGGAGTGATATCAGACAGTTTGTGAGCTGGTCCAGCTATAAAATGCTGGATGACATGATTGTGAGGGCTCGTGAGAGAGAGATAGATTTGGAGATGGAGAAGAAGAGGAAGCCAGAGGCGGCATCTGGCACAGGGAGTTTGGGCAAAAAGCCCAAGGTATCGGATCACAGATCTAAAGGACAGCAGAGCCACAGTAGGTGTGGCAAGTGTGGGAGATTGCACGATGGGGCGTGCAAGGCAGGGATCTCCGGCTGCTACAAGTGCGGTCGGACCGGGCATATGAGTAGGGATTGTACAACCACCACCACCACCGCAGCAGCTGATCTGATTTGCTTCCATTGCAATCAGAGGGGACATAAAAAGTCCTAGTGCCCGAGTTTAGCAGTAGCAGGGAAGGTGGCAGCACCTGCCCCTGCTACTTTGAGGATTACAGACGGCCGTCAGGGTCGGGCTGAGGCGCCAGTGGCGAAGAGTAGAGCTTTCCAGATGACAGCAGAGGAGGCGCAGGCGACTCCTGATGTGGTGACGGGTATGTATTTTCCTCTTATCTCCGTATTTAATATTGATTATTTCTCCTGGTTATGTGTTTGTATTCAGGGTCGTTCTTAGTGAACGACATTTCAGCTACAGTATTGTTTGATTCGGGGGCCACCCGATCGTTTGTCTCGCTTGCGCTTAGCAAATGGTTTAGCAGAGCTCCGGGGGAGCTGGACCGTCCACTTGAGGTTGAGATAGCTGATGACAGGACCGTCAGGGTCGCGAGGGTACATAGGGGGTGTTCATTGCGGTTATTTGATGAGCAGTTTTCAGTAGATCTGGTTCCTATTCCCCTGCGAGGGAATAAGGTTATAGTGGGTATGGATTGGCTGATCCCCAATGGGGCAGTGAGTGATTGTGAGCTGCAGTTAGTAAGGGTCCGCACTCCTAGTGGGGGAGAGTTAGTGATTCAGGGCGAGAGGCTACAACGCGGACCGATTCTGTGGTCAGCAGCGAGAGCGAGGCGCTACTTTTAGCAGGGTTGCGGGGGGTACGTCGCATATGTTTTAGATGCCCGGGAGAAGGGCAAGGCGACAGTTGACGATGTACCGGTAGTACGTGAGTACCTGGATGTAATTCCAGAGGATTTGCCTGGGATACCTCCTGAGAGACAGGTTGAGTTCAGGATTGACCTGGTTCCTGGTGCGGCTCCAATAGCCAAGGCACCATGCCAGTTGTCTCCTCCCGAGATGCAGGAGTTGTCTACGCAGCTGCAATTGCTGCTAGACAAGGGGTTTATCAGACCGAGCAGTTCACCATGGGGAGCCCCGATCCTGTTTGTGAAGAAGAAGGACGGGTCACACCGTATGTGTATAGATTACCGGGAGTTGAACAAGGTGACGGTGAAGAACCGTTACCCACTTCCAAGGATAGATGACTTGTTTGATCAGCTCCATGGAGCATCTTGGTTCTCCAAGATTGATTTGCGCTCCGGTTATCATCAGATGCGGGTCAGAGGTGAGGACATGCAGAAGACCGCTTTTAGGACCCGCTATGGTCATTATGAGTTCGTGGTGATGCCATTTAGGCTCACCAACGCACCAGCCGCGTTCATGGATCTCATGAACCACGTATGCAGACCGATGTTAGATCGGTCTGTGATAGTGTTCATCGACGACATCTTGGTCTATTCCAAGACTCAGGAGCAGCACGAGGAGCACCTGAGGGAGGTTCTAGAGACACTGAGGAGGGATAAACTTTTCGCTAAGTTCTCCAAGTATGATTTCTGGTTGTGTGAGGTGCAGTTCCTTGGACACCTCGTCAACTAGAAGGGTATGCTAGTAGATCCGGCCAAGATAGAGGCCGTGATGCAGTGGGAGGCCCCGAGGTCTCCATCTGAGATTCGGAGCTTCCTAGGTTTGGCAGGGTACTACAGGAGATTCATCCAGGATTTCTCCAAGATAGTAGTTCCGCTGACTCGACTGACCAGGAAGTCGGTGACATTTCACTGGGGGCCTGAGCGGTAGGCAACATTTGAGACCCTCAGGCAGAGATTGTGCGAGGCACCGATTCTTACCCTACCAGAGGGATTGGATGACTTCGTAGTCTACTGTGATGCTTCGATCACAGGTATGGGAGCAGTGTTGATGCAGCGAGGGCATGTGATAGCGTATGCCTCTAGACAGTTGAAGCCTCACGAGGCTAACTATCCGACGCACGATTTAGAGTTGGGGCGAACAGTGTTCGCCCTTAAGATTTGGAGGCATTACCTCTATGGGGTCCGTTGTACCATTTACACGGATCACAAGAGTCTGAGGTGCCTTATGGATCAGCCGAATCTAAACATGAGGCAGCGTCGGTGGTTAGATGTGGTTAAGGACTATGATTGTGAGATCCTTTATCATCCGGGCAAGGCCAACGTAGTGGCCGACGCCCTGAGCCGCAAGGCGATGACGGCCCCGATCAGAGATATATGTCTGAGGATGACAGTGATTACTCCATTATTGGAG
Source organism: Lactuca virosa (assembly GCF_052849685.1). Taxonomy (NCBI): domain Eukaryota; kingdom Viridiplantae; phylum Streptophyta; class Magnoliopsida; order Asterales; family Asteraceae; genus Lactuca; species Lactuca virosa. The sequence continues at coordinate 216,735,097 of NC_136430.1, read as the reverse complement.
CAGATTAGAGAGGCACAGGTTGAGGGCCTAAAAGAGCAAAGACAGAAGTGCGAGAGGATCGTGGGCCAAGTAGCTTCTTTCGATTATGACAGTCGAAGATTGTTGACCCTTCATGGGAGAGTTTGGGTGCCGTACTGGGGAGGAGTACGACAGGTGTTGATGGATGAGGCCCACAAGTCTCGGTTCTCCATCCACCCAGGGGCGACGAAGATGTACAGAGATCTTCGACCCGATTATTGGTGGCCCTGCATGAAGCGGGACGTAGCTTGGTACGTGGAGAGATGCCTGACCTACAGGAAGGTCAAGGCAGAGCACCAGAGACCCCACGGCAAGATGCAGCAATTAGACATTCCCGTGTGGAAATGGGAGGATATCACTATGGATTTTGTTACTAAGCTTCCCAGGACTGCACGTGGAGTTGATTCGATTTAGGTCATAGTGGATCGGTTGACCAAGAGCGCGCATTTCGTACCGATCCAGGAGAGCATATCGGCCGAGAAGTTAGCTGATATTTATGTGCGAGAGGTTGTGGTACGTCATGGAGTGCCTGTTTCAGTAGTATCAGATCGAGACGTTCGGTTTACTTCCATGTTTTGGAAGCGGTTCCATGACGAGATGGGGACTCGTCTCCTTTTCAACACCGCTTTCCACCCTCAGACGGACGGGCAGAGCGAGAGGACGATTCAGACTCTCGAGGACATGCTTCGGGCATGTGTCCTAGATTTTGGTGGCAGTTGGGATACGTACCACTCCAGTATAGAACGGCCTCCCTTTGAGATGCTCTACGGGAGGAAGTGTAGGATCCCAATATGTTGGGGCGAGGTCGGTCAGAGAGTCATGGGGAGCACTGAGGTGGTGCTTAAGACCACAGAGTTGATACAGCAGGTTCGTAGCCGGCTCCAGACTGCTCAGAGTCGGCAGAAGAGTTACGCCGATAGGAGGCATTCTGATTTGGAGTTTCAGGTAGGCGATATGATCCTCCTTAAAGTGTCACCCTGGAAGGGTTTCATCAGGTTCCGGAAGAGGGGCAAGCTGGGCCCCAGATTCATTGGTCCCTTTAGGGTTTTGGCCCGGGTGGGTCGGGTTGCTTATCGGTTAGATCTTCCAGCAGAGCTTAGCCATATCCACAACACTTTCCATGTGTCTCAGTTACGGAAGTGTTTGGTGGATGAGCCAGCAGTTGTACCGTTGGAGGATATTCAGGTTGACAGCAGCCTGAATTACATCGAGAGACCAGTTGCGATCTTCGATCGGAAGTCGAAGACCTTGAGGAACAAGGTGGTTCAGCTAGTGAAGGTGCAGTGGCAGAATCGGAAGGGTTCGGAATGGACATGGGAGACCGAGGAGGAGATGAGGGAGCATTATCCGGATTTATTTTCAGATTCAGTAGCAGCAGACTTCGAGGACGAAGTCTGAGATAAGTGGGGGAGAGTTGTAACGCCCCGTTCCTGGTATGCATTTAAAACATTATTTTTCTTCTTTTTTTACAAGCTACTCGACGAGTCAGTGGCCCTAACTCGTCGAGTAGCAGCGAGTCAGCACGTGGAGTTGGCGTGGCGACTCGACGAGTCCATATTCCGGACTCGGCGAGTCCGCCAGTCTGGGTGAAGCCCTAATTTTAGGGAGTGTACCCTATTTAAACCCCATTATAGCCCCAAACCAGCCTCCTTCACCTCTCAGAGACTTATTCCCGAAACCCTAGCCTCCTTGAAGTGTGTGTGAGTGATTTTTGCCCTTGTGAAGGAATCTTGGTGCATTGTTGAGCAAGAAGAAGAAGTAGAAGGTAGAAGAACTCAAGGAAGAAGAAGTAGATCCAGATTATACTCCTCATTGGCCATCCTTTCTGGTAATAAAGCTTTCATCTTGGTTATTGTATTGCTAGATCTAGTTTGTCCCCAAATTGATGGTTTTGAGCTCAAAAACCCCAAATCCCTAGTGATGAAGCTTTATAATCAAGCCATATCTCGGATCTAGCCTCTCTTGAGTTCCAGGAGCTCAAGAAGGCCACCTTTTGGCATCCATGACCTTGTTCTAGACAAGTAACCCCCATTATAGCCAAGTTTGAGTGTTATTGCTTCATTGCATCATAGATACACGTAAAGTTAGCAACTTTACGTGTTCAGATTGTCATAGAAACCCAGATCTATGAATTGGATGCACTGAAACTGATTAGAATTGGCTGAATAGAAACTGCATGCAAAGGACTCGGCGACTCGTTCTTCGGACTCGGCGAGTGAGGTCGCGAGTCTCAGATTCCCTGTTCAGTAGTAGCGAGTCCGTTAGTGAGTGGAGTAAAGACTCAGTGAGTTAAGACATGGATCTGAGTGTAGAGGGACGCAGCGAGTCTACGCCCTGACTAGGCGAGTCCAAGGCAATCTCCTTACCCGTAAGAACAGACTCGACGAGTTGTTCATACAACTCGGCGAGTCACATACTGGACGTGTTCTTATGTTGAAGGTGAACTCGACGAGTTGTTCATACAACTCGGCGAGTCAGATAAAGGTTGACTCGATGTTGTTATAGAAGGAGAACTCGTCGAGTCTTCGCTAAACTCGACGAGTAGAGTCGGGAAAGGGAGTAGAAGGAAAGATAGGGACTCGACGAGTTGGCGGCCCAACTCGGCGAGTCAGGTCAACAGATTGTTGACTTTGGCCAGGGGGTAAAATAGTCATTTTACCCTAAGAATAGTTATTAGTGTCTGATTAAGTGTCTTTTGGGAATTGTAGTCGGGGAGTTACCGGAACAGCAGTCAGACAGTTCCCGAGCAGTATTTCAGCAGCCAGCCTTACGAGGTGAGTTTTCCTTCTAGTAGGAACAGGTCTACGACCACAATGCCGGCCCGTTTAGTTAGCAGTAGTTCCGGACTTTAGTCCGATGCAGTAGTTTAGTATGCTTGGTGTCTTTGTGATACAGGCATGGTATGTGTTATGTGTTCCGGACTATGGTCCGATGCAGTATGTATTATATGTGTTCATATTATATGCTATGATTACGCTATGCTATGTTCAGTCAGTTCCAGACTTCGGTCCGATGCAGTTCTGGACTTCGGTCCGATGCAGTTCTGGACTTCGGTCCGATGCAGTGGGCAAGGCCCTAGTTAGTTCTGGACTTCGGTCCGATGCAGTGGGCAAGGCCCTAGTTAGTTCCGGACTTCGGTCTGTTGCAGTGGGCAAGGCCCTAGTAGTTTCGGACTTCGGTCTGATGCAGTGGGCAAGGCCCTAGTCAGTTCCGGACTTCGGTCCGATGCAGTAGGCGAGACCCAGTATGTGCTTTATATGTTATTGTATGGTATGTGGTAGTTTGGGGGAGCTCACTAAGCTTCGTGCTTACAGTTTCAGTTTTGGTTTCAGGTACTTCAGCCAGTAAAGGGAAGGGCTCGGGATGATGGCATGGCACACACCACAGTTTTAGCCTGGGAGTTAGACTCTGATATTTTGATATGATCTTGACATTAGTTTCGATTTGATAAATTTATTATGACATTTTGAGATACATGATTCATGGTTTTACCTTTTAATATTTGATATTATGGTTTAGTAAAGTTTTCAAACAAAAATTTTTGGGTTGTATTTTTGGGATGTTACATCACTAGTGTTAATGAATGTAAGTTCTGTTTATGATTATGTTTTTGTATTGACGTTGAGATCCCAAAGTTTTAAAATGAAAAAAAATACATTTCTTCGGAAATGCTTTGATAACATATTTATCATGTTTTTCTGGGAACAAAATTCCGCAACTCTTTTCCTTAAAAGTATACTCTGATTTTTAAAATGAAGCATAAACAAATCGGTCTTTTCTAGCCGTGAAAATGGGGATGTCACAGTACCTCTCTTGATTTACTACTACTAGTTATGATTAAAGACATAATAAACCTAAGACATAATGCGAGTGGTGTAGTCACTAACTCGGTTCGCTATCCTAGTATATCATATGCCGAAATGACGCACAAGGTGCCTAACCATTTCACTCATCTCACGAGTAGCGTCTTCTGCTCTTTGTTCTACTAAGGCTGCCTTGGCCTCAACTGTAATGATCTGTTGTCTCAGGGTGACCACTTCCTCCTCTAAGGAGTGTAGACGGTTTGTAAGGTCCTCCTACTCTGTCTACTAATTCAGCATTGCTCCTGGATAGTGTTCTTGTCCTCCTCTAAACCAGGCATGTTGTTGGGTATCCCCTTGTGGAGGTGCATCCTGGATAAGGTGAATGTTAGCAACAAAGCTTGCCCTTGCATGAGCAATATTTTCTTACTAGGTATGTTCATCCTAAGAGAACTTCCATTGGATGCTTACGTACCTGGGAGGAGAGAGATGAAAGGGTCTATTGTATGCTCCTGTTAGGGTAACGCTCGCTAAGGATCTCTCCATCGCTTTCATCCTCGTCTGACTCCTCATCAGAACCCTCCCCCTCATAGTCCATCTCTTGGTATTCTTGAGGACCCACTTCTGGGTTCTCCCCATGAACTCTTCTGGCTCCTCCTCGATCCGTTGGCTGCCATGGTAGGTAGTTGTATATTTGTAGTCACAGTGTTTTAGCCCCATTGTATTTATACTTGTATATCTTGTATAGTTTGATATACTGGTTCACTATAAACAATGCTATAAACAATGCTCTGATACCAATCTGTCACACCCCCAAACCAGAATGGCAGAAACGTCTGGGGGCAGATGGAGTGACTTCATCTACAGTATCATAACACATGAATATAAATAAATCATACCAACCCAAACATCATACATTGAAATTACACGTTTACATTGTTTACAAAATCCGCTTACTCAAAAGTTAAATACAAATACTAAAAAGTAGAAAACATGATGCAGCGCCACCTGCCCTCAAAATGTTTGAATACCTATTTACTGGTTTCCTTAGAATACAAGTGATTTTGAAAAGTGTCAACAATTAAGTTGGTGAGTTCATAAGCATTTTGCGTGAAGAGAGTTTGTACTATTTTGTGAAATATGGTTTCGTATATTGCCAGAAATCCTATAATTTCTTTTATATGAACTGAAGTTGTAAGTAATTCCTTTGTGTCTTTTCCTTGTAAAGTAATAATGTATATATCTAGAAAATCCAATTTTATCTTAAAAGTGAACTGTAGTCTTAAACCCTAAGACCACGATGGAAGTGAATATTGTACAGAAAATAGTATATAGTTTCATTTCTTTTCATAAAACTAATGAAGTGTAAGCTTCCCGTAAACCAAAATAGTTTCGCTAATCTCTATGTGAGCCATTATAACCATGCTTGATGTGACTGATATGCCTGTCATGACGTTCTTCAGGTGTCGGTTTCGTTAAGATATTTGTCACCCTAGACTGGCCCTGTCTAGCTGTAGCGAACAGCTCAAGTGTGGGAGTGTCAACCCTGTATAGATCTATACACAATTACCTCGCTCTCCCTCTAGGAGACTCTAGTTATAACTACAGGAATTAACGTGTACGCTAGGTAGGTACGGTGAAGGAGAGTCTCACAAGAGCATTAACAGATTTATGTGAACTATGACCCCTTTTCTTGTAATATGAAATAGTTATACCATTGAATGATTATATAGTTCTTCTGAAAAGATAGTGTGGTTTTGTGACTCCCAAACTATACCAATTATACTTTATTATGAATGTTTGTTAAGTCCATTTATATAATCAATATATAAATACATGTAGGTTATCTTGTGTAGATGTTTTACAAGGTTATAAAATATAAACTAACATCTAAACATAAGTATGAAACATTTAGTATGATAAGGACAATTTCTAGTTTTTGACTTTTCTGTCCCTGTTTTTAGAAAAATTATAGAGAATTCATTGTAAATCGAAATTTGGATCCGTAAACTCTCGGAGCTTAGAAAATGACTCTACTTTGTCTATAATATTTTTCCCTATCCTTAAGTGTTTCCTAACCAGGATGAAAACGTTCATTTTTACAGATTGGTCCGAAAATGTTCTGAAATGATAGGCAGTTTTGTAAAAATCACGATAAATTGTAGAAAAATCGTATGAACGCGTGCGAATAGTCCTTAAAAAGGTATAGACCTGAAATATTTGAATGTTAAATAGTTTTGAAATATATGAAGTTTAAGTAGGGCTAAACAGTCGTTAAACAGACCACAAGGTTTGTGTAAAAGGCTGATTTTTAAACTTAGATAAGTTTTAGTGACATAGCTCGTATTTTTAGTTTGCAAAGCCTTTAGATCTTCCAAATAAGATTTTTTTACTTGTATCTCCCCCCCCCCCCCAAAAAAAAAACTTGGAAAAACTTGAAAATGAAAGGGTATAAACTCACCTTGAGTGGATTTCTTAGTGGATAAAGAGATTAAGATGAAGATCCCCAAGCTTAGAACACTTGAAGATGGTTGAAGAACACTTGAAGATCGTATTACCCTATGGATAATAACACATATAAATGTGTGTAAATGTAATAAAACTAGTATGAATGTGTATAAAAACACTAGATTAACAAGGAATGTTTACCAAAATCCTAAGAACCAACTTGGAGGGATGGATCTTTGGAAGGCTTGAACTTGTTCTTGAGAGGATTATGGAGGAATGAGAAGATGAACTGAGAGATGGAGATGAAGAGAGGGGGGGGGGGGAGAGAGGTGAACGAAATTTATGGGGGAGGTAGGCTGGTGGGGTGGGTGCGGGGGGGGGGGGGGGGTATGTTGTGGGGTGAGGTGATGTTTGCATTGTTATATGTTGGGTAATGGTCTTGATACATGTTGGTTAATGTTTTATGTTGGGAAAAGATGTAACACTCATGTCACTAAGTCAACTCTTCTTATTTTTATAAAAATCTAGGTAATTTATAAAAGTGGGGTAATTTTTATAAAAAGATGACATTCTTTATAAAAAGTGTGGTATTTTTATAAAGAAAATATGGATTAAATGATGTATAAATATTTAATTTGAATTATAAAAATTCAAATTGTTAATAAAATCATTATTATCAAAATAATAATATGTTACACGAAAGTTAAGTGGATCCCTAAATTCTTTTCGTTAAAAGTTGGGCGTTTTAGGCGGGGTATGGAATTTGTCGTATTTGGTGACGAATTCACCAAAATTTGTATTTGTAGCCTTTATTATGAATTTGCCATGTAGTGTAAGGATTATAAATTCCACTACATCGTGTTATGAATATTATTGATACTAAATAATATAAAATTGAATTACCGAATTGTTACGATACTAACCTTATTTAAGGTTTATGTTCTATAATTTCCAATAAGAGTGGTGCTTTTTATTATAACTTGTCAATCGTACATTGGACGCATTAGGGAATATCATAATTCACCTAAAATTTTAATACATGTTGAGTTGACCTGGTTGACTTTTGTTGATTTTGTTTGACCCAGAATTGATAGTTGTCACATTAGGGTTGATTGATTCAGTCCCTAAAGTTTTTGTCGGGCTTTATGGGCCCCTGAACTACGATATGACCTGCTCTTTTAGTCCCTGTCAACCTGTAATAGCCGGTTCACCATGCAACAATGACCATTTAGACTAAAAATACTCAGATTGTGCCCCTATAAAGCGAAAAAAAATAAGTTCGGGGATCAAATGATAGTCTCACCTTCATCTCCACCCAACACCACCCTTATTTTACCTTCCTCGCAACCTCTTCCGTCAAGCAGTCACCCTACCTGAACCAACTGCTCATCAACATTTTATTTAGCCATTACAGCCACCATAACCCACCTTAATCACCATCGAATCGATATCACATCATCCCAATCCAACCACCCTTATTCCTCCCCTTTGTTTCGTGAAATCAGCCACCACCGGAGCACCCATTACCCACAAAAACCACCGGTTAGCCACCATAACCAAATCACCTGCAAATCGAAGAAAAAAAGTTAACTCTCATTTTCTCTGTGAACCTCATCAAACCCACACATCCTTCTCAACCTCACATCCATCAAACCTGCAACTCGGAGGGAGAAAGAGAGGTAGCTTGTGCGATTCTGAACATGGAAGAAGGAATGAGGGGGTTAATTTCTTGAAGAGTTGAAATCGAATCAAAGAAAAGAGTGGAAGGGGGTAGTGATCGAGAATTGATTACAAGGAGAAGAGGGTTGTGATCTTCAGTGAGTGTGTCTGACGATCGAGGGTAAATACGGAAAGAAAAGAAGCGATCAATTTCATGGGAGGGCACGAATTGAGTGTGAATCGACTTTAGATGAAAAGAAGGAGAGCTAATAAAGGTGATTTTTGTTACTGGATGTTGGTATACATGAAGACACACAAGAAATCGAATGGCCCGCTATCTTTCATTTTTCTCCCAAATCACTTAGATCTTGTGGCATAAGGATTTGATCCCGAACTTATTTATTTAGCTTTATAGGGGCACAATGTGATTTTTTTTGTCTAAATGGTCACTGTAACCGACTATTACAGGTTGACAGAGACTAAAAAAGCAGGTCGTATCATAGTTTAGGGACCTACAAAGCCTGACAAAAACTTTAGGGACTGAATCGAGAAGCCTAGAAACTTTGTAGGACATTTGTTACATTTTCCCTAGTTATTTAATACATTGGTTAAGTGTGATGTTGAGAAACTTGACAATTTTTCCCTTACGTTGAAGTGATTCTTGTTGCCATTTTGAAGTGTTAATATATTTCTTTCATTGAAAGTCTTCTTACATATTCATGATGTAATGTTATAAAATAAACGGTAGATCAAAAAAGAATTATTATAAATACTTTTGGAGGGGTAATATAGTAAATTTTAACAATTAGTCAGATACCAAATCAAACAACAACTTTTAGTCAAAAGTTAACTCGGTCAAAACTTCTAACCCGGTCAGCTCTACGGCTCTACCCCAGTCATCAAATATCAAACGACTTCTTACAGATTATAATTGTTACTTAAAGAAAATATATGTTGAGACCCATTTTGACGATCGGTGGATGCGGAATAATAATATCTCGAGATTTAACGAACATAAAAATATATAAATGAAGAAAATATGATGAGAAATTCCATAATCACTAGAAAAGAGAAATAAGATGATACATGAAGAACATAGTTGGGAGAGATAATTCTCCCTTGGTGGGAGAGAACCCACCACTCTCTCTCTCTCTCTCGCTCTCTAGAACTACATTGAGTGTACTCTTACTTACAAGAATGAGCACTCCTCTCTATTTATAGAGAGAGGAGCCTTACAATACAATAAAGGGAATAAAATAACCTAACTATCACCCATAATTTGTAGAGCATTTCCATGCTCCAACATTCTCACCCTAAATGCTCATAAATAATGATGGATACAAATAAGTGATAATAGGCTAAAATACACAGTAACCGACTAGCAAGTGTGGTAATAAAATGAAACATAATGAGAACCAAATACTAAAATGTCTCTGAAAATCTGAAGTGTCTGTGATCTCTGATGTTGGCCATGAATCTCAAACAGTAAAGGTATTCGGCTTCAAGGTCACCACTCTCGAGGCAGAAAAATAAGATCTAATTCCTCAAACTCGTCATAAGCCCCATGATCAAGTAGAAGATCCAATCATAAAAACACTTCGACTTCAAGAAGTCTGAAACATCTTTAGTTCTCGAATCATAATACACCAAAAATTCTTTAAAAGAATAACTTGCTAAAAATGTGAAGCATCCAAAAGTGAAGTCCGAATAATAAATAATGTGAGTCCAAAGACATGCTCTAGCAATGCCAAAAATTTGATCGGAAGATCAAAAATAAGTGCCATTTCACATCACCAAAATAATCTTCGTCTTCAAAATATCACAAATCCAAACTCGAGAAATCATAAGATGTGAACCGGATGCAAACACAAATGAAACATCCGGTGGTAGAGTCTGAATAATAAATAATATGGAACCGGGAAACATTGAGTAATGCCAAAAATTTGATCCGTGAAGACCAAAAAGCGGTGCCACATCGTATCACTATATAAATCATCGTCTTCAGAAATCTTCAACAATCCAAACTCAAACAATCATAAAAACCATATCCAGATGGTATCATAATCTTCTCTCTCTATTTTTGATAACCAAAGACCGGATATCAAAAATAAATATATCATCGGGATGGAGAGTGTCGGATACCAAGAGCTAAGAAGGCTCTCCCTAAATATATGAAGGGTCTCGATAAGACACGAGAAAGAGAGTAAAAGAAATACTATGCGGTTATCTATAGCCGGGTGATTCAGTCGCTGAAAACTGCTCGAACAAATACCATAGAAACAACAATAACTCTGCATGAACAAAAAAATAATCTCTGATGTGCTGAATGAATACCAATATACCCAAACTGCGGTGCCGGAACTCTCGAAGTAGTCTTCAATAGAAAATAAAGTCTACATGCTCAAGATACATGATTCGTCAACCGAAGATCAAGAGCGACAAGTCATAAAAATCCCATAAAGCGAAAAATGCGAAACAACTTTGTTGATCAGGTGCCGTTGCGGTGCAAACATCGCAAAGAATAATATGAAGTCCGACTGCGGTATGGAGTAATCCTCATGAAAAGAATATTATTATTTCAATATAATGAAGTGAACCAATGTGACTATCCAAAGTTGGGTTGTGGCAAAAATTGGTATTAAAAAAAAATTGGTTTTAATGAAAAAATTGGTTTTAATAAAAAATGGCTAAATAAAAAAATTTGGTGTTAAAAAAAATAATTTGCTAAATAAAAAAAATTGGTGTTAAAAAAAATTAGTGTAAAAAAAATTGCGTTAAAAAAATAAATTAAATGGTGTAAAAAAAATAAGGCTTAAAAAAAAATAAGAATGGGAGGGGCTAATTAGAAAAAGGAGGGAGGAGGAAGGAAGGAATAAGGAGGGAGGAGGAGAAAAAAAGAAGGGGGGAGGCTAAAAGAAGGAAGGAGGAGGCTGAAGAGGGAGGAGTACCGGAGAGAGGAGAGGGAGGTACTGCAAGAAGAAGTAAGAAGGGATGCAGGTTGAGAAGGTTGCGGGTGGAGAAGGAGCGTGCGGACGAGATAGCTACCGACGTGGGAAGTAGGAGTTGCGATCATGGATGGCTGCGGTAGGGAAGTGTGGATGCGAATGGAGCTGAAGTGTTTAGGCTGTGGTGCGAGATGCGGTAGCAGCGAATGACTGCGATCCAAGACCTTCAGGAAGTGGACCTGCACAACCTTCAGGAAGTGCACCTGCACTTGATCGACGAATGTGCTTTTTCATCCTGATGTTGTTCCACTCTCTACTCTATTCAAATGTGCTTTTTCATCCTATCGTCCCCTCCACAACCTTCAGGAAGTGCACCTGCACTTGATCGACAAATCATTGGTCGTGCTCACCAAGACCAAGTTTTTGGAAGCTATCAACCTTAGGGTTCCTTCCACGACCAAGTTCTTCTCACCGAGCACACAAGACATCAATATATGTAATAAAATAATTCAAAATATATTTATGATGCAATATTGCTTCATTAACCTGTCAATGAAATCAGTAATCAATAACAGTTTTGAAATTTGCATATATGTGGTAGTAGTATATAGATTCTTTTATGAATTAAATTGAAAATCATCCACAATGAAAGAAACATAAGGATGGTCTCGCAATTGTGTTGGAGGAATCATAGTCAGAAGGAACACTAGGAACACTGGACACGCCGAAACGTGGAACAAAAACGGGAACAAGGATCTGTAATTTTTCGTTTTCAGTACGAAGGGGGTAGCTTCATTCGGAACTAGGGCTGTCAACGGGACCAAACGGGAGCGGAAATAGTTGCCCCTGCCCTGAAATCAATTATTTCCCCCACCCAACCCCCACATCCGAATCCCCCATTTACATAGCCCCCGATCCCACCCCCGAATACCTTCATCACCCCCAATCCCGCCCCCATTCTCCCATTTTATAGGCTTAAAATTGACTTTTTTGCTAAAAAAATTGTTATATTTTGGGCTAAAAAACTATATTCATAACTTTAAAAGCTTAAAATCTAGTTTTTTAACAATTAAAAAAATAAAAATCCAACATTACAAATTCAACATTTTAAAAAGACAAATCCAACAAACTTACAAATATAAAATACGATAAATCCAACATTACAAAAAAAGTACAAAATGTCCGACAATATATGAGCAATTCACTATCGTATCGTTGTATACTATGAAGTGGAAGAAAGTCAAGAAAACCTAAAATTAGATAAGGTATTGTGTCTATATATATATATATATATATATATATATATATATATATATATATATATATATATATATATATATATATATATACACAAACGGGCCCCCGCGGGAGTACGGGACGGAAATACCCACTCCTGCCCCAGTCCCAAAAATAAAACAGGGTTTAATCCCACTCCCGCCCCCGCCTCTGCCCCCAAATTTTTTAAAAAATTAATCTCGTACGGAATCGGGGTCCCACGGAAGTTTTTGACATCCCTACTCGGAACATGAATCTCATACATGGATCGTTGTACTAGTTATTTCGGTGCGAAATACCATATATAAATGGAAAAATATACATTGTGATTTAGTAATTCATAAAAGTAAAAATCATATTAAGTAAAACATAATTATTTCAAATTTCATAACTTCAAATAAACATGGTTCTTTAACAGAATAGTAAAAAAACACGAACATAACATGAAATTAATCAACCCTTTGCCTTCCCATTTCCACACAGATCAGCTTCATCTTCGTCTAAGTTCGACCATTGAATGTCCTCAAATCTTGCACTTGGCCCTTCCAAATATTCATTTTTCATATTCATATCCCATTTTTGTGTGGGCCCGTTTTGTAACATTTAGAAAAATGTGATTGTAGGCGAATATTAGAATGAAACACAAGTTTGTCAGCCCTTTTACTATTTAAGTGATTTCTCTTAACATTGTGTATGTGTAGTGTCCTAATTTTCACAATAAATTTTTAAAATTTATAAAATATGATAAAATCCATTTTCATAGATCAACCATCCACAAAACCATTGTTTCAATACATAAACCCAAAAAGAAAATCAGAGTATCATAACATTGTGAAATCTCAAACATAAAAGTTATTGATCGATGTGTACAATCATACGTTCGTCTTCCCACAATCCTCAAAAGTACCTGAAATATTTAATCCGTAACTTTAAGCCAAAGCTTAGTGAGTTGCCCAAAATATCATATATAACATAGCAATATGTCCGCAACAACCTTGGTCCAGATCAACCCATTACAATGAGTCCATATCAACCCACAACAAAGCATGCAATATATAATCAGCAAGCAAAACCCTACTAGTCTAGCCAATAACCATGGCATAACAATTATGAGATAAGTAATACTAGTAAATACTCGCCTTGCAGATAGACCGGATAACCACCACCACACGTAAATACTAGTAAATCAGTTTCACATACCATTTAGAAATTAAACCAAAGGTCTACCTCAACTATGACCTAAAACCCAAAAGTTTGACACAAGGTCAAACTTAGTCAAAAATTAAATATGTCAACATTTTGTTCAATGAGCGTGTCATGCTTTCTATGGGTGCCCCGCACTCATAAAAGGACAAAACAACTGAGATCTTGTTCTAAAAGAAGGGCGTTCAAGAAAACGCTAAAAGTGTGTCACGCCATGGATAAGTGCGCCACGTCTGGGACTTTTTCACAAAATGAAAAGACTTAATCTATTAAGTCTATACCCCAAACTTCCAGATCTAATCCTTAAAAATTTCATAATGAATAAAGTTTAAAACTTTGCTCATTAAGTCACTCTAATGAAGTAGGACCGAAAATTTTGTACTCTAAATGACCTAAATATCCGATATAGCTTGCATGGCTAAGAGGACATGCACAAAACACCAACTTTCCAAGTCCAAGAGGTCTATAAGACAATTCTAAGTGCTCAAAAGGAGCTGGAGTCATCACAACTCCAAGCTCACCACCAAAAAAGGACCAAATTTTTTTGACAATAAGCAAGATCTAGAAAACTAGAGGGAAAGTTTGAAGCTTTATACTTACAAAGGTCCATAAATGATGCAACTTTGTTGGATCTACACTTGAGCCTTTTTTCTACGCACCAAAATGAACTCTTGATCTTCAAGCTTTAACCATAAAATGGAGATATAAGCTTCCTGAAATGATTCCAAGGATTATAACAAGTTAGAGAAGGCTAGGGTTTCGTGGGATCTCTCTAGGGGACGATAGAGGTTGAGAATGAGGTAACCCTATGGGTTAATGGTGCTTAAATAGCCTCCAAAACCCTAGAAAACTTTTCATCCCATGGGCCTAAGCACGTTGCGCCCATAAGAAGCGTACTACACTTCTTGTGATTAATTCTAGATTTCAGTTTTTCAGATTTCAGTGAAATATCCTAATTAAATCCAGATTAAAATTACATACCATAAATAAGGACGTTATAGTATGTAAGAGTAGGTTCTATAGTTTCTTTTTTTCAATGAGCTACTAATCGGTTGGCTAGTACTTTCTTTGCAACTTCAGCTAACTCTAGAGTTTTTGAACCGTAACTTGACCACCAGTCGATCTCATCTATGGTTATTGCATCTATTTGAGCTGCCGCCATTGAGTAAATCCCCGTCTTCATGTGGAATGGTTCAAATTATTCACACAACAACCACTCTTATTGTGGACTTTCAGATATCGTTTTGAAAGATTCCATACAACCAAGTACCATTCTTTGTCTGGATTAGGATTTTTTTTCGTATTCCACATGGTGATAACATCTGTAGATAACATGAATCGTAATTAGAGGAGATAAACTAAATCCCAAGCAGTGCAACGAAATCGTCATCTTCTCCCATCTAGATAACACTATTTTTTCCGGTTGTGGGTAATAAGAAGCATATTTATTATCTAGCATAACATCCTTAATTTTGCCCAACATATTATCCAATTTTTCGTATATTTCTCAAATTTTTTATCCCTGACCATCACAAAACTCTATCAATAAGAAAATTGATTTTGTAATTAATAAAATACTTCCAATATCTTCCAAGAACTCTTCACTACTTATGGTGTTAGCAACTGTGGCTCCAGTAACTCTATTGTTTTCATATCCATGTTTAACCCAATCTCCTTAAGAATTTAGGGAAATGGTTGCAGCAAGAGCCTCTATACAATCCATTAACCTTTTCCATAGAATGTAATGGGATGCAAATCTTTTCTTGGCCATTTTTATAAATTCTAAGTTTGAGTTATCTCTAAGTATGGCCAGGGCTTAATTGTGATTAAGGAAATACTTAAGAATTACTTTCCCTCTCCAATATGTAGCAATCAACCAATAAATTTCATTAGCAAGGTCTTTAAAGATCAAGTTCAATGTACGAATAAAGAGACCGAAATATGTGTTTGTGTAACTTTTTCAATTTCCCTTAGAGTAGCCTTGCAATTCACATCATTATCGGTAACAGCTTGAAGGACATTGTTTAGCCCTACTTCTTAAATAGATCTGGGAAAATACTTTTATATTGCAACACCTTTTTTTCTATACCCGAGAAGTCCTATGGGTACATGAACATTGCCCCACAACTATTCACTGCAAGAACATTAATTAGACATTTTTGTTTCACAATTTTCCACCCATCAGATACAATGGAAAAACCTTGATACCACATATCTTTGATAAATGCTAAATCTTTTTAAACATATCTAAGGCATCCATCAAGAAGAACTGTCATCGCCTTTCGCTTGATGAATGTTTATAACCAACAAGAGTTTTGATGATTTCTATAACCATCTTGAAAAATTATAGATTCCACAAAACATTGATAGGAATGCCATTAGCACCTAAGCCTCCCATAATTTCCAAGTCTAATGTTGCTTTCCATTTTACCAAATGATTCTTGAATGAGTTTCCTAGACAAAGAAGAAGATGAAGTACTTTTACTGATTACATAATTTTTAAAAGTGAGAGAAACACCTACCTTTTCAACAGCCTTAACTTTATTCGTGAACCTTTCATACTTCTCACAGTCTTCTAATAATCACTCCACCTTTTTATTTCTTCTTTCCTCCTATCCTTAGCACCATAACATTGAACGTGAATTATTGTATAAAAACTTGTAAATTTCTGTGGCCATGCTTACAAACCCAAACCTTGGCATCCCCCTAAGTTTTTGCTATTTGCATAAATAAATATGTTGACTTCTTGCAAACGTGGTTTTTGATCCTTCACTTCTTAGCTCTGAACTTTTTTATTATTCTCTGTAATTATGTTATCTTCACTGCAATCTTTATTCTCGGTTAGCAAATTATGCTCTCTAGCCTCTTGTTTGAAGAAGAATATGTAGACCCCTTTTTACCAAAAGCCATTGTTTAACTTGAGCATTTTGTTTGTGCGAAGAAATGAGTGAAAAATTATATATTGTTATTGTGAAAAGTAGAGTGAAGAATGTGTTCTACGAAGTCTAATTGTAGTTGTATATATAGGTATAGGAATTGTGAATTGTGAAATCAACTAAATCCTGGAAATCATATGGTTGATTCAATGAAATCAATTACCAATGTAAAAGTAGTTAATTAAAGATAAATAAAATAAAATAAAATCAATTAAAATTTCAAGCACCTATTTTACTATATAGTGTAATCGCATCCCTGAGAAGAAAACATGATTTCAAATTTCAATTAAATAAGTTAGCAACTCGTTTGTGTTCCAGTTACACCAGTACAGGATCCCAATTCCACCAATTCAAAATTCATGTTCCACAGACCTCTGTTTCTTGATCCTAATTGAAGAAAGTACGAAATCGAGAACATGGTATATCACATTCTAGGTCGCAATCCATGATCATTTGGTATGAAAATGTACCACGAACTGGAACACACGATCCAAAACGCAATACGTAGCCGATTTGACAATCTTGGTGACTATGGGAGGAATATTCAGGTTTCATGAATGTTTCAAAAGGCTCTAGGGTTTACTTTTGTATCAATCTAATATGTAGGTCATTATTTTCATTTTTTGTTATTTATTATTGTAATTATACAAAAAAATCATATTCAAGTTGTAATTTTCGTACTTTGAAAAATCTATCGGGTCTGTGCTTATTTTTTGGATCGGAAAACTATATTTAGGTAAGAAAAATTGAAGTAATATGAAAAAAAAATGATATAATAAATAAATAACAAATAATACAAACTGGGATTCGTAGGTAAGAACCCTAAGATCACCCTACTTTCGAGTAACATGATTCTCTAAATTAGTCGATGAGTTTTTACTAATTGCATATTCACGAAAGAATCTATGGAGCACTATTTATAATCGGGTAGATGCTACCTATGGAAAAAAAAAATTACAAATAGGCCATTACCTATGCTGAGGCATCAAAAAGATTTCATTATACAAGGTACAAGTACATATTCTTAAAATTGTCTTGAAAAAAACAAATGAATACTAAGACTTAGTAATATTTGTATTTTAGGTCATTTATAGGGGAAAGCTAAATTGTTAGTCAAGTAGCTAACTTTCATGAAAGTTTTCCACCTTAATCTAGTGAATGCATGGTTACTTAAATAAGAATGATTTTTCATAAAAATATTTAACATCAATTGAATGCTTCCATAGGAAATGAATGCTTAGTATCTGGAACATGTGTTAATTGTATATTTGGTAATATTACATGAAAATCTTAATAGAAGTTGTAACACCTGACCATTTCAAGTCTTTTCCACTCTTGACTCAAGTATTAAAAATATTGCAAAAATGGTCATTATGTTGAGCGTATTGGAGGCGTACGATGGGCGTAAGTCATTAAGGAATGACGTAAACATCTTTGAGTACACAGGGCATACTCACACTGATCCCAAATCCCTAAAATTAGTTTTTGAGACCATATTTAAGAACCTTAAGTCGCATGCGGCCTCTTCATGTTGAGCCTCCACTCTCCTCAAAGCAGTCATTTAGAAACCCTAGCTACTTTGTGCAGAGCTTGAGCATTTTGAGTGAGTTTTTGTGTGTTTTGTGAAGAAGGAACGCACTAAAGAAGCATTGGTGAGCTTGGAGCTTGAAGATCTAGAACTTCCATCCCATTTTCAAGCCTCTGGAGGTATAAAATTTAAACCTTTATGATTTTTTGGTTTAGATCTATGTTAGCTTAAACTTTTTCATGCTTTTGGCCCCATGGTTTTAGTTCTTGTGAGTAAAAGCTACTCTAGAGCTTGTTTTGTCATATCTTGTCATTTCTGAGGATTCTAAGTCATAAAAATGGGATCCTTGATGGTTGTTTTTACCCATGCAAGGGTTTGGAGTTATTAGAAGTTTTTAAGTATCTAGGGTTTACTTTTAGACTCCACTATTCCATGAAAATTCATAAAGTCAGAAAGCTTATGATTTAAGATGTCCATAAGAGTCAGATCTGAGTGTTGGGTGTTTGTGTTGGGTTTTGAGCATTCTAACACTCCTATGGTGTACATGCAACCCTATAAACCTTGGATCTATGTTTTCTCTATTATACATGCAAATATTAACTATTCCAAGGTTTCATCCTAACTAGCATATTATGAAGCACCTATACTACAAAGTTCTAGTTAGATGACATACCTTTTGATGTAGCTTGATGTCTTCAAGCTTTAAGAGCTTAGCCCCAATAGTGTGGAAGCCTCAAATGGAATCACAAATCACCAAAACACCTTGGAAGAACTTGAGAGAATATGTATGCACACTAAAATCGGTCCACTCTTATTTTCACACACTTGTGCCAATTTTGTGAGCCAAGGACCCCTTTATATATTATGGAGGATTAGGGTTACATCCATGTAAACCCTAATACCCATGACCTTTCATTTACATAGGATCCATGGGTTAAAAGCTCCATGGACCATCCATGAAAGCTTAGCCCAACCTAAATGAACTTGGCCCATTCCATATATATAAGAGTCCATATTTAATTAGTTCTTTTTGATCACTTAATTAATTCTAAATTAATTCTTGATCAATACTAATTAAATAATATGATTCCATATTAATATATTAGAACTTATAATATATTAATATAAATCATAAATATACTATTCTCAAAAGACTATCTATATAAATTGTGCCGGTGAAGTGCAACCCAAATGGACCATGCCGGGTCGGGTCAAGTACATACCAAATATAGTTATGGACTTAGACATTAATCCAACAGTCTCCCACTTGGATAAGTCTAAAACTATTATTGAGTATGACTTCAAAACCTAACTGCAATCGTAGCTCTTAAAGCCGTTGTCGAACTCTGACCTTGTCAATGACTTGTCCATTAGATAAGGGATCATATATTCCTCCATTCTAGATATCATATGGACTGAGACATGGATTATAATCATTCTCTCTGTCCATTTGTTGTTTCCCGATTTTCGATTTATGATGACTGACTGATTGAACAAATCAAATCAGTCCTGGCTTGGCCAAGCACTCACATGTGTCATCGCTAAATCATCGAGGGGCCCACAGATATCGCTTTTATCCCGAAGGTAAAAGGAATGGATAAACTTCGACTCATATGGCTTGTTCTACTACTTGTTGAATCATACACAAAGGCACGTTTTATAACATCGAGTTACCAAATGCGTTTTCGTGCAATCAATGTATAACCAACTCATATCTCTAGGTTTGAAGAATATAAGATATTATCGTCTCATGATCACTCGTGATAAAATCCATGAAGTGATTCAAATGAGCGCGGGTTGAATCCAATACTCAGAACTTATGAGCACTCATGAGTGTTGTAGCACCACTTTGTCCACCAACTTGGACCTCTATAAACCAACCCATGACAGTCTTGATTCATATCTACTTCCAACATATGACCAACTGTGGATGGTTTGAATAACTTAATCATTCAGGAAGAGCGACTTAGTTATTCTGGAAGTCAAAACATGCAAAGTGAAACACAAGAATAAATGAATCAAATATGATATCAAACCCTATGAATATAAATAAACACTTTTATTTATCACCATACTGATTACTCATTATTCATTGTTTCGGTTTTATCAACTTTATACTTGAATTAAAAACACTAGTTGTCCCATGCTCCAAGCATGTACACTATGTTTTTCTTAAACAATAGCTTTGCCATACACCAAGTATGCACTCTATGTTTGTCTATGATCCTTACTTTGTGAAATAAACCAATTGAACATAATTTCAATGATTCTAATTTCACACTCCCAAATCCTTATCGAAAAATGTGAGAATTTCAAATTCCTATCATTTATCGAAATCTGTTTAGATTTTAAACTTATATGCACTGACCCTCCTGTAATGAATATGTACAAAGTCACAAAGACTTGTCAACAGTCATTATAAGGTATTCCAGTGGAGATCAACTCCATGGAAACTAAGTCTCATATTCAAAGTACATTGCTTTGGACATGCTTCTTGCATTCAGTTTTCTAATCTTACACAGATAACTTCCACCTATGGAGACAACTCCATATTCTCATTTTGACTATCACTTCTGAATAAGAGATGCCTCTTTTCAGAATATGTCAATATGGTCCTTCCAAAATTAGCACTATACTTCCAACTGTCCCTGAGCAACCAATCTTTGGTAAACCTCAGATTCTCCTCGACAATTGCTTAATCATTTTAGTCATATCCAATTCTAGACCTTTTCCCTTCTTAATGCCAATGGGCATTTGGAAAAATTTAGAAATGACAAATATTATAGCACATGCAATCGATCCTGTACCCAAAGCAAATGGTACACGATTCATGATGTCTCACATAAAGACATGATTCTAGACCAGTCTTTTGCTACAATATTTTTATTTGCCATGTTTTCAAAATTTGACTATGAAGAGGGATGTCGTAATCATAATCGAATTTTGAGAACGCAATATATAGAATTTCCTTAAGTTGAACCAATCCAACATGAAATTCATATATATATATATATATATATATATATATATATATATATATATATATATATATATATATATATATATATATTGTTGACTAAAGATGATTAAGGTCTCAATCTAAGCCTTTAGAACTGAAATGAAGTATATCCTCTCCCTTAATTATAGTAAAACAAATTTTTCAATCCCTGCAGCCTCACGAATTGAAACTTTTGTTTTCTATAATTAACATTGCTAACTTGCAACACTGACAATAATTATCATGCTCCCACTAACATGATGATTATTAGCATAACACTTATGCTCCCACTAGCTTTGACATGTACTCAGAAATCAGCTGGACTTCTAGAAATCAATACTTTATTAACTTTCTTACCAAAGTTCAGATTTCTAATACGAGATGCTTTGATAAAACTTTATCAAAATCATACACCTTTCCTTAGATAGCATGCATGTGTGTCTAAACAATTTCAGAACTATGAAAAGGGATGTCGTAATCATAGTCTCAATTGTTTAGACCTTTTGACATCTGCTTCAAATCTACTTGGTGGAAGTGTTTCCTCACTATCATTTTCATGAATCGGAGAGAAACCTTATAACCATTAGATTTTATGGTGTATGTGTTCTTATCCATGTGAATCGTCAAAACCATAGTCACAAGACAAGGATAATGACAAATCCAAACTCATATGGAATGAACTTATGCAATCTTAACTTCTTGCCACCTGGCAGTACAGGGCCTGCCATTGCTTCCAAGTTGTTATGCAACCAATTGAGAACTTTCAGAACTCCTATGCAAAGCCAACTTTAACTGGAATGGGCACAGAATATGTCAACACGATAGGTTATAAACCTCAAGTCGTGTGCTAGTGAAGAACCTCAGGTTTTATTCTTGATTAGTTCTTGAAATTCTTTTTAGGATCTTTAAGACTCCCACTGTCCTCTTGACATATAAGACTATCTTGCCAAATATTGAAGAGATAGTGCGGATTATTTATCAAGACAAACACTTCACACAATTTGCCTTAGTTGGTCTTTGTTTTATCCAAAACATCATAACTTACCAATTTCAAATGTACAAGAGTAGGACACTTTTACTCTTACATTTGACAAGTGTTTTAAACCTTTCTTTAAGATATGTCACTCAAGTTACAATCTTGGAGTATGACTCTAAGAATTGTTTTGGAAAGAAGTATGACTCATCTTCCTGATCTAACCATTTCAACAATTCATGACTCCTCTTCTTAGTCATAAGAATGCACTAAGAAGACCTTTAGAGGACTAATTGTGATATGATTTCTAAATCATTAAGATGATCACAAACATGATACTAAAGTACTCTCCCATCTTTTCAGATTTGAGAAACTTTTATCTTTCTGCCTAATTTGATTCTTCCCATTCGTTCTGCCATACATTGAGACTTTTCCAATGTTTCAGAATTATACTTAAACTTGTAAGTATAACCATATTTACTAAACTTTAGTAAATCAAATAGTCTTAACGAGCTTTGTGGTGGACATGACCAGTGCACAAGAATGTGTACTCGATCCCTTTAGTCCTTCACTTGACTCACACATCCATGTGAACAAGTAATTAGTCTTGATTTTCCAATGCTTGAAAGTTCTCATTCATCATACTATTCAACTTGCATGATTCCAAGTTTCGGTCCAATTGAAACTTGGGTGATGAGGAACTTTCCTAATTTGGTAAATTTATACACTACCACAAATGAAAGAATCAAATCCATTTTCCAATATTGCTGTCAGTGGAATCATATAAGCAACAATTTTCCACAAATGCCATTGTAAGGATACTTCAAATAAACAAAATTAAACAATTTTCTTTTATTTTAAAACTTTGCGGAAAAACTTATCCTTACAATCCACATGGAAAATTGTTGTTATCTATTCCTTAGCAATATATCATAACTTCTTAAGCAACTGCTCAAAATTCTGATGCGATCGAAATCCACCTTCGCGATCAGAATCAGCATATACTTCCTTTAAGATTTCTCTCTATTCTTTTATTCTTAAAACATCAACATGTGACCCAGTCACATCATGTAATGAGGATCTCAGAATAGAACTTAACAGAGTTAGATAATGGGCTCTACCTGATGTAGAGTCAAACTTATTGACTTTAACATCCTTAGGTAAATTTGGCAGCTTTGCAATCAATGCCCCTTCCTTTGGCAAAATAAACATATGGACCCTTTGGTAATGGGACTATCTCAGACTTAGCCTTTCTCTTTACCATTTGGTCAACCGGGTTGACTATGGCCAATCCCTTTCCATTGGGAAGAGAATGCTTTTTCTGGATTTCCAGTGTCACCATTGTCACTGTCCATAAAGTTTTTGGGAAGTTGATCTTCTAATCAAATTTGCTTCACTATCGTTCCAAATCATTGTTGATTCCGCAGCACCAAGCAAATAGATATGATCATTAAGGTTCATGTCATAGTCTGTATCATAGTAGTCCCAAAGGAACTCACTATGTGACTTAGAAAGTGATTGAACATCCAACTTTCTCAAGACTTTGAAACCCAACTCTCCCGGCTTGTCAATATGTGACTTCATCTCTAAGATGTGATCACACATAGACCTTGCTTGCCATTAGGGCTTGAGTGACCTTGAACTTGTGGGTTAGGGAGAATAATTGGAGGAGGTGGAGGAAGTAAAGTTCCAAGAGATTTGGGAAGATCATAGATGTCTGAACTCGACATCTTTTGGGAGATATTCAAGATAGTTGATTTAAAGTCCTTAATATAACACCCAATATGAAATATTAAGGCTAGGATCCAACAACCTATTTATAACTGGAAGAGGGATGCCGTAATCCGAGTTATAAAATAGTTGAAGGTAGGTAAATGACGATTTACCAATTTCCACCATGAAAAACGAAATAATTTAATTAGGTTTTTTACTTGGATTTGAAACTCCTAGATCTTTTGAGATTCATTGAACTTTTCAATGGCATGTTTCAATCTCGAGTGTACCCTTCAGGTTTTGTGACTGGGATGCCGAGGATCACAAAACAAGGTGTGAAGTAACCATGCAAATATACTTGGTACCCTTAATATTTACCCCTCAATCGATGCGCTGGTTAACCACACGAGCTCCACCGATACTATGATAAATATTAAGTTACCCTTTGCCTACTTTGTTAAATCCAGGTTAGTGTGTCGGTTAACCACACACGCTCGACTAACGGTTTAAACAAAGTGCAAAGTGTAATTTCATGGATTAGCACCTTATTCACATTTTCCTAAGTAACTAAGATTGGGAATTAATAAAAGGTTTAGTTACTTAGTATTTATCATTAATACTTTTAATGAAGGGAGAATTATAGTCCTTGTCCTACCTGTTCGGCTAACGACCCTCCACCGGTCAAGGAAGCGGTGAGTGAGAGTGGACACCCATTAAACTGCCATTTTATAGGCAGTAACCTTATACCCCCCTTATAGACCGGCTTCGTGAATGAGGCCTACTAATGGTAAGACGACTTGCTCTTATACATATAATATATTAAACTTTTAATATTATAATAGTGTAAGGGTGTATTTTAGACATTTAAAATACTTGGTGGTTTAATCTATTAATTAAACTAGACTTTTAATTTAATTAAACTCAAACCATATATTTATGGATTAATAATACTCTTTTAATTCCAATTATTAAACTCAAAATTAAATCCATTTAATTAATTGTTTAAGTTATGAACCCAAGAGTTTTAGAATTCAATTCTTTTTTTCATAAAAACCTTTTCTCAAATTCTAAAACTTGAGGGCAAGTTTTGTAATTCTTGAAAACCTTTGGATTCCATAACTTATGGAATTAATGGTGTTTTATGATGAAACTTTCTATGTTCCATAACTTAAGAACAAGTTATGGAATTCTTTAAAACATTAACACCAAATTTTGTAACTCCATAAAAACTTTGAATCAATTTTTTTTTTTAAAAAAAAACTTTCATATCCATAACTTATGGAAGTTTCAAAAACCCTTAAGATCACAACTTTAAAAAAAAAAAACTTTTGAGCTCCAAAATTTTATGACAAAATATGTAACTCCTTAAAACATTTAGATCAAACTTTTAAAACTAATAAAATAATCATATCATTTTATCTTTTACTAAATTTGACCTAATTCAACTCATATAACAAATGATTCAAATTTTACAAATAATTTGTTTTTCACAAAACAAGTAATTATCTTAAAATTTGACAAACATCATGTTTTTTTTCCTTTTTTTTCCAACTTGAAAATAAAACATTTGCATCATTATAACAGAAAACAACCCATGGCTCTGATACCATTGTTGGGTTTTGAGCATTCTAACACTCCTATGGTGTATATGCAACCCTATAAACCTTGGATCTATGTTTTCTCTATTATACATGCAAATATTAACTATTCCAAGGTTTCATCCTAACTAGCATATTATGAAGCACCTATACTACAAAGTTCTAGTTAGATGACATACCTTTTGATGTAGCTTGATGTCTTCAAGCTTTAAGAGCTTAGCCCCAATAGTGTGGAAGCCTCAAATGGAATCACAAATCACCAAAACACCTTGGAAGAACTTGAGAGAATATGTATGCACACTAAAATCGGCCCACTCTTATTTTCACACACTTGTGCCAATTTTGTGAGCCAAGGACCCCTTTATATATTATGGAGGATTAGGGTTACATCCATGTAAACCCTAATACCCATGACCTTTCATTTACATAGGATCCATGGGTTAAAAGCTCCATGGACCATCCATGAAAGCTTAGCCCAACCTAAATGAACTTGGCCCATTCCATATATATAAGAGTCCATATTTAATTAGTTCTTTTTGATCACTTAATTAGTTCTAAATTAATTCTTGATCAATACTAATTAAATAATATGATTCCATATTAATATATTAGAACTTATAATATATTAATATAAATCATAAATATACTATTCTCAAAAGACTATCTATATAAATTGTGCCGGTGAAGTGCAACCCAAATGGACCATGCCGGGTCGGGTCAAGTACATACCAAATATAGTTATGGACTTAGACATTAATCCAACAGTTTTTTCTCAAGCCATTAAGAACTTAATAAATAAGTTGGCAAGCTGCTCGAGTACGTAGGGCGTGAACTCCGAGTAGGCAGCGTGTAAAATTTTTTTTCCCGTTCGTCTTTCTGTGGAAACTTGGTACGTAGGGTATAAGGAACGAGTACACACGATGTACTCCTAGATGTACACTTAGGCCATTTTTGGGCCTTGGGTCATGTTTAATTGGGCCTAGTTTGGAAAGGGTAGAATGGTATTTTACCCAAGTAAAAGAGAACATGAAATGGACTTTTGGCTATAGGTTATAACCCTAATTATTAATTAGGGTTGGTTTTTGGATATGTTCAGTGTGAGGAGCCTTTATAGCTGCAACGTGTGTGCGATTAGTTCAACTATCTTTCAGACTGTGTAGTGAGTTTTCCTCACTGTACTTGTGGGTCAAAGGAACCAATGCCAACCCACCAGGTTGTGTTATGTATCTTGGTATATAGGATGTTTCTATGTTTTAGTGAAGTGTTAGATTGGTAGATCTGTATGATTACCTGTACTTGCTGGTTATAAGTTTATGTTTATGTGTTGTACATGTCGACATGTTATGGTTTGTTCGGTTGAGGAGGTCCTTCTTTATGCATAAGGCCAAGACACCCAAGGGTGGTCCAGATAAGTTGTAGGCCTTCTAACATGGCCCAGTCAAGCCGAAGGTCTGGAGAGTGGTCCAGATAGGCTGAAGTCCTTTGGAGGCGGTCCAGTAAGGCTAAAGGATTATGTTTGCATGTTGTTATATGTTTGGTTTGTGGGGTACTTTAGGGGAACTCACTAAGATTTGGCTTAAAGTTTGATTTTAGGGTTTTAGGTACTTCAGATGACAGGGGTAAGGCGAAGGCTTGATTGTGCACATCATCCTTGATTTTGTTGACTTATGATTTTCGGATTCTTTGGTTCATGATTTTAGTTTTGGAAACTATGTTATTATATAACTTATAGATTTTGGGATGGTTAAAAATGAAAATTTTTGTAATGATTTTTGAAAATTTACAAGTTGGTATTAGAGAGAATTGAGAGAATTTGATGAACACTTGTGTGATTCCAGACTCAAACTAAGGATCTACAAAATGTTTTAAAAAATTTAAGCACAAAAGAATAAAAAAGAAGGATGTGATGTGTACAATCAACAGGAGCAAAGGAAAGTGATTCCCCCAGATAACCACATTTGTTTTGTGTATTGATAGAATTTCATGCTAGTATGTTGGCTAAGGATCTTCAGAAATTACATGATATATTTGCCTATTATATGATGCATGATAGCTTAGGAGAGTTTCTTGCTATGTTAGATAGAACTAACATTATTACTATGGTTGCTTAGTGTGTGCATCATATTTGTACATAACTAAGATTCTATAGCTTGACAATGTTTGATTTATCCTTATTTCTCGTTCCTCGCATGGTTGTGGGCTTAGGGTAGAATCAGGTGTTCGATTGTCTATCGAATCAAGTGTTATGTATGATTAGCATGCACGAGCGGCTGCAGGGTTAGAGGAAGCTTCATAAATGTGTATGGATTGTAGCATGCAATTGTGAGGAGGGATTTGCCACTCTTGAGGGAATATTAGAGGATGTATGCATATCCTAGATGTTAGGCCTTGTGGTCGAGTAGTCCGTGACGACCCCTTGAGATAAATACGGGTATCTATGGAAGGTAGTATAGGCATGTACTAGTGGAAGCACATGAACCGTATGTATAGAAAGGAAGTCATGAACCTCGAGGGATTAGTCTTTCCGTAATGATGTAATAATATGAATTGTAGCTTTTCTGAAGTATTCTGATTTATTTTCAGTATGCCGATCACAAGAGGTTCAGGATCAGGAGCGGGCGGCCTGGAGAGGCCAGGATTGACAGATGATGATGTTCGGGAGATGATCACCACTTAGGTGATCATGGAACTTAGAGAGGCTATCTCGGTGGTTTTTGGGTCTATTAAGATCGCAATGATTGACCTTTTTGATGAGCGATATGCTGCCGTGACCGAGGCTGCAACTATTGCTACTGTGGGGGTTTAGGGGAGAGAGTCATTTCAGTACCTAGACTTCAACAATACGAATCTCTCGGTGTTTGAGAAGGCCAAGGACCCGATTGTTGCTATGAGGTGGTTAATTGATATCGAGGGTTGTTTCTTCACATATTCGTACCCGGAGGACCAGAAAGTCAAGTATTTCCTGAACCTTCTTTGTCTAAGGGAAAAGGAGTGGTGGAGGCAGGTGACTGGAGCTTATTCTCATGCGGAGACAGACGTAGTGACTTGGCAGCAATTTTTTTTTGAGTTGTTTCAGACTGAGTATGTGCTGCTGGTGGAGAGGGAGAGATTAGCCCGGGAGTATCTGTCACTGAAGCAGACGATATAATCGATGAAGGAGAACACCAAGATGTTTACAAGGAGAGCCCTTTTCTTCCTAGAGTATGTTGCTTCAGAGCAGGTCCAAATGTCCCGCTACTTGAGCATGCTCAAGACAGAGATCTATGAGTTTTTGTCGACCTACGGTATGATTCTATATCCAAGTTGTAGTATTTTCCTTTGAAGAGAGAGATTGATATTGAGACCCAGACGAGAGAGAGGAGACAGACCCCAACTCAGTCACAACCGGCAGTGAAGTGGTTCAAGCCCGCAGATTAACGATTTGGAGGACATAGGGGTTGTACTTGTGGCAAGTGTGGGAAGGTGCATGAGGGCTTATGTCGATTAGTTACTGGGTACCACAAATGTGGCAAGGAAGGGCATTTTACGAGGTAGTGTCATCAGCAGGCTTGGTTAGTGGGCCCTAGTATTTGTTATCATTGTGATCAGGTGGTCCATGTGAATGCCTAATGTCCTTTGTTTGCTACTACGCCTGTACAGGCACTAGCCCTAGCTACTTTGACGAATATGGATAGACGGCACGGGAGATCTGAGGCCCCGAAGGCCAGGGGTCATGCTTTTCAGCTCACAACAAAGGAGGCTAGGGCGGCGCCTGACGTCGTTACTGGTATGATCTCATTTATGATTCTGTCAAGATATTTTATTGTATACTTATAATTGTATTTCTGCTAGATACTTTCTCAGTGACTTGTTGCCTGCTCTTGTGCTTTTTGACTTGGGTGCAAGTCGGAATTTTGTATCTCAATCCTTCAGCAGGAGTTTCGACATGATCCTTGGAGAGTTGGAGTGTCTGTTACGAGTTTCTATTGCCAACGAAAACAGGATTTCTACGATGAGCGTTTTTCAAAATTATACATTGGAGATATTCGGGGTGTCTTATCTGATCGAATTGACTCCCATCCCTCTGGGGGATGTGTGTGTGGTTATAGGTATGGAGTGGTTGAGCAGATTCGGAGCTATGACCAACTGTGAGGGATAGCGGGTGGTAGTTTGAACCCCATGTGGGGGAGAAATGATTATTTTTGGCGAGGGTACCTAGGTTGGTTTGACGTTTTGTTCAGCTGCCAGGGCTCGACAGTATCTTCAGCATGGATGTATGGGTTACCTCACTTATGTGATAGACACTCAGTTTGAGAAGGGGATTCTGGTTTTTGATGTGCATGTGGTCAAAAAGTTTCCAGATGTATTTCCTGAGGATTTACCTGGAATGCCTCTCGTGAGGAAGGTGGAGTTTAGGATCGATCTGATCCTTGGTGTGATGCTGATTTCCAATGCTTCGTATCACCTCATACCATAGGAGATGCACAGTTTGTCCTCTCAACTTCAGGAGTTGTTGGCCAAGCAGTTTATCAGACCGAGCAGTTCACCCTGGGGAGCACCGATCCTGTTTGTGAAGAAGAAGGATGCGACTCATCGCATGTGCATAGATTATCGGGATTTGAACAAGTTAACAATGAAGAACCTCTACCTACTCGCCATGATTGATGATCTCTTCGACCAGCTGCATGGTGCATCTTGGGTCTCTAAGATTAATTGAAGGTCGGGTTACCATAATATGAGATTCAGGGAGGACGATGTGGAGAAGACAATGTTCTAGACCCGTTATTGTCATTATTGAAGATTTGTTAAGGACTTCTCCAATATTGTTCTTCCTCTAACCCGCATGACGAAAATGGGTGTGGATTTCCTTCGGGGGCCTGAGCAGCAGGCCACATTTGAGACTCTAAGGAGGAAGTTGTGTGAGGCCCTAGTGTTGACCCTTCTTGAGGGTTTTGAGGAATTTGTAGTATTTTGTGATGCATCGATCATAGGTGTAGGGAAAGTTATAATTCAGAGAGGTAGAGTCATTTCTTATGCATCCAGGCAGTTGAAGCCTCATGAGGCTAGGATCTGACTCATGACTTGGAGTTGGGGGCTGTGGTCTTTTATATAAAGATTTGGCGACATTACCTTTATGGCGATTGATGTACCATCCACACGGATCACAACATGGTAATGAGGATTACCATGGCGTGACAGATCTTCAAGAACTGTGCAACT
The DNA here is from genome assembly GCF_052849685.1 of Lactuca virosa. Taxonomy (NCBI): domain Eukaryota; kingdom Viridiplantae; phylum Streptophyta; class Magnoliopsida; order Asterales; family Asteraceae; genus Lactuca; species Lactuca virosa. The sequence goes on along the minus strand of NC_136430.1, from coordinate 216,704,804 downwards.
CATTTAATGAGCAAATTAAAAACATTGTTACCTATGAACAGTATTGTCAACATGCGATACTAGCTTAAGAATTAGGCTCCCACTAGCTTTGACATGTACCCAGAAAAAAACTGGACTTCCATAAATCAATACTCTTGACATTCTTACTGATGTACAGTTTTCTGTTATGCAATGCTTCAATAAGTGTCCAACTAGACTTCCTAAGCTTATACACCTTTATTGGATAGCATATGTATGTGTTTAAACTCTTTTAAAACTTGTAGATATATGGCTTAAAGGTTCAAAGAATTTCTTGCCATTCCTCATAATTCGAAATATAAGGAGGGATGTTGTAATCATATTGTGAATTTACGAATGCAGCTGACATAATTAATATCCATTTTAATCTTTATCAGATATTTAAAATCTACTAGCGAAAGTATTTCCTCAGAATCATTCTCATGAATTATAGTGAATCTATGCGACATATATTTCAATGGTGCATACATTCCTATCTATGTGAATCTATCATTTCCAACCAACAATCATAAGACAAGGTTTAGGACAAAACTAAATTCAAATTTAGCTTCATTCATGGACTGAACTTTTCTATTTCTAAATTTCTCGCCCTCTAGTAGCACAAGGATCTACCAATGCTTCCAGGTTGTTATCAGCTCACTCATATTGATCAATGTACTTTCACTGAAAAACTACCTATTCCTTTTGTAGTTAAATGAAAACATAGAACTCATAAGCATTTCCAACTCAACTTGAAGTGTATAGAAATAAGAATGTGTCAACCAAACACGATAGATATCAACCTCAGGTCGCGTGCTAGGGATAACTAAAAGGTTTATTGTCGATTAACTCTTGAAACTCTCAAGATAATTACGACTCCCACTGACTTCTTGACATATGACTTTTTTCTTAAGGAACATTCCTTGACGAACTAAAAGAAATATTTAAAAGTTCGTGTGGATTCTCGACAAGAAAACACTTCATAGAATAGGTCTCAGTTTATCTTTTGTTTCTCGATTAACGAAACATCAAAACTCCAATTCTATATGTGCTAGAGTAATAAAACATTTTATTTCAGAAATTTAGAGGTGTTTTCAACCTTCTTAGTTTGAAATGAATTTCAACATATGATTCTTAGTTACTAGAGCATTGCTCTAAAACTGGATTGGAACGAAGTATGACTCATCTATGATCAAACCATTTCCAACAATGTTCGATTCGTCTTCTTAGTCATACAATTGCACTATGATGCTCCTGGAGGAGTCAATTGTGATTTAATTTCACAATCACTAAGATAATCATAAAACATGATACTAAAGCATTCTCCTTTCTTTTCAGATTGGAGAATCTTGTATCTTTCTGGCTAATAGATTCTTCTTAATCGTTCTGCTACACTTTATATCTTTTCAAAGTATCATAATTATGCTTAATATTATAAGCACAACCATATTTTCTAAAACATCAGTAACTCATGAAGAATAGAGTTATCGTCCTTTGTGGTGGATCTGAATAGTCTATATCTACATATACTTGATCCATTACTCCTTCACTTGACTCACATAAACATGTGATCAATGAATTATTGATAAGTTTCCAATAAACAAGATTCTCATATACTATACAATGCAACTTGTACAATACCAAGTATATGTCCAGTTGGTGATGTGATTTCGTTTCACTTGGTCACTTATGACAATACTACATGCGACATCATAAGAATCAAAACCACAATTAAGATTGCTAAGACTAGAAATGTAACCAACACTTTCATGACTGCCATTGCAGGTAAATATAAAATAAGGCAACCAGATAAATCCAAATTTCATTTTGTTTGAAAATAAATGAAAAGTTGGAACTTGTTCTTACAACGCATAAAATGAAAACTACTTTACTGCCTAATAGATTCTTCTTAATCGTTCTGCTACACTTTGTATCTTTTCAAAGTATCGTAATTATGCTTAATATTATAAGCACAACCATATTTTCCGAAACATCAGTAAATCATGACTCGTCCTTTGTGGTGGATCTGAGTAGTCTATATCTACATATACTAGATCCATTACTCGTTCACTTGACTCACATAAACATGTGATCAATGAATTATTCATAAGTTTCCAATAAACAAGATTCTCATATAATATACAATGCAACTTGTAAAATACCAATTATCTGTCCAGTTGGTGATGCGATTTCTTTTCACTTGGTCAATTATGACAATACCTCATGCGATATCATAAGAATCAAATCCAAAATTAATATTGCTAAGATTAGAAATGTAACCAATACTTTCATGAATGCCATTGCAAGGAAATATAAAATAAGTCAACCAGATAAACCAAAATTTCATTTTGTTTGAAAATAAATGAAAATTTGGAACTTGTTCTTACAACGCATAAAATGAAAACTATGTTTCTAGACATCTCCTAAGAGTAATAGCAATCTATTAAATTATCCCAACTTCTTAGTAGTAGCTCCAAATTCTGATCTTCGAACCATGACCGAAGTCCATTTCTCATGATCAGATTTAGCTTACGTTGCTCAAGCTTCATTCTTTCTCTTAGCTCCTTTAATACCATCAAAATGTGATCATCATATCATGTATTAAGAGTATATGAATAGGAATTTATTAAACAATGGAGTTAGATAATGGATGTACTCGAAGTAGAGTCACATGACTTGAATTTACTATCTCTATGATCTTTCAGGTATTTGAGGCAGCTTTCTTTCCAATGTCTGTAGAATTGGTAGTAAAAGCAAATGGACTCTTTTGGATCAACACATGGAAGGATCCCGGAACTAGCCTTTCTCTTTACCATACGATCAAATGATTTGATCTTTGATGACCCCTTTCCATTAGGAAGAGAAATCTTTTCTAGATCACCATTGTCACCGTTGTCAATGTCCATGGAAGAGTTAGAATTAGACCTTTAAGCATCTCTACTTCATATGTGATTTTAGGCATTTGTACTTCAACAACCATCAATATTTGTGTCATATCAATTAGGGTCATGTGGATATTCCTCGTATAAATGTTCTCAAAGAACTGATCATATGAATTTGGAAGTGAGAGAAGAACCAAGTCAATGGCTTGCTCCTTTGGGAAAACGATACCCAAAGTTTACATCTTGATGTTTACACGCCAATAGGTATTGAGTAGTCTCATATCTTTCAACTTAAGGAAAAAAATGTGACATTAGGAGAGTCACAGGAGGAGGAGGTGGAAGAGTTGAAGAAGCATGGTGTCCAGTTCCACCATTTCCTGAGGAAGGGAAAACAATTTCACCTTAACTTGAAATTAGAAGACCATCTCCAGAAGATTGAGGAAAACCATTTCTACAGGAATAAGGAAGACCATTTCTATCTTCATGAGACATTTAAAAAAATTGGGAGAAAAGATAATTCAAGTTAGTCGATTTTAATCCTTAATTATTAAACCGTAAATTTAAATTAAGGCTAAGATCCATATTTTCGATTCAAACTTTGAAGAGGGATGCCATAGTCAAATTCGAATATATTTTAGGTAGGTAAGGCTTTTACCAGTTCCAATCTTATGAAACTCCTACATCTTTTGAGATTAATTGAATCTTATCAATGACATGCTTAATCTCATATTATGATTTCACTTTTATTACTAGGATGCCGAGGATCAGAAACGAGATGTGAATAACCATGCAAACTCGCTTGACAACGTCGATGTCATTTATCATCTCACATTGATGTGTGTGTTAACCACACACACTCTATTAACAATGATAATTTTCGAGATGCCCATCATATCTCTTTATAGTCCCTATTAGTGTGTTGGTTAACCACACACGCTCCACTAACGACATATAAAGCACGATGTGTGTTTTCATGGATTACCATACTTTTCACATTTTTCTTAAAGTAACTAAGAGTGGGATTTTAAAAAATGGTTTAGTCACTTTATATCATTATACTTATTAATGAGATTATGTCCTATCAAATCCGTTTGGCTAATGACGCTCCACCATACAAGAGAGCGGTGGATAAGAGTGGATACCCAGTGGCGGTCATTTTATAGGCCGCTTCCTTAAACTCCTCTTATAGTATTGCTTTGTGAATGAAGCGTATTAGCGATTTGACTGAATTGTCTTATACATATAATATATTAATCTTTTAATTATATAGTATAAGATGTATTTTAAAACTTTTCGAAAATACTAAGTTCAAATTTAAATTTTCGAATTTATATTAAAAATCAATTTAATTTAAAAATAAACCAATTTTGATTTAATCTTTATCTTTTAGTTAAACAATTAGTTAAATTAATTAAGTCATTATGGATTAAATAATTATTTACAATTAACCAATTAATAAAATAATTCAAATTTAATCCTAATCCTAAGCCTTCTAATTTTTGAAAATAGGCTTGGGTTTATCAGGTTTTAATTGTTTATATTTTAAGGCATTTAAAATAACAAATAAGGAAATAAGGGAAATCCTAAAAGGGACTCCTCAATTTTTGAAAATGGGCAAAGGAGGCTAGGGTTTCTAAAACCCTTGCAAAAATTGAAAATAGAGAGTGGAGGTTAGGGTTTCAAGAACCCTAGTGGATTTCGAAAATTGCCTCCTTAGGGTTTAGTTTCTCTAGACCCTAATTTTGATTTATTCAACTTTGTGCGAGATGAATGAGACCAATGGCTCTAATAGAACTCATAGGGTTTTATAGGTTACAAAATTCTTATTTTGGCGGAAAAACATACATCTTAAGTTCACATGCAACCTAAAGGATCTATGTTCTCCCTATGATTTGCAACAAATAATTGAATATCAAGAACCCTAATAGTATGTTTCTATTTTCAAATTTAACAAAGGGTTTATAGAAATTACATACCTTATGATTATTATAGCAAATAAACTAGTATTCCTTCTTGATTGGTCTTTGGAAACCAGCACCAGAAGTCTCGCGTCTCTAATGGCTCACACCGGAACCCTAGCAAGTTGGAGGCTTAATCTATAAGGGTTTATATAGGTGAAAGGGAGGCTAAGGATAATGCATGTTCCTTTTACTTAACCCTAATCGTTTTGCTTTCCTCCTAAGGCATCGAAGTTTCCTTAGAGACCAAGAAAAGCTCTAGAAACCCTCTACAACTCTTGTAGAACCGTCCCCCCTATGGGAGGTTCTAGAATTGGTCAATGTTCAACTTTTGAACATTGTCACCTTTAGTCTTACACCTTTAATTAATCCAATTAATCAGAAAATTAATTCCAATTAATTTTTGATTAATTTTTAATTAAATAGTACTACTTCTAATTAATATATTATTCTCATAATATATTAATAAATCATTTATTTTGATTTCTAATTAATTCTTTAACTACATAATAAACTAATAAATCAGTCTCTCTCTCCAAAAAGCATTCCTGACAATTATTAGGTTTTAGGACAACCGAAAAAGACTGCAAATAATTCAAGATTATACTAATTTAGTTATTGACTTAGACACATAATCGAATAGTTAGTACTCCTGCTCGAGGACACTGTTTGAGGTTGACCATCAACTCCCCACTTCTGGATTTCATTAGGGAGGCTCTGGCCAAAGGGGCGAAGAAGGAAAACCGGAAGCAGGAGAGGTTCAAGGGTGATATTGATAGGTTTCTACCGACAGTAGTGGGCTTTTGACCCGGTGTGGTTGGGTTTGGGTGCCATTTTTTGGCAGGGATCGAAATATATTATTAGAGGAGGGTCATTAGTCCAGGTTCTCGATTCACCCTAGAGCCACTAAGATGTATTCGGATTTGAGACTTAGTTATTGGTGGCCCTATATGAAGCGGGAGATAGCATGGTACATGGAAAGATGCTTGACCTGTTGGATGGTCAACTATGATCACCAGAGTCTGCATAGCAAGTTATAGCCCTTGGAGGTTATTATGTGTAAATAGGAACAGATCACTATGGATTTCATCACCAAGCTACCAAAGACGACCAAGGGATTTGACGCGATTTGGGTCATTGTCGACCGGGTGACCAAGAGTGCCCACTTTCTCTCCATTCGGGAGAGTTCTTCGGCCTAGATGTTGGCCGATGTGTATGTGCACGAGATTGTTTCTCACTACGGGGTACCAGTTTCTATCGTCTCTGAACTTAATGTACGGTTTACTTCTTGGTTTTGGAAGAAGTTTCACGAGCAGCTGGATATTAGACTGCTTTTTCAGCATGACTTATCACCCTCAAACTGATGAACACAGTGAGCAAACCATTCAAATACTCGAGGATATGCTGAGGGCTTGCGTTATCGATTTCGGTTGGAGTTCGGATTCCTACCTTCCCTAGCTGAGTTTTCTTACAATAATAAACATCATTCCAGTATTGGTGCACCGCCTTTCGAGCTTCTCTATGGAAGGAAGTTTCGTACACCAGTATGTTGGGACGAGTTTCGTCACAGGGTCATGGGGTGGACCAAAGTGGTCCTACAACTATGGAGCTTATCTGCTAGATCAGACAGAGATTGTAGACAGCCAAGGGCCGACAGAAGACTTTTGCCGACCGACTGCGATCTGAGATAGAGTTCCAGGTCGGGGATATGGTTCTACGGAAGGTATCACCCAAGAAATGTGTTATAAGCTTTAGGAAGAGGGGCAAGTTGGGGCCCCAATTTATTGGATCGTTTCGAGTGGTGGCCAGGGTAGGCAGGGTAGCCTGTCGACTGGATCTGCTTGAGGAGCTTGGCCAGATTCATAGTGCCTTTCATGTTTCTCAGCTTCGAAAGTGTGTGGTTGATGATTCCATTGTAGTTCCCATGGACGAAATCCAAGTCGATGAGCGCCTGAATGATGTGGTACCATTGGTCAAGGAAGATGAAGGCCTTGCGCTACAAGTTGGTACCACTGGTCAAGGTTTAGTGGTAGCATCGGAAGGGTTCCGAATGGACATGGGAACCCAAGGTAGAGATATGGGAGCACCGCCCAGATTTATTTACTACATCATAATTCGATAACGAACTCTGATTCAAGTGGGGGAGAATTGTAACACCCGGTCATTTCTGGTATTTTCCATTCTTGACTCAAGTATTAAAAATATTGCAAAACGAGTCCTTACGTTGTGAGAATTTGAGTCGTACGTTGGGTGTAAGTCATTAAGGAATGATGCAGACAACCTTGAGTATGCACGGTGTACATAAGAAGTAAGCAAGGCGTACTCACACTACTCCTAAAACCATAAAATTTTGGGTTGATACCCTATTTAAGCACCTTAAGTCCCTTGAGGCCTGTTTATGTTTAGCTTCCAAAATCCTCAAAGAAATCATTTCAATACCCTAGCTACTTTGTGAAGAGCTTGAGCAATTTGAGTGAGTTTTTGTGTGTTTTGTGAAGAAGGAACCCACTAAATAAGCGTTGGTGAGCTTGGAGCTTAAAGATCCATAACTTCCATCCCATTTGCATGCCTGTGGAGGTATATGTCACACCCCCAAACTGGAATGGCAGAAACGTTCGGGGGCGGAGGACGTCATGCTCAGTATCACAACACATGCATCATAGTAAAACAAGCAACCACAACCATTGTATAAATATTAAAGTGTTTACATTATATTGGATTCACAAAAGATTGACTCCAAAAGTAAATAACAAAACAAAGACATGAAGCTACTATGCTCCATCTTCTGAATCCCTGAGCGTGTACCTATCTACTAGTTTCCTGAGAATACAAGTTATTTTGAAAGAGTAGATCAGCATTTAAGCTGGTGAGTTCATAAGCATTTGTGTTATAAAAAGTATACTCTAAGTTCTTTTTGGAAAAGTTTGCCAGTTCCTCCAGAAAATCCTATATTTTCTGATGTGATAACATGATAAGTAAAAATCACTCTACAATTCCTTCTATGAGTACTAAATGGATAAAAGTTATATACAATCCAGAGTAAACAGAGAATCGATTGTCTGAATCTGCCCTAAGTCCACAACCAAACAAGGAACAGGAAATGAGGCGGAAGTCACACATCCCATTATTTGTTAGATCTTCATTGTATATAACCCTGGCGTATTCATTTGGTGCTTACGAAGTTAACTATAATAGTTCTTTTATATTTGATGAAAATATTCCATAAGAAAATCATATATTTCCTTTAGTAAAAATGGTAACCACAATAGTTCCTTCTAAAATCACTTAGTTTGTACTAGCTATATATAATCTAGTATCGAACGGACAGTTAAATGTATGAATCTGCCCTAAGCCCACAACCAAACAAGGAACAGGAAGTAAGGCGGAAGTCACACATTCCACTGCCTATCGGATATTAATTATATATAACCCTGATATATAAACTAAGGAATTGTAGAATTAACCATTTAAGGTCCTTTATGTTATACTAGTTTAATAAGGCGTATTAAACCTTTTATGGATAAGTTTCTAGTTTCACTAACTCAATTGTGAAACATTGATTTCGGTAAAAATGCTATTGTTTTCAAAAAGTTCTATCGAAAGTTGTTTATCTTAAAAGAATGATGTTTACCATAGAAAATCCTATATTTTCTATGAAACCGACTGGTTGTCTATGTTGTTCCAAGATTGAAAAGTACAAGTATACTCAATATACTTACTCAAATGATATCTAGTTTTGTTGATATATTAATACTGAATAAAGTCTTGGTTGTTATGGAAAGCCTGATGTGACGATACTACCCTCCTATGATCACTTAATACATACGAGTTGTATATAACCGAGATCGAACAGATAGTTGAATGGGTGAATATGCCCCAAGCCCACAACCAAACAAAGAACAAGAAATAAGGCGGAAGTCACACATTCCACTGTCTATCGGATTTCAGTTTTATCTAACCCTATGGTATATACCTAGTAATCACATAGTTATTATCCCTTGAGATTGTTCATGAAAAGTATATTACTACGTAAATATATCGTTGTTATCTATTGTAAGTTTTACGACCATACTAATTTGACTAGTGTAAAACACGACGTATTGTAGACGTCGAAAAATATGACATTTGTCACCCGCAGACCTACCGGTCCGGCTGTAGCTAACAGCGAGATGCGGGATTGTCAATCTCGTATAGATCTATACACAAATTCACGTTCTCCCTCCAGGAGACTCTGGTCGTAAGTGTAGACTTTCTCTGGTACTTATATGAGTACTCGAAGACGTGTCTCACAAGCTAGATTAACGACTTTACAAGTAATAATGTGGAAAACCCTTTTTATAATTAACATATAAGTTTATAAAAAGATCCTTTTGTTCCTTAAGTTAAACTTATTAAAGTTTATAAGCTTATTTCTACGTTCTATTCAAAGTTTCATGTTCTAAATACAGTTCATTGGTACAAAGACATAAAAAGCAATTTATATTTTAAAACACAACATTTCTTGTGTTATACTTGTATTCCCCCTAAAACATTTAAAAAGTTGGAAAAAGACATGGGGGTATGAACTCACCTTATGTGGTAATTCAATTGAAGGTTTGATATAGGATGATAGGTTCCACGAACGAAGTCCCGAGACACAAATGAGTCCTAATTAGAATATTTTTACCCATATATGTATATAGTTAGTGCATATAACTACAAAGGTGATTAGGAAACAACCTAGGATGCAAGAATAACTCACCAAAAGAGTGTTAGAAGCAAGTTAGGAGGCTGAATGGGAGTTCACGGCCAGGATTGATTGTTCACGGCCCAAGAAAACTTGTTGATCTTGAGTTCACGACCAAATCTGGGTGTTCACGGCCCAAATATGGGTGTTCACGGCCCAAATATGGGTGTTCACGGCCCAATGATGTGAAGAACACTTGAAGATCTTGTGGTTTGGTGAGTGTTTGAAGGCCTTTTGTGGTATACCAAAGAGATGTAAAAGAAAAGGAGTGTTTAAAGGAAGAAGAGGGTGTTCTGGAGGACGATACTTGAGAGAGAATGGAAGAGATCACAGCTAGAAAAAGGATAATGAATGAAAAAATGAAGCCATATCATATATATATATGCGAGGCTTCATGGTCCGAAGGGTTCACGGCTGTGAACCTCGTACACGACCCGATGGCTGATCACGGCCTCGTTCACGGCCCGAAGTTCTTGGTCCTGTTCATGGCTGCGAAGCTTTATGGTTAATGCGAAGGCTCTCGGTTTCTTAAGGCTTTTCCCTCCAACTATAACACACTAGTTACAAGGCTTATTTACTTATAATCCACTACTCCATCTAATTTAAGATCATGGAAGGAATAAGTTTGACCAAAGTTGACTTTTATAAGAATAAAATTTTTTGGTTGTGACTGTATAAAGTTTGAACCTTTATGATTCTTGGTTTATATGTATGTTAGCTTAGAGTTTTTCATGCTTTTGGTCCCATGGTTTTGGTTCTTGTGAGTAAAACTTACTCCGGAGCTTGTGTTGTCATATCTTTTCATTTATGACGATTCTAAGTCATAGAAATGGGATCTTGATGGTTTTTGTTTACCCATGCAAGGGCTTGGAGTCATTAGACACTACTAGAAAAATATCCTTTAATGACTCGTATTGCGTGTCATAAAAGGGTTAGATGACATGCAAATGTGTGTCAAGGAAGCCCTGTCATAATGGAAGACGACGCGCATTTTCGTGTCACAACCTTACGACGCGCATTTACGACACGCATAGATGACACGCAATGCGTATCATTGAAGCCTTGTGATAAAGAAAGATGACATATTTTTGCGTGTCATAATTATAAATGTTTTAAAAACATATTTTTGTATATATATATACGAATTTTCAAATTAAGTCACAATTATTGTCTCATAATACAAAATAACATATCATACACAAAAATGAAAATCCGTTTCACAATACATAGTATGACATATACAAATAATCATTCCAATACAAAATAAATTCAATGCATTAACGTTTTCGTCATATCATCAATTCCTCGAACAAAACACAATCTCTAAATAAGACATTTGTTCAGACCTCTTTACCTAACACAAATGTAACCGATTCCCAACTATTCCTCCTGATACAAGCCTCTCAAAAGAACTATTGACATGGAAACTTGAATTAGAGAAACACATACTTTTTCCTCCCATATCCAGTTACGTCTTTCAACGCCTCTTAACACGTAACCTGTACATGTAAATAAATATATAAGTGTCTTGTAGATTGATTATTGCCTACTGTTATCAATTAGAGTGTTAAATTGATAGAAATAGCAATATACTTTCATATATTTGTTTATTATAGCATTCCACTTTCATTTCTTCCTATTATTGGTTGCACATTATATTTGCTCTTGGCTTTTCCACTTTATGGCTTTTCCACATTATGATACGATCCATCTTCAAATCAAACTCACAAATTAAAACGCATTCAATAACATTAAAAATATATATATAAGCCAAAAATAAAATTAAAGCAAAGAACGATAGTTGATTTTGGGAGAATGTCACAAAAAACAAGCAAAACTTGATAACTCAAACCGAAAATGAGCAAAACGGTTCATTATTTCCAAGCAACTATTGTGATTATTAAAACACCCAAATTTAAATTGACTAAAAAAGGCATTTGTTTTTTAGCTAACGTTTTGAAAAAAAATGGGAAAAAAAAAAGAATAATGAAATTAAAGAAAGAAAAGCAATGAGTTGATGACAGACCTGTAAATGACTTTGTGCTTGTTATTGAATCTTGAATATGTAAATGACTTTGTGCTTGTTATATATCATGTATGGAAAATACATTAATGCCCTTCTTATGTGTGTTGACACTGAATGGAAAAATGTGGTTATGAAATCAGAAGGTGGCAACATTAAAGGAACAGTTACAGAGGGAAACATAGCTGAGGAAAGTGCTTAAGGCTGGATCTACAATGTCAAAGAATATCTTACCATTACCAGGATCCATTAATGAAAAAGAATGTTGTTAACTTATTATTTTTTTTCTTAAATCTTTTTTTTAGAGAGTAAAGTATTAACTTGTAGATGTACTAATAAAGACCAAGGCAGATCTTGAGGATATAACCCAAGCAGAGGCAGAAGTCATCAGTTTACAACAAAAACTTGATGATCTTGAAATACAGTTACATCATGGACATGGAAAAATGAAAGCTTCCCTTTTCTTTCTTTTTTAGTCACAAGTTTTTAGAATTGTTTTTTGTTTTTGGGTGCAGAAAAGATAAAGGAAAAGATCGTGACATTTCCAGTAATTCACATAAGATGAAGGTATCATACTAGAATTATGGTTTATAAATTGGTTGATACCATGAGAAATTATATTTTGTAAATTTTAACTAACAATATTAGCATTCGATCATGGGGGATGCCCCGGTGTTTGTGTAGTTGCATCAGGTCTATGATGCTGCCTAGAGGGGGGATAAAGCACCTGAGGGTGTGGAGATCTTCCATGTTCGGTAAGAGGATCAGGGTGAGAAGATTGATCAGTACCCTTGCTAGGAAACCCACCTGATATATCACCAATCTGTCCTTGAGGCGGCATTTGGGATTCGAGTTGGGGCCAGGCCAGCTACACGAAAAAAAATCAAATTACTATTGTACAGAACAAATATTTTATGATTAACTAATAGAAATGTCATCAGGCCACATGGTTCCGTGATTAGAAAACATAATGTATACGCTTAGAACAAATATTTTATGATTATCATGATCAACATTATTAATTATATGATAAGGAAACAAACGTACTTGAAAAGTCACCTGGACAAGTGGGATCAGTGATGTTGACTAGTCAAGAAAAATCATATGACATTTCCCCATATCAATGCTCTGATGAAGAAGATGAAGATAAAGAATAGCTACCCACCAAAATGTTTATTTCATCATGGGCCAAGTATATTTTTCTATCATTATATGTATTCTATTTTTTGTGTAATGAAAAGATATTCATTTTGGGTACTTTTTTTTCTGCAATAAAAGACCTGTGGCTATGGTTCTGTACCCGAATGTGGAACCAAATCCAACCTTTTTTTTCATACGCAGTTATAACAGCTTCATAAAAGTTATTGTCATCAGGCCACATGGTTCTCACTTTTCTTCCAATAATACTGTTCATCAGAAAGAATAAAATGGTGCTACAGTTCGTTGTACAGAACAAATATTTTATGATTAACTAGATTTTGAATTATACCCGATTGTTTCTTATGTATCTTGTAAAACTATGACTACTACTAACTAAGACAAAAATTCCCCTATACACAAAACATATATAATTAAATATTTACAATCGTATCTACTAAAAATTGTTTTTGAAGCATTTAACACCGAAAAACATATCAGTTGTTAAATCAATTCTTCATATATTTCAAAATTTTACTCTATTGGGTGATGTTAGTTTTTGGATGCCAATGGTCTAACACACATGGGCTCCCATAAAATATCTTACCTAAGAGGACCTCCACCTCGATGAATCATAGTATAGACGACAAGATTTTTTGACTTTAGGGACAAATGTAGACAAGCTAATGTTGGCAAAACACATAGGATCCATAACACACTCTTGAAAATGTGAACAGGTAGCAGCATCATAACACACACTGTGTATCAAGCATTAAGAAAACCTATATATCATTATACAATACAAAAAAATTCACAACCAACAATTCAAGAATCGGATACATACTATAAACATACCTGAATCTGAATAGTATGCCGTTTCTTTTTCCTGTCCCTATTTTATCTCCTTTTGTCATTAAATACTTCTTTTTCCAATTTACTTTCTTTTACAATTTGTGTAACATCTCGATTTTCAAGTATTTATCTTTTAGTCCCTTGGAATGAGTTTGTTTGCAAATTTGCCCCTCGTGGCACTTAAGGAAGAAAACCACCTCGCATGAGTATGCGGGACGTACTCCGGGAGTACGTTGAGCGTAAGGCCCATAAAAGAAAATGTCATCGTTTTAGAGTACGTTGGGCGTACTCTTAGTGTATGTTGGGTGTACTCGGTTCAGATGAAGACCCTAATGTTTGGTGTTTTGCACTATTTAATCCCCTCTATAGCCTTAAAACCCTTCCTTACACCAACCTCCATCACTCATGTAGACCTTTGCAAACCCTAACCTCTTGTGTAGACATTTTGACCTTGTATAAGTGTTTTTGGTGACCTTGAAGGAAGGGGAAGGTGGTGGAATCATCTTGTGGACTCAAAGGGAGCTTAGATCCAGAAGTAGCTCCCCCTTAGACATCATCTGGAGGTAAAAAGCTTTGACATTGATGAATATTGCTCTTAGTTCATGTTGTGGTTAAGTTTCTTGCATTTTGGTCCCCTTTGCTTGGTGTTCTTGAGTATGGTCAACCCTAGACTTCATGAGTTGTCCTTTCAGAGGTTTTGGAGTAGCTTGAGTCATAAAAATGGGTTCTTAGTCGTTATTATCCTTTCATGCATGAACTAGGAAGTCTTAATGGATTAACGAGTTAGGGTTTTTGGTATTGGACACTTAATAGCCATGCAAAGTCATAAAGTTAGAAACTTTACGACTTGGGACATCATTTTGGGCTTCGATCTGAGTTTTGGACATAGGGGCTTAATGAAATAAGCTCTTAATGGAATTTTGGGATTGAGCTGCGTACGTTGGGCGTACATGGTGGTACGCTGAACTTACGCGGTCAACGCCCCGCTTTTGGCCAACATCAGAGTACGCTAGGCGTACTCTCTTGGTATGTAGGGCGTACTCCGCCGGGAAGAAATACTGACTTTTGTACCTTGACAGTTGACTTTGTCTTTGACTTTGACCAGGGTTGACCAAGTTTGACTTAAGGGTATTTTGAGCTATAGTTAAGCCTTGGTCTTTATCCGTTGAATAGTTGACCTGTAGAGCCTGTATTCGGAACAATATATTGTTCAACTATTCGTTAAACTGTGAGGTGAGTTTTCCTCTCTGTACTTACGGGTCGATGCCACCAAGGTCGGCCCATTAGATTGATATCTTGGTTTACCATATGTTGCTATGCTATAGTTATCTGTTAGATCTGTATCCTGGTATATAGGATGTTGTTATGATGTAGTGAACTGTGATATCTGCCTGTTTTTCTATTGATTGGTCATGTGTTCTTTTACTGTGTATATGTCGACATGCTATGGTATTAGGTTGAGACTCTACATCTATGTACGTGGGTCAACAGAACGGGTGTATTCCAACCCGAAGGCTGAATAGACTCGAGAGTATTATAGTCCGATCACCGAGTGGACCCGTGGTATATTGGTATTCTAGTCTGATGACTGAGTAGGCCGAGGTAATCTAGCCCGATGTCTGTGGACCTGAGGGTATTCCAGTCCGATGACTGAGTGGACCCGTGGTATATTGGTATTCCAGTCCAAAGAATGAGCGGACCTATCGTATATTGGTATTCCAGTCCGATGACTGATTGGGCCAAGGGTAATCCAACCAGATGGCTGTGGACCCGAGGGATTCTAGTCCTAAACCAATTCTGTAACACCCAGTTTCGAGTATATTTTTTTAAAATTCAAGTTTATGAATTTTGGATGGTTACGACATCGTGATGAGGATTTCCATGACATGACAGATCTTCAAGAATTGTGCAACTCATTTAATGAGCAGGACGTGGTCATGTATTGACCATGACGTTGTGGCTGTAGGAAGACAAACCCTAAATTTTTGGGCCTTGAGCCTTATTTAAAGGAAATGATAGCTTTGGTTTCCTCTACCCTAAGCCTGCATCACCTCCAAGGAACCCTTAAGCAACCCTATCCTACCTTTGAAGATCTTGACCCATTTTTTGGTGATTTTATGACCTTGTAAGGAAAATAAAGAGATCTAATGCTTAGATTTAGCAAGAAACTCATCTTTACTCCTTGTGTGCATCTTTTGGACTCTTTTGTAAGTCCTCGAGTTTTCACCTTTGTGGTCCCTTCCTTCAAGATCTAGGTATCAATGCTTAATCTTGATGGTTTGATGATTTGGCTGAAAGGATTCAATAAATACTGAAACTTTATTGATCCTTGAGGTCCCAAATTGGTTCAGTGCTTCAAATCTGGATTGTTATGGCATTTTGAATTCATACATGGGGTTATGACGCCCTTTTCTTGCATTTTAGACCTAGATAAACGGGTGTCCTGCATTAGACATGCATTTACACATATTAATGATTTTTATGGTCCCTTGTGAGGCAAGGATTCCTTCTGGAAGGTTTTAGCAAAGAACTTTGAGTATTGGGAGCTTAATCAATTAATTTGCTTTCAGATAGAAATCACGACGTGACATGATGCTTACAACGACGTAGAGGGGATAAAATCGTGATTGTTTTGTTGTTTTGTTACAACAGGATGGTGACATGTTTGTCATGACGTGGCGGTGGAGCTGGTCGCAACTAAGTTGGATAGCCACGACGTGGCCATGGGTTGGCTACGACGTGGAGACCTTTGACCAATTGACTTTTTACCAGGTTGACTTTTAGTTAATTGGCCCATTGGCTGAAATAGGTCGTTGCAGGAGTGAATGTAAGTCTATGATTTGGCCCATGTGATTTCACTTGATGGCTGAAACAGACCATGTTGTATGTTTATGGTTATGTATGGTATGTGATTTTTTGGGGAGTTCACTAAGCTTCGTGCTTACGGTTCACGTTAATGTTTCAGGTACTTCAGGTTTCAAAGGGAAGGGTCCGACTTCATCTCACTGCATCCCCTGGAGTTTTATTCGCCACTATCCATTTTATGATTTTCCTCTAATTTTTTAGAGTACTCTATACTATTATTATCTTTTGAAAAAAACTGAATGAATGGTCTTGGTTGTTTAAAAAATGCATTTTTTTACTTATTATTTTTGGGATGTTACAAGTTAGTATCATAACCTTGGTTTTAGGGATTTGGGCATAATTTCCTGTGTATCTGAACTCAAACCGAGGATTTATAAATTATTTTAAAAAGAAAAAAGATTTTCTAAAAAGGGTTTTTATAAAGAAAAAGGGGTGCGATACATGCAATCAGTCGGGCTCAAGTAAGTGATTCTAATAATACCCATACATGTTATGTTATATGTGTTATAGTATGACATGCATGCAAGAAGTTAGAGTAAGGATTTGCTCATAGTTGCATGATAGAATGCTTGCATGGGAGCAACGATTTTAATGTCTTATATGTGAACTGTTAGAGATGCATGATCGTGAGTAGGCTAAGGATCTTCAGGACTTGCGTATGAGGATTTCCTGATCTTTATGATGCCTTATTTCCAGTCAGTTTCGCTGCTTGAATGTTGCTTTCTTTGTGCTATGTGAGGCATAAATTGACGCTAATTAACTATTAAGTGAATACATTAGCTTGCATGCCAGAAAGATGAAATAATTTTAGAATGCTTGATTCGGATCAATTACATAGCTCTTGTTTGAGTTCAACCATTGTAGGGCAGGATCTTTCAGTTGAAATATTGTTTAATATTTCTTGCATTTAGTTATATAAGTAATATAGTTAATTAAAATTGGTAAAAGTTTCATTTACGGCTGAGAGTAGGGTAAGGTAGGGTTCCTAGTGGATTAGGAACAGTGTCAGAACGTGCTTATATGGGAAGTAGGATCCTAAGAGAGCAGAGGAAATACCTAGTGTGTTGTTTAGTGCAAGGACCTATTAGTTTAGTCATAGGGAAGTGACATAGAGGATCCATGATGATTCTTGATGAAAGTACGGATAGGTGTGGAAGGTAGTATTGGGCTCATACAACTAGAAGCACGTGATTCGTACTCGAATCAAGGAATCATGGGGATTCTAATAAGCTAGTAGAGGGTTGATGTATATGTTTCTGAGTAACAATTAAAATGTGATCCCATAATATTAACACTTCGGTTATGAGATGATAGTATTGTCTTTAGTCAAAAAAATGCCAATTACTCGACGGGACACAGGGTACCCTAAAATTGATGTGGACAATGTAGAACTACGTGACTAGATTACCACTTTCACAGATCTTACTGGAGGAGTTGCCTAGTGTCGTTGGACGGATCAGTGGCAGATTGATAGTCAAGTTTGAGGAGATGGATACAATCATTCGGATGGTCAATGAGAATGTTAAGGAAAACCAAGAAGGATATTTTGGGTTGTAGGAACGACAAGGGAAGAGAAAGCAGAAAGATGATTCGGGATTACTGGTGATAGGCGATGAGTTCATTGCTGCTAACCTGGGTATTGGAAGTTGAGGTGATTTCAAAATTTGCGGTAAGTGTGGGGGAACCCAGAAGTTTGCCTATCATAAGTTCAAATCCTAAAAGTGTGGGAAAAAATGGCATGTTAATCGTAATTGTAATTAGGCTCAGATGTGTTTACATTGTCACCATATGGGTCATCACAAACCTAATTGTCCCGAGTGGACGATGATGGGAGTGCACGCCCCATCACCTATTATCCGACAAGAGGTCAAGGTTGATCCTTAAGAAATCACTGCTATGTATTTTAATATTTGATTATGTCATTACATTCCTATCTAGAATAAGTATTCCCTGGTCAATGTTATATTGGCTTACGTAACATTTTAATATATGGGATTTATATGGAATCTATTGCTCGACTGCCTATTTGATTTCCGATTTAGACCTCTGTGAATTGGTTGACTATAAGGTCTCGAGGGCCTTGTTAGAGGTAGGGTCGGTTTGAGTCCCAAGGCTCAAGTAGGAATTGATTGCAATGATCGACTAAGCAATTCCTTATGATTGGACGGTTATTATCCGTAGGGTCACCTTAGGTTGGTATGTTTATGTTTAAGCTGGTCGGAGGCTTTGTTAGGTTGTAGACGCCAGTCAATGGTGGTTCGAACCCTAAGTGGGGGAGAATTAGATATTCTACTCGGAGGATCATTGGTCTGTTTGATGTTGTGGTGACAATCTAATGGGTCATAGGAATCTATTTGTGATACTCTTCACTAAATTTTATTGGGGAATAAGAAAAGATCTGAAGGCTACCATCAAAGTGCTTAGGGTTAGGAAGTTTTCTCTTCACATTCTCAAGGAATTGTCGGAGTCCTTCATGGTTATGAAAGTTTTAAGGTTGGTCAGACCATAAATATCTTTAATAGTCTCCCCCACCTTCTTAGGATACACAAGCTCAGTAATAAATATATTCAACAAATGATGGTAATGGTTAGTGTCAAGTAAAAAGCTAAGTATACAAAATGTAACAACACACCTTGTTCATAAATATTTTGTACTTATTTTAGTTCCCTCTAAAATAGTCATTCTAGAAAGATTCTAGAAGATATCAAGAAACTCCATGGAAGGCTCATGAAGAGACATATTCTAGAAACATTCCAGAAGATGTCCCTTAGTTCCTAGTAGTTCTTGCCTCTTGTACATATAGGGCTTTTCCATTTCATTTCTCCCCACCTTGTAATTGAGTTTGAGTTCTCTAGAGCAATAAAGAGCTTACAAGTGTTGAGCTACTTTCTACCTTTCCTTGATCTTGTGTTGGTGATTCGAGTTAGACTGACTTACTTTGAGGACTAAGTGCTCCACATTGGGTTTAAATAGTCAAGTCCATCATAAGTGGTATCATAGGGAATCAAATAAATGAAGGTATGACAAGTGAGATGGATAAGAATGTTACTGGTGATGTTGGTGTTATGGTGAACAAAGAAAATTGAGGACGGGAGGAGACTCGTCATGGTGCAAGAAAGGGACGAGGTAAGTCTAAGGATGTGTGGGGTTCTCTAGAAAAGAGATTTAGTGAAGTCGAGACCGTCATGGAGACATTGTACGTTCAGGTTTAGGATGCACGTCAACAAATGGGTGTAATGACATTAGACAATGAAGAAATGGAAGACAATGTGAAGGGATCAATCAATAAACTTGGTCGAGATTTACGCAAAGAGATGTATGGCTTACAAGAGTTTCTCCTAGGTGATGTTGCTAAATTATGTGAGCATGTGCAAGGTGACCTCTCTATTTTGAGTCAATGAATAGAGGATGTGCATGCACATTGGGTCCTTTACAAATGTATAGTAATTAGTGGAGTAGGTGGCTCCAAAATCTATACCCATAAAGTTGAAGTCCTAAAACCATTGACATTCGTGGGGAAAAGAGAAGCAAGGGTGGTTGATTAATTCTTATAGGAATTGGAGCAATAATTTGAAGGAGCAATCATAGTGGATGATGATATTAATATCAAGACTACTACAAGGTACTTGAAGGTCACTGCAACATTATGGTGACGACGTCGTCATGCGGACATTGAACGAGGTATCTGTGTTATGAACACTTGGGATGATTTTTTCGTGAACTCAAAAGACAGTTTTATCCGGAGAATGTCATGACGGAAGCCAAGATCTGCCTTCGGAAACTTCACCAAACGGGGATTGTTCATGATTATGTGAAGGGCTTCACAACCCTCACTCTCGAGATATATGCCCTCTCCGATGATGATTCTTTTGTCTTCTTCTTCGATGGACTAAAAGGGTGGGCTAAGACACAGTTAAAGAGACGAGGAGTAAAATACCTTGCGACTGCAATCGTGGAAGCTGAAGACTTGGTGGATTTTGGCCAAAGGGAACCTTTGAAATCACGAGATCCCCGAACGGCTAACTTTGATAGGGGTGAGGGAGAGATATCAATAAAATCCTTGAATGAAACCCTGAGATCTGACTCCCTGAAGACCGACAATGTACGGAGGTCCTCATTCAATAGTGGAAGAAATACTCTCCTTTCCAATAGAGTTGATGGTTATTTTCTTTGCGATGGATCACACGCCCTCCGATATAGCCCCAAGCATGCCAAATTTTAAGAAATGATACAAAATGAGGAAGGAGATGAAGATGCTTGAGTGGGGTCATTGAGAATCCTTAATGCAATAAAATCCATGAACGAGGTCCCGAAGACAATGAAGAAGGAACTCTGTTTTATGGAAGCAATCATTCAAGGAACTACTACATGAGGCCTTGTGAATAGCGGAGCGACTCACAATTTTATTTTTGTATACCAAGAAAAATGATTGGGTATCAACTACGTGAAAGGGGTTGGCTCCATGAAAGCAGTTAATTCAAAAGCTAAACTAGTTGCGGGTGTGGCACTCGATGTAGGTGCAAAAATTGGATAATGGGAACGAGTCATCAACGACTTCCTGTAAGATCCCTTGGAAGATGAAAAATGTGGATTTAAGAATCAATGCATAATCGATAAGACCCGGATTAACGTTTAGGTAGAAGTTATATAAATAATGGAGAAGTACAAAAATGTAGAAACATGTGCGTGCTAACTATAATACTATCTATATATATATATATATATATATATATATATATATATATATATATATATATATATATATATATATATATATATATATATATATATATATAGAAGTACACTAGAAATGTATACAACGGGGAGCTATCTCAAACATATACATTGAATACTATACAAGTATTTATAGGCTAGCTCAACCCATTACCCATATCAAATAAGGTAAAGTCTGAGATGTCATCCAATGAAGAGCTTTGCACCCTAACATTCTCGCCCTCAAAGCTTGGAATGGATGAACCGGCTTCAAATTCCAAAAAGATAAAATTTGCGAACAAGAACTCAAGCTTCACAAATGTAGAAGCAAGCAACAAGTCTTCAAGTCTTCAATGATCTTCTAATCCGGGTTCTAGAATGTTAAACATTACAATCAAAAGCAACAAGAACCAAAAGGCAATTTAAGGTCCATGAATATCCAAAACCCAAGGCAAACTACCCATCTCTGAGCTTAAAAGCACACCCCAAAAATCTTCATTAAGAGCAAATACTTCATAAAAATGAACCATTTCAGAAAATTTTCAAATCACTTCGTAATCAACTCCCCCCCCCCCCACACACACCAAGGTCACACCGGTCTTTATTCATAATTGCTCATTCTCCAAATATGTATATCCAAAAACTTTTAATTTCGAATACACATGTCATAATCTCCCCCTTTTTATAATCGAAACATGATTATAAAACTCTAAATATGAATAACAAAGTGCTTAATGTGGATTTGGCAATACAATCCTCCCCCTCGATATGCAAAAAAAAAAATTAGACATCGAATCCAGATAATTCGAAAAAATAGGTCAATTTTCTAAAACTTGACTTCCCGGACCGCTTTTCATCCAAAAACGAACAAAATATGTTCATGTTTCTAGAAGACATTTTGCAAAAATAACAGTATTGAAATCCAGAAAAATTCGAAAAGTTCCAAAGATTTTAATGTCTTGGTAAGAATTGTCATTTTTTTGAAACGGCAGGGACCAATTGTGAAATTCTGTTAGATTCTTCCCCAATTTGTTCCAGATGCAAAACAAATGTCATTTACAAATAACGAGCAAAAGAAAATGTGAATCACAACCACCGCATTCGAATCATTTTCTTCACATTGAAGCACAAGCTTCCCATACGAAAATCTCACTTCCCATCGAAAATCATTTTCGTTCTCAACTCTTTAAATCCAACGTCCCATCGAAAATCAAAATATTTGCACCCAACCTTCAATCTTCGCACAATCAAAGTCCATTCTTGATATCAAATAAGTTCCTTTAATTCGATACAACTTTCTTCCTCTAATTACTGCCCATTTTCAAACACCATAAATCCAACATTCGCAAAGACAAACCATAAGCTTTACATTTGAACTTCTCAATTTCCTTAACTGTGATGAACGAAGAACACAATAGTAGGGACATAATGAAACATTAGTTATATGTTCTTTGTCCATGGAACCAATATCTTCCCAATCGACCTTCCCAAGCAAAATTTTGGTCCCATATGTGAAATCTTTGAAAAACTGCCATCATATCAAGTCTTGACCAAATTGTTAGAACCATTAACTATGATAGTGAGATACAACACTTATGAGACCCATTCAACATCGAAAATTGTGAATTGTAAGTGCTCAGGAGTCTCAATAATTGTTATAAATTTCAATTTGCAAACCAATCATCACAAGTCATTCGGAATTCCGATTAAGTGTCAAATATATGGTTCAAATGCGAGATGAATATTTGTGCAAAGTTTCGTTCTGATTTTTACCTCCTTCACATTAACAAAATACAATTTTAACTTTACCGTTTGACCTTTCTTCATTCTAAATCCCAGTCAATCATCGATTTCAGACTCTTGACAAACATGAAACAATTATCAGCATCAATAATTTTTAGATCAAAACCCATTGTATCATCCATTGTTCTTAACCATTCTTTGTTTGTTCTTGAGTGTTCTTTAAGAAGTTCTTCACAGAAAATTATCAACCAAAATTCTCACAATATTGATGCAAGTTCAAGAATCGATTCATAAATCAAAACATCAAATTGATTACAATCGATCATGAGACAAACAAATGATGAACAATCATTAAGTTTCGATTCCGATTAACAAGAAAAAAAACAAATCAAGATCATGAACAATGATGAACAATGATGAACAATGATTAAGTTTCTATTCCAAATCCAAACTCGATTCAGTTAGAAATATAAATATATGATTTGATCAAACAAAATGAATATTGATCTAAAAATGATTCATTTGAAACTAAAAAATGAAACACGAAGTACACTAGATTAGATAAATCAATATGGGCTCCAATATCGTTATGAACAATATCAATTTGTAATTTGCGCTCAAATTCTGCATCAATGAATAGTAAAATAAATTCGGAACGTGCTTTTGAGTAAATCATGTGAATAAATGAATTCGAGTGATTTGGCTTCAAATCAAGTCATACGAACAGTAATAGATAGATTTATAAATTGGAATGAAAGATATGAAAACGAATTCGATAAACAAATTGAATGATTTTGGGCTTAAATTTGGATCGAATGAATACGTGGATAGATTGGGCTAAATCAAAAGATAATAAGATCAACAAATTTAGAATTAAAAAAAATAGATCCAATAGATAGACTCACCAAAGAATTTGAATCTTCGAGTTGATTACGCAAAATTGTTGTCAACTAGGATCGTTGATCTTAAAAAAGTTGTTAAACCTTCAAGATTAAGCACTAATACCACATGTAAGATCCCGTGGAAGATGACAAATGCGGAATTGAGAATCAATGCATAATCGATAAGACCCAAATTAACTTTCAAGCACAAGTTGTATAGATAATGGAGAAGTACAAAAATGTAGAAGCATGTCCATGCTAGCTACAATACTCTATCTTCAGAACTACACTAGAAGTCTATATTATGGGAGCTTTCTCAAACCTATACAATGAGTACTATACAATTATTTATAGGCTAGCTCAACTCATAACCCATATCAAATAAGGGCAAGCCTATGACACCATCCACAGAAGAGCTTTGCACCCTAACACTTCCAACTAGTTCTTGGGATGGAATTCTTCGATACGGTATGTGCTTTCCTGATGAATTTCGCTAATTCATTATGCAGCTTAGATGGCGATCATACTTGTATGCTTTCTACGGAACGAGGAAGCAATAATACCACCAAGACTGTCTTGGGTATGCAATTTAAGAAGGGTTTCAATAAACATGAGCCATGTTACTTAGTGGTGATAATGAAAGATTCGGAGGGAGTATCATCGGTGAAAAAAGTCCCAATTAAGATCGTGCAAGTTCTTAAGGAGTTCCAAGATGTGATGACTAAAGAATTGCGAAAGAAGCTTCCACCGAGGAGAGAGGAAGATCATGAGATCGAGTTGGAATCAGGATCAATGCCACCATCTATGGCCCCTTATCCAATGGCACATCCCGAGCATGAAGATTTACGAAAACAAATCAAAGAACTCCTAGATGTTAGCTATATCTGCCACTCGAAAGCCCCTTATGGCGCCCTGGTACTATTTCAATGAAAGAAGGATCGATCGCTACAAATGTGCATCGACTATGGTGCATTAAACAAGGTAATAGTGAAGAATATGATGAATCTATATACCCAAGAATCATTATTGAGTGACATTGCTAATAGTATATGATCCTATAGGGTCACACATTTATCAAGTTGGCACATTTTGTATATTTATTATTAATGTGATTATTAATAAATAATATCGATTCTTGTATTTTAATTAGGAAATAATTATTGTTTTGTGAAAATAATAATTATAAGAGAGTATAACTAATTTGCAACGCTTGTTTCAGGTATCATTTATTTCTCAAAATTTTAGGGTTTTGCACACTAGTACTCGACGAGTTGGGGATCCCCAACTCGACAAGTAGAGGTCTTTTTGGATGCGGGACTTAGGGTCTACTCGACGAGTTGGAAGGCCCCGACTCGACGAGTAGACACTGGAAAGGAAAACCCTAATTTTATGGGTTTTGTGCCCTATATAAAGAACTTATGTCTCATTTGTAGCCTCCCTCATCGTCCTTACCACCCAGAGAAACCCTAGTTCGAGCCTTATACCTTCTTGAGTGTGTAAGAGAGCTTTTGAGAGTAATTTTGGTGTGGTTATGAAGGAACTTGGAGCTTGAAGAGGTTGGAGTAAAGGGAGAAGCAGTAGATCCGACATCTACATTGTTTTGGCAACCATCTTGAGGTATAAAGTTGCTACCTTGACCTTTATTTGCTTAGATCTCCTCTTATGGAACTATATGGTCACTTTTGGTGCATAATGGTGTCATTCTCGGATTTGAACTTGTCATGAGGATATGGTTTCAGATCTGGACACCTCTAGGCCTCCATGGACATAAAGTTGTTCACTTTATCTAGTCTTGGCCCTTCTCCATGCCCTAAACCTTGTATGAAGCTTAGTTGTAGTGTTTTAGCCTCTTGAGGCCTTGCATGCACGTAAAGTTTGCAACTTTACGTGGTATTTCAGTCCTAAGGGACTGGATCCATAGTTTGGTGTAACAAAACGTTATTTCAAACCTATGTAATAATGTAGGTCAATTTGTATTTCTTTTAATATAATAAAGAGAAATTTTAGCATACTGTGCATATTTACATAATTGACCCTCAAAAATAAATTATTAGACAATCTCGATTGGGATGAACCAAGTGATAGAGATTGTAACAAGGTTTCCAAAAACATAAAGAACACTAAAATCGAGTTATAACGAAGAGGTTATGACCACTCGAAGATCCGCGACAGAACCAGCAAAACACTGTTCAGTGTAAAAACTGAATTTTCAATAAAAGGCTTTTCAGCCTTAACAATCTAAATGAAAGTTGTAGTTTATGCTAAACCAAGAACTTTCATAAAAAGAACGGCAAAATCTGACTTCGTATGAGGAAGTTACGATTTTTCCAAGTTTCAGTATAGCAGTGTACAGCTAAAAACTCGAAATAAAGATCGAGTGATTTTTGTCC
Source organism: Lactuca virosa (assembly GCF_052849685.1). Classification (NCBI taxonomy): domain Eukaryota; kingdom Viridiplantae; phylum Streptophyta; class Magnoliopsida; order Asterales; family Asteraceae; genus Lactuca; species Lactuca virosa. The sequence goes on along the minus strand of NC_136430.1, from coordinate 216,678,637 downwards.
GACACAACCTAAACGAGAATTGAAGATCTCGTCAATAGTAGTACAACGGTAAAAAGACAGACAAAAACGGACGTCGGATGAAGAAGTTATGAATTTTTAACGGATTTCCGTCCCGGTCTGTTAATAATAATAATATTAAAAATAAATTCAAAATTAGCCGACGAAGTCTAAACAAAAGTCGTAGAGTATGATCTTACCTACGCGTGCATATAAAGAACGCCAAAAACAGAGCTCGTATAAGAAAGTTATGATTTTCGCAAGTTTTTGGCACAAAAATCAAGAAAAATGGAAAACCGGGCAATTTCGCATGCATGACCCTCGGACACGTCATCCTCGCATGCGAGCTTCCATGTGTCGACTGCTGATTGGACCGAACCCTCGCGTGGCACCTTCTGATTCGACCAAGTCCGCGGTCCACTCATCTTCGGACATCTTCGCATGAGACACACCGCAGATGCCCCTCGGACACCCCCTCGGACACCTGCCCTTCTCCTATTGGACCGAAGTCCAGTCCAGTCCGAAGCAGCCATTTGCGAGCCACCTGTCCGAAGAAGCCCCTTCCCTCGCCATCTGTCCGAGCACGTGGCAGCCTCGTATGGCCTCGGGTCCGAAGCTTCAGCATATATAAGGCATGCGAGGGCTTCCGAAGATTTTACATTTTTCACCCTAAAATTCACACTTTTTCATATTTCTCACTTCTACAAACTTATATACAACCCCTAAAGCCCCGGTATCAAGTCTCAAACCCTAAGCAAACCCCGAAGCCCTGAGATTCCCGAGACGTTAACCTCTCTCCAGTCGAAACTCTGCCCGATTTAAGGCGGTTTCTCGGCAAATAAACTCCTTTCTGGGAAACAAAACTCTGTCCGATTCACCACCTATCATGTGAATTCATACCCCCGTATTTTCATAATTTCTATTGTTTTAAGGGGGGGAATACAAGCATAACACAAGAACTTTGTGTTATAAAATCATGATTTCAAATCATGATAAAACAACATTAAATCATCAAAAATACTCAAAACATTAAACTCTTTATAAACTTATATTTTTCCCCAAAATTCATATTTGTATATATATATATATATATATATATATATATATATATATATATATATATATATATATATACATATATATATATATATATATATATATATAAATGAGATTTAAAAGACTTAGGACTGATAACTCATTCTGGGTCCTTTTCCTTGTTTGGATGTGGGCTTATAGTACCGGTTATTTGTCCGACTGTCGTTTAAATTTTACTTATATATAAAATTGTATATGTATATAAATATAATAGTTATTTCATCAGTTTAACTACCTTTGTAACATGCTGAGCAAGGGATTACATGCAAACATAGTTAAATACAGATTCAGAAGGTACATATAAATTATAATAGGTATAATTTATACATAGAACAATAATTCATGATTCAAGTATACTAGAATACACTGTCTTACAAGAAACAAGGGTTTTGATTCAGAACAAATCAAGGGTTTACACTTATCAAATACATGTTCGGAATACTAATTCAAGAACATACTGTCAATCATTTATTTCAGAATGATTGGGTTTTGATTCAAGAACATACGTGTTCGGAATACTAATTGAAGAACATACTGGCAATCATTTATTTCAGAATGACTGGGTTTTCATAACTAATATACATGTAACGTTTATATGCTTTTTATGAGACATTCAATTCAGGTTGTTTAATTCATTTTAGACAACAAAGGTAAAGCCCTGAATTATAACCAGAATATCCAGCCCGGGGATCGAAACAAGTTGTGTGTAGATCTATATCGGGATTGACAACCCCGCACTCAGGCTGCTAGCTACAGTCAGACATACACGCCGATGAGTGGCAATTGTTATCAACAGTTTAAACGCCCACAAAGCGTTTGTTTCAGGCCATCCGTCATAGTATGGTTATAATAACTCATTAAAAAGATATTAACAATACGTTAGTGTATAAACAACTAAACGAAAGTACACCTTCAAAGTACCAGTTTATAGAATACAAACTACAATGGTTCAATACAGTTTTCAATAACAGCTAGCGGAGCCAGGCACACTCTCAGTTACAAGTTTTCATAAAGGAATACAAATACAAAACATTGATACAAAGAGAACGGTTTTATGGGAATAAAACTACTTTTCATATACAACAGAAAATATAGGATTTTCTGGAACAGTTTACATATACAAGATACAGAGATACTCTTTCAAACACAAACACTTATGCACTCACTCAACTTTATGTTGATACTCTCTTTTCAAATTACTTGTATTCTCATGGAAATAATACACAGGTACTCCCCGAGCTTTTTGAGAAGATGGACCTATGTTGAGTCATATCTTCTTTTGTATAACTATTTTGGTTCAATATACAATGATTGAACACATGTAAATACTTATACTTCTTAAATACAATGGTTGTTTGTACTTTGATTACTATGATGCATGTGTTGTGATACTACAATTGAAGTCCTCCACCCCGGACGTTTCCGCCGTCTGGTTTGGGGGTGTGACAGATTGGTATCAGAGCATTGTTTATAGTGAACTCAGTATATCAATCCATAAAAGATATACAAACTATAAATACATCGGGGCAAGGAGCTCTGACTACAAGTATATTTTTTAAAAATTTAAGTATTTTTATAAGAAGTATACTAACACTCATACCTACAAGTACAGTATCACAGTCATAACAACACACTCATACTTACAAGTACAATATCACAATCATAAGAACTTAAAATTATTTGGATGTTGAACACTATAGTCAAACCTTGGAAGTTATGTAATCATATCTGGAATTAATATAGCCTGATCAACTATATTGATTTGAGATATGACCAACATGTGTTTGGGAGTGATAGTGGTGTTGCGACATGTCTAAAACTTACCATACACCTACAGAAGAACTATAGAACAGAACACACAGATTAAAATACTACGGAGAGTATTTTACTAACCTTACTTCTAATACAGAACCTATGGCTGAACACAATTTAACGGGAGACCCCTACAATCCACAAAATGCAGGTTGGATCACAGACTCAGATGAAGAACCCTTTGAGGACAGCGAGTCAAGTGGTACAGATACAGAGCCACAAGTTTGCAACCCTAGAGAGCGTCCCCTGAGGCAAGAGGAAGCAGAACCTATACCCGAGTGGGGCCAATACATAAACTATTGGAGTCGACAAGACGGTAAACGCCCTCCCTACAGTATGGCACGGGGTTTCTATAACGTCTCAGAAGGAGGAACAGCCGATAGAGCTCTTCCAGTTATAGTAAACCGAATAGCCCGGCAGTTCGATCAATCAAGGATGTCGATCAATCGAATCCTAGAAGTGAATACGGTTGCGCAGGCGAACACTGCAGATATCCTTCGTCTTGACGAAATGCAAGATGACACCCAACATCATACTGAAGCCCTTCAAAGGCAACTTAATGCTGTTGAATCAGAAATAAGAGAATTGAGGGAGCATCAAGATGCCCAAGAAAGGCGCTGGAAGATGCAGGATGAAGCAGGACCTAGCAATCGTCGTAGCAACCGCTGCAAGTAGTGTTCGCACTACTTCTACTTTCTACTTTCTATATCGAATGTATATACTACTTTTCACGATATGTACAAAACCGAGTATCAATAAAAACAATGAGCACTTTACTTCAACAAGAGTTAGTACAATTCTCATAAACAACCTATTCCAAGTTTTGGATCACAGAGATGTTCCAGTGTTATTTTTCATGCTTTCAATACGAGCGCGAAAATATTATTTTCGGTAGGTCGGTTTGATGTCGACACTTCCTCAGTATTGTGGTATATTATAGACCTGCTTTAAGGTGAAGTGTTCCAGATTACATAGACTTATTATACCAATACAGTCGACATGTACATTCATACTCTTTGAAAAATAACCATTCAATTTCATATTATCCTGTTGCAAGTTGTACTTGCAGTAGATTTCTATTTCCAATTCTTTGTGAAATTCATGTTGAATTAAGTGTTTAGTTTAGAGATATCAAATTCATATTCATTCTTGATATCTCACTATCTTTTTATCTATTGACTTTTATAGCAAGAGATGCCTCCTCGTAGAAATCCAAGACGTATCAATATCAATGAAGCACCGATGGCACCCCGACCACCACCTCCTCAATTCGACCCCGCTATGTTTCAAGCGGCGGTCACGGCGGCTGTAGCGGCTGCCATGTCTCATATCCATACTCCTGGTGTTAGTGGGTCGGGAGTCGGTGCACATCCTTCCAACCATGGCGAAAGTCATAGGCATTCGCGAGAATGCACTTATAAGAATTTTTCTAATGCCAAACCCAGGACCTTTAATGGGACTGGGGGAGTTATGGCTCTAAGACAATGGATTGAGAAGACGGAAGAAATCTTTGAAATTTGCTCCTGTCCGGAGGGTAGGAAAGTTAAATTTGCTGCCTGTACTTTTTCTGATAGGGCTCTAACGTGGTGGAATGGCCACATTAAGTCACTTACTCTGATAGTGGCTAACTCCATCAGCTGGGAGAACCTAAAAGCCATGTTAATGCGGGAATACTGTCCGCGAGGGGAGATACAGAAACTGGAGCAAGAACTATGGGCTCTTACAATGGTTGGTTCTGCATATCAACCTATACCAGTAGGTTCTGTGATCTGGCAATTCTTTGTCCAGATATGGTTCCTATGGAGAGCAAAAAGATTGAGAGATATATTTGGGGTATGTCGCCCCAAATTCAGTCAAGTGTTTTAGCTTCAAAGCCTATTACTTTTGACAGTGCCAAAGAGCTGGCACAACCTCTTATCGACCACGGAGCCCTTCAAAACTTTGTGGTTTCTGCTCCAGAACAACCCAAGGAGAACAACAACAACAGCAAGAAGAAGGGTTGGAACAAGAGGAAGGGAAAATCTCCTCTGGAACTTGCAAAGAAGCAACAAGTAGTGGCGGTCCATGCTACTACTGTACCTGCTACCATACCCGCTACTGTACCTGCTGCTGTCCCTAATAACCTTGCACCAACTAAGCCCTATGCTGGTACCCTCCCTAAATGCAACAAGTGCACTTTTCACCACAACGTAAATTGTCGAGAAATGCAGTGTCGTAACTACAACAGGAAAGGGCATACTGCCCGATTCTATAGAATACCACCCCAACCACTTAACCAAGCACCTGCCGCTGGAGTAGGCCGAGCATGCTACCAATGCGGTGATGTGGGGCATTTCATGAAAGATTGTACAAAAGCTGGAAATGTCGGTGGAGTTGGGAGGATTTTAGCACTGGGTCATGAAGAAGCGGTGGCAGACCCTGTTGTGGTCACGGGTACGTTCCTTCTCAACAATACTTATGCATGCATTCTATTTGATTGTGGTGCTGAGAGGAGCTTCGTGAGCCATAATTTTAAACATCTACTAAATCAAAACTCCCAACCACTAAATGAAACTTTCACAGTAGAAATGGCTAACGGGAAATCTGAATCCACCAACGATATATACATAGGATGTATCCTTTCCTTGAATGACTTGTCTTTCCCAATAGACCTTATGCCGGTCTCTATCAAAAGTTTTGACATCATAATAGGTATGGATTGGTTGTGCCCCAACCATGTCGACATCCTATGTTATGAAAGAGTTATTCGTTTGAACTTGCCAACTAATGAAACTCTTATTATCTATGGCGACAAACCGGGAACGAACCTTCGGATCATTTCTTGCATCAAGGCACAGAAGTACCTTCACAAAGAGTACTATGCTTTCTTAGCCCACGTCGTAGACAAAAAGCAAGAAGTGAAAGATATCGCGAGCATTCCAGAGGTTTGCAACTTTCCCGATATCTTTCCCGATGATCTACCAGGAGTACCTCCCGAACGACAAGTCGAATTTCGAATCGACTTCATCCCTGCAGCTACCCCTGTAGCCAAATCCCCCTATCGTCTTGCACCTTCTGAAATGCAAGAATTATCCAGCCAACTTAACGAACTCCTTAGTAAAGGTTTCATAAGACCAAGCTTCTCACCATGGGGAGCACCGGTTTTGTTTGTAAAGAAGAAGGATGGATCATTCCGCATGTGCATAGACTACCGCGAGCTGAATAAACTTACCATCAAAAATCGATATCCTTTACCTCGCATTGACGATCTGTTCGACCAACTTCAAGGTGCGAACTACTTCTCGAAAATAGACTTAAGATCCGGGTATCACCAGTTACGGATTTTGGAGGAAGACATTCCCAAGACCGTGTTTAGAACTTGTTATGGTCATTACGAGTTTATAGTGATTCTATTCGGATTGACGAATGCACCTGCTGTGTTCATGGATCTAATGAACAGAGTGTGTCGTCCATTCTTGGACAAATTCGTCATAGTCTTCATCGACGACATCCTTATCTACTCAAGAAGTAAAGGGGAACATGGCCAACATCTTCGTCAAGTATTACAAACCCTTAGGACAGAAAAACTCTATGCGAAGTTTTCAAAGTGCGAGTTTTGGATTAGGAAGGTTGAATTCCTAGGTCACGTGGTCAGTTCAGAAGGAATACACGTGGACCCTTCCAAAATCAAAGCAATTGAAAACTGGCCAGCACTCAAAACATCTACAGAAATCCGTCAATTCTTAGGTCTTGCTGGCTACTATCACAGATTCATCCAAAATTTCTCCCGAATCGCTAAACCTCTTACCACCCTGACGCAAAAGGGTGTAACTTTTAGTTGGGAATAGAAGCAAGAAACAACATTCCAAACGCTCAAACTAGCCTTGTGCAGTGCACCGATCTTGTCTCTACCCGAAGGGACAGAAGACATTGTAGTGTACTGTGATTGTTCAAATCAAGGGCTTGGGTGTGTACTTATGCATTGAGGAAAGGTTATCTCCTACGCCTCAAGACAACTTAAGACGCATGAAGTCAACTATACAACACACGACCTTGAACTAGGAGCGGTGGTATTTGCTCTGAAGATCTGGAGACATTAGTTATATGGCACGAAATGCACAATATTCACAGACCATAAAAGTCTCCAGCACATCTTCGATCAGAAAGAGCTGAACATGAGACAACGACGATGGGTGGAGCTACTGAACGACTACGAATGTGAAATTCTTTATCACCTTGGTAAAGCAAACGTAGTAGCTGACGCCCTTAGCAGAAAAGAATACTCGGGACGCCGAGTAAAGTCGTTGACCATGACAATCCATTCACATCTGTCCACACAGATCAAAGAAGCTCAACCTGAAGCCTTGAAACCCGAAAACGTGGCAGGTGAAAGTCTGAGAGGAATGGATAAGAACTTCGAAGTCAGGGATGATGGAGTCTATTATTTCATGAACCGGATCTGGACACCAAAGTTCGGTGGTTACAGAGACGTGGTTATGAATGAAGCACACAAAACCCGATACTCCATTGATCCAGGTTTAGACAAGATATATCTGGACCTTAAGAAACTATACTGGTGGCCTAACATGAAGGCCAAAATCGCTACCTTTGTGGGCAAGTGCCTTACTTGTGCCAAAGTCAAGGTAGAGTACCAGAAACCTTCAGGTTTATTACAACAACCTGAAATCCCTGAATGGAAGTGCGAGCGGATTACAATTGATATCATAACCAAATTACCCAAGACTTCGGGTGGTTATGATACTATTTGGGTAATCGTCGACAGATTAACCAAATCCGCACACTTCTTGCCAATAAAAGAAACCGACAAGATGGAGAAACTAACGAGAACTTACCTCAGGGATATTGTTAGACTGCATGGTGTACCAATATCTATTATTTCGGACCGAGACAGTAGATTCACCTCTCGTTTCTGGCAGTCTTTACAAAACTCTTTGGGAACTAGGCTGGACATGAGTACAGCCTACCATCCACAAACCGACGGACAAAGTGAGAGGACGATTCAAACATTGGAAGACATGTTGCGAGCTTGCGTGATAGACTTTGGAAAAGCATGGGATATTCATTTACCCCTTGTTGAATTCTCTTATAATAGTTATCAGACTAGCATAAAGGCTGCTCCATTCGAAGCCCTCTATGGGCGCAAGTGCAGATCCCCTCTATGTTGGGCTGAAGTGGGTGACACGCAGCTAGCTAGAGGTCAAACTCCTGACAGTGCTCTCACTGGTCCGGAAATTATTCGAGAAACTACCGACAAAATCGTACAAATTCGGGAGCGACTTAAAGCTTCCAGAGATAGACAGAAAAGCTATGCTGACAAACGGAGAAAACCCTTGGAATTCCAGGTTGGTGACCGCGTCTTGTTAAAGGTCTCACCCTGGAAGGGCATGATACGCTTTGGAAAGCGTGACAAATTGAATCCAAGGTACATAGGACCCTTCGAAATTCTTGCTAGAATTGGTCTTGTAGCATACAAACTTTGACTACCCCAAGAACTAAATAACATTCATCCTACCTTCCACGTTTCGAACTTGAAAAAGTGTCTATCTGACGAGACTCTTGTGATCCCACTCGAGGAAATCGAGTTAAACGAGAGCCTCAACTGTGTGGAAGAACCCGTAGAGATTCTAGACAGGGAAGTTAAGAAAACCAAACAAAGTCGTATCCCGATAGTGAAGGTTCGCTGGGATGCAAAATTGGGACCTGAATTCACTTGGGAATGGGAGGATCAAATGAAACGGAAGTATCCACATCTTTTTCCCTAGTCTATATGAAATGCTAATTTCGGGACGAAATTCTCTCTAACGGGAGGATAATGAAACAAAACGTTATTCCAAACCTATGTAATAATGTAGGTCAATTTGTATTTCTTTTAATATAATAAAGAGAAATTTTAGCATACTGTGCATATTTACATAATTGACCCTCAAAAATAAATTATTAGACAATCTCGATTGGGATGAACCAAGTGATAGAGATTGTAACAAGGTTTCCAAAAACATAAAGAACACTAAAATCCGAGTTATAACGAAGAAGTTAGACCAATCAAAGATCTGCGACAAAACCGGCAAAACACTGTTCAGTGTAAAAACTGAATTTTCAATAAAAGGCTTTTTAGCCTTAAAAATCTGAATGAAAGTTGTAGTTTATGTTAAACCGAGAACTTTCATAAAAAGAACGGCAAAATCTGACTTCGTATGAGGAAGTTACGATTTTTCTAAGTTTCAGTATAGAAGTATACAGCTAAAAACTGAAAATAAAGATCGAGTGATTTTTAGCCGACACAACCTAAACGAGAATTGAAGATCTCGTCAATAGTAGTACAACGGTAAAAAGACAGACAAAAACGGACGTCGAATGAAGAGTTATGAATTTTTAACGGATTTTCGTCCCGGTCTATTAAAAATAATAATATTAAAAATAAAGTCAAAATTAGCCGACGAAGTCTAAACGAAAATCGTAGAGTATGATTTTACCTACGCATTCATATAAAGAACGCCAAAAACAGAGCTCATATACGAAAGTTATGATTTTCGCAACTTTTTTGCACAAAAATCAAGAAAAAGGGAAAACCGGGCAATTTCGCATGCATGACCCTCGGACACGTCATCCTCGCATGTGAGTTTCCACGTGTCGACTGCTGATTGGACCGAACCCTCGCGTGGCACCTTCTGATTCGACCAAGTCCGCGGTCCACTCATCTTCGGACATCTTCGCATGAGACACACCGCAGATGCCCCTCGGACACCCCCTCGGACACCTGCCCTTCTCCTATTGGACAGAAATCTGGTCCAGTCCGAAGCAGCCATTTGCGAGCCACCTATCCGAAGAATCCCCTTCCCTCGCCATCTGTCCGAGCACGTGGCAGCCTCGCATGGCCTCGGTCCGAAGCTTTGGCCTACATAAGGCATGCGAGGGCTTCCGAAGATTTTACACTTTTCACCCTAAACTTCACCCTTTTTCATATTTCTCACTTCCACAAACTTATATACAACCCCTAAAGCCCCGGTATTGAGTCTCAAACCCTAAGCAAGCCCCGAAGCCCCGAGATTCCCGAGACGTTAACCTCTCTCCAGTCGAAACTCTGCCCGATTTAAGGCGGTTTCTCGGCAAATAAACTCCTTTCTGGGAAACAAAACTCTGTCCGATTCACCACCTATCATGTGAGTTCATACCCCCGTATTTTCATAATTTCTATTGTTTTAAGGGGGGGAATACAAGCATAACACAAGAACTTTGTGTTATAAAATCATGATTTCAAATCATGATAAAACAACATTAAATCATCAAAAATACTCAAAACATTAAACTCTTTATAAACTTATATTTTTCCCCAAAATTCATATTTGTATATATATATATATATATATATATATATATATATATATATATATATATATATATAGAAATGAGATTTAAAAGACTTAGGACTGATAACTCATTCTGGGTCCTTTTCCTTGTTTGGATGTGGGCTTATAGTACCGGTTATTTGTCCGAGTGTCGTTTAAATTTTACTTATATATAAAGTTGTATATGTATATAAATATAATAGTTATTTCATCCGTTTAACTACCTTTGTAACATGCTGAGCAAGGGATTACATGCAAACATAGTTAAATACAGATTCAGAAAGTACATATAAATTATAATAGGTATAATTTATACATAGAACAATAATTCATGATTCAAGTATACTAGAATACACTGTCTTACAAGAAACAAGGGTTTTGATTCAGAACAAATCAAGGGTTTACACTTATCAAATACATGTTCGGAATACTAATTCAAGAGCATATTGTCAATCATTTATTTCAGAATGATTGGGTTTTGATTCAAGAACATATGTGTTCGGAATACTAATTCAAGATCATACTGTCAATCATTTATTTCAGAATGACTGGGTTTTCATAACTAATATACATGTAACGTTTATATGCTTTTTATGAGACATTCAATTCAGGTTGTTTAATTCATTTTAGACAACAAAGGTAAAGCCCTGACATTATAACTAGAATATCCAGCCCGGGGATCGAAACAAGTTGTGTGTAGATCTATATCGGGATTGACAACCCCGTACTCAGGCTGCTAGCTACAGTGAGGCATACACGCCGATGAGTGGCAATTGTTATCAACAGTTTAAACGCCCACAAAGCGTTTGTTTTAGGCCATCCGTCATAGTATGGTTATAATAACTCATTAAAAAGATATTAACAATACGTTAGTGTATAAACAACTAAACGAAAGTACACCTTCAAAGTACCAGTTTACAGAATACAAACTACAATCGTTCAACACAGTTTTCAATAACAGCTGGCGGATCCAGGCACACTCTCAGTTACAAGTTTTCATAAAGGGATACAAATACAAAACATTTATACAATGAGAACGGTTTATGGGAATAAAACTACTTTTCATATACAACAGAAAAGGATTTTCTGGAACAGTTTACATATACAAGATACAGAGATACTCTTTCAAACATAAACACTTATGCACTCACTCAACTTTATGTTGATACTCTCTTTTCAAACTACTTGTATTCTCAGGGAAATAATACACAGGTACTCCCCGAGCTTTTTGAGAAGATGGAGCTATGTTGAGTCATATCTTCTTTTGTATAACTATTTTGGTTCAATATACAATGATTGAACACATGTAAATATTTATACTTCTTAAATACAATGGTTTTTTGTACTTTGATTACTATGATGCATGTGTTGTGATACTACAATTGAAGTCCTCCACCCTCGGACGTTTCCGCCGTCTGGTTTGGGGGTGTGACATTTGGAGCTTTGGATTTGACTGGAAGGGGCTGAACATGTTAAGACATGGAAAACTCAACGAGTTGCCCTGGCAACTCGACTAGTTGGATCGGGTTTTCCCGTTTTTGGTATGCAGAGTAAACTCGACGAGTTGATAAGATAACTCGGCGAGTTGGTTAGGGTTTTCCCCGACTTTCTGAAACCTGAAGGAACTCGACGAGTTGCTAGATGCACTCGACGATTTGGTTCAACATGGACTGTTGACCCTGATTGTTGACCTTGACTTTGACCATGGTTGACCAAGTTTGACTTTGAGGATATTTTTGGTATTTCGGGATTTTGACAAAGTTAGTCACATGATGGTTGTAGGCAGTTGAGTTGGAACTGCGGTTTGGGACTTATCTTATCTTATCAGTTCATCACTCTTGAGAGGTGAGTCTCCTAACCATACCAATGGGTCTAAGGCACCAAGGCCGACCCATTTTGTGATATGGGGTACACTAGTTGATGTAGTGATATGTGGTATTCTAGTTGGTTATATGCTAGGTGGTATGCTAGTTGTATATGTGATACTTGCATGAAAGACCATGGGGGAGCGCATGGCGCTTGGATGTAAGACCATGTGGGGGAGCCCATGGCTTTTCAGGTAAAGACCACGAGGGGAGCCCATGACACTTGGATGTCAGACCATGTGGGGGAGCCCATGGCTTTCCAGGAAAAGACCATGGGGGGAGCCCATGAAACCTACGTGTAAGGCCATGTGGGGGATCCCATGACATCCTAGAGTAAGACCCTGGGAGGAGCCTACGACATCATTATATGTTTGTATGCATGGCTTGTGGTTTATATAGCTTATATAACTAGTATGGATTATGTGATTATGTGGGTTGTGTGGGGTATGCTCTAGGGAACTCACTAAGAATTAGCTTAAATTTTGTTGATTGTTTCAGGTACTTCAGAGCCTAAGGGCAAGGCAAGGTTTGATGGCACGACATACACTCTCTCAGGCACTTTTATGGGGACACTCTGATATTTGAAATAAAATGTTGATGTTATGAATTTGAAAACAATTGTCATTGAAATTTCATGTCTTATGGGAATGTTTTGATTAATTAAAAATGAAAATTTTGTTTGGAAAATTTGGGTCATTACAAGTTGGTATCAGAGTCTTGGTTTGAGGGATTCAGGCACACTCTCGGGTGTGTCAGGACTCAAACAAAGGAAATGGTAAAATTGTTTTCAAAAATCAAAAGTAAAAAATTCTTAAAATGGAAAAAAGGACAGTGTAATGCACGTGATCGGCCGAGCTCAAGTAAGTGGTTACACAATATGTTAGCCATGTTATACTGATATTGGATTATGATAGTCGGATGGATTTTGCTATGTGTATGCTTTAAAAATTATATACGGTTAGGATCTTATAGCCTTAGAATGAATGATTTGGCCTTACTTCCTGTTCCTTGTATGGTTGTGGTCCTAGGGTAGAGTCTGTTGAAAGTCTATTTGATCCTGTTCTGTGTATAATTTGCATACAAAAGGCAACCTGTTATGATTGATATGAGGTCTGGTTTGATGGGATTGAGAAAATCTTAAGATAGCCTAGGATTTAAATTATGAAGTAGCCTGTGAGATATGTTTTGTTCTGGGATGAATTAGAGTTATCAGGTAGAGCTTTGGGGAAGGTACATGTAGGTGTGGAAGGTAGTACTGGGCCTGTACTACTGAAAGCACAGGACCTGTACCCGAACTGATGTTAGATCTGGAAGCTCTAAGGAGAACCGGTCTGGGAGTACTCCCTTTTTTGATTATCTTGATCATTTTGTCTTATCAGGATGGTAGTGATACGATTTGGAGCAGGGGAATCAGGATCGAGATCAGGATCCGAATCAAGATCCGGATCTGGGTCGGGAAACAGTACCAAGCCCATTGACGAGAGGCTGCGCGAGCTTATTGCAGCTGAGGTTACGAGGGGCATCCTTAACACTACCCCAGTGATTTTTGGATCAGTCAAGGAAGGGATGATGGAGATCATGAAGGAGCGACTCAGGTCGTTCAGAGCCGAGATTTCTGCGGGCCAGGTCAGGGCCCAAACTCCCTCGTTCCGGGAGTTCAAGGCGTGTGGGCGCCGAAGTTCTTTGGGGTCAGGGACCCCATAGTTAGCCGACGCCGGGTGGCAGACATGGAAAACGCCCAGCGCACGAGCTCTTGCCCTGATGCGGCAAATGTGGGGTTTACTTCGTGTATGCTGAGAGACCGGGCCCGGGACTGGTGGGGAGAGGTTGCCAGTCAGGTAGGGGCAGTTGGAGTGGCAGAGATGACATGCGAGGAGTTTCTCAGGCGTTTTGATTTGGATTTTGCACCATCTATCAAGGTGCAACGACTAGTGAGGGAGTTTCATGAGCTGCAGCAGACCTCCGAGACCGTGGTGGAGATCACCGCCAAGATTCGGGAGCGAGCACTATTGATTCCGTAGTATACTGTGGATGAGGATATGAGGAGGACGAGGTACCATTCCATGCTGAGGGATGACATCCGTGAGTTTGTGAGTTTATAGGGTGCAAAAACCTGACTGAGATGGTGGAGAAGGCCCGTGAGCAGGAGATGGAGTTGGAGTTCCACACCAAGTGGAAACCAGAGTAGGCTCAGACATGTGTAGGGCAGGCTAAAAATCCTAAGACCTTGATTCTTCTGGTAGGAGCCAGCAGGGTCGGGGCCGGTGCGCCAAGTGCGGGAAGCCGCACAGTGGGGCTTGTCGGGCGGCAGGCTCGGGATGTTACGCATGTGGCCAACCGAGTCACATGAGCAGCGATTGCCCCAAGAAGGGCGGCAGGCTCGTGTTCTTTTCGATTCGGGAGCTACCTGATCGTTTGTATCTCTTGCACCTAGCAAGAAGTTTCAGGATGCTTCGGGGACTCTGGATTCCCCGCTTGAAGTTGAGATTGCGGAGGACCGCACTGTGAGTGTTGTGAGGGTATATCGGGACTGTGTCCTAAATGTATTTGGGGAGAGGTTTCGGGTTGATCTGGTACCGATACCGTTGCGAGGGCAGAAGGTGATTGTCGGGATGGACTGGTTGGGGGCCAATAGGCCCATGATACATTGTGAGCGCCAGCTGGTGAGATTTCGAACCCCAAGTGGGGGAGAACTAGCTATTCATGGGGAGAGGGCCTCGCATGGGCCAACCTTCTGTTCAGCTGCGAGGGCTAGGAGAGTTCTCCATCAAGGTTTTTCGGGATTTTTAGCATACATCTCGGATATGAGGGTTGAGGCCACAACAGATTTGGGTAGTGTATCGGTTGTACGAGATTTTCGGGATGTCTTTCCTGATGAGTTGTCAGGGGTGCCTCTGGAGAGGCAAGTAGATTTTCGCATTAATTTGGTGTCGGGTGCCGCTCCGATAGGCAAGGCACCGTACCGGCTAGCTCCGCCCATGATGCAGGAGTTGTCTGCGTGGCTTCAGGAGCTGCTAGACCGAGGGTTCATTCGTCCGAGCAGTTCCCCGTGGGGAGCACCGATCCTGTTCATGAAAAAGAAAGATGGGTCACACAGGATGTGTATTGATTATCAGGAGCAGAACAAGCTAACGGTGAAAAACCGTAATCCGCTCCCGAGGATCGATGATCTGTTCGATCAACTACAGGGTGCATCTTGGTTTTCCAAGATTGATCTTCGGTCTGGGGACCATCATATGAGGATTAAGGATGAGGGTATACCTAAGATAGCTTTCATGACGCAGTACGGTCACTATGAGTTTGTGGTGATGCCATTCGGGCTCACCAATGCGCCAGCAACATTCGTGGATCTCATGAACAGGGTGTGTCGGCCGATGTTGGATTGGTCAGTGATTGTTTTTATCGACGATATCTTGGTCTATTCAAAGACCAAGGAGCAGCATGAGCAGCATCTGAGGGAGGTATTAGAGACACTGAGGATGGAAAGGATTTATGCCAAGTTCTCAAAGTGTTATTTCTGGTTGAGAGAGGTGCAGTTTTTGGAGCACATCATCAACCAAGAGGGTATTTTGGTTGATCCAGCCAAGATTGAGGCGGTGATGCGGTGGGAAGTACCGAAGAATGCATCTGACATTCACACCTTCTTGGGTCTATCGGGGTACTATCGGAGATTCATCCAGGATTTCTCTAAGATCGTCGTACCTTTGACACGTTTGACCAAGAAGAATGTGACATTTCGGTGGGGTCCGAACCAACAGTTGGCTTTCGAGACCTTGAGACAGAGGTTATGTGAGGCCCCCATCTTAGAACTACCCGATGGGTTAGACGATTTTTTGGTGTATTGTGATGCGTCTATCACAGGGTTAGGCGTTGTTTTGATGCTGAGGGGGCATGTGATCGCGTACGCCTCGAGGCGGCTGAAACCTCATGAGGCGAACTACCCCACTCACGACCTGGAATTGGGGGCAGTGGTGTTTGCCCTCACGGTGGTGGTGGTGAATTCCTTGGTTTTCCAGCCTCACAGAACACACACACACACACACTCCCATTTGCAGTCAACACTCCAGCCACCCACCTGGTGGCTCACGGTGGCGACAACGGCGGCAGAAACGGGAAAGCGGCGATGAAAGCCACCACTTCACGGTGGTGGCGGCGGTTCTCTTGATTCCCAGCCGAGCATCCAAACGTAAACACGATCTGAAACACACTCATATTTGAAACGACCCACACAGCCGCAACCATCCTCTCGGTGACGAGCAACGGCCGCAGGCGACAGCAACATGATGGCGGCGGAGAGAACACGCAACTGTGGTGGCGATTGCCTCACCAAAGCGGCATTTCGATGGCAGAGCTGCAACGACATTAGGCAGAAGAGGAAGGAGAAGACTCGGAGGGCGGCAACAACAGCGGCACGACGGCAACAGTGGCTCTAACGGCCGGAGATGGCGGCTACAATCTGTTTCCCCTTCATTACCGGTTGAACGACGACATTACCCGGTGGCCTCCGTCTTCAGCAACGACGGAAAGCACAATGGCGGCTCGGTGGTCGGAGAAACAAAGGAGAATAGGGTGGCGGCCGGTGGTGGGAGGCATAAGGGGAAGGTGACGGCTATAACATGGATTAGGGTTAGGGTTCCTTAAGATATATATATACCCGATGCCCTTCAAAAGTCATCGCCATAATGGCAGAAATGGTCCCTTTCCAGAAATATCTTTTCAAATAAAATCCCATATTTACCCCTCTTAACCCCTGCCTTCAAAACTCTTTACAAATTGAGTCCGAAATTTACCATTTAGCCCTTAGTTTCCAACATATCTTCATATTAAGTCCCAATAATTACCCAATAGTCTCTACCTTCATAATTATTTACGAAACCAATCTGAAACTTACACTTTTAACCCCCGACTTCTAAAATTGTGACAGTTAGCTCTTCGAGACCAACCTTTAATATATAATTATTTATTTTAGGGATATTGTTTGTTCATTAATTTTATCTATTTAATTATTTAATAAACGGTGTGTTATAAGTCTCCCCCACTTAAATTAGATTTCGTCCTCGAAATTATTCCTTACCATTCCTTACACGCCCAACCACTCTAGTAACATGGTCACCATCCTGGGCACACCCTAGCCTTCCCAGGGTAGCCGTGATCAATCTTCGTAAAGCCCTAAAATCCGCAGATGAACGAATTCCTTGCAACAAGATAACATCTACTTGGTCTGAAATCTATTGTCTCGAGATGGTCTAAATCCCTGACAGACCACTCATATTGAATCATTATCGTTGACTCTAGTCCGTTTATCCCTCAACTGTCTACTCAACATCTGATAGCTTGAGGTTCTCACTATGAAACAGGGTCACAGGACTAATTATCCCTGCAGATCACTTATACTTGGCCAAGGCTAAGCTAATCCCACTGTGAGTGACTTGTCACTCCCCAATTAACCAGCTATTCCATCCGTACTTGCGACCTAATCACAAACATTAAAACTACCCAAACGTCGAAACTGCCCGAACACTGAACTGCCTGAAGCAGTATGTTGCCACTTGACTGCTTTCCAAAATCTATCGAGGCCTATCTGGTCTCACTTTGGTCACCAATCATCTGAAATATCAGGTTCCAGCCCGATTACGGAGCTCAAAAGACCCACCCGCAGTCTCTCCCCGCGACTCCTTAACGAAATCCTTGTATGTCAACAGTTGCCATTAGTTACCTTGCCACTGAGGCTCTAACAACCTCCTGATCTAACTAATCGGGTCCATGCGTCAAATCCTGATGTCACCAAATCCAAGATTGAAAGTGATTGCTACCTGACCAATGGTAGCCTTATATCACAAGCAATCTTATACAGTCCATTGCTTCCCTGATCCCATAACTGTAGTGGTGCTCTTACAGTCTTATCACTGGCTCAACCAGATCTAATCCATCTGGGTAATTCCGAAATCCAATCCATGGATTTCCATATCCTCACCGCTACACCCGAACTGGTGGGTACTATTGTTCCTTCTGCGTCCTAATAACGCGCTCATGCCTTCTACCAACCAAGTGAAGGCTGCGGCTACGCCCACAGACTTACATCACTCAAGCACTATCTGCTACCCTCGTGAATGCTACGACTACACCCGCAGACTTACAACACTCCCCATACTATCTGATCGCTAGCGAATACTACGGCTACCCCCGTAGTCTTACAACACTTTCCACACCGGGCCGAACACGCACTCGACCTAATACTCAACTGAACCTGAGTCCTAACTAGAGCTCTGACCTGGTTCCCAAAACCTGCTACCTGATGCCAAGGAAAAACATGAACCAAAAGTTGAAACGTTTTCTAAACTTTCAACTCACCCAATCCTCCACCTAGATGGCCACTCGACCTCCTTTCCCCCTGACGGGGATGCGAAACTCATCCGAGTTTCACACTTATTTCTGCTTCTGGATACCTGATCGATTCTCCCCCACTTAGCTTCGTCTAAGTCTTCACGGCTCGAGAGAATTGAAGGATTCCCAATCCTTCTCGCTTTCTAATATCCTACTGATGACAACCTGTGCTTACTCATGCTAGCGATTAATCACCGGTTACACCCTAAGATCGCCCATCCTCTGAAATCTTGAAGAGTACTCTTGAAATCTAGTCTAGTCTGACCCTTCAATCCATCCCCTATGCTGACAACTAGAGGCCTTAATCTTTACCCTGGCTGACGAGTTCTCTTTCCCACTTTCATTCTTGCAGTATCACTGAACTCTAACCTAATACAACCCATGCAAAAATGCAATTCTCTTGAACATTCAATGATCGAACCCCATACATATAGCACTCGCAACTGAATCCACTATCTTCATGCTACCAGTTCTTCCCTAGCAATGGCAGTGCCTTGAACTCCAAAGTTCTTCCATAGACAGCTGACGGCCATACCCGAACAATGACAGAACTACTGAACTCTAACTTCCCTGGAGAACTATCGCTTTAACTCTGACTCGATATCCTCTGAACACTACTCCTGCATAGATCCCGACAAGGATCTAGAATGATAACGGTACACGTGGAACCGACTTCGCAAGCTACATCCCTCTGTAGGTTCATCAAGGACTTTTCGGCATGCAGGATGGCATACATGATCCTTGATAACCCAGACAATAGCAGAAACCGACCCGAGATCTGACTTATCTAAACTCACTCACAATTCCAAAGCGATACGTATTCCCAACGTCCACCTAATAGGAGTAGATGATGACATACCCGCAACATCCGGAGGAATCCTAATCACCTTCTGCTGATATGATCAACCCCGCTACCCTGTAGCAGCCTAAACCCTTGGAGCGACAAACTCCCTTGTGCACTTTCCCACACGTGCTGCACTGACTCCGACCCTGCTGGCCTTTTACCCGATGATCAGAAGTCATGGGTCTCTTCCCGGGACCCTCTACTATACGCACCTAGCGCGAACCTCTCTTCTCAAGCTGCTTCAACTCGATCTCGCATCTGCAACCTTTTGGAAATCATATCCTTCAGGGTCTGACACCCTGGCACGCTCACTAACTCACTTGCAAATGGCTAAGCTGCAACAACCAGAACATCCTCTGTCCCCAAACCGGGTCACAAACTTCTCCCCGAAGCTTCTCAGATTCTCCAAGACTCTCACCGATTCGAGTATGGATCCTGTTCTTTCAGTAGTACGGGCCCAATACTACCTTCCACACCTATCCATACTTTCCTCGGAAATCCTCCTGAATCCTCCAAGTCACTTCCTCAAACTGATGCACCCAAGTCTCACTAGTCTTCACTACTAACCTGCTGAATCATATCCTAGGCTTTCCTAGGTTCCCGGGCTCGCCATGCCATCAGCTGCTGAAGAACTCCCCATGATGCCAGCCATCCACCTCCTGGATATCGTCACATCCACTTAGTAACTGACTCCCATCACTCAAGAGTTCCATAAAGCACAAAGCAAGCAGCATTTGTGCAGTAGCACTCCGATCCAAAGAACTATCATAGAACATTCCGCCCACATAACACAACTCGTGCTATCCACATCAATCCATCCTCACTGTTGGCTGCCTTATGAATGAAAATTATACACAGAACAAGATCTAATAGACTGTCGAATAATAGACTCTACCCTAGGACCACAACCAGACAAGGAACGGGAAATAAGGCCAAATCAATTATTCTAAGTCTATAATATCCTAACTGTATACAATTTTAAAAGCATACACGTAGCAGTTACTAATACCAATAATCATTCTCATTCCAGCATGGCATCCAGTATCTCCAAGGCTACAAGCATCACATATCAGGCCAAATCTATCGCTGACTACTCAGCACTAGCATGCAAGTCTACCAGCTCATATAACATATAAAGGCATCTGTCCTAGCCCTAAATAGCATACAATTCACAGATTCACAATCAACTCATAACAGATAGCAAATGTGGGTATTCTGGGGAAACTTACTTGAGCTCGGTTGATTGCATGCACCACACCCTTTCTTGTCTTATAAATTCTTTCCTTAAAACATTTTTCTTTTGAAAACTTTACAGATCCTCAGTTTGAGTTCAGACACAGCCGAAAGTATGTCCAAATCCCCCAAACCAAGGCTCTGATACCAACTTGTAACGACCCAAAAATCAAGGGTAGAAATTTCATTTTTAATATAGTCAAAATATAGATATCATTTATTCCAAACATATAAAACATCGTTAATTAAAAACATTTATCAGAGTTCATCCCAAAATCATTCAACACGGAAAACATAGATGTGTGCACTGAGATCAATCCGAGCCCTTCTTTTCCAATCGATGATACCTGAAACCAATAAACAAAACTGTAAGCACGAATCTTAGTGAGTTCCCCAGAGCATACCCCACACACAATCCACATAACACATATCATATTAGCTATAGAAGTTACATATACCACATAAGCAATGCATACATAAACTTGTAAGGATGCCGTGGGCTCCCCCAGGGTCTTATACCATTGTGCCATGGGCTACTCCACATGGTCTTTACCTACGAATGCCATGGGCTACCCCACATGGTCTTACATCCAACGTGTCATGAGCTACCCCACATGGTCTTTACCTAGGAATGTCATGGGCTACCCCACATGGTCTTATATCCAACTGCCACGGGCTCCCCCCGGGGTCTTCCATGCAAGTATCACAAAGACAACTAGCATATCACATACATATAATCACTAGCATACTACTTAACATAAAGCTAACTATCATACCAGATATCTCTACTACAGTTAGTGTACCACATAACATAAAATGGGGCATTAGACCCATTGGTATGGTGAGAAGACTCACCTGGCATTGCTGAAGTCCCGCAGATAAAACTCCAGTGCTGGTTGACAGGTTCCCGAAATGTCAACATCAAACAATACCCAATTAATAATTGGGTTCCAACTCAACATCATAAGTCCATTCTTGGGGGTAAAAGACTACTCTACCCCTAACTTGGCTTGATTCAAGCCCAAGGCCCAATCCAAAGGCCCAAAAGTCCAACTATGGCTCAAAGCCCAACATATGGCCCAATTTTCCAAATTGGGCCCGAACCTTTACATGGCCTTATTCTAAGGCCCAACCAAAAATTCCAGTCCAACATTTAGCATTTCTAATGGCCCAATATCATATAATCATTAAGGCCCAAAGTATGGCCCATCTACGGCCCAATTTTCCAAATTGGGCCCAACCCCTCATATGGGCCTTACCTTAAAGCCCATCTACATATTCTAGTCCATAAGATTATTCTTGGATGGCCAACTATTGGCCCAATCACTAAAAGCCCAATAGAAAGGCCCAACTTAAGGCCCCGGTGAAATTAGGGTTTCACATAAAATGATGATTAGGGTTAAGTGTCCCTACTTAACCCCTTAAGGACTTAATCCATTAAGTCCCACATGGCCTTAGGTTAATTTGCAATGATTATTAATTAATATTTTAAGTTCATTAAATAATCCCGATGCGGTCCTGATAAATCCCAAATTAGGGTTTCATGGCATTAGGGTTTCATGGCATTAGGGTTTTCCAAACCCTAATTAGGGTTTTCAACCCATCCTAGTCAAATAGGCCCAACAGTTAGGTCCTTTGATCCATTAGGGTTCATTAGACCCATTAGGGCTTCATTGGCCCCATTAGGGTTTCAAGCATCCCAAACGAATCATAATACAAACGAGGCACACTGCAACTCGACACGGCGCCCGATGGCGGCAGGAGGCGGCAGCCACCACCCTAAGGTGGTGGTTTTTGAGTTTTCTTTCCATTATTCAAGTCACTATTACAATTTTTACAAGGAAATAATCCAAAATACACTCACACACAAAATAATTACACACACAACCACCCTTGCGGTGGCCAAGGGTGGCGCGAGGCGGCAGCCACCACCTCACGATGGTGGTGGTGAATTCCTTGGCTTTCCAGCCTCACAGAATACCCACATACACTCCCATTTGCAGTCAACACTCCAGCCACCCACCTGGTGGCTCACGGCGGCGACAGCGGCGGCCGAAACGTGAAAGCGGCGATGACAGCCACAACCTCACGGTGGTGGCGGCGGTTCTCTTGATTCCTAACCGAGCATCCAAACGTAAACACGATCTGAAACACACTCATATTTGAAACGACCCACACAGCCGCAACCATCCTCTCGGTGACGAGCAACGGCCGCAGGCGACAGCAACATGATGGCGGCGGAGAGAAAACGCAACTGTGGTGGCGATTGCCTCACCAAAGCGGCATTTCGATGGCAGAGCTGCAACGACATTAGGCAGAAGAGGAAGGAGAAGACTCGGAGGGCGGCAACAACAGCTGTACGGCGGCAACAATGGCTCTAACGGCCGGAGATGGCGGCTACAATCTGTTTCCCCTTCATTACCGGTTGAACGACGACATTACCCGGTGGCCTCCGTCTTCAGCAACGACGGAAAGCACAATGGCGGCTCGGTGGTCGGAGAAACAAAGGAGAATAGGGTGGCGGCCGGTGGTGGGAGGCATAAGGGGAAGGTTATGGCTATAACATGGATTAGCGTTAGGGTTCCTTAAGATATATATATATATATATATATATATATATATATATATATATATATACACACACACACACGATGCCCTTCAAAAGTCATTGCCATAATGGCAGAAATGGTCCCTCTCCAGAAATATATTTTCAAATAAAATCCCATATTTACCCCTTTTAACCCCTGCCTTCAAAACTCTTTACAAATTGAGTCCGAAATTTACCATTTAGCCCTTAGTTTCCATCATCTCTTCATATTAAGTCCCAATAATTACCCAATAGTCTCTGCCTTCATAATTATTTACGAAACCAATCCGAGACTTACACTTTTAACCCCCGACTTCTAACATTGTGACAATTAGCTCTTCGAGACCAACCTTTGATATATAATTATTTATTTTAGGGCTACTGTTCGTTCATTAATTTTTTGATGTTTAGTAACGATTTTTATTGAAGTCTTTTAGTATTTAAGATTCGTAAAACTTAACAAATTTCCAAATTTTATTGTCTTTCGTGACGAAATTTGGACAACATAATGGCTGCTTTTATACCATTTTCTAAGTTTCAACCAACTTGAAACCAACAATTACCATAATAATCGATAAGTCACATAATTGATACGATACATAATTTGTTAGATATTGATTCTTAAAATTCGGAATTCAATTATGCTATCATATATGACAACTTTCAAAATTTAGTAAATACGATTTATACTTTTATAATAATTATGAAAATATAACTAAATTCATTTTTACATAATGTCAAGAATATAATACTAATATTTAATTTTTGATATTTTTAACTAATCATTTTATATTTTCTTAAACCTTGTTTTTCAACCGTTTAAGGTAGTGTACTTTCTTTTTATACCTAAGTATGTCGAATAACATTTTTTAGTACATATAATATTTTTTATATACTTTAAACATGCTCAAACTTATATATGACACATACAATAAATTTTATAATTCATCAATTATATTTGTGTCATTATAGCAATCTACTTAGAATCATATGATTTTTTTTAATATTTATATTCATATTTCACAAGAGGTATAAGTATATCCTCTTTTAACTATCTACTTTAACTTGTCAGATTTATTGGTGATTTATCACATTTTATATTGCTATTTCATAACATTTAACCAATAACAAAGTATAATGCCTTTTTATGTATAAAAACTTATAAAACATCAAAACTTTGATAAACACGCATATATTCTCCCCCAAATACAAAAACCATAAAAAGGGGTCGTATAAACTCACCCTTGAAGCGTGAGTTCGATTTGTTCAGAGTTGGTTTATTTTTATGAAGCTTGACGTATGAAACCACAATTTTAGAACTTTTGAACTTTGAAAAATTTTTGGGGTTGTTTTGTATTAAATTAAATCATAAGGGACTTTTTTGTAATAACTTAAACGAATGGGTGTTGATTCTGATTAACTAATACACATGAGGGGTTGTTTTGGCCTTTTAAACAATGGAAGGGCTGATTTGGTCAAGCTATACAAACAATGGGGGAGTGGATCTCCATTTCATATTGATCAAGAAGAAGAAGGAGCGAAGGCAAAAATCAAGGGAGACTTTGACGCTGCTGGATTGTGGGTGAAAAAGGGAAGGAAGCACCACCAATGCACAATATAGTCGAAGAGAGGAGAATAACACACCGACAAAGACTGTTGTTGACTACTGAAGTTAAGGGGTTGATCTGGTGGCTCTTGGCTGCTTTCTTCCTTCCCAGTACAGAACGCAAAAAGGGGAGAAACGCAGATTCAAAAAAAAACAATTGGGGATGTTCTATTGTTGATGCTCGACATGAAAGAATAATGGAGAGAGGGAGTTGGTTTTCCGATGTCTAAACAGTATCAGGGACGGGAGGGACAACAGATCTCCGGTGAGCCCTCGTGGGTTCCTTTATCATCGTCATCAGCAAGAAACCAAAGGAACAAACAGCCGCAACCAATGGTGGAGTGGTGTTCAATGATTACTTGAGTTCACAGGGGTGTTTTTCAGTCGATTGAAGAAGAATAGAAAGAAAGAAAATAAAAAATAGGATATATATATATATATATATATATATATATATATATATATATATATATATATATATATGAAGTAGGTTCAAATGTTTCTCACATCTATTGTGTGCTACAATGTACCAATAGAAATTTTGTATTAATTATATGTATATAAAAAAATATTCATGTTTTCGGATTTTAAAAAAATGGGTGTCAATTTTTTTATATGCAATTTTTTTAAAAAAATCTCCATTTTTTTTCAATTTTTTTATAATAAATTTTATTTATTATGTCATTTTTTTATCAAAAAACATGAATATAAAAAAAATTGAAATATATATATATATATATATATATATATATATATATATATATATATTTTAAAAACTGCATTTTTTTTTCAGAAAAACTACAATTTTTTAAAAAAAAAACTTCAATCTTTTTTAAAAAAAAGCACTTTTTTCGAAAAAAAAAAACTGCATTTTATTAAAAAAACCTACAATTTTATTTAAAAAAAAACTGCATTTTTTTTAAAACGTAAATTTTTAAAAATCAGTAAATTTAAAAAAAAAAAACTAGAATATTTAAAAAAAAAATATAATGTTTTTAACAAAAAAAAATCAACGTTTTAGGTGCATATATGCATATTTCTTCAAATGCATATATGCATATTTCTTATACTAACATATTCGTAAGTAAATCATAAAAAATCTCATTTTTATTAATCAATGTATAAACATAATACTACAAGTATTTTATTCGATACAAAATAAAATATATAAAAAAAACTACAAAGATTCACAGTGTTATCATTTCTTCATATCAAGATTTCCTTATTTTCTTCAATTTATCACTTTTCACTTCTTCAATATTTTCCATAAAATTTTCAAAATCTACAAGAAAATTAAAAAAAAATTATTAAAGCAAGAACACTCACAAAAATGCACATGTGTATATCATGTAAGATTCACATGTGATTATATAATGTAAGATTCACATATGATTATATAATGTGATATTCACATGTGATTGTATCTTTTAAGATTCAAATCTGAAATTCACAAGAAAAAATTTAAAAAAATAATTAACGAAGTACACTCACACAAAATGCATGTGTGCATATTGACGTAATTCATATGTGATTCACTTGTGATTTACATGTGAATCACATGTAATTCATATGTTATTCACTTGTTATTTACATGTGAATCACATGTAATTGATATGTGATTCACTTGTGAATTACATGTGATTAATACGTGAATTACATGTGATTTACATGTGAATCACATATAATTTATATGTGATTCACTTGTGAATCACATGTAATGTGATTCACAAGTGAATCACAATTGAATTGTATGTGATTCACTTGTAATTTACATGTGAATCACAAATGAATCATATGTGAATTACATGTTATTTACATGTGAATCACATGCAATTCATATGTGATTCACTTGTGATTTATATTTGAATCACATGTAACTCATATGTTAATTACATGTTATTTACATGTGAATCACATGTAATTCATATGTGATTTACATGTGAATCACATGTAATTGATATGTGATTCACTTGTGATTTACATTTGAATCACAAGTGAATCATATGTGAATTACATGTGATTTACAAGTGAATCTCATGTAATTCATATGTGAATCACATGTAATTAATATGTGATTCGTTTGTGAGTTACATGTGAATCACATGTAATTCATATGTGCTTCACTTGTGATTTACATGTGAATTACATGTGATTCATATGTGAATCACATGTAATAAGTGTATTTGATAATTTATATATGAGTCTTTTTTATTTTATTTTTTACTTAATTGACTTAATGAGAACCAAACTTAATTCCATAAGATAGATATGTGTGTATCTTTATGAATTAATTCAGAAAGAACTTAATACAATAATAGAAAAAGCCAACGAAAGAAAGCTTTTTTTTATTCCCATTAAGTACTAATTTTTAACAAATTTCCAAATTTGTTTTTGAGTAAAAAAATCAAACAATCAGAAAGGTTGCAAGTTGTATTTTGTTTTAATTAAAAAAATAGATTACTAGACTAGTATCATTATTTTCATGACCATATTGAAAATACTGAAATAACAAACCTGCCATGCAAACCGCTTGCCATTCATCTCTACTTCAAAATCTGATGAACAAAAAAAAAATAATCATGAAATTTAAGTTTAAAGAACTTCAAATCTATTTATAAAGTACAAAAATGCTCATTTTTTCATACCTGTTGGATAAAAATCAACAATTGGCGAGTTTGAATCTGTCACTAATTTTCTATATTGTTTTGGAAGTGCATGTGCACTACAAATATTTTCAAGGTAAAAAGAAAACAATAAACAAAGTTAGAAAATATAAAATATAAAATAATCTTGAAAAAGAGAAAAGGTAAAAGGTAAAAGGACGAAATTAACCTTGCAGTAGGAAACCCCCCTAGCAGTTGATTAAACGGTTTAAAAGGCGAACCTAACTCAAAGATTATATTTAACTTATTAAGATCTTTGCGATCAGAAGCAAATGATGCATAATGGTAAATATAAAACTTGGAATGAAAAGTTTGAAATCAAAAATGAAAAAAAAAAAACATAACAAAACCTTATATAATGCAAATATGTCCGATTGAAAAGGCAAAAACAATAATAAACACCTTAAAGGGGAAAAATTATCACTGTCATGAACCAACACCTTCATATTAATAGTGCATCACCAAATAGGCTTTCTGTATATTTTAGAACATATAAAGAATTGCATCATATAATTTTAAATAAAAAGGTAACAATATAACAAGGATTTTATATGATGTATACGATGATTTTGCATCCTAAAAAGGTAAATAATTGGCGTAGTTTTTAGCAATTTTAGAGACTTACAACATCTCTCCTAATTGCATCCATCTCCTTTATAGTTTTAACTGAAATATTCATAATATCGTTCCTTCCACTTGGGGGCGCCTAATTTAATCTGGCAAACAAAACAGAAATGAAATTACTTATATACCCTTATATTATCTCAATTACAGTTTCTAGTGTTTGTTCTCAAGTGCCTAAAAAAAGACTTAAATAAACTAAATACTATAAAATGATGATGTAGTTACTAAAACCACCCAACTTCCATAAACCATTATAGAAACTATTCAACTTTTTCAGGTTTCTTGGTTGAGATTACCAATAAAATAGAGTAGTTTAAGCTAAAAAAATTATTAACTCTTTTGTGACAAATTCACCAAATTAAAGAAATTTTGATCAAAGAAAATCTTCAGATTAAGAAAAGAAAAAACATCATAAATGGTCCCTGTGGTTTCCCAAAATCTGAAGTTTAGTACCCGTGGTTTAGAAACATCATAGTTGGTCCCTGTGCTTTCAAAACTTTTGACAGTTGGTCCTTATCCCTAACTCCGTTAAGTTTTGTCCGTTAATTGAAGGGCATTCTCGTCATTTCACTACCATAGGGACCATTTATGATAAAAAAAAATAAAAAAATAATACTCTCTCTCTCTCTCTCTCTCGTTGCAAACTTCCACTCCACTATAGCCCCATTTTCCTTATTTTATGTGTTCTAAATCTACGAAAAGATATCATTTTTTTGAATCTGTAGCTCCAAAAGTCATGTTTCGCACCATAGTCAACGATTCCAATTATATTTACTTTCCATATGTTAAGGATTTGAATAACCTATTGATTAACAATTAACAGAGACCAAGTCTACATCAATGGTGGGAGGGTTTTTTAGGTGAGAGGATGGAAGGTGATAAGCCGATATTCAGCGTGAAGAGATCTTCGATCATCGGAAAGTCAAACATGACGGCAGTAGGTTTTTTCTTTGTGTTTTGTGTTTAAATCTCTATTTGTCTCTCTATCCCTCTCAAAATTTCCATTCAGGTAAGTGCAAAGACAAGAACTGATGGAGCTTCAGAAAACCCTTGAAGGAATCCCAATTGCCGGCGCCGGTGAAGATATCTAAGTTTAATCAATCATCGGCAACAGAAAGTGACGCCACTTGGTTGAGATCTTAAATGTCGGAGACAGAAAAGGAACAAAAAGCAATCACATAATTGGCGTCGCTACCACAATCGCTGGAGCTGCAGATGTCGCTGTGGCTGTTGTCTGTCTCACAAACCAGAGCAACAGAAGTCTGCACGTCTGTTTGTGCTCGTCTCCTCCATCTGGTGATTTTTAGAAATCGATTGCTCTTAAAAGTCTATAAGTTTTTTTCATTTTCAAAATTTGATTTTTATTTCCAGAAACAAACCTAGAAAAACGATTATTCTTGAAAACTCTTTAGGAATATACCCAGAAAATCGATTTTTTTTTCAGACTCGATGAAATCCGTTTTAAGATTCAGAATCGTGTGTGTGTGTGTGAAGCGAAAACCCACAAAATCAAATATGTGATTCAAATTTTGTGTTCTTGAGTGTGTGTATGTTGAAGAACAAACCCAGAAATCTGGATTCTTGGCTTTATCGGTTTTTTATTTTGTGTTATTGGGGTGTTACAAAGAGATATGTTTGTATGATGAATCTGAACCCATATCTTCATAGGCTTCATCCTAAGATCTTCATCTCGGTTGAGAGAGAGAGAGAGAGAGAGAGAGAGATAGAGAGAGAGAGAGTGAGTGGGACCCCTTTGCATTTTATTTCAGTTTTTTTAAAAAAAATAAGAGAAAACATCATAAATGGTCCTTGTGGTAGTGAAATGACGAAAATACTCTTCAGTTAACGGACAAAACTTAACGGTGTTAGCAATAAGGACTGATCATCAAAAGTTTTGAAAGCATAGGGACCATCTGTGACGTTTTTAAACCACGGGGACTTAACTTCAGATTTTGGAAAACCACAGGGACCATTTATGATGTTTTTTCTTAAGAAAATTAAACACGAATAAGCAGTATATGTCACAATCAAAGAAGAATTTAGATCAAAATTGAAGAAACTAACATACCTTAAAAATCTTCAATTTTTGAACATCACAATCTCTCTCTTAACCTTTGAAGATATCGGAGTAATTCACAGATCACCGGATTGGAAGTCTTCATTGACTGTAGGATATCTTCATTGTATAAATTTAGATGAAAAATAACACATATCAGTGAACTCTTTAATAAAACCTATTGAAAAACAATTCTTGATTACCAACAAAAAACTGATTGTTGACAGACCTTCACAACACTTGTAGCTACAGCAAGATCCTCATTTGCTTTGTTTCCTGATGTACTCTGAAAATAAAAGATTCAACAATCACTTTACTTATGTCACCCCAATCAAGTAAATGAATGGAGACATTATCATACAATCAGTTTAATATTAACCAAACCTTAAGGGTGTAATTATCTTAAATTTAAGGGGAAACTAGAAATAACAAGTGAGAAAGTGTAGATTACTGGAGGTGAAGCGTAGAAAGTCAACAGAAACAGGAAGGTGATGTTGTACTTCAATATTTGTGGTATTTTTCTTTCATGCATTTCATCGAGCACCTTTGGTGCATTTTTCTTCTCCATTTTTTTTACCAGAATACACATTCAATAGATGAAGTGTAGGTCGATGTGAGGGAAATAGATGAAGGCTAGAGAGAACTCGACAAAATAGATTTGTATGCAAACCACGATCAATTCAGATATTACAAGAATGAAGGATGAACTGTTATTGATCAACGACAATAAAACCTAGATCGTTGGAGTATTACAGATTCCACATCGATTAGTGATAACCACTAAGAAATCTGGGTCGATTAGGAGACGACGATTAGGAGACGACGAGGAAGAACGTGAGTGAGGAGGCGACACTCTTTGGATGATAGAAGGAAGGAAGAAGATATCTCGTTCATTGCTGTGTGGATGGCGATGATTCCAAATGCTAGGGTTTTTTTGGGGAAACCGGATCGATGAAGGATCGACAAGGATATATCGACAGAGAAGCAGTTTGCTGCCAGCATCACAGAAGAATGTCGTTCGGAGGAGGAGGACAGATCATGAATCACCCGTCGTCAAGGAGGAGAGAGAGAGAGAGAGAGAGAGAGAGATAGAGAGAGAGAAGAGAGAATGAGTTTGACGTGAATTTTATCTGGGATATCATCCCTAACATGCCCTTTGATTAATTTCATGAATATACCCCCGTGTATTATTTTTCTAAAGTATTTACAAAAATGCCACAGAGCATCTCAACCTTCTATCATTTTGATCCAACGGCCCTTGTTTAGTTCTCGGGTTCTCGGAAAACTATAAGTTCTCAAATGATCCTTCCTCTCTCTCTCTCTCTCTATATATATATATATATATATATATATATATATATATATATATATATATAGAGAGAGAGAGATAGATCTAGAGGTTAGAAAGAAGAGATAGTAGCTTATCTTTTAAGCGTTCCTGCATTATTGAAGTTTACCTTGACTTTTTAAGTCATAAATATGTGAAATTTGACTTTTATGATGTTACTCCAATTCTCGGTTCTCGTTTCACCATACGGTCTCACAAATGTTTTTCTGAAAGTGCCTGCTTATTGTTCTAGTCGTCGTGGTTCCAAAAATGCACACAAAAATCAATTGCGATATACGAAACTCTGTGAAACGGCGTTAAAAATTTCGCAATTAATTGTTTTGGATTTGACAGATTTTACGAATTCGATTTTTCTCGAGATTTAAAATGTCATAAAAATGAAATTTAGTATTAGACCATAGTTTGAGTTCAAAAACATGCTAAAAAACAGTTTACAAGTTCTGAAGCTATTTCAAATGAAGCAGTGCACGGTTCGTTGTAGGAAAATCAGAGAAATACTGATTTTTTTTAGAACTGTTGAATTTATATAAAAAAAACAAAAAAGCCCTAGCGAGAAGCTAAAGGTGAAACAGAACTATTACATCATAGAGTTCAAAATTGGGTTTTGAAGCCATAATTCCACGGAATAGATAATTTATGCTTCAGATGGGCCACCCAATTAAAAAAAACAACAATATCTTCAAATAACCTATCTTGTCTAGGTCTCGACTAGTCAAACACACACTTATTTCTGAAGTTCAATATGGACCACCAGTTCGTGTACATAATAGCTTCCAAGATATCCTTCCTATTCATACTTAAATGAATAGCCTCCAAAAACAAAGGTATATCTTGAAATAGGTGTATCTTCCTTATACAATCTCCATTTTGGACGTTATTTATATCCACAGAATCAGGAGAATTGTTTTGCGAATTTTTTTCTGATTGTTAATGAATGTCAAGTGTAAGGTATTCCATATGCAATTACAAGTATAATGAATTTAATTGCACTCAAGAACAAGGAATACTATACAATATGTCCTTTTGTCCTTTTACAGAGGTGTTCATGGTGGTTTGAACGACGAACTTTCACCTATGTATACCAATTGTTACACTCCAAGTTGAAAAAAAAAGTTACAATGTATAATACGTGCAAACTACCCTAATAATTTTGCGAATTGTTAATGCTTGTCAATTTAACAAATTTTAAGGTACTCCATATGCAATTACAAGTATAATGACTTCAATTGCACTCAAGAACAAAGAATATTATACGATAGGTCCTTTTACAGAGGTGTTCCGTGATTTGAAAAAACCACTGACGAACTGTGATATATTTATACAAATATTTACACTCCAAGTTAAAAAAAAAGTTATAACGTATAATACGTGCAAACTACCCTAACAATTAACAATAAAAAAACAATATAAATGTAATAATTATGATTGTTAGCAACAAACTACACACTACGTTCAAGGTATAGTTAATTTTTTTTCTTATAATTTGCCGTTATCTGTAACTAATTACATACAGATTAACCACATACAATTCGATTTCCCAAAAAAAAAAATCTTTTTATTAGTTTTAGTTACATATTAGCCACACACTTTAACAATTCTTAAATTCGTTCGGTTAGCGTCCAATTTTTTGCGACAAATTAGCCACAAGCTGATATTAATAGCTAATACGTCAACGATTTGATGACAAAACGTGTATTAGAGGTTGTGCTTGACTATTACTAATACATCATAACATTGCTCTTAGGGTCCATTTCTAAATTATGTGCACTACAAGAAACATAATATGTGGATAAACCTAATTGTCATCTGGACAACTTTTGGATGAGGTTAGTCGCCTGGATAGAGGTTGTACGCGCAAGATCCGTTCTATAGTTACCCTATCCTGATAACGTTTTTACGCTGCTATGGGTCTCCTTATCCAGGCGACTTGTCGTCGCCTCAATTTTGTGATGATTATTCTTTTTTTTTTTTCTAAGAGTAAATTTAATAAAAAATGTCCAAACGACTTGTCGGCTGCACGTGTTATTGTAAAAAAAATTAGTAAATACTTGTCCCAATAATGTGTCCCACCCACATGTCCCATGTATTGAAGTATAAAAAAATTAATAAACTAGGTATAAGACCCATGTGTTAAATGGGTTAATTAAAAAAAACTAAATATAAAGGTCTAAATATTTAAAACTTTGGATTTATAAGAAAATAAGAAAAATAATGAATTATTAAAATTGATTTTTTTTATCTTTTAAATTTAAATAAATAAACAAAATCAACTAATGAGCTTTAATTTGGAAATTTTGAAATAAGAATGTAAGTCCATTAATGAAATTGATATTCATTTATTACTACATTTATTGTAATTATTACATTAAAATATTATGTAGAATTTATTAAAATAGAAAAACTCATATAATGACATGTAGAAAAGAAATTAATTCAAAATAACCACAAAATTTCATTTGACAAATTGAATGAGAGTGCGACATGTGGCAAAAAAAACATTCATTTATTAGAGTAGAGATATGTCGACAACCATAACAAGAAACATTCACCGGGACTTAAAATCGACTGGACTTATAATACCAACAAATTATTCATCAATTATTCATTTTTATCTTTGTTTTTTCAAATAGAATATCTCTGAGATATTAAATGTCTTCAAATCATAATAACACTACAAAGAATATGATCGTTATGTAACGGTCTAATAAATTGCAAATTAATGGTGAGGTATTCTTCATCAACTATTCACTTTTTTCTTTCTTTCAAATAGAATATTTTCAAGATATTGACGATATTCAAATTATAATTGCACTACAAATAATATGACCGTTGTGTAACGGTCTAATAACATGCATATTAATAGTGGCAGATTTTCCATCAATAATTCACTTTTATCTCCCAAGAGATTATTCATCAATTATTCACCCTTTTCTCCATTTCCATTTTTATGTTGTTTGTTTTTAAAGCATACCCCCATCAATTTTCTAATTTGTTAATTATTTTTCATCAATCCTCTAATACATCTAATAGTTTGAATTCTCTTAGGTGTTCCTCCAACCTCCATATCTATAAACATAATTTTTGTGTCATCCAACCTCCATTTCTATAAACATATGTATGCTCTTGTCAGTTTATTTCTTTTAGAACCTCTTTCCTACATCCATTATTCTACTCCTAAATCTATATCGTTCATCTCAAATGAGACTTAAACCTGAGGGCCACCTATATGTCAACTCTTCATGCCGCTAGGCCAAAGACCTTTTGCTTCTTCTCAGTTTATTTTTTTTCTTTTTGTGGAAGAAAAATACATGAATTTAATTTCCTTAACTTCAGATCTTCCTATAATTATTGCAATCGGTATTTATTGCAATTGGTATTATTGGAAGAAAAATCCTGTATTAAAGGAATTTGCCTTCGGCTCAGAAAGTCTCTAAAGAAATCGATGAGTATCGTCCAGCGAAATTTGTGTTGAAGCGCATGTGTTGTCACTAGTTAAAAATGGGTTTTGGCAATGTAAAAAACCACTCAGTAGTGCTTCATTTCAAAATGGGTTCTGAGAATCAATTACTATAACTGGTTCAATCAAAATTTCACAACCCAATGTTTTAGGTACTACTGTTATTTTGGTCTACCCTCTGTGTCAAACATAGAGAGTCAACCGGCAGAAATACCGATCATAGCTGGACTATTTAAAAACCAAAAAAGTATGACCCAAGTTTCATATATGGGTCCTCCAAGAACAGCAACAGCTTCGCCCATGCACACCCCATACACAGATCAAATAATTTGTTTGAATGCTGATCATTGAACAACTATTTTCCGTTTCAGGTAAAATCATTATCATAAAACATTAGGTTCTTCTATAAATGACATCGACTCAGTCTAGCAGGATCTCAACAGCATACCTGCTCATGTTTAGCACCCTCCAAATCTCCATGTTTCCGTTTTTCAGCATTCAATTGTCGCTGTAAAACACTTTTAGTCACATGTGTTTTATCGCTATTATTTTTTTACTTTTAGATACACATAAATCATTAAGTTGTAACCATAAAATACTTATAATCATATATTGTTTTTCAAATAGCGAGCATAAAATACTTATACTCACATGTTCTTTTTTTCTTTTATTGTGAATATTCTTAATTTTAGATACACATAAATAATTAAATGTGACAATATGGTGACATTTTGTCACAATGATCGACTGTGAATATTGGATAGTATTTTTTACGCTTGTTATATAAAATTGAAGCTAAATATGTTAACATGATTTGCAATGGTGATGGTTTTTAGCAAATATGAGAATAAAACATTATTGGAATTTTATTATAGACATTTACTGACACAATCAACCAAAACCGAGAAAACCATGTTTTTAAAATCGTCACCACAAGTCATGACTTGTGGGCTTATTCACAAACAATTCGAGAATCTGAAAGCATAGTTGTTAAACTCTTACGAGTTATGACTTGACTTGTACGAGTTGAGCCATTTGAAACCCCAAAAATATATGACTTGTAACCTGACTCATTTTTTCGTATAGCTCGTGAAAAAGTGAGATTCAACGTGCGACTCATACTGAGTCGAGCTAACTCGTGACTCGGACAAGTCATAAAACCATGGGTGACTTTTTTATGTAGTGGTTAGTGTGTTGGATTTGGGGTACATATTCCTAAAAAATAAAAAGTATTCTTGTACTTCTTTCTTTCAACTTCCTATTTATTCCTCCTACTCAAGTAAAGACTCAAGAGACTTCTTCTTCATTTTTTCCTGCGAGTTTTTCTTCTTCATTTCATCTCTAAGCTTCTCCTTCTTCACTTCACTGGTAAGATTTCTTCTTTCTTCTTCTCCTACTTAGTATTACTTTTCTTCATTTTTTGTATCTCTCAAAGATTCAAACTTGCCTAGGTTACAAAGTATATCAGTTGTCAATCATCTCTAATCTGTAACATATATACAAACCTAAACACACCTAAACTAAACTAAATGTGATCATTTTTTTATTATGTATTTATGTATGTGAGTAATGATTATACATCGGTAACATCAGTGAATAAGTTATGCATGTGAATGTGATTATCTCGTTATTTGAATAAATTATCAATTATGTATGTGAATGGGTGTTTATGTGATTATATTTATGCATCAATATTTGTAATTTGCATTTGATCAGTTTCTGCGATTATATGAATGCGAATGGGTGTTTATGTGATTATATTTATGCATTACTGATAAGTTCCAATGATTATATAATATCACTACTACAAAACGTCACATAGAACTCGGCATATAAGACACGGTTTATGAAAACAACGGTTTCTAATGATATAACCGACTCTTTAGCTGTAAAGTTATATCACCGAGTTTTCCAAATGAAACCGTGTTCTATGGCTATGGGACATGCTTTTGAGTGGGTTATAGGACCTGTTTGTCAACAACCGGGTTTTTACATTGAATTTTGTTGGTGATTTGTTATCATCAATGTTATTTAAGTGTAATGGGATTACTTTGTTGACCAAAATTGATCTTGATAAATATTAAACAAGTAAGGAAGGTGTGGAGTGCACATTTGCTTAAGTTTGATCAAGTTTCAAAGTACACTGTCATTTAGGGGCGAAGCCCCTGAACGAACGGGGGTCCGAGGGCAGCTGGGAGCGGGGTCCAAGGGCGGCAGCTCCTGGCGGGGTCCAAGGGGCAAAGCTCCTGGCTGGGGTCGAGCTATTTTTATGTCAGTTTTTATGGTTTTATGACAGTTTAAAACTGTCATATGACAGTTTTCAGACATATATCTAAATGTCAATTTTGGTCTCATTTCTGGTACATACGAAAATATCATCAAAACACTCTCTGTTCTTGTCTCTCTGAGTATTATCCGATTAAAGAATATTGGGAGTACCACCCAAATACTTTAATCTGAAAGTGTTTAACAAGATTCTCAGAATTTCCAAGCCTTTCTATACCAAATTTAAAACAAAGAATAAAGTATTTTGTGATCATGGTAAGTGGTGATTCTGTGAAGGATATGACAAGCAAGTTTGACAAATTGATCGAACAAGTTTGAAGGGCAAGATTTTTGTAGATGTCAAAAGAAGATGCACTTTCTCCTTACCGCTCTGAAAAGTTGTGTATGTTCTGAGTACACCATGTCAGTTTTACCAGAATCTGTTGAAGATGAACCTTTGGAGGCAACAGGAAGGAGATCAAAGTGGGAAAATGATGATTACATATGGCGTGGTCATATTCTCAATGGTATGTCTGACTCTCTTTTTGATATCTATCAAAATTTTGAATCTGCAAAAGAACTGTGGGATTCTCTTGAATCCAAATACATGGTTGAAGATGTTTCTAGCAAGAAGTTTCTTGTCTGTAACTTTATGGGTTACAAGATGATTGACTCTAGGCCTGTTATGGAACAATTCGATGAAATGTTAAGGATCCCGGGACAGTTTGCTCAACACAATCGAAAATAGATGAAGCCATTTATGTGGCTGTGATCATTGACAAACTGCCCCCTTCCTGGAAAGATTTTTAACATAATCTGAAACATAACAAAGATGAATTAACTTTGACTCAACTTGGAAGCCATTTACGGATTGAATAGTCCTTAAGGACTCAAGAACTTGATAACAATCCTAAAGGAAATAACCAAGTTGGTTCCTCTTCTGTGAGCATGGTGGAAGGAGAAAGTTCAAAGAATCCCAAGAAGTCTAATGGAAAACGGAAGTTTAAAGGAAAGGATGACAAGTTTTCCATTAAGAAGACTAAGTTGGTTTGCTGGAATTGTAACAAACCGGGTCACTTCAAGAAAGATTGTTGTCTTCGCAAAGTGAACAAGGATGGTGTTGGACCAAGTGGATCCAAGGATCCAGAAAATCAACAAGGTTAGATTTCTATTTCCATGCAGAATTCTGAATATGTTCAGAATTATATTTCTGTGATTTCTAAAGCATTTTATGTACATGATGATGATGTTGCATGGTGGGTTGATTCGGGAGCAACAAGGCATATATGTAAAGATCTTCGTTGGTTCAAGGAATGTAAACCAATTGAAGATGAATCTGTAGTGAAAATGGGAAATGTTGCAACTGAACCAATCAAGGGTTTAGGATCTGTTTTACTTGACTTTACTTCTGGAAAGTAATTTTGTCTGAACAATGTTTTATATGTACCGGGGATTCTAAAGAATCATATGTCTGAAATTTTTTTTAAATAATTGTGGTTACACACAAGTATTAGAAAGTGACAGGTATATCTTGTCAAGACATGGTTCTTTTATGGGATTTGAATATGTATGCATGGAATGATTAGACTTAATATTAATTATCCTTTTATTGATAATTCTGTTTGCATGGCTTCTACTAATACTAGCAATAATTTTAATAAATATGAATTATGGCATGCTAGACTAGGACACATTAATTACAAGAGATGAAAAGACATGTCTAAAATAAGTTAATTCCTGCTTTTGATTTGCAAAATAATGAAAAATGTAAAACATGCATGTTAACTAAAATTACAAGACAACCTTTCAAAGATGTTGTTAGGGAAAGCAAGGTGTTGGAACTTATACATAGTGATTTATGTGATCTCCATGCAACACCTTCCCTTGGAAACAAAAAGTATATTGTTACTTTTATTGATGATGCATCTAGATATTGCTATGTCTATTTGCTACTTTCTATGGATGAATCACTTGATATATTTAAAATTTATAAACAACAAGTTGAGCTTCATAAAAATGCATTAATAAAAGTATTACGTACTGATAGAGGTGGGGAGTATTACGATCTAGTTTATTTTGAATCAACTGGAATAATACATCAAACCACAACTCCTTATACACCGCAACAAAATGGTGTAGCTGAAAGGAAGAATAGGACTTTGAAATAAATGGTTAATTTTGTGTTGTCCTATTCTGGATTAAGTGAAGGGTTTTGTGGTGCGGCAATGTTAACTGCATGTTACAGTTTGAATAGAACTCCAAATAAAAGGAGTAAGAATACTCCTTATGAACTTTGGTGTAAAATGGTACCAAATTTGAGTTATCTCAAAGTTAAGGGTTGTCGAGCAGTTGTGAGGATCACTGAACCCAAAAGGAAAACATTGGGTGAAAGAGGTATAGATTGTATCTTTATTGGATATGTTGAGCATTCCAAAGCTTATAGATTCTATGTTTTAGAATCTAATGACTCTGTGTCTGTAAACACTGGTATAGAGTCAAGAGATGTTATCTTTGATGAAGAAAGATTTACATCTATACCTAGACCAAGGGACATGATTCAACAATCTTTCAACAAGAACACAACTCAAGCTGAAGATGCTTCTGGTGGTACAAGTTTTGTGCCTGAACATAGAAAGAGTAATAGAGCTAGAAAAGCTAAATCTTTTGGATCCGATTTTCAACTATATTTAGTTGAAGGAACAAGAGATGAGACAGTGACTCAGCATCAATATTGTTTAATATTGAGGAGGATCCAAAGACTTTCAGTGAAGCTATCGCTTCTAGGGATGTTCATTTCTGGAAAGAGGCAATTCAGGATGAGAATGATTCTATCATGCATAACAATACTTGGGTATTGTCTGATTTACCTCCTGGTTGCAAGGCATTAGGATGTAAATGGATCCTTAAAAGAAAAATGCAGGTGGATGGCACAATTGATAAGTATAAAGCCAGATTGGTTATCCAAGGCTTTAGACAAAAGGAAGGCATTGATTTCTTTGATACGAATGCTAATGTTGCCAGAAATTCTACTATTAGATTATTATTAACTCTTGCAGTTGTACATAATCTTGTGATTCACCAAATGGATGTGAAAACCGCATTATTGAATGGTGACTTGGATGAGGAAATATACATGAAACAACCTGGAGGGTTTGTGATGCCTGGAAATGAACAAAAAATGTGCAAGTTAAAGAAATCATTATATGGTTTGAAACAAGCACCAAAACAATGGCATCAAAAGTTTGATGATGTTGTCTTGTCTAATGGTTTTGCATTAAACCAAGCTGACAAGTGTGTATATAGCAAATTTGATAGTTTTGCTAAAGGAGTCATGATTTGTTTATATGTGGATAAAATCAAGAAATTCTTATCATCTAGTTTTGAAATGAAAGACCTAGGGGAGGTTGAGATAATTCTTAGTATAAGAATTCAACAAGGAAACAATGGGATTTCAATTTCTCAATCTCATTACATTGAGAAGATATTGAAAAAGTTTAATTTTGAGAATTGTTCTCATGTTAGCACTCCTATAGATCCTAGTCTTAAGCTTTTACCTAATAAATGATCTCCAATATCTCAACATGAATATTGAAGGGATATTGGTTGTCTAATGTATGCCATGATTAGTACTAGGCCTGATATAGCATATGTTGTGGGAAGGCTTAGTAGATATACTAGTAATCCTAGTACACATCATTGGCAAGCTGTGAGTAGAGTATTCAAGTATTTGAAAGGGACCATGAATTATGGTTTAACTTATAATGGATGTCCTTCTGTTTTGGAAGGTTACTCAGATGCCAGCTGGATTAACAACTTAGAGGATCACTCCTCTACTAGTTGTTGGGTGTTTCTTCTTGGAAGAGGTGTCATTTCTTCGGCATCTAAGAAACAGACTTGTATTATTAACTCAACCATGGAATCTGAGTTTTTTGCATTGTCTTCTGCTGGTAAAGAAGCTGAGTGGCTAAGGAATTTGATTTATGAAATTCCATTATGGCCCAAACCGATATCTACCATTTCTATCAGATGTGATAGTGATGCAACCTTGGCTAAGGCTTATAGTCAAGTGTACAATGGAAAGTCTAGACATTTAGGTGTTAGACATAACATGATTCGTGAGATCATCAAGACTGGTGTGATATTTGTGGAGTTTGTAAGAACTCAGTTGAATTTAGCCGATCATCTAACCAAAGGGTTAACAAGAGATCTTGTGCACAAGGCGGCTGTAGGGATGGATTTAAAGTCCACTTAAAATCTTTTATATTGAGATAACCAATTCCCATCTAATGTAATACTAGATGTTGAATTCAATGTGGAAAGCTTAATATTTGTAGATTGGAACACATTATTATCATCATCCCAAGGTATGTGTTCAGTACTGCAAGTAAAGGAGGTTGAATTTATATTCTTAATAGTTCTTTTGAAAAATTGCATTTGCATGTGGAAGAATAAAAGAACTACCTATATAAGCATGAAGCTTAGCTGCTTCAAGAGGTTAGGACTTGGCTTTGATATGCTTATTGACGGATGGGACACAAGCTAATAAAAAATAGTGTCAAGTTAGAACTTATGAGAATGTAAATTGTTGTGTGTATTATCTTCATGTATTCACTATGGATAGAAAGGGTTCAATCCTTAGTGACACCATGATATTTGAATATTTATATTGTATAATATAATAATGTGAAATTCAATCGTCACGACATTTCATTTATGCATCAGTTTGTTGGTGTTATGTTTCATTTTAAGTTAATCAAGATTACACTTAAATAGGGGATGTTTGTTGGTGATTTGTTATCATCAATGTTATTTAAGTGTAATGGGATTACTTTGTTGACCAAAAGTGATTTTGATAAATATTAAATAAGTAAGGAAGGTGTGGAGTACACACTTTTTTAAGTTTGATCAAGTTTCAAAGTACACTGTCATTTAGGGGAGAAGCCCCTGAACGAATAGGGGTCCGGGGGCAGCGCCCCTAGGAGCGGGGTGCAGGGGCAGCGCCCCTAGGAGCGGGTTCCGGGGGCAGCGTGTCACACCCCGCTAAAGCGGAAACACGAGGCGTGGCAGTATAAAGGATGTCATAGCAAAAGTTAAAAGACAACACCAACCATAGTATTAAAATTCATTACAAATTTACAATGGGTTTGAACAACTTTTAAAAGAAATTACAATGTAAATTGAAATACAGCACATGCGAATGCTCCTAAAAGTGAAGTGTCCCTATGTGCCACTTACTCGATGATTCCTGAAAAAGCATGTAAAACAAGCGTCAACTATAAAAATAGTTGGTGAGTACTCACAAGTTTATAACATAATATAGTTTGAAATTCATGATACTCTGAATATTGATAAAATTTTCCACAAACAAATGTTCATTGCTAAAATAAGTAAATAAGTTTTCATGAATAGAAGTTCGTTGCTAAAGCGAGTAATAAAGTTTCCATAAATAGAAATATATTGCAAAAATGAGTATTAAGTTTGCATAAACAAAGTTCGTTGTCATCATGAGAGATAAAGTATGTTGTCCAAATGAGATGCAACGTTTATATTCTCATGGGAAATAAAGTTTCTTACTAAAATGAGTAAACAAGTTTTATTGCTATAATGAGCAATCAAGTTCATTGCTACAAGGAGCAAACAAGTTTGTTACTATAAGAAGCAACCAAGTTTGTTGCTAAAACAAGTAAATAAGTATTTAGTAACAAAAGTTCGTTGTTATAATGAGATACAAAGTTTATTGCTATAATGAGAAACAAAGTTCATTGCTACAAGGAGCAAACAAGTTTGATACTATAAGAAGCAACCAAGTTTGTTGCTAAAACAAGTAAATAAGTATTTAGTAACAAAAGTTCGTTGTTATAATGAGATACAAAGTTTATTGCTATAATGAGAAACAAAGTTCATTGCTATAATTAATAAACGAGTTTGTATGTGTATGAGCCAACAATGAGTTCCCAACCAAGCCTATGACTGATGCCCTATCAAGATCTATGCTTATCGTTCCATAGATTATATGATATCATGCACTCAAGCAATCGGGCGAGTTAATGGTTGGAGTAAAGTATAAGGGAAGGGACTTAAGACGATAAGTTCTCATGTTCCGTGTTTCATAGACATACATAGCAGAGTATAGCAAATTATAGCAAAATATAGCAATCGAGTTTGATACGAATCAATTTAAATACAATGAACAATAAATAGTTTTTCGGACATGCTTTTCCACCCCAAAACATAAAAACCGAAAATAGGGGAGTGCGTGAATACTTACTATGCATTGAGATGATGCAAATGGTGCCTTGAGCTACGCTCCACGTGTACCACTATCGTTTTCCTACAACGATGTTACATGCTAATGGGTCTCTAATTGAAATCTAATACTAGTATATTTACTACTACAATAGAATTATGCCAATAATGTGTAAGTTACAAATATTTTTTTGAAATGGTGCAATTTTATAACTCATGTGATTAAGATAATATTGGATATTATTTTCCATAATTTTGTAATATTAATTGAGGGTATTTCAATACATTCAAAGGTGTTTTAAACTCATAAAAATCCAAAAATATGATCAAACAGTTTCCAAAATTCATCAAATTTTACATTTTTGTTCCAAATATAGTAGGGGTGTTCCAGTAATTTTCCCTTGAATTTTTTATGTGATTAACTATTTTTCCCAATTTTTAAGCCTTCATAACAACATAAATTCGTGAAAAAAATAGTATCCAGATGATAAAAATTCCCAAACTTTTTATAATACTTCCATTGAGCATACTTAAGCTGGGAAAAATATAAAAATGGATTTCTAAACTGTTTAATCCAATTTTATGATTTTTGTGCATTTATTCTAATAAAAATTGAAATAAATAGAAAACAGTTTCCAAAATCGCCCAAACTTATTGTATTACTGTTATTAAACATTATTAAGCTGTGAATAATATTCAAATGAATTCCTAAACTGTTTAACCGAGATTTATGATTTTTGTTCATTTATTCTAATAAAAATTGAAATAAATAGAAAACAGTTTTTAAAATTGTCAAAACTTTTTGTAACACTGTTATTATACATATAGAAGCTGTGAAAAATATAAAAGATATTTTTCAATCAGTCTTTCTATTTTTCTTTGTTTTATCCTCTTAAATAATCATTAATTGGAGAATAATTAATAAACAGTTAAAGTAAATTACCAAAATTTTTGTAAACTTCATTTACAGTGTACATAATCTGGGAAAAATACCAATGGTGATTTTTATATAGTGTAATCCGATTTTGTGGATTTAAGTGTATTTAATCTTAGAAAATAGGAGAAAAATAGTATACTGAATAGAAAAATCATCAAGATTTTTATTTAGAGTTCTAATATATTTTAAGGTCTTCTGGTAAACTTTCATGAATTTTTGATGAGTACAAATAGTTTTCCCATTATTAGTCCATTATAAATAAAAAAATCGGGGAAAAATAGGAATGCATTATGAAAAATTCTAAAAACATTTTTCTGAGTCTTACACATATAGTACGAGATGCGAAAATTGTTAGGTAGCCATTTTATATTCTCTAAAGTGGTTTTATGATTTATTGGAGCTAAACAAAAAGAAAATTCAAAGCCATACTAAACAGTAACAAAGATCGATGAAACTTGATGAGTT
This sequence comes from Lactuca virosa, assembly GCF_052849685.1. Taxonomy (NCBI): domain Eukaryota; kingdom Viridiplantae; phylum Streptophyta; class Magnoliopsida; order Asterales; family Asteraceae; genus Lactuca; species Lactuca virosa. Next base: position 216,633,807 of record NC_136430.1, on the reverse strand, counting down.
GTCATTATTTACCCTAGGTGTCATTCACGAATTGTTCTAGGATTTATAGACCTCAGAAAGTATTTTATATGATTTATGGCCCTATTTTATTGTAATAATTATAATAATTCGAGAAAAATGAATTATTTTCTGAAAATTTATAGAACATCTCATTTTGTTGGTGGGTATCAGGGAAAAATCGGATTTGGTCAGAAAAGGAGTTTTAGATATTTATTTGGAAATAAATCATTCATGAACATATTTGAAAGCTTTTAACAACATACTTTGATGATCTAGCTTCTAAGCTTGAAGATCATTACATGCATGTTGGTTTGAAGACCATTCATGAGTTTGAAATGTTCAAAAATTGTTTTTGATAGAAAACATAGGGTGCATGTGGTGATTTCCACCTAAAACTTGTAGAAAAAGTGCATTATGTTGATTTTGACTTAGGTTTTGGTCCTTGGATTTCACCATTTACAACATGCATGTTGTTTTTGGGTGAAATCCTCCCACCATCATCATCAAAACCGTGAGTTTGAGCAAGTGTTCATGATTTTACCATAGAATGGAGTAGAAGAAGGAGAAAGTGTAAGAAAAACCTTTAAAACTAGAAAGAAAAGTGAAGGAGATTGAAGGATTTTCGGGTTTACCTTTAAGAACACTCCTAGATGATGAACATTTCAAGTTTAAGGAGTGTTTTTAGGTCCTATTCTCTGGAAATTTCGTGGTTGATGGAGAGAGGAAGAGAAAATAGAGAGAAAATGAAGTGAAAGTGTGAGAGAGAAATGAGAGAGGAGGTGGAGTATGAGAGAGAAAGTATGAGAGGAAAGTGAAGAGTGATTAAAATTTTTGGGAAGAGTTATCTTGGAAGAAGGAGCACGAAATTATGAAGGAGAAGAGAGGGTTTCCCTCTCTTCCATTTTTCTAAATTTCAAATTCTTTATAAAAATATCAAATTTTTATAAAATATGTACCTTAATATAGATTTTACACATAAAATCTTGATTTTTGGTTTAGAAAATAAGGTTAAATACTAATGACTTAAATTTTATTTCTCTTTGGTTATATTTTACTAATTTGAGTTATTTTAAATTGATATTATACAGTCCATACCAAATTTTATGGATTTTTAAGCGTTAAAGTTTATAAATTTGAGTTTTTAGGGTCTTGAGATTTAATAAATATTTGGATATCAAAATAAATTGAATTATTTGAGATTTCAATTTATGTTAGAGTTTCATAACTCTTTTCTAGTTAAAAATAATGTTTGTAATTTATTTTTATCGATTTATTGGCATTCTATGTAGTGGTTCCGAGATCCAAACCGAAATTGAGGAATCAAGTATACTAGTCATAGTTTTCAACTTTAACTTAAGTTCCTACGAGACTCGGACCTAATTTCTACTAGTAGGTCAAGTGCATGATGTGTGTATATGATTCATGAAAAGGTGTTTGAGTCAAAGAGTGACCCGAATATGGATATTCACTATAGTTAAGTAGTTGTAGAATTCACATACCAATGTGAAATCCAAGCACATTATCCATTGTTTCTAATTGTTTCCAAGTTTCTAATAGGTTATATCTTAACTTCTAGTTACTAAGTCTAGTATGTGTCGTGCCTATACGTGCAACCAAGTTTATTCAAATCTAGAACCGAATCGAATTTTGACGGTTGTCACACAGTGCCCCTAGGAGCGGGGTGCAAGGGGCGGCAGCCCCTGGCGGGGTCCAAGGGGCAGAGCCCCTGGCTGGGGTCGAATAACCATTTTTCTGAGATTTGACCATTGGTTTGACCCTTATCAAATATCCGTTTTTATGTCAGTTTTTATGGTTTTATGGCAGTTTGAAACTGTCATATGACAGTTTTCAGACATATATCTAAATGTCAGTTTTGGTCTCATTTCTGGTACATACGAAATATCATCAAAACACTCTCTGTTCTTGTCTCTCTGAGTATTATCCGATTAAAGAATATTGGGAGTACCACCCAAATACTTTAATCTGAAAGTGTTTAACACGATTCTCAGAATTTCCAAGCCTTTATATACCCAAATTTCTAACAAATTCATCTCGACTGATCAGCCATATCCCCCAACTATCTTTATGACCAAGAAGTACTCATTTATATGCCAGTGAATCAATTTGATGCTCATATGTTGTTTCTTTTTAAAATTGATTTTTTCTCAAATAGAACACAAGTAATCACTCAGGTGATGCTTATATTGTATATTGTATTATTTGTATAGGCATCCGGTTTTTTTTTTGAACAATTAAAGTATAGACATTAGTTTACTTTCCTGTATATATTATTTTCGCCCTATGGTGTAGAATTACATGAAAACATAGTCAAGTTCAATAAATTACATCAAATGAAGACTATATATTAAAAAGAATTGAACTTTACCAATTCTGCATCAGATAACTTCAATCCCTCCATTAATATTGTTGTAGCTGAAACACCACAACCATAAACAAAGATCATAAACCCTACCTGTCAACAAGTAGATATATACATTTCAACATGCTACATTATCACTTGTTAAGTCAACAAGGTTTGCTTACACATCAGGAACAATCGGAAACATAATGTTGGGGAAAAGGTAAGGTCTATCTAAAATTGGGATCTCTAACTTATTATCAATTAGATGAAACAATTAACAATGAAGATCAACTTCACATAGACATGGGAACATATGGAATCATCCATAATCTAATAACCATATATACAATAACGAAGATTGATGTAATACATAACTTAACCAGATAACCACTTTCTGCACCGAGTATTTTCGCCTAAATTCAGGCCCATCCGAATGGCTAAATGAAAGTAGGGGAAAATCGTCCATAAGCTCCCACCGTTTTTTTTAACAGCAATGTATTAGAAATAAAACAAGACCAGCACGAAGCTGGAACAATACAAGAAGTTTGTACAAAAGAAGAGAAAATAGTGACAAACTGCTTTGTTCCCAATTCGGCAACCAGAATAAGAAGAGGTAATGAAGTCTTGAACCCAAGCAAGACTAAGAAAATTATAAGCTTTTTGAGATCTACACATAGCATGTATGAATTGTGCATATGGAGCCTTGAGCTGATAATAGGGCAGCCCAAAAAAAAAAACAGCTGAATTTCACCAAAGTAGCACTAAGGGCAAAATTGTCAAAAGTTGGATTTGACGGTAGGAAGTTATCTCTCAGCTTGTATGTAGCAACACTTGAAGCACCCAATTAGCATGACTAAACACCCGGTATCACTAGAATAGCAACTAACCATCATGAAAAAGCAACCAACTTTCATAAAAGGGCATCCAACCAGCAGCAATTATGCAAGTCTAGAAGGAAAATCTGCAACGCAACAACTTTTTAGTACCACCAACGATAGAAAATTGATCAAGAGTCAAGATTCTGATTCTAGGTTCTGAGGATAATTACCACTAATTTCTGGGATTATTTAGTTTATTGTAATGTATTTTATTTATTCCTCCATTATATCTCATTATGCATCTCTACTTTCCGGTAGTCTGGGATTGTTTTGTTACCTTTTTATGTAGTTCCACTCAATTACTTACATGTGCAGCTCGTTTGAATCTTTTTGTCCAAAAATGTTATTTACTCCCTAGTATATCTATTTATCAAAGATTGTTTTATTAAAAATAAAGCTTAAAGGAAAAAGAAATATTACAATATCAGTAAACCCCACATATTGTAATTTTTCCTGACCCTGTTTTTTTTAACAAATAAGAACTTATATAGATTAAAATAGATAGAAGCATACGAAGACCAGAATCATGAATCATGAAAGTTAGGCCGATACCAAATCAAGTTTGATGGATCCTCGACTTAGAAATCAACAAAGATAAGGATGTGAAGAAGAACCAAAAAACTTTATTAATACTAAAAAGAACAAAACACCATGTAAGTCTTTAGTCTCGTGTGTAGCAAGGGAAGTAGCATCGAAAATTAGGGATGCCAACAGGGGAAAACGGGACAGGGACCCCCGCCCCCGCCCCCGAATCCCCGTTATTAACCTCGCCGCCGTCCCCACCCCTGACTGATTTTGGACTGCCTTTTTTTGGGCTAAAAGAAGTTGTTTGGGCTGAAAGAAGCTATTTTTCAGGTAACAAATAATTATTTATAGCATAATTTTACATGTTAAAAACAAAAAGTTACGACATCTTCAAAACATGTTTTTTGTTGAATTTTGGAAGCTCGAAATCATGTTATTGTTTATTATATTTATATAATTAATTTATATAAATATATGTATAATTTATGAACGGGGGCCCAAGGGGGTTTCGGGACGGGACTGCCCGCCCCCACCGCCGAAATTAAAACGGGGTTAACCTATCCCCCGCCCCCGTCCCCAATTTTTTTAAATAATTACCACCTAACGGGACAGGCCCCCACGGGAACGAGATCCCACTGGACTTTTTCACATCCCTATCGAAAAGAGAGAAGTAGCGTTGGAAAACTGTTCCATGTCTTCACTCTGCAGAAAGGAAACACAATTATCGATAAAGAGCATATTTAATTCCACTCGTTTAATACATGTGTACACAAGTTTATTGTTTATTTATGTATGCAGAATGCCCAGACATGCCATACCAATGTGATAGCAAGTGACATCGATAACACACGTATTTCTTTACATATGGGTATGTAGTTTACGCTAGCCAAAAGTCAAAGCTAGCCAAAAGTCAACAGTCAAAGTCAACGTTAGTTGACCTCAACGTCGTGGTCATCCTTTGGCCACGTCGTGGCACCTTCTCGACAAAACAGTCACGACCAGCAAAATAGCCACGTTGTGGCAACTGTATTGTGGACAACTTAATGGATTAAGCTCTCAATCCGTTAAAAACTAAGCTCATAATTTCCAAAAAGCTTCTTGGGACACTATGTAATGTCCCATTTTTCAACCCAAATTTTTCATTATAACTTATTCAATATATATTAGAGTATAATTATATTATGCAGAAACATGTTGCGAATGCACGTGTGTACAGTCGAACCTTGCCCTTCTCACGATTCAATGAAGCACCTGAACCAGTTATAATCAATTGGCTAAGCATGGGTCTTAGTGAGTTCCCCAAAATATCATATACCACAATATATATATATATATATATATATATATATATATATATATATATATATATATATATATATATATATATATATGCATAAAAACAATGGCTCACGATTTGCCAATAATATGTCTATCTTAGACTTACGACCCAACCATTTTGTCTTCAACACGGGTCTACGTGTACTTACAACCTACCTGTCATTTCGTCAACATAACTATATGTGTACTTACGACCTACATGCCATTTCGTCAACACGGGTTTATGTGTACTTACACCCTACATGTTATTTCGTCAACACGCGGGCCTATAGGCTCCTGATCTCTTTGTCGTTCCACCATCATCCCTTAACTAAATATAATATCACAACAATTACGCACATATAAACTGCACTTTAGACTCTACTAGTACGAGGACATGTATACTTCTTAGTCTACTAGTTTTAAGTACATTTACACTTAAGCAGATTATACTAACATTTTTACTCTACTAGTTCTCTATCCTAACATACATGGACATATATTGTAATACATGGTATAGTGAGATAACTCACCTGGACGATTACACAAATGATTGACAACTATCTAGTTGATCAGTTTGATGAGCTACCAGCATTTTCTATCAACAATCAATCTTCAAATGATGATGTTGATGAAACCACTTACTCATGGTCAGATCACAATGAAGGATTATGGATATCATAACCCACTGATAAGCTTGTACAATTTTCTCATGTCTATTAAAGGCGAGTGTAAGGTAGCTTCAAGGCTAAGCAATAAAATAGGAAATTTATTTTGAGTATTTTATCTTAATCAGGATTATTATGTTGTTGTTTATTCATCCGTTCAGACTAGGATACTTATTCCTAATTTATAGGATCTTGTTTAGGATCGTTTAGTAGGTCACTATAAATATGGTGCACCATTGATTCTTATTTTTTATGTAGTTTATAGTCAAAGATTATTTTGGAGATTACATGCTATCCAATTTAGGCCTATCGATTCTAACCCTAAGGACCGAATCTCATACCTAATACCCACATACATTGAAAAGTAAAACAAGTTATTCACACTACTAGAAAACAGCCCTTTAATGACGCGCAAACAATGACACGCGCTGATAGAGGACATGCATTTGTGCGTGCCCTAAAAAATAATGTCAGTTTTGCAAAATTTGAAGGATAGAGGACACGCATTTGTGTGTGCCCTAAAATTAGTGTCAGAAAAGAAAAAAAAAAGGAAATGCGGAGGACGCCTTTCATAAAATGTGTGTCATCTAATAGTGTCGATTTATAAATTTTAAATGAAACACGCGTTTTAAGGCGGGATTTTACCCGCATATTGGATCCCAAAAATTAAACCCCCCGCCTCTTCCAATTAGCAAGAAAAATCCCTAAGGCCTTCGTCTTCATAGGGATCTCCGCTTACGAGTGGTGGTCGGAGGCATTGCACGATGGGTGGGTTTCATTAAATAGTTTGGGATCTTACAAAGAAGAAGACGACTCAATGGGGGTGAAACATAATTCCGAATATGTGGACGACTCCTAGGATGTGATTCAAAACGTCTCTCCAAAAAGCCCTAATTTCTGACCCGCCACCTCTTCCATCCCTCACCAGTGCCTTCACGTGTACATAGGCCCATCACTCGCGTACAACTATGAAGATATGCGATTTAGGGTTTCTCTTTGGCCTTCATCGTCTCAATGATTCACCAGATAGCGAGCCATTTATGAACAAAAGGATTTAGGAAGCAATCAGAAGTTTAATCAGAGATATGGTGAAGTTTAGTAAAAGTCAACTTGATTTTGATCCTTCAAAATGTGTTCGATCTGTTCAAAGAAGTACAAAATATGATTGTAAATTTCATGAAAGACTTGAAACATCAGGAGACAACCGGGATCAAGTTGAGCTGAAAAGGGGAGATTGGCTATGTAAAAGGTATACTAACGTTTGTAATATTTCATCTTACTATTTGATTTTTAGAGATTAATATTGATTTCTAATTTTTGTTTTTATGCTAATGTTGTTCAATAAACAGATGCAATTTTCTAAATTTTGCCAAGAACACAAGATGTCTGTAGTGCCATACAAACCCACCACAGAGACAACTCAGTCAAGGGGAATGAGAGTGTGATTCGTGAGTTCTTCCCTTTTCCAAACTCCATATAATACTTCCTTCACCTTACTTAATAAGAGTCCCACTTAAACCAACATTTTTTTTAATTCATACTAGTGTTAAATGCAAGAAATAGCGACACATTTTTTATTTAGGGTTAATTTCGTAAATACCATTTTCCATGTAGCATTTGATGTTTTGACAAGTATGGATAGTAAACTTGTTGGAGAAAGTTAATGTTTTAATACTTGTTGCTTCTTTTGGATTTTAGGTCGCATGGGTTATATTTGAAGCACAAGATAAAGGAGATACAAAGCTAGATGCTAAGAGTAGAGGTCTGTGTTTGGTTCCTATTTCATGTACTGCTCAAGTTACAATGAAAGTAATGGATTAGGTCATTAGACAATTGTTATGTTATTTTGATATAATTTAGTGATTCTTCGAGTATTACCCCATATGTTCTTCCATACAGGATAAGAGTTGTATCACATCTGAATCATAAATTAATTAAAGATTAAAACCTTGTGATTCCAAATCTAATGAGTTCAATTTGTTTGGTTACATGGATGCAGACCGGTGTTTTACTACTTGATGGGAACACATTGAATTACTTTGGGAAGAACATCCCCATTAACATCGTCCTGGCTGTCGTTGCAGAGGTTGTTCTTGTTGGTGGTGCTGAATACTACAGAATCACCAATGGCTTGGTATGTACATATATAGAATTAACCAACTGTTTCAGAATATTGTATTCCTTCAGTGATTAATTTTGGGAGGTTTTTACATTTATGTATAGGATTTTGAGGACAAGCTGCACCCTGGTGGGCCATTTGACCCATTGGGATTGGGTCCTTGCCTTAATATTTCATTTGGGTGTTATATTAAGGATTTTCATCTAATCTAAAATTTGTTCTTTTTCTTTTCAGATGTCTATTCCAAACAATGCTTCAGGCTCCAACCCTTCAGGCTCATTCTCCCTCATGAATTTGGCTGGGAGAACTATCTTCGATGGGTCAAAATTTAACGATTTGATAAGAAACATTCGTATGGCCCTTCTCTATGAGGACAAAGAATATTTCCTGGATAAAGAGCTGAAGGAGATTGATGAACAAACTGCTACTCACGAACAAATCGAGGAATATAGGGTTCATGAGAGGGACGCGACAAAGGTGTCGTGCATTATGATCTCTACCATGACTGCTGGGCTTCAAAAGTCCTATGAGGACTTGTGGCCCTTTGAAATGCACCAAGATTTGATGGAAATGTACCATCAAAGTGCTCGGCAGGAAAGGTATGATATCATTGCCTCCATCATCACAACCAAGATGAAGGATGGAGAGTCCATCATGGCCCACTAGCAAAATATGCAGAGATATGTGGACCGCTTGCTGAAGTTGAATGTGAACTTCGATGAATAGTTGGCCATTGACATCATCCTACACTTGTTGCCTTCTTGTTATGATCAGTTCCGTATGACCTATCATATGAACAAAGAGGAGGTCACTCTTAGCAAGCTTCAAGGCTTTCTAAGAACTACAGAAAGCAACTTGAAAGGAAAGTCGGTTGTACCTACTCCTACTGTTGCTGCCCCTGTTCTGGAAATTCGACTTGGGAAAGGGAAAAAGAGGAAGGCTCTTTCTAAGAGCCGTAAGGGAAAGTCTCTTGATGGATCCTCTTCTAGTGGGACCAAAGTTGGTTCTGCTAATCCCTCTACCAATCCAAAGGATGCAGAGTGCTTCCATTGTCATGAAAAAGGGCACTGGAAACGAAGTTGCCCCAAATACTTGCAGGACATTAAGGATGGGAAGATAAAGCCCACCTTCGCAGGTATTTACACTATTCTGTCTAATAACTCATCACATTCTAATTCTTGGTTCATTGATACAAGTTTTGGCATTCACATTTATTCTGATATGCAGGGACTAAAAGGAAGTAGGGATGTGGAGCACGGGAAGATAAACTTAATTATGGGGAATAGGAAAGTGTCACCTATGACCAAGATTGGAGTTTACTCCTTATTGCTTAGTAGTGGGTTAAATTTAGATTTGAATAATTGTTGTTACTCGTCAGATATGACGAGAAATATTATTTCCGTTCATAGTTTGTATAAAAAAAGGTTTTACCTTTTCTTTTAATGATCAAAGTGGTGGTATTAATGCTTATTATAATGGTGTTTTTTTATTTTGAAGCATTACCTTGTAATGGAATATATGAAACAGTGATGGTTGTAGATAACCAAGGAAATAATGTGTTGAATATTGATTAGTCCAATGTTTTGGACAAGGCATGCTTGTGGCATTGTTGTCTTGGACATGTCAACAAGAAGCGCATAACCCAACTCCAAAAGGATCGAGTTTTGGAGTCATTCGACTTGAAGTCGGATGACACTTGCGAATCTTGTTTACTTGGGAATATGACCAAGTCACCCTTCACTGGTACTTGTGAAAGGGTGAGGGTTTGTTGGATCTCATAAACACAGATGTGTGTGGACCCTTCAGAACCGCCACAAGGGATGCTAACCGCTTCTATGTGACTTTTACTGATGATTATAGTAGATATGGGTATATCTACTTAATCAAGCATAAGTCAGAAACTTTTGAAAAGTTCAAAGAGTTTAAGGAGGAAGTGGAGAATCAATTGGGCAGGAAGATAAAGATGTTGCGATCCGATTGAGGAGGAGAGTATCTTAGTATCGAGTTCCACGACTATCTTAAGGAATGTGGAATTGTTCCACGACTAGCTTCGTTACCTATCTCATTCTGGGGGTATGCCTTAGAGACTGCCACCCATATCCTTAACCTAGTCCCTACTAAGAAGGTTGCCAAAACACCTCACGAGATGTGGACAAGGAAGGTTCCCTCATTGGATCACATCAAGGTTTGGGGTTGCGAGGCTTTCGTAAGACGAGAGACTCACGACAAACTCGAACCTCGTAGTAAGCGATGTATTTTCATCGGCTACCCACATAAATCCTTTGGATATCTCTTCTACAGACCGAGTGACAATGTTGTCTTCGTTGCGAGGAGAGGAGTTTTACGAGAGAGAGAACTCATATGCCAAGAGGACAGTAGGAGGCAAATTGACCTTGAAGAACTTCAAGAGTTAAGTGATGAAGGAACCTCAAACACTGGCACTCAACCAGAGGAGGAAACTCCTGTTGAACCTATTGACGAGTCATTACCTCTTCGACGTTCCTCTCGAGTTAGGATGGCACCTGGGTTTTATGGCTTTCAGATTACTACTGAAGGTGATACGTTTATCAGTGATAGCATACTGATAAATTTGGATGAGCCATCTAACTACAAGGAAGCCATGGCAGGCCCCGAGTCTGCTAAATGGAAAGAGGAAATCGACAGCGAGATCCAGTCCATGTATGACAATCAAGTTTGGAACTTGGTTGACAATGTACCAGGTCGCAAGACAGTCGGGTGCAAATGGATCTTCAAGAAGAAGACCGACATGGATGGGAAAGTACACACATATAAGGTGCGACTGGTTGCGAAGGGCTTTACTCAAACTCAGGGAGTTGACTATGATGAGACCTTCTCACCAGTAGCGAAGATTAAATCTATAAGGGTTATGTTAGCCATAGTCGAATTTCATGACTATGAAATATGGCAAATGGATGTCAAAACCGCTTTCCTTAATGGAAAGTTGGCTGAAAATGTTTACATGTTTCAGCCAGAGGGTTTTGTCAATGCAAAGTACCCTAATAGAGTGTGTAAGCTTGAGAAATCCATCTATGGATTGAAACAAGCATCTCGCAGATGGAATCTTTGTTTCGATGAGAGAATCAAAGAGTTTGGATTTTCGAGAACCGAGGAGGAGTCATGTGTATATGTTAAAGCTAGTGGGAGTATAGTAAGCTTTCTGGTGTTGTATGTGGATTACATACAACTCATAGGAAACGACATCCCAACCTTGCAGGAAGTGAAGTCCTGGCTTGGGAAGTGTTTTGCTATGAAGGACCTTGGAGAAGCTGCCTATATTCTAGGGATAAGGATAATGAGAAACGGGAGTAAGAGACAAATAAGACTTAGTGAATGTACCTACTTGGACAAGGTGTTGAAACGTTTCAGCATGGAGAACTCCAAGAAAGGTGACTTACCTATCCAAAGCAATACGAAACTGAGTAAGACTCAGAGTCCTAGTACAGAGGCTGAGATAGTAGAGATGAGTCGAGTACCATATGCTCCTGCAGTTGGCTCAATCATGTATGCTATGACTTGTACTCGCCCAGATGTGGCCTTTGCTTTAAGCATGTGTTACACCCCGCTAAAGCGGAAACACAGGGCGTGGCAGTACAAAGGGTTTCATAGCAAAAGTTAAAAGACAACACCAACCATAGTATTGAAATCATTACAAATTTACAATGGGTTTGAACAACTTTTAAAAGAAATTACAATGTAAATTGAAATACAACACATGCGAATGCTCCTAAAAGTGAAGTGTTCCTAAGTGCCACTTACTCGATGATTCCTGAAAAAGCATGTAAAACGAGCGTCAACTATAAAAATAGTTGGTGAGTACTCACAGATAAACAAAATAATATTGGTTCCATGAATTGAAATCAAAGTTTTGATAAAAGTTTCCAATAAAAAAAGTATATTGTTAAAATGAGTAAATAAGTTTGAAAAAAAAACAAAGTTCTTTGTCATCATGAGAGATAAAGTATGTTGCCCAAATAAGATGCAACATTCATATTCTCATGGAAGATAAAGTTCGTTACTCAAACGAGTAAACAAGTTTCATTGCTAAAATGAGCAATCAATTTCGTTGCTACAAGGAGCAAACAATTTCATTGCTAAAACATGTATATAAGTTTTCAGTAATAAAAGTTCGTTGTTGTAATGAGAAACAAAGTTCATTGCTATAATTAATAAACAAGTGTGTTGCTATAATAAGTAACAAGTTTGTACGTGTATGAGCAAACAATGAGTTCCCAACCAAGCCTATGACTGATGCCCTATCAAGATCTATGCTTATCGTTCCATAGATTATATGGTATCATGCACTCCAGCAATCGGGCGAGTGAGGAGTTGTCAATTCCTAATAGCGCTATTCATAATGACCACTGGCTCAAAGAGTTAATGGTTGGAGTAAAGTATAAGGGAAGGGACTTAAGACGATAAGGCCTCATGTTTTAAGATGCATAGGCATACATAGCAGAATATAGAAAATTATAGCCGAATATAGCAATCAAGTTTAATACAATTCAATTTAAATACAATGAATAATAAATAGCTTTTCAGACATGCTTTTCCACCCCAAAACATAAAAACCGAAAATAGGGGAGTGGTGAATACTCACTATGCATTGAGATGATGCAAATTATGCCTTGATCTACGCTCCACTCGTACCACTATCGTTTTCCTACAACGACGTTACACACTAATGAGTCTCTAATTGAAATCTAATACTAGTATACTTACTACTACAATAGAATTATGCCAATAATGTGTCAAAATTTAATATTGATAAGTTACAAACATTTTTCTGTGAAAATTAAATTTCAATAAATCAATTGTTATATAACAATTTAAGTGGAAAATTCTCATTATTGAAATGCTAATATTTAACATTTTAAGAGGTGTCCCAATGATTAAATATTCAAAAACTAAATAAATTTAGTTCTAAAATTTCCCAAACTTTGCATTTCAGTTATAATTTGAAGTCAAAGACCTCAAGATAATTTTTCTTCAATTTTTGATTTGTCTAACTATTTTTCACCATTTTAGTTTCTTGAATAGCCATAACATCATGAAAAAAACTAAACAGTTAATAAAAATTACCAAACTTCAGATTTTGGTTCTAACTACATTAAAAGACTTCCAGATAAATTTCCATAGATTATAGATATGTATAACCATTTTTCATATATTTAATTCTCTAAATTGATAAAAATTCATGAAAAGTAGCAATGAGTTAAGAAAATTCCCCAAACTTTTTATAATACTGCCACTACGCATACTTAAGCTGGGAAAAATATAAAAATTGATTTCTAAACTGTTTAACCTAATTTTATGATTTTTGTGCATTTAAGTGTATTAAATCTTGGGAAAATAGAAGAAAAATAGCATACAGAAGAGAAAAATCATCAAAATTTTTATATAGCATCCTAATATATTATAAGAGTTTCTGGTAAATTATCATGAATTTTGGATGAGTAAAACTATTTTTCCTGTTTTTAGTCCATTATAAACACAAAAAATCATGAAAAATAGATATACATTTTGAACAATTCCTAAAATGTTTTCCTGAGTTTTCCACATAGGGTAGAAGCTGCGACAATTATTAGATATCATTTTTATATTCCCTAATGTGGTTTTATGATTTATTACAGCTAAACAAAAAGAAAATTCAAAACCATATTAAACAGTAAACAAAATGGATGAAACTTAATGAAAAGTCACTATTTTCTATAGGGGTCATCCACGAATTTTTCTAGAATTTAGTTCATACTGTAAGTATTTTTTATGCTTTAACACTCTATTTTCTTATTATTTTCATGTAAAAATAAAGAAAATATATATTGAGCTGAAAATTTCCAGAATGTATCTTCATACAATTTAATAACAATGAAAAATTGTTTTCTTATTTTTGATGTTGAAAAACATGCCTAAAGGCTCAATAAATTATAGAGAAAACTTGGTTCTTGTGATTTTGGTAAAGATTATTGATGTTACTTTGACAATTTTTGCAACATGTTCCAAAGACTTTTGAATCAAGATCATTTTGTACCTATTAATACATGATGTTAAGAGTTCAAAATAATTTTTTAATGATTTTTAGTGATGAATAAGTCCTTTGAACATGCAACACAAAACAAATGTTCATAAGGAAAGTGCTGTTTGAGCAACAGTTTTGTAAAAATTGTTAAAAATCGATATATTGAAATTTTCAATAAGGTCAGATGGGTTTGAAAGCTAACTCAAAATAGTATATTTCAGGAAATGAATCACGAATTTTGGTTAAGAAATGAGTGAGATATGGCAGTTTAAAGTAAGGTAAAGAAATCTGGCAGATTGCATGCATGGTGATTGGTTAGAAAAGTGAGTTTTCATCATTTCCTTGAGTAAATCTTTTGAAATATTTTAAATATATCATGATAAACTCATATTTTAATCATGTTTCCAGAGATCAAAAGATTAAAACTTATCAAAATGTATACATGCATTTATGAACACAATTTTGTTTCTCAAAAACTCTTAATTTGAGTTTGATGTTTTAATCCTTAAAATCGATTTTTGCACTAAGATCATGAACATGCAACCTTGTTTATCATACATGCATGGTGTTAAAACACATCCATGATGTTCTAAAAACCATTTTAACAAAAAGAAAACAAGTTTGAAGAAGATGAAGAAGGAGAAAGTGTAAGAAAAATAGCAAAACTTGAAGGAAAAGTGAAGTAGAAGTCGATTTTACCTTCAAGAACACCACAAGATGATGAAGATTTCTAGTTTGAGGAGTGTTCTTGGGTTTGTTTTCTGGAAAATTTCGTGGTTCTTAGAGGGAGGAAGAGAGAATGGAGTGGTGTTTGGAGAAAAAAATTAGAGAGAAGGTAGAGAGAGTTTTCTAGAGAGAGAAAGAAGAGAGATGTGTGTGTGTTGGAGAATGAGAGTGTGAGAGAGAGATATGGGGAGAGAGGGATCTGAATTTTTGAGTATAATACCCCTTTCTCATTCATTTTCTTTTATAAAATTTAAGTTCTTTTATAAAATATCTCAATTTTTATATAAAATGTGCACTAAAATCAAGTTTTTATTCATAAAACCTTGATTTTTTTGATTTATAAATTAAGGGTAAATGTTAATGAGTTAAATTTTTATTTTTCTTGAATGCATTTTTATAATTTTAATTATTATAAGATCATATTATGAGGTTCATAACTATTTTTATAGAATTTTTGAGGTTAAATTTCATAAATTTAGGTTTTTAGGGATTTAGGGTTTTTGAGAGTTTGTAAATCTTTCGATATCAAAATCAATAAAATCTTTGAGACTTAAATTTATCTTATGGTATTATAACTCTTTTATAGTTATAATAATGTTTGTAACTTATTTTATCGGCTTATTGGCATTCTATGTAGTGGTTTCGAGATTCAAGCGAAATTGACGAAATCAAGTATACTAGTCCTAGTTTTCAACTTTGACTTAAGTTTCTATGAGATTATGACCTAATTTCTACTACTAGGTCAAGTGCAAGATGGGTGTATATGATTCATGAAATGGTGTTCAAGTCAAGGAATGACCCGAATGTGGATAGTCACTAAAGTTAAGTAGTTGTAGAATTCACATATCAATGTGAACTCTAAGTACACTATCCTTCTATTCTACTTGTTTCTAAGTTTCTAGTAGGTTATAACTTAGCTTCTAGTTACTAAGTCTAGTATGTGTCGTTCCTACACGTGCAACTAAGTTTAGTCAAATTTAGAACCGACTCGAATTTTGACGGTTGTCACAGTCTCCCCCGGTTGAAAGAATTTCGCCCCGAAATTCAATTCGTGACGTATTCTATTAGAACTCATCTGAATACAATTGTATAGCTGGAGAGGTGGTGACTTGAAGTGTTCTTTGATTATTTTGGGTTTATTTCCTCAAAGGAAGAACCCAATTCTTTAGCTATAGTCAAATTAGTGTTTCCTTAATTCGAGTTCTTTCGTCTAGATTATGGAAAATTTGGTTCATGGAATCATGATCCAACCATGGCGACCTAGTTGAAAAGGATCATCTAGTTAGATATTATCTGAATTAAGAGAGCGGTATAAGTTTTGCTGAAGCACCAACTGCACTGAGCGTTAAATCCGCATTGATCCTTAAGTTGCATTCTAAATTAGCACTAAGTGTAAATTCGCTGCCTAATGAAGAAGAGATTAGGAACAATTTGTTTACTTCTGGGTTGGCTATTACCTCTGGAAAAGATATATTTCGAAATAAGAAGGGGTAGCACGAATGAAAGGGCAGCGATCGAGGGTAAGTTCCTAAAAATACGTACTAAGGGTAGGTAACGAAGTTTTGGTACATCTCAAATGTAAAGGCTATTTAAGTGTCGTCTACAAAATAAATTACGAAATGATTGAGGATCTCCGAGGCTATAATTACTACTACGGTTACTCTTACAATAATAGAACTATATTCGAAGAGTATATATAATTAGAGAGTCATTGTTTCTAATGAAGGCGGTAAAAGTTTATGATAAATTAAATCACATTGTGTAGATAGCATTTTAAGTGCTTAGAAGTGATAAAAATCTCACTGTTATCAAAATGTGTGTTTAGAAATGATAATTAATCTCACTATTATCAAAATGTGCAATAATTCCAAGATAATGAAGATACATGTGTGGCGATCCAACGAAGTAGTAAAATAATATAAAGATTAATTAAGGTTAAAGGTTTAAGTCGCCATTAAAGGAATTTGTATAGAAATATTCGTATTAAATTTTTGAGAAATTGTCCAATTGTCTAAGTCAGGACAAATTCAAGTTTACGAGGAGTCAGAATACTTATGAAAACAAGTTTGAGAGTTTAGGAACTCACTGAAAATTGCAAAGTAAAATACTATTTTAAGAAAGGTGTAAAATTGTCAATCTTTGAAAATAGTACACTCTTAGTTTAGTGTTTCTACAAAAACAATTATTTAGAGAATAGATAATCGTAAAATTCAAAACTTTTGATGTATTTAAAGAAAAGAAGAAACATAAGGAAACATATCCTTCACATATATTTTCCGGATATAGAGAAATTATAAGCATAAGAGTATTCATCTTGTGTATTAATTGTAAGGTAAATATAATAAAAATTGTACTTTAAATCAAGTTTCCGACTTTAAAACAAAAGAGCAAATGTAAATAAGGATTAATTGTTTAAGAGTAGATTTCAAAATATAAATAAAAAGTATATGATAAATGACGTATTTGAATATGTCAAAGTTGACTAAATCAAAATTATTCTTCACGACTATACACGTACTAATCGCTCAAAACGAAAGGGTAGACTTCTAGTCTATATGTGTACGGACATGGTACCAAGAGAAGCAAAATACAGAGAAACAAAGTTAGACAATGTATTATGTTATTATTATGGGTTTGTGAGATCTCATATCAGAGGGAGAGCAAGAATCAAGTTCGGGGGAAAGAAAAAGGAAGGTAGCGGCGGCAATGATTGCGATTGTTAAAATTTTAAAAACAGTTTATATAGGTAGATTTAAAACCAGGTTGAGATATATTTCAAACTTCAATATTTGATGTATATTGATGATTAAATAGACATGTGGGAGTTCTAAGTGTTTGCTAAGGATTGCTAAAAATTCATAAGTTACATATTAAGTTAAACTCCATTTGTGAAAAAGAAGAAGCCCTACAAATGGTAATTGAAAATCTGACAATTTTGACTTTTTAAACGGAAGTCCAACAATGATTAAAATGGATAAGGTAAAAACTCAATATATTTAGAAGAATAACTATTCATTGTTGAGAGTGTATCACTGGAAATTTAAAAGTGAACACTAAGTTTTCAAATGCTATAATTTTTAAAAAATTTATAGATTATAAAACTATATTGAAGGAAAGTACACAAATAATGTATGTTTTGAAATACAAGCATTAGAGATGTCTTATAAACATGTTTGAAGTAGAAATTTGCATAAATATCATGTTGGGTTTCGAGAAAACACATTAAAGTAAATTACAATGTCTAAATGAGAAAGCTGTTAAAAATGTCAAACAAAAGTGTTTTGAAGATTCAATGAAGCTTTTACACATAAAATGCACTTCAATGTCATAGGTCTATGTTTTGTAGCAAAGAGTTTAAACACGATTATAAAAGAAAATGTTTCTAGTTTTTCGAAGACGTGTCAAAATGGTAAGCAATGTTTAAAATGGTTTATGTGCCCTCAAAAGCACATCTATCCATTGAAATGGATTTGAAATGAGATTGTAATAGCAAAATTAAAAACAATATTGGTTAAATTGAGTTTTGAAGAAAAGTGTTAAGTTAAAACAAGTTGTCAAAAGACTTTTAGCGAGAATATGTCTTATATTGTTAGGAAAGCTCTAGTAAGTTAGATGAAGTGGTTATAAAGTATTTTATCGATGATAAATAAAAACGATGAAACGAAATAACTTTTCTATGGAAGATTAAGAAGTAAGGAATAGGTAGATTAGTGCAGCTGATCGTTCCTAAATACTAAGGCGAGTACAAGGCGAGTATAAGGCGAGTATCGATGTCTTTTCCCCAAGATAAAGGACAAGAAAAATTGTTTGTAAAACATTTTATGGTGCCAATGCAGTTTCGCAGCCTTTTATAGAGGTCAAAGGGATATCCTATGTTAAGTTTTAAGCTCAAGGTGGGAAACAACCTAGAACTAAATCGTAGCGTAGTAATAAGGTCTCACGTATGAGTTAAACCTCCGTGTCTCCTCGTGAGTTGAATCCGGAATGCCCGCCAATGGTATCCAAGTGATTATTTAGTGGCGACTCACCTACCTCCTTACGCGATGCTCCAATTTTTATCCGTGTCGGTATCGGAACGCTTTTCTATTTGTAATTCTAGTACGAAGACGATGAAGAGGTATTGAGGTATAATTGGTATAGGTTTCGACTTAAGATTATTACTAGTGTACATCTAGCTACTAACCTTACATCTAAAGTCAATAGCTACCAAGGAATACTCATTCTCAGTACTAAGTGCATTGCTCCTAGAGTGGCTAGTGATATAACCTAAGTGGTTAACCTAGCACTTGATAAGGGATAAGAATATTTCTAAATAAACGCATTGTTATAAAAGTGCACTTAGTTTCTAAGTGTATCTAGATGAATGACTATAATATGCAATGCCCGTACGCACACCGAAAAATTTTGTTTTTCAAAAGTTTAAGTTGAAAATTGTTTTGAACATAATTCTACTATAACCGTTTCCAGCCTCACATTAACTTTCCTTAATTAAGCATAGTTGGCCAGGCTATACTTAATTAAAGTCCAATAATGCGTACTCGAATTAGTTATACCAGTAGTATGTTCTATATTTTAAAAACGTTTAGAAATTTTTTGGCTATACTTGTGGTTTTCCAAAGGAAAACCGGTATTCTCTATAACCTTCGGCTCTGATACCATTTCCTGTCACACCCCGCTAAAGCGGAAACACAGGGCGTGGCAGTACAAAGGGTTTCATAGCAAAAGTTAAAAGCCAACACCAACCATAGTATTGAAATCATTACAAATTTACAATGGGTTTGAACAACTTTTAAAAGAAATTACAATGTAAATTGAAATACAACACATGCGAATGCTCCTAAAAGTGAAGTGTTCCTAAGTGCCACTTACTCGATGATTCCTGAAAAAGCATGTAAAACGAGCGTCAACTATAAAAATAGTTGGTGAGTACTCACAGATAAACAAAATAATATTGGTTCCATGAATTGAAATCAAAGTTTTGATAAAAGTTTCCAATAAAAAAAGTATATTGTTAAAATGAGTAAATAAGTTTGAAAAAAAAAACAAAGTTCTTTGTCATCATGAGAGATAAAGTATGTTGCCCAAATAAGATGCAACATTCATATTCTCATGGAAGATAAAGTTCGTTACTCAAACGAGTAAACAAGTTTCATTGCTAAAATGAGCAATCAATTTCGTTGCTACAAGGAGCAAACAATTTCATTGCTAAAACATGTATATAAGTTTTCAGTAATAAAAGTTCGTTGTTGTAATGAGAAACAAAGTTCATTGCTATAATTAATAAACAAGTGTGTTGCTATAATAAGTAACAAGTTTGTATGTGTATGAGCAAACAATGAGTTCCAACCAAGCCTATGACTGATGCCCTATCAAGATCTATGCTTATCGTTCCATAGATTATATGGTATCACGCACTCCAACAATCGAGCGAGTGAGGAGTTGTCAATTCCTAATAGCGCTATTCATAATGACCACTGGCTCAAAGAGTTAATGGTTGGAGTAAAGTATAAGGGAAGGGACTTAAGACGATAACGCCTCATGTTTCAAGATGCATAGACATACATAGAAGAATATAGAAAATTATAGCCGAATATAGTAATCAAATTTAATACAATTCCATTTAAATACAATGAATAATAAATAACTTTTCAGACATGCTTTTCCACCCCAAAACATAAAAACCGAAAATAGGGGAGTGGTGAATACTCACTATGCATTGAGATGATGCAAATGATGCCTTGATCTACGCTCCACTCATACCACTATCGTTTTCCTACAACGACGTTACACACTAATGAGTCTCTAATTGAAATCTAATACTAGTATACTTACTACTACAATAGAATTATGCCAATAATGTGTCAAAATTTAATATTGATAAGTTACAAACATTTTTCTGTGAAAATTAAATTTCAATGAATCAATTGTTATATAACAATTTAAGTGGAAAATTCTCATTATTGAAATGCTAATATTTAACATTTTAAGAGGTGTCCCAATGATTAAATATTCAAAAACTAAATAAATTTAGTTCTAAAATTTCCCAAACTTTGCATTTCAGTTATAATTTGAAGTCAAAGACCTCAAGATAATTTTTCTTCAATTTTTGATTTGTCTAACTATTTTTCACCATTTTAGTTTCTTGAATAGCCATAAAATCATGAAAAAAACTAAACAGTTAATAAAAATTACCAAACTTCAGATTTTGGTTCTAACTACATTAAAAGACTTGCAGATAAATTTCCATAGATTATAGATATGTATAACCATTTTTCTTATATTTAATTCTCTAAATTGATAAAAATTCATGAAAAATAGCAATGAGTTAAGAAAATTCCCCAAACTTTTTATAATACTGCCACTACGCATACTTAAGCTGTGAAAAATATAAAAATTGATTTCTAAACTGTTTAACCCAATTTTATGATTTTTGTGCATTTAAGTGTATTAAATCTTGGGAAAATAGAAGAAAAATAGCATACAGAAGAGAAAAATCATCAAACTTTTTATATAGCATCCTAATATATTATAAGAGTTTCTGGTATATTATCATGAATTTTGGATGAGTAAAACTATTTTTCCTGTTTTTAGTCCATTATAAACACAAAAAATCTTGAAAAATAGATATACATTTTGAACAAATTCCTAAAATGTTTTCCTGAGTTTTCCACATAGGGTAGAAGCTGCGACAATTATTAGATACCATTTTTATATTCCATAATGTGGTTTTATGATTTATTAGAGCTAAACAAAAAGAAAATTCAAAACCATATTAAACAGTAAACAAAATGGATGAAACTTAATGAAAAGTCACTATTTTCTATAGGGGTCATCCACGAATTTTTCTAGAATTTAGTTCATACTGTAAGTATTTTTTATGCTTTAACACTCTATTTTCTTATTATTTTCATGTAAAAATAAAGAAAATATATATTGAGCTGAAAATTTCCAGAATGTATCTTCATACAATTTAATAACAATGAAAAATTGTTTTCTTATTTTTGATGTTGAAAAACATGCCTAAAGGCTCAATAAATTATAGAGAAAACTTGGTTCTTGTGATTTTGGTAAAGATTATTGATGTTACTTTGACAATTTTTGCAACATGTTCCAAAGACTTTTGAATCAAGATCTTTTTGTACCTATTAATACATGATGTTAAGAGTTCAAAATAATTTTTTAATGATTTTTAGTGATGAATAAGTCCTTTGAACATGCAACACAAAACAAATGTTCATAAGGAAAGTGCTGTTTGAGCAACAGTTTTGTAAAAATTGTTAAAAATCGATATATTGAAATTTTCAATAAGGTCAGATGGGTTTGAAAGCTAACTCAAAATAGTATATTTCAGGAAATGAATCACGAATTTTGGTTAAGAAATGAGTGAGATATGACAGTTTAAAGTAAGGTAAAGAAATCTGGCAGATTGCATGCATGGTGATTGGTTAGAAAAGTGAGTTTTCATCATTTCCTTGAGTAAATCTTTTGAAATATTTTAAATATATCATGATAAACTCATATTTTAATCATGTTTCCAGAGATCAAAAGATTAAAACTTATCAAAATGTATACATGCATTTATGAACACAATTTTGTTTCTCAAAAACTCTTAATTTGAGTTTGATGTTTTAATCCTTAAAATCGATTTTTGCACTAAGATCATGAACATGCAACCTTGTTTATCATACATGCATGGTGTTAAAACACATCCATGATGTTCTAAAAACCATTTTAACAAAAAGAAAACAAGTTTGAAGAAGATGAAGAAGGAGAAAGTGTAAGAAAAATAGCAAAACTTGAAGGAAAAGTGAAGTAGAAGTCGATTTTACCTTCAAGAACACCACAAGATGATGAAGATTTCTAGTTTGAGGAGTGTTCTTGGGTTTGTTTTCTGGAAAATTTCGTGGTTCTTAGAGGGAGGAAGAGAGAATGGAGTGGTGTTTGGAGAAAAAAATTAGAGAGAAGGTAGAGAGAGTTTTCTAGAGAGAGAAAGAAGAGAGATGTGTGTGTGTTGGAGAATGAGAGTGTGAGAGAGAGATATGGGGAGAGAGGGATCTGAATTTTTGAGTATAATACCCCTTTCTCATTCATTTTCTTTTATAAAATTTAAGTTCTTTTATAAAATATCTCAATTTTTATATAAAATGTGCACTAAAATCAAGTTTTTATTCATAAAACCTTGATTTTTTTGATTTATAAATTAAGGGTAAATGTTAATGAGTTAAATTTTTATTTTTCTTGAATGCATTTTTATAATTTTAATTATTATAAGATCATATTATGAGGTTCATAACTATTTTTATAGAATTTTTGAGGTTAAATTTCATAAATTTAGGTTTTTAGGGATTTAGGGTTTTTGAGAGTTTGTAAATCTTTCGATATCAAAATCAATAAAATCTTTGAGACTTAAATTTATCTTATGGTATTATAACTCTTTTATAGTTATAATAATGTTTGTAACTTATTTTATCGGCTTATTGGCATTCTATGTAGTGGTTTCGAGATTCAAGCGAAATTGACGAAATCAAGTATACTAGTCCTAGTTTTCAACTTTGACTTAAGTTTCTATGAGATTATGACCTAATTTCTACTACTAGGTCAAGTGCAAGATGGGTGTATATGATTCATGAAATGGTGTTCAAGTCAAGGAATGACCCGAATGTGGATAGTCACTAAAGTTAAGTAGTTGTAGAATTCACATATCAATGTGAACTCTAAGTACACTATCCTTCTATTCTACTTGTTTCTAAGTTTCTAGTAGGTTATAACTTAGCTTCTAGTTACTAAGTCTAGTATGTGTCGTGCCTACACGTGCAACTAAGTTTAGTCAAATTTAGAACCGACTCGAATTTTGACGGTTGTCACAGCATGGTCAGTAGATATCAAGGGAATCCTGGTAAAGCTCACTGGACTGTAGTAAAGAACATTGTTAAGTACCTGCGGAGGACTAAGGACTGGGTCCTTACCCTCAGTGGGAGTGATGACTTGAGAGTGACAGGGTATTGTGACGCCGATTTTCAGACCGACAGAGATAATTTTCGCTCTCAGTCGGGCTGGGTGTTTACCCTAAATGGAGGAGCAGTAACATGGAATAGTTTCAAGCAGGAGACTGTAGCTGATTTAATGTGTGAATCAGAGTACATTGCAGCGAGCGAAGCATCGAAAGAGGCGATATGGTTGAAGAACTTCATCGGAGACCTTGGAGTTGTACCATCCATAAAAGAGCCTGTGAAAATTTTCTGCGATAATGAAGGGGCGGTTGCCTTAACCAAGGAACCGAGAGATCATTTTAGATCCAGGAATATCAACAAAAAGTACCACTTCATAAGACATCAAGTAGAAGAAGGACACCTCGTTGTGAAGAGGATATCGTCAGACGACAACCCAACAGATCTCCTCAAAAAAGGACTGAGTAGGGTTAGGCACTTTCAGCATGCAAGGGGCATTGGGCTAACGAACGATATTATTTTTAGTGATTAGATAAATATTTTGAAACTTGTAATAGCTAAATTGTAATTGACATTTGATGATTGAATAAAAGGAGTTTTATTTATAAGTAAAGTTATTGTCTTGTGTCAATTATTTACTATTGTTTCACTTTTGCATGTTTTGACTTCCAGAATAATAAGATTATTCAAACTATCCATAATCGATCATACTTTGGAAGTAGGTTATGAGGTTAGACTATCATGAATCTGGCTTGTAGATTGTCTAAGGCGTTAGACATAGCAAAAGTATGTTGCAACGTTCATGAGTGCTCCTGAAATAATATTTGAGTATTGGATTAAACCCACGCTCACCTGAATCACTTCATGGAATTTATCACGAGTGATTATGAGACGATAATATCATATAGTCTTCAAACCAAGATAAATGAGTTGTTGACTACGAGTTGGTTGTGCATTGATGATACGGAAACGCATCAGGAACTTGATGTTATAAAACGTATCGCTGTGCATGATTTAATGAGTAGTTAGTATAAGCATATAATGTCGAAGTTTATATGTTCCTTTTATCCTAAGAGGATTAAAAGCGATATCTTGGGCCGCTCGATGATTTTGTTTTGACTTATGTGTCGGGCCTGGTCAGAACTAAATTGATGTGTTCAATTATGTTCTATGTCAGACAAATCGGAAATCGGGAAACAAACTGCAGGACCATAAGTATGACTATGTTCCATGTATTTCTCCGCATGATATCTTGAAGAATAGAGGAGTATATGATCCCTTATCTAAAGGACGCGTCACTGACTAGGTCAGATTTCGACAACGGCTTTGGAAAGCTACGATTGCTAATCGGATCCTGAAGTTACATTGGCAGTTATAGTTATTAGACTTATCCAAGTGGGAGACTGTTGGATTAGGTGTCTAAGCCCTTAACTATAACTGGGATGTACTTGGCCCGATAGTAGCATGGTCCTTTTGGGTTGCCTTCACTAGTGCAATTTGATAGGATGGACTTTTTAGAATAAGGTTATTTATGATTTATTAATATATTATAAGTATAATATATTAATTGATAAATCATATTATTTAATTAGTATTGATCAAGAATTAATTTGGAATTAATTTAGTGATCAAAAGAGACTAATTAAATATACGGGGGCTGATTAAGTAAATTAATGATTCTGATAGTGTGGGCCAATGATCCATGGTTAATTAGGATGGGCTAAACCAATGTGATAGTTCATGGATAGTCCATGGAGGTTTAACCTATGGAGACTAAGTAATATGAAGGGTCATGGTGCATTAGGGTTTTCAAGGATGAAACCCCAGCCTTTGCAACACTATAAAACCAACCCCCTAGAGCCAAAATTGGTTGCCTCATTCATTCTAAGAGAGTGATAATTGATTTTGTGATAACTAGCCTATTCTCTCAAATCTCCTCTTGTATTTGGTGTTTGTGACACATTAGAGGCATCACACTTGAGGTGCTAAAGCTTTCTAAGGCCAAGAACTACAACTACATCAAGAGGTATTCATCTAACTATGAGTTTTATATTGTATATCCTCCATTGTATGCTAGTTAGGATGTATGCTTTAGAAAGTTGAAAAATGCATGTATAATTAGGGAAAACATAGATCCAAAGCATCTAGGGTTGTATGTGCACCATAGGAGTGTTATAGTGCTTAAAACCCAATAGGTTTCGACATGTTCAGTTGTGGATCTGGGTCTTGGTCGGGATCAATTCAGGGGTGATTCTTGGAAGATCTTTGGTCAGGTTTCACTGGTTTTATCATCTGTTTTGGTATGATCGGCAGTTTCCTATAGTAGAACTTTTGGGTTCAAACCCCACCGTTGCTTGGGGAGGAGCGGTAACAGGAAGACGGTGATGTCAGATGCATGAGTTGTTGGTCATTGGAAGTGTCAGGGGAGTTTTATATTCACATTGGTTGTAGTGGGTTAGAATTCAGTGATTCTCTGAGAGTGGAAGTTGGGATAAAGATTCGTCGGTTCAAGGCAAGGGTTATCGTTTTAGTCGGCAGCATAAGAACTCGGGAATTGGTATGGTATCATGGCAGGTGATTTGGAATATCAGGCTGGTTAAGATTTCAAAGTATTCTTCAGGGTTTCAGAAGTCCGGCGATCATTGGGTTTTGCTAGTAATGGAACACTAGTAGTCTTTAGCACATGTCATAGGCGGTTCATGCTATATGAGGTTTTCGAGTTGGGAATCCATTGAGATTTTAGAGATGGGAGAGCTTCTTCGAATCCAATTGGGGGAGAATCGATCAGACTTTCCGGGAGTTTGGAAGGGTGTGGAACTAGGTGAGTTTCACATCCTGGCCAGGAAGAGAGACGACCCAAGTGGCCGTTTAGGTTGAGATTATGTAAGTGGGAGTTCAGGAAACTTCCAACCGTTGGTCGGCGTCTTATTTGTCAATCATAGAAGGCTTGTGGTTGAGTCTCGGTTGAGGGCTTCAGAACTCGAAGTATGTCCCGAACATCTGATGGGAGGCAGTCGGAAGCAGGTTTCAGCTCAGGAGGCGTGGGGTTGTGATGTGTGGTAAGGCCATGGGTGGTAACCATGGTTGGTTAGGAGTGTTGTAAGACTACGATGGGATCGTAGCATTCACCAGTCCGAGATAGACTATCATTGGAGGTGGTCATGAGCACTAAGAGGGAATCAGTTCATGTAGTGGGCATGCCAGTCAGGATTGTCAAGGAGTACTTTTTGTTGGGTTTTAGTATACTACAACATCCTATGGTGCACATACAACCCTAATTGCTTTGGATCTATGTTTTTGTCTAATTATACATGCAATATTGTTTCCAAAGCATGAAGCCTACAACTAGCATACAATTGACATAAAAAACATAGAATTGAGTTATAGAATTACCTCTTTGTTGTAGCTTGTAGTTTTGGCCTTTAAGAACTTAGCACCTCAAATGTGATGCCTCAAATGGCCCACAAAAACCATGAACAAATGGAGGACTTGAGAGAGAGGCTACTTAGCACACAAAATCGTTTATCACTCTTCTTAGAATGCATGGGGCCGATTTTGGTGACTGTGGGTTTCTTTTATAGTGTAGCAAAGTCTAGGGTTACATCCATGCAAACCCTAATTCACATGACCCTTCATATTACTTAGGTTCCATGGGTTAAACCTCCATGGACTATCCATGGAATATCATATTGGTTTAGCCCATCCTAAATAACCATGGATCATTGGCCCACACTATTAGAATCATTGATTTACTTAATCAGTCCCCGTATATTTAATTAGTCTCTTTTGATCACTAAATTAATTCCAAATTAATTCTTGATCAATACTAATTAAATAATATGATTTCATATTAATATATTAGAACTTATAATATATTAATAAATCATAAGTTACCTCTTCTCAAAAGTCCATCCTATCAAATTGCTCCGGTGAAGGCAACCCAAATGGACCATGCTACTCTCGGGTCAAGTACATACCAATTATAGTTATGGGCTTAGTCCCCTAATCCAACAGTCTCCCACTTGGATAAGTCTAATAACTATTATTGCAAGTACAACTCACAACCTGACTAGCAATTGTAGCTCTTAAAGCCGATGTTGAGCTCTGACCTAGTCAAATGACGTATCCATTAGATAAGGGATGATATATTCCTCCATTCAAGATATCGTATGAACTGAGACATGGATTATAATCATTCTCTCTGTTCATGTGTTGTTTTCCGATTTCTGATTTATGACGACTGACTAATTGAACAAATCAAATTAGTCCAGGCTTGGCCAAGGACTTAGGGTTGTCATCACTAAATCATCAAGGGGCCCACATATATTGCTTTTATCCCTCTAAGGGTAAAAGGAATGGATAAACTTCGACTCATATGCTTGCTATATTTACTCATCAAATCACACACAACAATGCGTTTTACAACACCAAATTACTGGTGCGTTTACGCATCATCAATGTGCAACCGATTTGTAAGCTACAACTCACACGTCTCTGTTTTAAGAATATAATATATTATCGTCTCACAATCACTCGTGATAAAATCCATGAAGTGATTCAGATGAGCGTGGGTTTAATCAAATACTCGAATCTTATTCCGGGAGTGCTCATGAACACTACAGCAAACTTGTGGTATGTATAAAACACCTATACAATCTACAGTCAGATTCATGACAGTCTTGCCTCAATATCTACTTCCAAAGTATGATCGATTGTGGATAGTTTGAATAACCTAGTTATTCAGGAATTCAAAACATGAAAAGTGAAACACAAGAATAATTGAATCCAATATGGTCTCAGAACTTATGAATATAAATAAAACACATTTTATTTAATCACCATATTGATTACACATTATTCATTGTATAATGTTTCGATTAATCAACTTAACAGTTGAATTAGAACAATAGTTATCCCATGCTCCAAGCATGCACACTATGTTTACCTATGGTCCTTACTTTGTGAAATAGATCAATGGACAACATTTCAGTGATGACTATTTCATAATTCCAAATCCTTATCGTAAATGTAAGAATACCAAATTCTTGCCATTTGCTAAAATATGTTAGATTCTAAACTTATATGCAATGATCCTCTTGTAATGACTGTGTACAAAAGTCATAGAGACTTGGCAACAGACATTACAAAGTATTCCCTTTGTACATTAGTTATTGGACCAATTCCATGGAAGCGAAGTCTCATATTCAAAGTACATTCCTTTGAACATCCTTCTTGCATTAAGGTTTCAAATCTTACACAAATTTTATGATTAACTTCCACTTATGGAACATTTCCATAATTACATATGACTATCACTTCTAAACAAGAGTTACCTCTTCTCAAAGTATGTCAATATGGACCTTCCAAAACATATACTATACTTCAACCTATCCATAAGCAACCAATCTTTGGTAAATTTCAGCTTGTCCTCGACAATTGCTTAACCATTTTAGTCATATCTCGTTCTAGTCCTTTTTCCCTCTTAATGCCCTAGGCATTTGGAAAATTAGAACAGATTAATATTATAGCATATGTAATCGATCCTATATCCAAAGCATATGGAATACGATTCATAATGTCTCACATAAAGACATGATACTTTACCAGTCTTTCGCTATAATATTTCCACGTATAGAATTTCCTTATGTTGAATCGTTTCAACATAACATTCACATATGTCCATGATTAATTTGATTAAAATCTATGTTGGGTTGAATTGTGTTGCGTCTTGGGCTCGGTTCTTAGCCCAGTTTTGTTTACCGGTTTGGGCCTGTCCAGCCGTGTTTTGTTTATTAGGGTTTAGTATTTAAGGTGCATGCATGCATCCTTTATGACGAACGCTTTAATAATTATTCATTGCATTGTACTAAAAACCCTAGCTCGCCTCTACAGTGGAAGTTCTTTATCGAGCTCTGCTGAGGCGTGACTACATTTGAATCATTAAACATTATTTGATTCTACATTGTGTTTACTGTGTTTGTTTGATATTTTATTGTTTAACCTGTTGAAGATCTAATCGATCTAAGAGTTTTTCAACTCTACAATTGGTATCAGAGCAGGAGACTGTGTAATTAATACACATCTCTTCTGTTGAAGAAGATCTTAGGGTTTTCCGCTTAGATTGATATCACTAGAGCCGTCATTTGCTATTGACGTCGTTCTTTGAATATTCAGTCTTGCCCTAACGTTATTTACAAGTCTGATCTTAAGCAGGTTTAAACAAACGTCGACATTTCAATGGAAGATTCTCAGTCAAACCCAATCAATATCTCCAACATCATAGGATCGACGACCAGGATTCCTATATTATACACTCAGGATTATGAGGTCTGGGCGCATCACTTTGAAGACTACGTGATTGGCTCTGAAGACAATGGATACTTGATCTGGGAGGCGATCACTGTAGGTCTATTCGCTCACTCAAGCTCTTCTAGAATCGTTAAAACTCAGAAGGAGTACAATCAACTCATCAGCGACGTGAAAGATATACCCCAAGATGAGAAGGAAAAGTTTCAATGCAACATCAAATCCTTAAGGATGATTAGGTTTGCTTTACAATCAGACACGTTTCGGTTGGTAAGCTCATGCACAACAGCAAAAGAAATTTGGAACAGACCGAAGGAGTTGTAATCTACAGATGAAGATCTTGAGCATTCAATCCAAACATTGTTGCTCTCAGAATTTGGTGACTTCAAGCAGAAGCCTGAAGAGAAGCTCGTTCAAGCCTTCGATCGCTTCAATCATCTCTTAAGTAAGATGATAAACCATTGGATTGAAAGGAAGGTCATTGAAAAGAAGGTTACATTCATGAATGGCCTCAGATCAGAATGGATGGCTGTGGTATCTATAGTGAAGGAACATGAACAATTCAAAAGTTATTCTCTTGCAAAATTGGTGGGGATATTAAAGTCGCATGAAGGTGCCTTGACTAAAGAAACGAATGTTGTTTCTGGCATGGGATCTTTGGCCCTAATCTCCAAAGGGAAGAATGCTGCTGAGGAAGAAGAAGATTTAGATCTCTCTGAATATGATCTATCAAGTGAAGATTATGCCTTGATGGTGTCAAATCCTAAAAAGTTCATCAAGAGAAGGTTCTTTACAAACAAGAACCGAAACTGGCAAGGCAGCTACAGTGCCGAGAAAGCAAAGGAGGAACCGAAAAGTGTTTCTCATACCGAAGAACCAAAGAAGGAAACGAAACTTGGAGGTGATTCGGGCTTTAACTGTCAGTACTGTAGATGTAAAAATCACTTTGCCAAAGACTGCATGCTAAGAAAGATGTCTGAGAAGAACGAAGATGAGGATGAGGAAGCGAACCTCACACGGCGTTTGGAGGAAATTAGGAAGAAGAAAGCTGGATCTAACAGTACCATGAATGCTCTTATTGTGCAGGGAAACAATATTGACGATGAGTTCGACGTAGTTGAAGTTTGGTCAACCGATTCGGAGGATGAAGAAGTAAGGAAGCCTACTCATGGAAAAGCTCTGTTGGTGATAGAGGAGGACGTTGCTGGAAAGTGTCTAATGGTGACTTCGGGAGTGTCACAAGTGGAAAGCTGTACCAGTGTTGAGGGATTGAATGAAGCAAAGGAGCGTGAAGACAGGTGTTTTGCCACGAAACCTGTCAGTGAGCAGATCAACGAATGTGACGAGTTGATCAAGAAGGTACAATCCATTCTTGTTTCCATGAAAATTCCAATCACTAACTATGAAAAAGAACTAAATGGATTAAAATCTAAATTCTCTAGTATTAGTAGTAGTTTGTCTCAAACTCGCGTCACAAATTCTAACCTAACTGATCAAATCAGCAGGGTATCATCGAAGAGTGAGGAGAGGCGAATGTGGATTGAGCATAAGGAGAAGGAGTGGAGTTAATTAGGTCTAGGGATGAAACAATTTATTTGCAAAGAGATAATTTAAAGCTTTTGAAACAATGAAATGTTTTTTGTTTAATTGCTAAGCGGTTATATACCAATATTACTCAATTGCATCTTGATTGTGAAATAGGAAAGAAGATACATCGTATGATTGTACCCTTTCTTGAGTTAAAGGAGGACGAAATCGATGCTGATGCATGTAACTGTGAAAGCGTTGTTTCTTCTGATGATGTTCTCCCGCCTACAAAATTGGTCTTGACAAAATAGAGTCCTTCATACAGTCAAAAGACCATAAGGAAATGCTCAAAAATTTGTTAGATGAAAATGAAAAATTGAAAATCAAAACCGAAACTGTACAAAAATTTGACTCTTTGAATGCCAAGTTAAATTCAGAAAACAAAATTGATTTTGAAAACTCTTCTGAATTCAATGAGGATGATGATATGAGTGATATTTCTGTAGAGGATGAGGTTGATTGTTCTGAATTTGTCAAGAGCGAACCCGAAAGTAATAAACATCTTATCTCTGAAAACTCTGTTGAATTCGCTCGTCTATCCAAAGGTTCAAACAACTCCAAATCAGGTTCAAACAACTCCAAATCAGGTTTACAAAGTTCATGGAGTTACTCAATAGCAGACAGCCGAACTGACAACATTAGTAGCAGAAGATAATGCCGATGGATGTGATGAGTTTTTCTGGTCAACACCAATTGATAACGCTGATGAAACGATAGGTCTGTCTCAAAAAACGTCATGGAGAGTAAAAGGAAGGTATGTACCAGAGCCGCTCAATGATCCAACACGCTTTGATGTGCCAAGTACAAGCGGTACCAAAACTCCTTCAGGCGAACCAATCAAGGTGTCAAGTGAATCATCTTCACCAAAGAGTGACCCTCATACTCAAAAACCAGAGAAAAAGGCCAACATCCACAATACTCCGAAAAAGGTGTTAAACCAAAAGCATCAACGAAATTTGCGGTACAAGAAGAATCTCTCTGAAAGGAAACAGTTCTGGCGATCTCAAAACCCCAATTACGTTCGCTATGAAAAGCCTTCGAAGTCAAAGGAGGAAGGAAAAGCAAACTCCACCGTTCGCACTCAACATGGCGAAAATAATCGAAAACAGAGTGTCGGTCCTCATAACCAAATCAACCGAAAACAGAGTTTCGGTCTACAAAGGCATAGCAACCGAACAAGCAGTTTCGGTCTTCAGGATAAGAAAAACCAAAAGAGCAGTTTCAGTTCTAAATCAACCTGTGAGAGGAACAAAAGGGAAAGCAGGTTCGGTTCTCAACCACGTAAGAACATTTACCGAAGCCATAACTCTAATCCCAAATCTCATCACTCTCATTCCCACTATGAATCACAGATTGATAGAAAGGGAAAAGGGAAGCTCTATGCAGAAGACGCCGAGAAGATGTCAATTAGGCCTGAAGCTGAGAAACGAAAGTCTCCTAAAGTTAAATTTTCAAACTCAAAAACACCACCCAAAGTACTTAAATCAGATAAAATCAGATAAAATCAGAGTTTTTACCTTAAAAAGAAAAGATGAAACAACTTTAACAAAAAGAACCTTTTTAGTTGATGTTTCTCTTACAATTCCTTGTTATGTAAAAGGCTCACGAGGACTCAAGAAACTTTGGGTTCCTAAATCTGCTTAATTTTTGCAGTTTATACGTGATGAGCAGTTTGACGATGAATGGTACATAGACAGTGGCTGCTCGCGTCACATGACGGGACGAAGGGAAGAAATGAGGGAGTTTCGGTCCCTTGCAAATGGTGGAAGCGTCAAGTACGGTAACAACTCTTTTGGCACGATCAAAGGTTATGGAATGATTACAAATGGCGAGTTTTCGATACGAAAAGTGGCGTATGTTGAAGGTTTGCAACACAACCTCATCAGTGTTTCTCAACTGGTGGTTGGTACCGGGCTAAAAGTTTCATTCGATGATGAGGGCTCAGAGATCATTGAAAAGAAGTCGAAAAATATTCTGCTGAAATCGAAGCGAAAAGGAGAAATGTACCCTCTGAATCTCAACCCTATACGGGGGAAACCAGCAATCTGCTTGCTAACAAAGGCTCAATCAAACGACAGCTGGCTTTGGCACCGAAGACTCTCCCATCTGAACTTTAAAGACATTAACAAACTGGTACTTGGAGATCATGTTCGAGGTCTTCCTGTTCTGAAGTTCGATAAAGAACACTTATGTGCTGCATGTGAAATGGGAAAGCAAAGTCGACGGAGTCATCCTTCTCGAGTCAACACAAAAATTATTGAACCACTTGAATTACTTCACATTGATTTATGTGGTCCTTCTTCAATCGAAAGTATTGGCGGTAACAAGTATATACTTGTCATAGTGGATGACTTCTCTCGGTTCACTTGGGTGTTCTTTCTGAAGCAGAAATCAGAGGCCACTCCTAAACTTAAATTCTTTATCAAGCAGGTTGAAGTTCAGCTGCGAAAGGTAGTTCGTAACATAAGAAGTGACAACAGGTTGGAGTTCAAGAATAAAGACTTTGAAGAATTTCTTGCAGAGAAAGGAACAACTCACAATTTCTCGGCTCCGTACACTCCACAACAGAATGGTATTGTCGAAAGACGAAACCGATCTTTGTGTGAAGCAGCCCGAACCATGCCGAGCTTCGCTTCACTACCTCTATATTTATGGGTTGATACCATTGCTGCTGCATGTTTTACACAGAATAGATCATATCTCAACAAACGTTTCTCTATTACTCCTTATGAGATCTTGAATAACCGAAATCCTAATGTCAAGTTCTTTCATGTGTTCGGTTCAAGATGCTTCATCTTCAATTCAAAGAAGCACAGAAACAAGTTTGATGTGAAAGCAGACGAAGGAATCTTTCTGGGTTATTCCTTAACCTCCAAAGCATATAGGGTCCTCAACAAGCATTCAAAGAAAATAGAGGAGACCTATTATGTAACCTTCGATGATAACTACGTCAAGAAACTGAAGACAACCGAAGGTTCTGTGGAGGAGATTTTTCCAATTTCTGGAAAAGTAACGGTACCTATATCAAACCTGTTTGAGCAATACCTTCTGCTGTTTGATGAACCAGAAAAGGCAATTCATTCTGAATCTGGAGCTGCAGACAATAAGGTAGATGACTTGAAGAATATAATCGATGATACGGCGCAGAAAATGGCAGAAGAACAACCAGTACCACTCGAACAGCCAAAAACAAGCGAACCTCCAAAAGACTGTTCTCATACTCAGGGGGAGGGTTCGTCTTCTCAACAGAATCAAGATTCACAATTCCAGGGGGAGAGCTCTTCATCATTCATTCCAACCGAAAGTCAATTCCAGGGGGAGAATTCTGAACCAGAAACTGAAGAAGTATTATCATTCGAGGGGGAGAATGCGAACTTAAATGATGATGATACTCAGTCTGAACTTGAAGAAGTAGTAAATGCTGAATTGGACCCCACATATGATCCTAATTACCCTCCACTCATCAAATGGACCAAAGATCATCCACAAGCACAGATTATTGGTGATTCGGCTGAAAAAGTTCTTACACGATCACAACTGAAAGCGAAACAAACTGCACTTTTCTCTAAAGTTGAATTTTGCATGTTCAATTCATTTGTCTCCAAAGTCGAACCCAAGACGGTCAAGACTGCACTCGATCATTCCGATTGGGTACAGGCTATGCAGGACGAACTCAATGAGTTTGAAAGAAATAAAGTGTGGAGATTGATTCCAACTCCAAAGGATGCTTCTGTGGTTGGGTTAAAGTGGGTCTTCCGGAACAAGATGGATAAGGAAGGGAATGTAATACGCAACAAGGCGAGACTGGTTGTGAAAGGTTATTGTCAAGAAGAAGGCATAGACTATGAAGAGACCTTCGCTCCAGTAGCAAGACTGGAATCAGTTCGTATTTTTCTCGCCTACGCTGCACACAAGAACTTTGAAGTATTCCAAATGAACGTCAAGTGTGCCTTCCTAAACGGAGAACTGGAAGAGACGGTATATGTTGAGCAACCACCAGGCTTCGTGAACGAAAAGTATCCAGATCACTGCTATATTCTGGATAAAGTTGTTTATAGTCTCAAGCAAGCACCGAGAGCATGGTATGAAACTCTGACTAGATTCCTGAAAATGTCTAAATTTAAGCAAGGTTCGGTTGACCCAACCTTCTTTTATAAGAAAGAGGGTAACCACCTTATGATTGTTCAGATTTACGTTGATGATATCATCTTCGGTTCCACAAATCCTAGCTTAACAGCTGATTTTAGGAAGTTGATGGAGACTAAATTTGAAATGAGCTTAATGGGTCCTATTTATTAACTTTTTCCTTGGCTTGAATATAAGACAGGGAACCGAAGGCATTTTCATTAATCAAGAGGCTTACACGAAGACCTTGCTTGCAATGTTTGGAATGATGGGTGATTCGAAAGTAAAGGTTCCTATGACGTTTGGCACAAAATTAACTCATTCTCTGGACAAACCAGCTGCTGATATGACTCTTTATCGTCAGATGATAGGGTCTCTTATGTATCTAACTGCGAGTCGACCAGACATAATGTTCTCTGTGTGTTATTGTGCCAGGTTTCATGCAAATCCACTCGAACCTCACATGACTGCTGTGAAGAACATCTTTCGATACCTGAAGCGAACTACTTCTCTCGGTCTGTGGTACCCAGCCAAATCAGGGTTCTTTGTCCAAGCATTCTCCGATGCTGATCTTGGGGGATGTGGACTGGACCGAAAGAGTACCACTGGAGGATGCCAATTTTTAGACGGAAAACTTGTTAGCTGGCAATCCAAGAAACAAACCTGTGTATCTCTTTCCACGGCCGAAGCAGAATATATAGCCGCAACATCATGCACATCTCAGGTTATCTGGATACAAAGTCAACTTCGAGACTTCAGCCTGAACATGAAGAAAATCCCACTATATTGTGACTCAGAGAGTGCAATTAGGATTTTTCATAACCCAGTGCAACACTCAAAGACGAAGCACATAACACTGAGGTATCACTTTATCAAAGATCATGTGGAAGACGGTAACGTTGAAATTCATTTCGTTAGAACCACTGATCAATTGGCTGACATCTTTACTAAGGCCTTGCCTGAAGCAAGTTTTAATAAAATCCTACAAGGCCTAGGAATGATGGAAGCTGAATCTGTACCGAAATCTCTTCAGTCTCAATAAAAGTTGGAAGCGAAATAGAGCGAACGCTCGGTCCATTTCGGTTTCGGTTCTTCTGGGAACCGAAATGTACCGAACGCTCGGTCCATTTCAGGTTCGGTCTCACCGGGCTCGGTTCGCTCCTAATTTCCAAAAGATGATTTCGGTTGTATTCTTTGTACACTATTTTCTCGCAATTGATTTTATGTTTTTCCTTTCATTTTAATAAAATCCAAAAATATTTTTCTTTTCTGTTTTAATTCTTTTTCAGAAAATCTTGTAAAATCCAAAAATATTTTTCTTTTCTGTTTTATTTCTTTTTCAGAAAATCATATAAAATTCAAAAATATTTTCTTTCGTTCTATTACCATTTGCTTTTTAGTATTATTTGTGTACAAGGACCATTCTCAATGATGGAGCTGGGGAAGGTATGATTCTTTTTCTATGTACTCGCTGAATGCCCCTAGAAGCATGCTGCTGCATGTTGACCCAAGCCTCAAGCGATTTCGAGTGAAGCCTTAATGACTTGATATATACCAATATTGTCTTCCCAATCAGGCTGTTACATTCACTCTGATCATGAGCTACCTTACTCTACTCAATTGAGTTAAGAGTTTTTCTGCTAAGTCCATCTTTTGTAGCAGAGGTACATTCGCTTCTTTATCCTCCTCCTATATATTCTCTATCACACTTCATCTCATATCTGTAACCCTTGAGACTCTCAGCTTTACCACTGAGGTTTACGGTTACACAACTTCTGTGTTGATGATCTTGGTTTCGTGTCACTACGTACCGAGTGAAACCCAAAATTCAAAACCTTTAATGCATTGACGGTGAACAATTAAATGTTCTAGTTTTCACCCTTGGTATTAACGAAAATACTTTTTGTGCATGATTACAAAAATCTCCTTTTAATTTTGAGAGATCCTTATGCAAATGTTTTCCACCAACACTTTTCTTCCCAAAGGATCCATATTTTAATTTTTTTTTTTGAGATTTGTACTTAATATTTTTCACCGAGTCACTGAATATGTTCCCAACCTACTTGTTTAACAGGCCACATCGGTCTCACAAGTACTTCGTTCTATTTCAGTCTTATATCAAGTATTGAAATCAAGAATTGAAGCGAAAGCCACCCTTAATAGCCTTATATAAAAGATGCCTTTCAATGCTTCTTAACAACTACTTGATCGTAATTCAACGGGAATCCAAACAAGCACTTTGAAGTCTCTCTTGACTTTGAAGGAAGAGATTCGTGCCCGGGATCCACTGTATTGTGTCGTAAATGACATCACTTATTCCCACAAATAGTTTGATTTATTTCTTTGTCTTGCACGAAAATCTTGTATGTTCAAGATTCTTGTTTGGTCATTCATAAGCTATTAATCTCTATATAGCTTCGGTTATTCACGATCTATTCGAGCTATTTTCAAAACAATGCGATATGTCACAGTAAACGCCTTTGGTTATTACGGAATTAAAAAAATAAATTGGCGGTTTCAGCGGTAACTCAGCAGGAAGTTTAAACGCTTGACAATTTGAATTGTGGATAAGTATGGAAGGCACCAGAATTTGAAGCATTCCTCATTATACGTCATCACTACTTTATCGGGGTTGCAAGTTGTCCAATCATGCCTTTTTAGGCGTCGTTTCCAAGATTTAAGGAATCATTGCTTGCGATTTTTCTCTCTCTACACAATCGTATATAAGGGTTTGCTTTTTGTGGGATTATTCTTTACCACTCTTCAAATCTCTTAAGCAAAAGAAGGCGATTCAATTCTCACTGTTCATCTTCTTCCTCGTCAAGCTTCATCAATGACGGAATCTTCTTCTGTTCAAGAAACTACTGCACGTTCCACTCTTCTTGCAATCAAGCCCAATCAGAACTTGTTGATCGATCTCACACCGTTTCTCTACGATACGTACATGTATCAAGTGGTGGAATGCCTGAAATATTCCCCACTGGTCAAAGCCCTAACAACAGTCGAAGTCGTTTCGATGTCTTGTCTCTCTCAGATCTATTCCTCTGCAACGTACGACAAAGGGGCAGACAAAATTTTCTTCGACATCCTCAACCAGAAAGCTTCAATCTCCAAGTCTCGTTTTTGCTCCCTGCTAGGGCTTTCTTATGAAGAATCCATGGTGAATCCTGATTCGATCGCAACAGGTCAGCTTTTCTCAATGTTCTACAACATGGGGTATACTGAGACCCTAACCACTATGACCAAGTTCAAAAAGTCCTGCCTTCCTCCTCAATGGAATGGCCTCTTCACTCTTCTCTTCAAAGGGCTTTCTGAACGTAGTGCTGGATCAGACGGTGCTAGCAAGTCTTTTATGACTCTGCTTTATGGGTTGTACCATGGTCTTAATCTGGATTATGGACTGGTCTTGTGGCTTCAGCTTGTTTAGAGTTTATCATCTTCTTCTCGCCACACAGAAATCTCCTGTGCCCGCTTCTGGACTATTATAACTCAATGGGTAATGGATCGTTTTCATGTTCCTATCATGGCGGACTCCATGCTTTCTTCCATCGCTACGTTTCACACCACCAACATCATTATCACTCATCCGTCGAATTTTATTTTCGTTGGCTCCGTTCCTGAGACGATGTATACTTCTGTCCCTCCTTCAAGCAAGCTGATTCAGGAGTACAAAAAGCTTCCCCCTTCTGGTCCAAGGGAACTCACTGCAGAAATGGTGAAATCTATTGAGGAAGCAGACAAACCTGCTAAGAGGGGCAAGAAGCCAGAAGCGAAAAAGGGTGATAAAGGGGGTCAAGTCTCCAAGGTTCAGACTCCTAAGAAGCGAAAGTCAGAGAAGGTGGCGGCATCCCAGCCCAAGCAAAAGAAATCCAAGAAACCTGCTCGCCAGCTAATTCTTCAATCATCCAGTGATTCTGACTCAGAGTATGTGCCTCCTGGTCATCAATCAACTCTTCCTAGTGAATCTGAGAGCGAAAGCTCAGAGGATGAAGGTTCGGTTCATGGTGATACACCACCTCGTTCGCCTACACCAGAGGTAATTGTTCGCTCTAAAGCACCTTCTCCTCCACCTGTTTCCATTCATATCTCCTTACCTCCCACCTTTCCCATTATCACATCTCAACCTTTCTCTACAATTCCCATTTCTACACCCATTTTTACTGAAGCTACTACCACCACCACTACTGGAGTTCGGACCAACGTATCTGATACGGGGGCTTGCTCTTCAGCACCCGAACCCCCTGTTAAAACTAAACCTCCATCACCTACTCCCTCTACAGAAACCAATACTGTTCTTGGCGGTGAGGACTTGGAGTTTCATTCTACTTACTTCAGTCCTTATCGTGTCCAAAGTGACGATGATGAAGATGCTCCCATTACAAAGCGTCATCTAAAAGCGGTGACTGATAAGATCGATCAGCTACTAACTTTTTCCTCCACTAGTGCTCACTCAGAAGCTGCTCTCAAAGCTTTGTTCTCTTTGGTGGTACAAGAACATGCTTCCTCTCTCTCTGACGCATCAAAGGATATTGATGCCTCTACCTCTCAATGTCAGAGGGCTTCGCTTGCTGTTGAAGCTTCAACAAAGGATTATAAGGAAGCGACCGCAAAAGTCGAAAAACTAATTTCTGAGGCGCAACTCTTTTTGGATTCTTTGAAAGCTGTTGCTCAAAAGAACGCCCAGACTGTGAATGCTTCGGTTGACAATCTCACGCGTTCCCTGGAAACTGAAAAGACTAATCTTGAAGTCGCCCGAAGAGCCATTGAAGCTGCTAATGAAGACCTTCATACGAAAGTTGATGAACGTTTAACTCAGCTGGAGGCAGAGCTTGCAGTCGAAAATCGAATTATGGATGAGCTAGACAAGCGAACGTCCCAGCTCAAGATTCATAGTTTAAAGCTCTGAACTGCCACGAAAGAGCTTGATGACTTAAAGTCTGAAAGGGAAGTTATTCGAAGCTCTGTGGGTGATGTTCATTCCATTCTGTTGCATCTTCTTGATGCCCACGACTCCATCCTGACTATCTCTATTCGACGCCTTTTAGCCGAAAAGCTAAGACCTGCTTTGGATATCCTTAGTAGGATTGAGGGTGTTCCGGAGTCTACTGTCCTTCTGAAACAAGGGGGAGAAAAGGTCACACAAGGTAAAGCAGCTCATTCCCAACCTCCTCCTGATCCAAAATCAACGGCTGAACCGAAGGATAATGTAGCTTCGGGCAGTAAGAATGAGAAGAAGAAAAAGAAGATTGGAGAAGATGATGTAGTTGATGATGATGATTTTGATGACTTCACGGGTGGGAATCCTTCCAAACCCTATCAGAAAACTAAGTCCACTGATAAAGAGCTTGAGGAGAAACTTCTCAAAGCAAAAGAACATATCGATAATGAGATGAAAGACAAAGAGCTCGTGGAGAAAAAGCATGTTTCCAGAATGGACCATTGAATCGCTCCAGAGGGAAGTTATAGATGAACCGAGTACTCACTGGCTCGAACCCGTTATGTCGTTCGGTCTTGAGAACTCGAAGGACGCTCAATTCGATATGCCAATCACCCAAAAGGCATTTATCTTTCATTGCTTCAACTCAACTGCTGCCATTCCCTCTCCAGACCCGAAGGTAGATCGGGATCTGTTGGAATTTTATCTTGAGTTCGCTCAGCCTCAGTACTTGACCTGGAGCACACAGAAGATTACGACGGTCAAGGTACTAAAGCCTTATTCAGCGGGGAAATTTGTCAATGTCAAGGCCAAAGTGACCCGAGGCTCAGATAGCTCGGTCCATAATTTTTCCCTGGCTGATCTACTGAACCTGAACCCACACGACTAGATTCTCCTCAACAATATTCTGCTGTCCAATCCTCAGGAGTACCAGCCGATCATTGACCACGTCAAGCGAATGCTTGTTTGCTACATCCATGAAGTAGCAAAGATGGATCAAGAAATCACATCTGCCATTCACAAGCGACCCACGATCAAACCAATTGGAAGAACTGGCAATGTGAACGCGATGGTCAAGGGCAAAATTGATCCAAAATTTCATACTGTGATGTTCATTAGGAACGAAGGTCAAAAGTGCATGTTCGCACTTATTGACAAGCACCTGTTCTCAACCGCTTTCTTGGAGCATATTTTGGAGATCATTCACAAGTGTAATCAAAATTCTGCAGCTGACAAGAAGTTGTTTACTGATATGCTACGCTGGTACATTCAGTTTCGGTAGACACTTCTTGCTATCATTCCTCGACTGTTCAAGGTTGTCAAGAAGGTGAAGGTTACACAATCAAAATAGTCTCTCGCCTCATTTGACGCAAAGGGGGAGATTGTTGGGTTGAATTGTGTTGCGTCTTGGGCTCGGTTCTTAGCCCAGTTTTGTTTACCGGTTTGGGCCTGTCCAGCCATGTTTTGTTTATTAGGGTTTAGTATTTAAGGTGCATGCATGCATCCTTTATGACGAACGCTTTAATAATTATTCATTGCATTGTACTAAAAACCCTAGCTCGCCTCTACAGTGGAA
The DNA here is from genome assembly GCF_052849685.1 of Lactuca virosa. NCBI lineage: Eukaryota > Viridiplantae > Streptophyta > Magnoliopsida > Asterales > Asteraceae > Lactuca > Lactuca virosa. Next base: position 216,591,697 of record NC_136430.1, on the reverse strand, counting down.
GTTCTTTATCGAGCTCTGCTGAGGCGTGACTAAATTTGAATCATTAAACATTATTTGATTCTACATTGTGTTTACTGTGTTTGTTTGATATTTTATTGTTTAACCTGTTGAAGATCTAATCGATCTAAGAGTTTTTCAACTCTACAATCTCAATCTAAGCTTTTAGATTCAAAATGAAGTATGAATTCCTCTCCCTTAATTATAGCAAAACAACTTTTCAAACCCTTCAACTTTGTGAATTGAAACTTTTGTTTTCTATAATTAACATTGCTAACTTGCAACACTTACCATAATAATTATGCTCCTACTAGCATAATAATTATTATCTTAATAGCATAACACTTATGCTCCCATTAGCTTTGACATGTACCCAGAAATCAGTTGGACTTCTAGAAATCAATACTTGTTGACTTTCTTACCAAAGTTTAGATTTCTGATACAAAATGCTTCGATTAGACTTTATCTATGCTTCTCAAACTCATACACCATTCCTTAGATAGTTCACATGTGTGTCTAAACAATTTTAGAACTTACAGAAATAAGTCTCCACTGTTTATACATTTTTCCATTTCTCACAATTCGAACTATGAAGAGGGATGTCGTAATCATAATTGAATTTGAGAATGCAAATGTGACAACCCGAAATTTCTCTTTTGTATAAACCATTCAATTCAATCAAAGTCGGAATCGTTTATCTTATATTTTAGAATTGTTTAAGGGTTCGTTTAAGTGTTCTAAGCTTAAATACAATCAAGGTTGAGATTAGGGATGAGTTAACAAAGTCGTAAAGTAGCATTTCGGGCCATACACTCCTTCAGGAAGAGTGTACGGTCGTACACATGGGTGTACGACCGTACACCCCCTCATGGCCGCACACTTAACGTGGGCGGTCACCCACCCCTATATATATATGGGTAGACCTCACTTCCTTCATTTCGTTCTTCCCTTGGCTGCACACCACTCCATTTTCTCTCAAGATTCTTCAACCACGAACCCTCCAAGGCTTCAAAAACGTAAGTATTCCATCCTTTAGCTTGTTATACTTGAAAGACCTCTTGATTTAAGCCTTGATTCTTCAAGTTTCAACATGTTCTTCATCCTTTGAAGGAGTACGGCCGTACACCTTCATAAGGTTGGCCGTACACACCTTAAAGGCCCTCCAAAGTGAGAGTTTAGCCCCTATCATCTAGTTGGACCTGCTAAAGCTTTGATCCTAGCCTTGTTTCACCTTAAAATCGACCAAGTTAGCATGAACATGAAGGGTGTATGGCCGTACACCCCTTGTACGGCCGTACACACCTCATAGGGCCATAAACCCACTTTGATGATCATTATCGGCCTTAAACTTGCATTACAACTAAGCATGGGACCTATAACACTTCCTTGATGCTTCTTAAGACCTTGAAAACACCTAAAAGGCACACTTCTTCATGAGTGCACGGCCGTACACTCATGGGCCGTACACCCATGGCCGTACACACCCTTAGTGTGGCCGCACACCTCCCTCGTTCAATCACATATGATTTCAACACTTAGTTCAAGTGTTTCCAAGTCCTTAGGGTGGTTTCCTATCATGTCTAGTAGTGAAATACCCTAATTTGATTCATATATGTGTTATTACATGCTAATAGGATCCAATTGTGTTCGAGACATCACTTGACACTCAGCATCTCATATCGATCTTTCATACAAACCACTCACTCGAGGTGAGTTCATACCCCTACACTTTTTTATGATTTTTAAGGTTTTCAGGGGGGGGGGGGAATACAAGCCAAACACAAATGATTTTGTGAAACAAAAACAAAAGAATTACAATGAGTTTAAAACTTATGCAATTGATACAGCTAAATGATTTCCCACATTTTATGAAACATATAGACATTTTATCCCTTTTGTACTATGCTGAGCATAAGGGACGCTTTCAACTTGAAAACATAATTGCATAGTTCTCAGAACCATTTACAAATCAAGTACAAAAAATTTCAAGCAAACTATAGTGGGTATAGTTTGGGGATTTCAATACATAGCTTTTACCGATTCAGATTTCATTCATGGGTAAACATACAAACTATGACCGATTTAGTATATGATATACATTACTACAAGAGTACAACATTTAATAATTATTTAAGTATAATTATTACCTTGTACAGTCTACACACAGAGTTCAATACAGTAGATCACTACAGAACTACACGTAAACTAGTTAATACAGCACTGTGAGACTCTACTTCAAAACTGTACCCCTTTGGTGTACTGAATTAAATCCTATCATAGTATAACCGGAGTCTCCTGGAGGGAGAGCGTGAGATTTGTGAATAGATCTATTTGGGATTGCAATCCCAACCTGAACTGCTAGCTACAGTTAGACAGGCATGCCTGGGGTGACAAATGTCATTTAACCAACACTTGAAGAACGTTGTAAAGGTCACTAGGTCATATCAAGCATGGTTATACGACTCACAATAAGTATAAACTAACCTTTGTTTATGAGATTTCATTCTTCATTAGTTTTATTTTTAATAATAGAACTATTATACATTACATTTGGGGATTTCAGAAATACAACACATGGTTTTATTTAATAAAACTACTATACGTAATGGTGGTAGCCAGGGTTTTCAAAAAGAACATTTCATACAGTGGTTTTTCATACATAATTCATCATGCTATACATTCTAGTAGTAACCAAGCATGCTGACTAATATGTTTTATACTACAAAGGATACCGTAATAAACATTCATAGAAGGAACTGGCAAGAATCATGCTTTTACTAAAGAAAATATTGGATTTTCTTGGAAACATACGAACATTTTTACAAGATTCATCAACAAGTTTTCACTACAAAACATCGCTTATGATCTCACCAGCTTTATGCTGATACTCTTTCAAAACTGCTTGTATTCTCAGGAAATCAGTAGACAGGTACCTCCTGGAGTTTTGAGAAGACGGAGCAACTAAATTCACGCCTTTATTTTTTGCTTATACTTTTGATGTATACAAACAAGACTTAAACAGATGTAAACCTTTTTCATATATGTATTCAATGTAATGGTTGTGTTTACTATGATTGCTATTATAGAATTGTTGTGATACTACACATGATGTCATCCACCCCCGAACGTTTCCGCCGTTCCGGTTTGGGGGTGTGACAGATTGGTATCAGAGCTCTTGTTTATAGTGAACTAAGTATACCGAACCTTACATGGTATACAACTATAAACACTAAGGGGCTGAAGTGCTCTGAACTAAAAGTATACTTTTAAAATATAAGTATTTTATAAGAAGTATACAAGTATATATACATAACATAACCAGAGTCATAGGTAGAACAAAACAAAAGTATTTGGATGTTGGACACTGTGGTTAAACCTGGGAAGTTATGTAATCATGTCTACGATCAATATAGCCTGATCAACTATATTTATTCGAGACATGACCAACATGTGCTTGGGAGTGACTATGGTGTTGCAGCAAGCCTAAAACTTACCAAGTATATATACATCAGATATCGATAGATCAAAACATACAACTTAAAATACTATAGGAGTATTTTAGCTAGAGCCGAATACAGTATAGAGATTCATTCCAAGTGTTGCTGCATATTTCTTATTAGCGATAGTTTACTTGCATTAGTAACCCTTCTCTAATTATCGCTTCGTAGAACACTTTATCTATTAGGCAGAGATATATCTTGTGTTATATCTCTTGATTCAAAAATTCTAAAGGACTTATCATCTTATTTTTTTCTTCATTCTTTCTAGAGCAAGATGCCTCCCCGAAGGAGACCCATCAGAAGGAACAACGATCCTCCGCCGCCACCACCTCCTCAGTTCGACCCAGCTATGTTCCAGGCAGCAGTTACGGCTGCTGTGGCTGCTGCCATGTCGCAGATAAATCAGGGCATCTCTGGTGGATCTGGAGGTGTACCCGATTCTCCAAGTCATGATGGAGGTCAGGGACATCAAAAGGAGTGTTACCATAAAGACTTCATGAATTCCAAACCCAAGTCCTTCGATGACAATGGTGGAGTTATTTCCTTAACCCGATGGTTCGAGAAGATCAAATCCATCATCGAAATTTGTGCCTGTTCCGTGTCAAACAAGGTGAAATTTGCCTCCTACACCTTCACCGACAGAGCACTGACCTGGTGGAATGGTCGTGTCAAATCCCTAACCCTGCCGGTAGCAAATGCCATGGGTTGGGATAACCTAAAGGAACTCATGCTTGCTGAATACTGCCCAAGGGGCGAGATGCAGAAGTTAGAGCATGAGCTCTGGAACCTGAAGACGAAGGGTTCCGACATTGCTGCCTATACAACTAGATTCTGCGATCTGGCTCTCCTCTGTTAGGGAATGGTCACCCCGGAAAGCAAGAAATTTAAAGATACATTTGGGGATTGACGCCCCCAACTCAAGGGAATGTCTTGGCTGCTAAGCCTTCTACATTTGATAGCGCCAAGTGTTTGGCGTAGACTCTGATAGATCACGGGGTCGATCTTGATGAGGTAACAGCCGCTCCCGAACCACCAAAGGCTAGTGGTGGAAAGAAAAAGTTCGGGAACAAACGAAAGGGCCAGTCTTCGCAGGAGCCCTCCTAGAAACAACAAACAGTGGCGGTTCATGCTGCTACTACTCCAGCTGGTGTTCCAACCACCCAAGCACCTACCAGTGGTTATGCTGGTACTCTTCCAAAGTGCAACAAGTGTAACTTTCATCATCACGTACCCTGCCTTGATTTGCAATGCAACAGCTATGGTAAGAAGGGACACACGGCTCGATACTGCAAGGCACCAGTCCAACCAACCAATCAGGCTCCTAGAGCTGGCGCTGGTCAAGCCTGGTATGGTTGTGGAGAGGTTGGGCACTTCAAAAGAAATTGCCCATGGCAACAACAGCTGGAAACACAGGGAGGGTGCTAGCTATGGGCCAGGAAGAAGTAGTCGCTGATCCTACCGTTGTTACGGGTACGTTCCTCCTTGACAACTCTTATGCATGCATTCTTTTCAATTCTGGTGCGGAGAGGAGCTTTGTTAGTCATGCATTCAAACATCTACTCAAATGTAAATCTCAACCTTTAACTGAAACATTTACCATCGAGATGGCTAACGGAAAGAAGAGAGCACTAACGACATATTCATAGGCTGTACTCTTACCCTGAACAATCACTCCTTCCCAATCGACCTTATGCCCGTTTCCATAAAAAGCTTCGATGTCATCATTGGCATGGATTGGTTGAGCCCCAATCGTGATGATATCCTCTGTTATGAATAATCCGTCAGTGTCAACCTGCCCTCTGGCGAAACTCTCGTAGTTTACGGCGATAAACTCAGTTCGAACCTTCGTATCATTTCATGCATCAAAGCCCAGAAGTATCTGCGGAAGGAATGCCATGCATTCCTAGCTCATGTTGTTGACAAAACGCTAAAAGTTAAACACCTCGAGAGCATCCCCGAAGTCTGTAACTTTCCTGATGTCTTCCCCGAAGATCTTCCAGGAATCCCTCCCGAGCGCCAAGTCGAGTTTCGTATCGACTTAATCCCCGGAGCTACTCCTGTAGCTAAATCTCCATATCATCTAGCGCCGGCAGAAATGCAAGAGTTATCCAGCCAGCTCAATGAGCTGGTCAGCAAAGGATTCATAAGACCGAGTTCCTCACTTTGGGGAGCCCCGATCTTATTCGTGAAAAACAAATATGGATCCTTTCGGATGTGCATTGATTACCGAGAACTGAACAAGCTTACCATCAAGAACCGTTATCCCTTACCCAGAATCGACGACCTCTTCGACCAACTTCAGGGAGCCAGTTATTTCTCGAAGATAGACCTTAGATCAGGGTACCATCAGTTATGAGTTCACGAGAATGATGTGCCCAAGACAGCATTCCAGACTCGTTATGGACACTACAAGTTTGTAGTAATGCCCTTCGGTCTAACCAACGCATCGGCGGTATTCATGGATCTGATGAATCGGGTGTGCCGTCCTTTCCTAGACAAGTTCATGATCGTGTTCATTGACGATATACTTGTCTATTCTCGGAGTGAGAATGATCATAGAGAACACTTGAGGCTAGTGCTAGAAACGCTAAGGGCGGAAAAGCTCTATGCAAAGTTCTCAAAGTGTGAGTTCTGGATCAGGAAGCTAACTTTCCTTGGTCACGTGGTTAGCGAGGAAGGCATACACGTGGACCCTTCCAAAATTAAAGCTATTGAGAATTGGTCAGCACCGAAGACGCCCACAAAAATCCGTCAATTCTTGGGTCTCGCTGGCTATTATCGAAGGTTATCCAAAACTTCTCCAAAATCGCTAAGCCTTTAACCACCCTGACACAGAAATGTGTAACCTTTAGTTAGGGAGAAAAGCAAGACACTGCGTTTCAAACATTGAAGCAGGCCCTATGCAGCACACCTATCTTGTCCCTGCCCGAAGGGACGGAAGACTTCGTTGTCTACTATGATGCATCCAATCAGGGACTAGGCTGTGTGCTCATGCAGCGAGGAAAGGTTATCGCCTATGCCTCGAGACAACTGAAAACACACGAAGTCAATTACACAACTCACGACCTAGAGTTGGGAGCAGTGGTCTTCGCGTTAAAGATCTGGAGACATTATCTCTATGGAACCAAGTGCACAGTGTTCACCGACCATAAGAGCCTACAACATATCCTCGATCAGAAAGAGCTGAACATGAGACATCGGCGATGGGTAGAGCAACTCAGTGACTACGAGTGCGAAATACGCTACCATCCCGGCAAGGCCAATGTGGTAGCGGATGCGCTCAGCCGAAAAGAGTATTCAGGTCGTAAAGTGAAGGCACTGACAATGACCATCCATTCCCATTTATCCGCACAAATCAGAGAGGCTCAACTGGAAGCCCTAAAACCAGAAAACAAGTCGGATGAAGCCCTGAGAGGAATGGAAAAGAACTTAGAGGTCAAGGGAGATGGAGTTTACTATTTCATGAACCGGATATGGACCCCAAAGTACGGAGGGTACAGGGAGGTTGTCATTAACAAAGCCCACAAGACTAGATAGTCCGTTCACCCAGGTTTAGATAAAATGTATCTGGATCTCAAACGACTCTATTGGTGTCCGAACATGAAAACAGAAATCGCTACCTTCGTGAGCAAGTGCTTGACTTGCGCCAAGGTGAAGGTAGAATACCAAAAGCGCTCAGGTCTGCTTTAGCAGCCTGAAATACCCGAGTGGAAGTGGGAAAGGACTACTATGGATTTCATTACTAAGTTGTCCAAGTCTCCGAGTGGGCACGACGCCATCTGGGTAATTGTTGATCGACTGACTAAATCCGCCCACTTCCTGCCAATGAAAGAAAACTTCAAGATGGAAAGACTGACACGAATCTACATTCGAGAAATAGTCCTCCTTCATGGTGTGCCTGCATCCATTATCTCCGATCGAGATAGCAGGTTTACCTCGAGATTCTGGCAGTCACTACAGAAGGCTCTTGGAACTAAGCTGGATATGAGCACAGCTTACCATCCACAGACAGATGGGCAAAGTGAGAGAACCATTCAAACATTGGAAGATATGTTGAGAGCCTGCGTCATCGACTTTGGCATGTCGTGGGACACTCATTTGCCCTTGGTCGAATTTTCCTACAACAACAGCTACCATACGAGCATCAAGGTTGCAACGTTTGAAGCTCTCTATGGCCGTAAGTGCAGATCCCCTCTGTGCTGGGCCGAGGTGGGCGACACACAACTAGTCAAGGGTCAAGTCCTCGACAACACTCTCACAGGCCCAGAAATCATCCGAGAGACGACGGAGAAGATCATACAAATTCGGGAACGATTAAAAGTGTCAAGAGATAGACAAAAGAGCTACGCCGATAAGAGACGAAAACCCTTGGAGTTCCGAGTTGGTGACCGTGTTATTTTAAAGGTCTTACCCTCGAAGGGCCTGATACGCTTCGGAAAGCATGGAAAGATAAATCCAAGATACATTGGACCATTCAAGATCGTCGCTAGGATCAGTCCCGTAGCATACAAACTCCGTTTACCCCGAGAACTTAGCAACGTACATCCCGTCTTCCACGTGTCGAACCTAAAGAAGTGTCTGTCTGATGAGACACTTGTGATTCCTCTCGATGAGATCGAACTAGACAAGAGCTTACGCTTCGTAGAGGAACCAGTTGAAATCCTGGACCGGGAAGTCAAACGAACGAAACAAAGTCACATCCCGATAGTGAAGGTTCGCTGGAATGCCAAGCGGGGACCTGAATTCACTTGGGAGCGTGAAGATTCAATGAAACAGAAGTACCCTCATCTTTTTCCAAGTCCATGATTTGTATTCTATGCTTAAATTTCGGGACGAAATTCCCTCTAACGGGGGATGATGTGACAACCCAAAATTTCTCTTTTGTATAAACCATTCAATTCAATCAAAGTCAGACTCGTTTCTGTTATCTTTTAGCACTGTTTAAGGGTTCGTTTAAGTGTTCTAAGCTTAAGTACAATCAAGGTTGAGATTAGGGATGAGTTAACAAAGTCGTAAAGTAGCATTTTAGGCCATACACTCCTCCAGGAGGAGTGTACGGCCATACACATGGGTGTACGCCCTCATGGCCGCACACTCAAGGTGGTGGGTCACCCACCCCTATATATATGGGTAGACCTCACTTCCTTCGTTTCTTTCTTCCCTTGGCCGCACACCACTCCATTTTCTCTCAAGCTTCTTCAACCGTGAACCCTCCAAGGCTTCAAAAACGTAAGTATTCCATCCTTTAGCTTGTTATACTTGAAAAACCTCTTGATTTAAGCCTTGATTCTTCAAGTTTCAACATGTTCTTTATCCTTTGAAGGAGTACGGCCGTACACCTTCATAAGGTTGGCCGTACACACCTTAAAGGCCCTCCAAAGAGAGAGTATAGCCCCTATCATCTAGTTGGACATGCTAAACCTTTGATCCTAGCCTTGTTTCACCTTAAAATCGACCAAGTTAGCATGAACATGAAGGGTGTACGGCCGCACACCCCTTGTACGGCCGTACACACCCCATAGGGCCGTAAACCCACTTTGATGATCATTATCGGCCTTAAACTTGCATTAAAACTAAGCATGGGACCTATAACACTTCCTTGATGCTTCTTAAGACCTTGAAAACACCTCAAAGGCACACTTCTTCATGAGTGTACAGCCGTACACTCATGGGCCGTACACCCATGGCTGTACACACCCTTAGTGTGGTCGCACACCTCCCTCGTTCAATCACATATGATTTCAACACTTAGTTCAAGTGTTTCCAAGTCCTTAGGGTGGTTTCCTATCATTTCTAGTAGTGAAATACCCTAATTTGATTCATATATGTGTTATTACATGCTAAATAGTATCGAATTGTGTTCGAGACTTCACTTGACACTCAGCATCTCATATCGATCTTTCATACAAACCACTCACTCGAGGTGAGTTCATACCCCTACGCTTTTTTATGATTTTAAGGTTTTCAGGGGGGGGGGGGAATACAAGCCAAACACAAATGATTTTGTGAAACAAAAACAAAAGGATTTCAATGAGTTTAAAACTTATGCAATTGATACAGCTAAATGATTTCCCACGTTTTATGAAACATATAGACATTTTATCCCTTTTGTACTATGCTGAGCATAAGGGACGCTTTCAACTTGAAAACATAAATGCATAGTTCTCAGAACCATTTACAAATCAAGTACAAAAAATTTCAAGCAAACTATAGTGGGTATAGTTTGGGGATTTCAATACATAGCTTTTACCGATTCAGATTTCATTCATGGGTAAACATACAAACTATGACCGATTTAGTATATGATATACATTACTACAAGAGTACAACATTTAATAATTATTTAAGTATAACTATTACCTTATACAGTCTACACACGGAGTTCAATACAGTAGATCACTACAGAACTACACGTAAACTAGTTAATACAGCATTGTGAGACTCTACTTCAAAACTGTACCCCTTTGGTGTACTGAATTAAATCCTATCATAGTATAACTGGAGTCTCCTGGAGGGAGAGCGTGAGATTTGTGAATAGATCTATTTGGGATTGCAATCCCAACCTGAACTGCTAGCTACAGTTAGGCAGGCATGCCTGGGGTGACAAATGTCATTTAACCAACACTTGAAGAACGTTGTAAAGGTCACTAGGTCATATCAAGCATGGTTATACGACTCACAGTAAGTATAAACTAACCTTTGTTTACGAGATTTGATTCTTCATTAGTTTTATTTTTAATAATAGAACTATTATACATTACATTTGGGGATTTCAGAAATACAACACATGGTTTTATTTAATAAAACTACTATACGTAATGGTGGTAGCCAGGGTTTTCAAAAAGAACATTTCATACAGTGGTTTTTCATAAAGAATTCATCATGCTATACATTCTAGTAGTAACCAAGCATGCTGACTAATATGTTTTATACTACAAAGGATACCGTAATAAACATTCATAGAAGGAACTGGCAAGAATCATGCTTTTACTAAAGAAAATATTGGATTTTCTTGGAAACATACGAACATTTTTACAAGATTCATCAACAAGGTTTCACTACAAAAAATCGCTTATGATCTCACCAGCTTTATGCTGATACTCTTTCAAAACTGCTTGTATTCTCAGGAAATCAGTAGACAGGTACCTCCTGGAGTTTTGAGAAGACGGAGCAACTAAAGTCACGCCTTTATTTTTTCTTATACTTTTGATGTATACAAACAAGACTTAAACAGATGTAAACCTTTTTCATATATGTATTCAATGTAATGGTTGTGTTTACTATGATTGCTATGATACAATTGTTATGATACTACACATGACGTCATCCACCCCCGAACGTTTCCGCCGTTCCGGTTTGGGGGTGTGACAACAAATATCACAATTGCTCACTATTTAAAATCTACTTAGTGAAAGCATTTCCTCACAATCATTTTCATGAATTAAAAAGAAACCTTATGACACTTAGATTTTACGGTGTATGTGTTCCTATCCATGTGAATTTGTCAAAACCATAATCACAAGACAAGGTTAGTGACAAATCCAAACTCATATGGACTGAACCTGTTCAATCTTAACTTCTTGCCACTTGGCAGCACAAGGGCTTACCATTGCTTCCAGGTTGCTATGCAAACAATAGAGAACTCATAGAACTCACATGCGTTGTAACAACGTAAAATTTAAAACAATTTTTCATTTTTCAAACACAATAAAACTCATATAATATTCTCAAAATCTCATGTGTATCAAATGTCATCACAATAAAACATATCCCAGAATCTCAAAAACATAATCCTCTGCCAGTGTGTACAAATCATGCCGGCGCCTTCCCGCGATCCTCGCTAGTACCTGAAACACATATCACATAACACGGTAAGCATAAATGCTTACTGAGTTCCCCAAAATACCCCATACAACACATAAGCCACTCGAGGCTATAACTCAATAAGACCCTCTGTTCAATGTGTCTCAGCGGGACCCTCCAGTCTCGTAGCTCGTTGGACCCTCTGTCCGGTCTAGCTCGTTGGACCCTCTGGTCCGGTCTAAATCGTTGGACCCTCCGATCCGGTCTAAATATCACATAGCATACATAAATCACAATACACATAATCTCAAGTAAACACATAACACATAAGACCTTCCGGTCTGCACATGGATACCAGTCTACGTAATGTATAGTGAGAAGACTCACCTCGTATGATGTCTAGTAAACTCTCGTGCTCGATATCCCGACCTAGCCTCCGCCTATCAAAATGATAATATCTCTAATTAATACTCCCCTCATGTTCTCATCTCTAAAGAATGGGTAGAAGACCATTCTACCCCTCCATGGCCTCTCTTGAATCAGTGTGACCAAGCCCCCAAGGTCAACTGAAGTCAACCCAGTCAACGGTCCAACTTTGACCAGACTCGTCGAGTGCACTCGGGTGATTCAGCGAGTCGATGCGTGTTCTCTGATTCCTCCTAAGGCCTCACTCGACTCGTCGAGTTCTCTCATGGACTCGACGAGTTTCCTCCATGGAAATACTCATTTGGCCTTCTGAGGTCAGATCTATTTCTCTAACTTATAGATCTGACCTTCTAACACCCAAAAATCATGTAAAGGTCTGAACTTGGGGCTCATTCATGGTGTATTTTTCTCTATACACCATTATGACTCCATTGAAGCTTCACAGCTTCAAGGTTCCAAAGTTTCTCACTCAAAGCTACCTACTTTCTGGTTCTCTGGACCTCACAAGGTCTAGATCTACAAAATAACCCGAAAAAGGGTTTGGATGCACCCAAAACCCCATCCAAATGATGATACAAGCCCTAACTCAACAACCAAAGGAAATCTATTCAAACACTAGCGAGACAAGAGCTTGTACCAGATTTGAAGCTTGAATGAAGATGAAGCTGATCCACCAACTCTCCTCTGAGATCCTTGCAACACTCTTGACCTTCTTCTTCAAAGAAATGAACTCCAATTAGCCTCTTTCCTCTCTAGCTCACAATAACTCTAGGGTTTCTCTCAAGGGACGAAGACATTGGTGGGAAGGGCCAAGGAGGCTATAAGTGCCTTTAAATAGGCCCAAGCCCGAAGAATTAGGGTTTCTGCCAACAGCGCTGACTCGGTGAGTCAGCTTGTCGACTCGTCGAATCCATTCATTTTCCACGTCACCAAGTCACGATCCTACTCGACGAGTTAAGGCGCCAACTCGTCGAGTCACTCCTCATAACTTAGAAAATAATACTCATTTTATGATACCTGGAAATCCGGATGTTACAATTCTCCCCCACTAGAATCAGACTTCGCCCTCGAAGTCTTGCTCTGCAAACAACTCTGGATGCTGCTCCCGCATCTCTGTCTCCGGCTCCCAAGTCAGCTCGGACCCTCTCCGATGATGCCACTGGACCTGAACCAGAGGCACCTCCTTGTTCCTCAGAATATCCTGTAGTGGTACTACTGCCGTCTCATCGTCTATACACTTCCTCAACTGGGATACGTGGAAAGTATCATGAATTTGGCTCAACTCCACAGGTAGCTCTAAACGGTATGCTACCTTCCCCACTCTCGCGGTCACCCTGAACGGACCAATGTATCGGGGCCCCAGCTTGCCCCTCGTCCTGAACTGGATCACTCCTTTCCAAGGAGATACCTTTAGGAATACGAAATCTCCAACCTGGAACTCGAATTTGGATCGCCGCCTATCCGCATAACTCTTCTGGCGGCTCTGGGCTGTCAGTAACCTCTGTCTGACCTGCTGGATCTGCTCGGTCGTCTTAAGTACTATCTCAGTGCTACCCATCACTCGCTGCCCTACCTCTCCCAAACAGATGGAAGTCCGACACCTCCTCCCATATAAAAGCTCAAAGGGAGGCATACCAATACTCGAATGGTGGTTGTTGTTGTAAGAAAACTCAGCCAAAGGTAGGTATGTGTCCCAACTTCCCCAGAAGTCCATAACACATGCTCGAAGCATTTCCTCGAGCGTCTGTATCGTTCGCTCACTCTGGCCATCCGTCTGTGGGTGGTAAGCAGTACAGAAGTGCAATCTCGTACCCAACTCCTCATGGAACTTCTTCCAGAACCTAGAAGTGAAACGTACATCTCGGTCTGACACAATCGAGATCGGCACTCCATGCCGTGACACCACCTCTCTCACATATGTATCTGCCAGCCTCTCCGCAGAATAGCTCTCACTGATAGGAAGGAAGTGAGCGCTTTTCGTCAGCCGATCCACAATCACCCAAATTGCATCTACACCTCTCGTGGTCCTCGGCAATTTGGTGATAAAATCCATAGAAATTTGTTCCCACTTCCACTGGGGAACCTCTAATGGCTGCAATTTGCCATGCGGACGCTGGTGCTCGGCCTTAACCCGGCGACAGGTAAAACACCTCAAAAATACCCATGCAAGGTCCTTTTTCATACAGGGTCACCAGTAGTCTCTCTTTAGGTCCAAATACATCTTAGTGGCTCCGGGATGGATCGAAAATATCGATCTATGCGCCTCCTCCATCAGAGTGCTACGTGCCCGCCCGTATACGACACCCAAATCCGACCACGAAAGGTCATAAGCCCTCGGCTATCCGTCACAAACTCGAATACCTGTCCAATCACCCGCTCCTTCTTGCGGTTCTCCGGTCTCACCGCCTCTGCCTGGGCCTCTCGAATGGTATCCAACACCGAAGCCATCACCGTCATCCTCATACATATATCTCGAATCGGGGCACTCTCCGCCCTGCGGCTCAGAGCATCGGCTACCACATTAGCCTTGCCCGGGTGGTACAGAATCTCACAGTCGTAATCCTTTACCACATCCAACCATCTCCTTTGACACATATTCAGGTTGGGCTGATCCATCAGATACTTCAAACTCTTGTGGTCCGTGTATATGGTACACCAAACCCCATACAAATAATGGCGCCATATCTTGAGGGCGAACACCACTGCCCCCAACTCCAAATCGTGGGTGGGATACCTCGTCTCATGAGGCTTCAGCTGCCTCGATGCGTATTCTATCACGTGCCCTCTCTGCATAAGCACCGCACCCAACCCCGATATAGACGCATCACAATACACCACGAAATCCTCCATTCCCTCCGGAAGGGCTAACACCGGGGCTTCGCATAATCTCTGGCGAAGAGTCTCGAACGAGGCCTGCTGCTCGGGACCCCAAATAAAAGCAACACCCTTCCGGGTCAATCTGGTGAGGGGAACGACAATCTTGGAGAAATCTCTGATAAATCTCCGATAGTAGCCGGCCAACCCCAGAAAACTTCTGATCTTGGTGGGGGATCTCGACACCTCCCAACTCATGATAGCCTCAATCTTGGCCGGATCGACCAATATCCCATTCCGATTAACGAGATGTCCCAAGAACTGGACCTCTCACAACCAAAAATCACACTTGGAGAATTTGGCATAAAGCCTCTCCGATCTCAACGCTCCAAGGATCTCCTTCAGATGCTCCTCATGCTGCTCTTTGGATCTCGAATACACTAGAATGTCGTCGATGAACACAATCACCGATCGATCCAACATCGGCCTGCATACTCGGTTCATGAGATCCATGAACTTTGCTGGTGCGTTGGTGAGCCCAAAAGGCATCACCACGAACTCGTAATGCCCATAACGAGTCCTGAACGCCGTCTTCTGGATATCCTCATCACGCACCCTCATCTGGTTGTATTTAGACCTCAAGTCTATCTTGGAAAACCAAGACGCTCCCTGCAACTGATCGAACAGATCGTCGATCCTCGGTAGTGGATAACAGTTCTTGACCGTCAATTTGTTCAACTCCCGGTAATCGATGCACATCCGGTGCGAACCATCCTTTTTCTTGACAAAAAGGATCGGCGCTCCCCACGGCGAGCTACTCGGTCGGAAGAATCCATTCCCCAACAGCTCCTGAAGCTGCGAGGATAACTCTTGCATCTCTGGTGGCGCAAGGTGATAGGGTGCCTTGGCAATAGGCGCCGCTCCCGGAACCAAATCAATATGGAACTCCACCTGCCTCTCCGGAGGAACACCCGACAACTCCTCGGGGAAAACGTCCAGGAACTCACACACTATCAAAACCTCATCGACAGAACTCGGCCTCACTGCGGCAACTCGTGTATCCATCACATAGGCTACAAACCCTCTACAGCCCTGCTGCAGACTCTGTCTCGCCCTGGCAGCCGAGCAAAATACTGACCCAGATCAGGTAACCTCGCCATATACCGTAAGTACTCCCCCACTAGGGTCTCGTATGGTCACCAACAGACGCTCGCAGTCGATAACAGATCCGAATCGGCTCAACCAGTCCATGCCCACGATGACACAGACATCCGCCATCGCAATCGGTACCAGGTCTATCGGGAAATCAACACCGAAAATCTTGAGTACACATCCTCGAATCACATCAGTAGCATACACCGCTCGCTCGTCAGCTATAGAAACTCGTAGAGGTCGACTCAAGGCCTCTCGCCGGATACTGATGTGCTGAATAAATGCTAATGACACGAAAGATCGACTCGCACCCAAGTCAAATAACACCAAAGCAGGTACAGAACTCACAAGAAAAGTACCTATGCATACCACAATATAAGCACAATATTTCGAACTCAAAATAAGTAAATAAAATAATACATACCAGCCACGACGTCGGGCGCTGCGCGGACCTCCTCTGCTGTCAACTGAAAGGCTCTCCCGCGAGCCTTCGGTGCCTCCGCCTTCACTAGCCGGGCCTCGGTGGCTCAAGTAGCTGCATGTGCAGATCCCTGAGATGATCCCTGAAGTAGCTGTGGGCACTCGGCCTTCCGATGGCCAGTCTGGTTGCAGTGGAAGCAAACTGCAAACCCCTTGGGGAAATCCCTTGCGAAATGCCCCTCCTTGCCACACTTGTAGCACACCCCTGCTCTGCACACTCCCTCATGGCTCTTGCCACACTTCCCGCAAGTGCGGCCCTTCGGACCTCTAGATCTCGAATCAGCGGGCTTTGCCTGCTTGGCTGCCGGCTGAGACTGTGCCAGTCGCATGTCCCTCCTCTGAGACTCGGCCTCCTCCCTGGCCTGAGTCTCTAGCTCAATCTCCCTCTTCCGGGCATTTGCCAGAAGCTCGGCAAATGTCCGGTATGTCGAGTTCACCACGAACTCACGAATGTCTCTCCTCAGTATGCTCAGATATCGACTCATGTGTGCCTGCTCAGAAGACACATGTTCAGGGCAAAACAACGCCCTCTCGTGAAACATCCGTGTAATCACAGTCACGGACTCCGTCCCCTGCTTGAGGGACAAGAACTCCTGGGCTAGACGTTCCTTCTCCACGGGGGGAACATACTGATCTCGAAACATGGTGGTGAACCTCTCCCAGGTCACCGCCGTAATCTCTGCAGGAGTAAAGTCAGCCGTCACAAATTTCCACCAATCCTTCGCTCCGAAGCGAATCTGGTTCAGCGCGAACCGTACCCTCAGGTGCTCCGGACAAGAACATGTGTAGAAGCATCCCTCAATGTCAGAGATCCATCTCATCGTGGCTATTGGATCCTGAGTCCCATCAAACTTTGGTGGCTTCGTGTTGCTGAACTCCCAGTACATCAACGAGTCACCCCCCTGCGGCCTCGCAGCGGCAACGGCTGCGGTGGCCACAGCAACAGCAGCATCGGTAAGAGCAGCGTACCGCTCGTCAAATGTCTCAATCAGAATGGTCTTGATAGACCCAAATATCTCCGGTATCTCAGCTCGAATGGTTGCAACCACCTCAACATGAATCATCCTGCGAATCTCATCATCGCTAACACCGCTGCTCTCTGGATTGTGGCGCGTACCCACCATAATTTCTCTGAAATACAACACAAAAGAAATCAGAGACTCGCTCGAGCATTCTCGCACTCTATCACTCAATCCTACTTGCTCCTTAGTACCCTAAGGATTCTTACTTCAGCTGCTCGTTGATCCAGTGTTGCCAGTAGTACGGGCCCTTATACTACCTTCAACACCACATCGGTAATCACCCCAAGTCCTCCTCCCAGGATTCTAGTTCACAAGTACTCTATATCTCGCTGAGCGCAGGCTACCACCCAGTGGACCTCTCATAAGCTCCTCTCTGCTACCTACTCATACTCAAAGAAATTCACAGTAGCAGTAACTCCTAGGCTAAGGCATCACAAATCAGGCCCACTCTAGTCCTAGATATGAATACCTAGCCTACTCTAGCATGCATAGCATATCACATAATATCTCATAACTCATAATGTAAGGGTATTTTGGGAAATCACCGTTCGGGCGCTGGCTGATCGTATACACTACTCCGTTCTCCTTTTCTTAAAATCTTTTACACTTTTTAGAAAAATTGTTTCTTTTAAGAAAATTTCCTCAAATCCTCAGTTTGAGTTCAGATACGCCCGAAGGTGCATCTGAATCCCTCAAACCAAGGCTCTGATACCAACTTGTAACAACGTAAATTTTAAAACAATTTTTCATTTTTCAAACACAATAAAACTCATATAATATTCTCAAAGTCTCATTTGTATCAAATGTCATCACAATAAAACATATCCCAAAATCTGAAAAACATAATCCTCTGCCAGTGTGTACAAATCATGTCGGCGCCTTCCCGCGATCCTCGCCAGTACCTGAAACATATATCACATTACACGGTAAGCATAAATGCTTAGTGAGTTCCCCAAAATACCACATACATCGCATAAGCCACTCGAGGCTATAACTCAATAAGACCCTCTGGTCAATGTGTCTCAGCGGGACCCTCCAGTCCCGTAGCTCGTTGGACCCTCTGTCCGGTCTAGCTCGTTGGACCCTCTGGTCCGGTCTAAATCGTTGGACCCTCCGGTCCGGTCTAAATATCACATAGCATACATAAATCACAATACACATAATCTCAAGTAAACACATAACACATAAGACTCTCCGATCTGCACATGGATACCACTCTAGGTAATGTATAGTGAGAAGACTCACCTCGTATGATGTCTAGTAAACTCTCATGCTGGATATCCCTGACTTAGCCTTCTCCTATCAAAATTATAATATCTCTAATCAATACTCTCCTCATGTTCTCATCTCTAAAGAATGGGTAGAAGACCATTCTACCCCTCCATGGCCTCTCTTGAATCAGTGTGACCAAGCCCCCAAGGTCAACTGAAGTCAACCCAGTCAAAGGTCCAACTTTGACCAGACTCGTCGAGTGCACTCGGGTGACTCGGCGAGTCGATGCGTGTCCTCTGATTCCTCCTAAGGCCTCACTCGACTCGTCGAGTTAACCTTTCACTCGATGGGTTACCATTGATCACGAATCGCGGGGCAACCTGATCCGACTCGTCGAGTTCTCTCATGGACTCGGCGAGTTTCCTCCATGGAAATACTCATTTGGCCTTCTGAGGTCAGATCTGTTTCTCTAACTTATAGATCTGACCTTCTGACACCCAAAAATCACGTAAAGGTCTGAACTTGGGGCTCATTCATCGTGTATTTTGCTCTATACACCATTATGACTCCATTGAAGCTTCATAGCTTCAAGGTTCCAAATTTTCTCACTCAAAGCTACCTACTTTCTGGTTCTCTGGACCTCACAAGGTCCAGATCTACAAAATAACCCGAAAAAGGGTGTGGATGCACCCAAAACCCCATCCAAATGGTGATACAAGCCCTAACTCAACAACCAAAGGAAATCCATTCAAACACTAGGGATACAAGAGCTTGTACCAGATTTGAAGCTTGAATGAAGATGAAGCTGATCCACCAACTCTCCTCTGAGATCCTTGCAACACTCTTGACCTTCTTCTTCAAAGAAATGACTTCCAATTAGCCTCTTTCCTCTCTAGCTCATAATAACTCTAGGGTTTCTCTCAAGGGACGAAGACACTGGTGCGAAGGGCCAAGGTGGCTATAAGTTCCTTTAAATAGGCCCAATCCCGATGAATTAGGGTTTCTGCCAACAGCGCCGACTCGGCAAGTCAGCTTGTCGACTCTTCGAGTCCATTCATTTTCCACGTCACCAAATCGCGATCCTACTCGACGAGTTAAGACGCCAACTCGTCGAGTCACTCCTCATAACTTAGAAAATAATACTCATTTTATCATACCTGGAAATCCGGATGTTACATGCGTAGTCAACTTAACTGGAATGGGCACAGAAACAAGAATATGTCAACACGATAGGTTCCGAACCTCAAGTCGTGTGCTAGTGATAAACAATAGTTTCGTTCTTGATTAGTTCATGAAACTTTTCAAGATCTTTAATACTCCCACTGACCTCTTGATATATAAGATTCTCTTTGTCAAGAAACATTACTTGACAAACAAATATTCAAGAGTAAGTTCGGTTTCTTATCAAGACAAATACTTCAAACAATTGGTCTTAGTTGGTCTTTGTCTTATCCAAAACATCACAACTTTCCAATTTCAAATGTTGTGACAACCGTCAATTTTTGGCCCAGTCAAAGTCAACTAAAGTCAACAAGTCAAACCGGTCAACTCATCTAACCCTTGTATGTTAGGGTTTCCATTACGTTTCTTATTGTACAACTCGCAATCCTAATACAAAGTATCACTTAGAGTTTTCACATGTTCGGAAATTCTAAACCCTAATTAGGGCAAGTGATGAAAACTATTCAATAAAACATTATTCCTTAACCCTCGGGGGCATATAACAATCACAACGAGACTTAACGAGGTTTACAAACCTTGCGTTACAGAGCCAAACACTCAAAAAGGTCACAAAAGAAGTCTCTCCCAATCTCTTTCACTCTATCTCTCTCTACCTCAAATCTCTCCCAAATCTCTCTAAGTATGTGAAATCTCTCCCAAATCTCTCTAAGTATGTGAAATCTCTCCCAAATCTCTCTAAGTATGTGAAATCTCTCCCAAATCTCTCCAAGTATGTGAAATCTCTCCCAAATCTCTCTCTGAATGAGAAATCTCTCCCAAATCTCTCCATGTATGAGAAATCTCTCCAAGTATGTGAAATCTCTCCCAAATCTCTCTCTGTATGAGAAATATCTCCAAATGTGTGAAATCTCTCCCAAATCTCTCTCAGTATGAGAAATCTCTCCCAAATCTCTCTCAGTATGAGAAATCTCTCCAAGTGTGTGAAATTTCTCCCAAATCTCTCTCTGTATGAGAAATCTCTCCAAGTATGTGAAATGTCTCCCAAATCTCTCTCTGTATGAGAAATCTCTCAAAGTATGTGAAATCTCTCCCAAATCTCTCTCTGTATGAGAAATCTCCCCAAGTGTGTGAAATCTCTCCGAGTATGTCAAATCTCTCCAAGTATGTCAAATCTCTCCCAAATCTCTCTCAACTTCTTATAATCACTCGGGGCATCCCGACCTGTAATTTAGTCGTAAACCGCTCGAAAACGGAAGCTTACGCGAAAAACAGCTTGAGCCGAACCTCCCTTAAGGAACCGAAACCTCCTGAGAACCGAAACCACCTCCTGAACCGAACCTACTAAGGAACCGAAAGTAACCTTCGGTCCGAGAGGCCACCTTCGGTCCGAGAAGACTACCTTCGGTCCCTTCTGATGAGTCGCCTGCGAGACCTCTCGGTTCCCATATACAACCGAACCCTACCTTCGGTTCTATGCTCCTAAGGAGCCGAACCTTCGCACCTTCAGTCCTGAATTTCGGATTTTAGCAATTTCTACCCGGTTTTCAATATTTTTAGCGTTTTGAGCCCGTTTTTCGTGATTTTAACGCGGAATTTTCACCCAAAATCATATTTTAACATATAGAACCCCATACTTCATAATTAATCACATTTTTGGGGTATAATCCTTATCCAAGAAGAGTGGGTGGGATATTATTGGTGGAGTGTTGACTTTACTTTAGTGTATGACACAAGCAACCACCCATGTCCACTCCATGACCAGCCCTTTTCCTTCCAACATACCTAGTCCTTTCATTGTACTCTTTCCATCATTTTTCCAGCTACATCCTTGATCAAAGGCTGGAAAACTCCCCTCTCTCCTCACATTTCTCTCATTTTCCACCAAAGAACAAACTTCATTCTCTCTCACCTTCTCTCTCTAAATTTTGAGATTCAAGGCTATTCTCCAAGCTTTTCTTCTACTTTTGGTAAGTATTATCATCCTCCATATGATTATTTCACTCCTTTCTACTCAAATCATAGGTTTCTTACACAAACTTCATCATATTTGTGTTAGAACTTCGAATCTTCAAGCATCATCTAAGTGTTCTTGAGATGAATACTTCTTTTCTTCATCATCCATCTACTGAAATCACTCAAGTTGAGTTCATACCCCTACATTTTCATGTTTTCTTTAAGTTTTAGGGGGGGAATACAAGTTAAAACACCAAAAACTTAACTAAACTCAAACAACAGCTTTCATCAGAAAAGTTGAGTCCTATTCATGGACTGTTTTGACTATCTTAAACTTAATATATTTCAAAACTGTTTAATATGCAAATAGGTCAGGTTCATACATTTAAAATGACTACTTACACATCTCCATACGATTTTTCTACGATTTATGGTGATTTTTACAAAACTGCCTATCCTTTCAGAAACGAATCCGGACCAGTCTGTGAATATGAACATTTTAACACAAGTTAAAGACTTCTAAAAATCATAATGAAAATTATGAATAAACTAGACACATTTGGTAAACTCTCAGAATTTACGGATTCAGTTTTTGACTTCGTATGATTTTTCTATGATTTTTCTAAAACAGTGTAGAAAGGTCAAAATCTAGATAACAGCTTATAACTTTCTTCACACTTTGTAACTTGTTGAGCAAAGTGTTAATCTTTGAGGATTTCATATTTTACATGTGTTTCTTGTTGTGGTATAATTATATAACAGAAAATACTCACTGAATTGTAAAAATCCTCCACCGTTACCATTAGTACAAAACAAGGCATTATAACCATAGTTATATTTTTGCTATACATTCGACTTACATAGAAAAGGGTTTTTGTACACCACAAACAAACATGCTAAACTATAATAGGTATAGTTAGTTTGCATATATATTACAAACATTTTGATAAATTATAATAGGTATAGTTTATGTTCATTTACATTACAAAAGGTTTTTATACAAAAAGGGATACAAATACAAAGTACCGGGTTTTCATACAAAAAGGGGTACAAATACAAAGTATCGGATTCATACAAAAAGGGGTACAAATACAAAGTACCGGGTTTATACAAAAAGGGGTACAAATAAAAAGTACCAGGTTTCATACAAAAAGGGGTACAAATACAAAGTACCGGGTTCATACAAAAAGGGGTACAAATACAAAGTACCGGGTTCACACAAAAAGGGGTACAAATACAAAATACCGGGTTTATACAAAAAGGGGTACAAATACAAAGTACCAGGTTTACACAAAATGGTTTTTATGATATTAAAACTACATATCGTTAGAATTGTTAGTTTTCAGCTATAATTGCTAAGTGTACATGTTAGAGTTATATAAAATTGAATTGAAATCGACTTAGAATTGGTGGGCCCGCTTTATCTCCTGTTCCTTGTCTGGTTATAGACCTAGGGCAGACCCATTATATTCAACGGTTTATTTAACTTAAATTTTATATAACTTATATATGCTGAGTGATTATAGAAGGAATCTATGGTTCTTTCTAGGGTTCATTATCGCATAACATAGGAGCATTCATTTCACACTTAAGTAAGAAAATATTGGATTTTCATGGAATCATACTCTATCGCTTTTATAAGGAAAACGGTTTCTTCCTCAAACAAAACTCTTATGAACTCACCAACTTAATTGTTGACACTTTTCAAAACTACTTGTATTCTCAGGAAATCAGTGAAACAGGAAAACATCAGCACTTTGAGGATGGGACGTTAAATCGTCAAACAGTTTATTTTGTCATCATAATGTTATTGATTTTGAAACATGTAAACATATACTATGGTGTAACCTTTTCGATTATATTTATGATGGTTGTATTTACTTTGAGCACTATTATACTCGTTGTGATACTATACATGAAGTCCTCCACCCCCAGACGTTTCCGTCATCCTTGGTTTGGGGGTGTGACAAATGTAAAAGATTAAGAAACATTTTACTCTACATTTGGTGAGTATTATAAACCTTTCTTAAGACCATGTCACTCAAGTTACAATCTTGAAGTAGGTACAGAAGTCAAGTCAAATAACACCAAAGCAGGTACAGAACTCACAAGAAAAGTACCTACGCATACCACAATATAAGCACAATATCTCGAACTCAGAATAAGTAAATAAAAGAATACATAGCAGCCACGACATCGGGCGCTGCGCGGACCTCCTCCGCTGTCAACTGAAAGGCTCTCCCGCGAGCCTTCGGTGCCTCGGCCTTCACTAACCGGGCCTCGGTGGCTCTAGTAGCAGCAGGTGCAGATCCCTGAGCTGATCCCTGAAGTAGCTGTGGGCACTCGGCCTTCCGATGGCCAGTCTGGTTGCAGTGGAAGCAAACTGCAAACCCCTTGGGGCAATCCCTTGCGAAATGCCCCTCCTTGCCACACTTGTAGCACACCCCTGCTCTGCACACTCCCTCATGGCTCTTGCCACACTTCCCGCAAGTGCGGCCCTTCGGACCTCCAGATCTCGAATCAGCGGGCTTTGCCCGCTTGGCTGCCGGCTGGAACTATACCGGCCGCTTGTCCCTCCTCTGAGACTCGGCCTCCTCCCTGGCCTGAGTCTCTAGCTCAATCTCCCTCTTCCGGGGATTTGCCTGAAGCTCGGCAAATGTCCGGTATGTCGAGTTCGCCACGAACTCACGAATGTCTCTCCTCAGTATGCTCAGATATCGACTCATGCGTGCCTGCTCAGAAGACACATGTTCAGGGCAAAACAACGCCCTCTCGTGAAACATCTGTGTAATCATAGTCACGGACTCCGTCCCCTGCTTGAGGGACAAGAACTCCTGGGCTAGACGTTCCCTCTCCACAGGGGGAACATACTGATCTCAGAACATGGTGGTGAACCTCTCCCAGGTCACCGCCGTAATCTCTACAGGAGTAAAGTCAGCCGTCACAAATTTCCACCAATCCTTCGCTCCGAAGCGAAGCTGGTTCAGCGCGAACCGTACCCTCAGGTGCTCCGGACAAGAACATGTGTAGAAGCATCCCTCAATGTCAGAGATCCATCTCATCGCGGCTATTGGATCCTGAGTCCCATCAAACTCTGGTGGCTTCGCGTTGCTGAACTCCCGGTACAGCAACGAGTCACCCCCCTGCGGCCTCGCAGCGGCAACAGCTGCGGTGGCCACAACAACAACAACATCGGTAAGAGCAGCATACCGCTCGTTAAATATCTCAATCAGAATGGTCTTGATAAACCCAAACATCTCCGGTATCTCAGCTCGAATGGCTGCAAGCACCTCATCATGAATCATCCCGCGAATCTCATCATCGCTAACACCGCTGCTCTCTGGATTGTGGCGCGTACCCACCATAATTTCTCTGAAATACAACACAAAAGAAATCAGAGACTCGCTCGAGCATTCTCGCACTCTATCACTCAATCCTACTTGCTCCTTAGTACCCTAAGGATTCTTACTTGGGCTGCTCGTTGATCCAGTGTTGCCAGTAGTACGGGCCCTTATACTACCTTCCACACCACATCGGTAATCACCCCAAGTCCTCCTCCCAGGATTCTAGTTCACAAGTATTCTATATCTCGCTGAGCGCAGGCTACCACCCAGTGGACCTCTCATAAGCTCCTCTCTGCTACCTACTCATACTCAAAGAAATTCACAGTAGCAGTAACTCCTAGGCTAAGGCATCACAAATCAGGCCCACTCTAGTCCTAGATATGAATACCTAGCCTACTCTAGCATGCATATCATATCACATAATATCTCATAACTCATAATGTAAAGGTATTTTGGGAAATCACCGTTCGGGCGCTGGCTGATCGTATACACTGCTCCGTTCTCCTTTTCTCAAAATCTTTTACACTTTTTAGAAAAATTGTTTCTTTTAAGAAAATTTCCTCAAATCCTCAGTTTGAGTTCAGATACGCCCGAAGGTGCATCCGAATCCCTCAAACCAAGGCTCTGATACCAATTTGTAACAACGTAAATTTTAAAACAATTTTTCATTTTTCAAACACAATAAAACTCATATAATATTCTCAAAGTCTCATTTGTATCAAATGTCATCACAATAAAACATATCCCAAAATCTGAAAAACATAATCCTCTGCCAGTGTGTACAAATCATGTCGGCGCCTTCCCGCGATCCTCGCCAGTACCTGAAACACATATCACATAACACGGTAAGCATAAATGCTTAGTGAGTTCCCCAAAATACCACATACATCGCATAAGCCACTCGAGGCTACAACTCAATAAGACCCTCTGGTCAATGTGTCTCAGCGGGACCCTCCAGTCCCGTAGCTCGTTGGACCCTCTGTCCGGTCTAGCTCGTTGGACCCTCTGGTCCGGTGTAAATCGTTGGACCCTCCGGTCCGGTCTAAATATCACATAGCATGCATAAATCACAATACACATAATCTCAAGTAAACACATAACACGTAAGACCCTCCGGTCTGCACATGGAGACCACTCTAGGTAATGTATAGTGAGAAGACTCACCTCGTATGATGTCTAGTAAACTCTCATGCTCGATATCCCCGACTTAGCCTCCGCCTATCAAAATTATAATATCTCTAATCAATACTCTCCTCATGTTCTCATCTCTAAAGAATGGGTAGAAGACCATTCTACCCCTCCATGGCCTCTCTTGAATCAGTGTGACCAAGCCCCCAAGGTCAACTGAAGTCAACCCAGTCAACGGTCCAACTTTGACCAGACTCGTCGAGTGCACTCGGGTGATTCAGCGAGTCGATGCGTGTTCTCTGATTCCTCCTAAGGCCTCACTCGACTCGTCGAGTTAAGCTTTCACTCGACGGGTTACCATTGATCACGAATCGCGGGGCAACGCGATCCGACTCGTCGAGTTCTCTCATGGACTCGACGATTTTCCTCCATGGAAATACTCATTTGGCCTTCTGAGGTCAGATATGTTTCTCTAACTTATAGATCTGACCTTCTAACACCCAAAAATCATGTAAAGGTCTGAACTTCGGGCTCATTCATGGTGTATTTTTCTCTATACACCATTATGACTCCATTGAAGCTTCATAGCTTCAAGGTTCCAAATTTTCTCACTCAAAGCTACCTACTTTCTGGTTCTCTGGAGCTCACAAGGTCCAGATCTACAAAATAACCCGAAAAAGGGTTTGGATGCACCCAAAACCCCATCCAAATGGTGATACAAGCCCTAACTCAACAACCAAAGGAAATCCATTCAAACACTAGGGAGACAAGAGCTTGTACCAGATTTGAAGCTTGAATGAAGATGAAGCTGATCCACCAACTCTCCTCTGAGATCCTTGCAACACTCTTGACCTTCTTCTTCAAAGAAATGACGTCCAAATAGCCTTTTTCCTCTCTAGCTCACAATAACTCTAGGGTTTCTCTCAAGGGACGAAGACACTGGTGGGAAGGGCCAAGGAGGCTATAAGTTCCTTTAAATAGGGCCAAGCCCGAAGAATTAAGGTTTCTACCAACAGCGCTGACTCGGCAAGTCAGCTTGTCGACTCTTCGAGTCCATTCATTTTCCACGTCACCAAATCGCGATCCTACTCAACGAGTTAAGGCGCCAACTCGTCGAGTCACTCCTCATAACTTAGAAAATAATACTCATTTTATCATACCTGGAAATCCGGATGTTACATGTGTAGTCAACTTAACTGGAATGGGCACAGAAACAAGAATATGTCAACACGATAGGTTCCAAACCTCAAGTCGTGTGCTAGTGATAAACAATAGTTTCGTTCTTAATTAGTTCTTGAAACTTTTCAAGATCTTTAATACTCCCACTGACCTCTTGATATATAAGATTCTCTTTGTCAAGAAACATTACTTGACAAACAAATATTCAAGAGTTAGTGCGGTTTCTTATCAAGACAAACACTTCACACAATTGGTCTTAGTTGGTCTTTGTCTTATCCAAAACATCACAACTTTCCAATTTCAAATTTTGTGACAACCGTCAAATTTTGGCCAAGTCAAAGTCAACTAAAGTCAACAAGTCAAACCGGTCAACTCATCTAACCCTTGTATGTTAGGGTTTCCATTACGTTTCTTATTGTACAACTCGCAATCCTAATACAAAGTATCACTTAGAGTTTTCACGTGTTCGGAAATTCTAAACCCTAATTAGGGCAAGTGATGAAAACTATTCGATAAAACATTATTCCTTAACCCTCGGGGGCATATAACAATCATAACGAGACTTAACGAGGTTTACAAACCTTGCGTTATAGAGCCAAACACTCAAAAAGGTCACAAAAGAAGTCTCTCCCAATCTCTTTCACTCTATCTCTCTCTACCTCAAATCTCTCCCAAATCTCTCTAAGTATGTGAAATCTCTCCCAAATCTCTCTAAGTATGTGAAATCTCTCCCAAATCTCTCTAAGTATGTGAAATCTCTCCCAAATCTCTCCAAGTATGTGAAATCTCTCCCAAATCTCTCTCTGAATGAGAAATCTCTCTAAGTGTGTGAAATCTCTCCCAAATCTCTCCAAGTATGTGAAATCTCTCCTAAATCTCTCTCTGTATGAGAAATCTCACCAAGTGTGTGAAATCTCTCCCAAATCTCTCTCTGTATGAGAAATCTCTCCAAGTATGTGAAATCTCTCCCAAATCTCTCTCTGTATGAGAAATCTCTCCAAGTTCGTGAAATCTCTCCCAAATCTCTCTCTACATGAGAAATCTCTCCAAGTATGTGAAATCTCTCTCAAATCTCTCTCTGTATGAGAAATCTCTCCAAGTATGAGAAATCTCTCCCAAATCTCTCTCTGCATGAGAAATCTCTCCAAGTGTGTGAAATCTCTCCCAAATCTCTCCGAGTATGTCAAATCTCTCCAAGTATGTCAAATCTCTCTCAAAATCTCTCTCAACTTCTTATAATCACTCGGGGCATCCCAACCTGTAATTTAGTCGAAAACCGCTCGAAAACGGAAGTTTACGCGAAAAACAGCTTTAAGGAGCCGAACCCTCTTAAGGAGCCGAACCTCCCTTAAGGAACCGAAACCTCCTGAGAACCGAAACCACCTCCTGAACCGAACCTACTAAGGAACCGAAAGTAACCTTCGGTCCGAGAGGCCACCTTCGGTCCGAGAAGACTACCTTCGGTCCCTTCTGATGAGTCGCCTGCAAGACCTCTCGGTTCCCATATACAACCGAACCCGACCTTCGGTTCTATACTCCTAAGGAGCCGAACCTTCGCACCTTCAGTCCTGAATTTCGGATTTTAGCAATTTCTACCCGGTTTTCAATATTTTTAGCGTTTTGAGCCCGTTTTTCGTGATTTTAACGCGGAATTTTCACCCAAAATCATATTTTAACATATAGAACCCCATACTTCATAATTAATCACGTTTTTGGGGTATAATCCTTATCCAAGAAGAGTGGGTGGGATATTATTGGTGGAATGTTGACTTTACTTTAGTGTATGACACAAGCAACCACCCATGCCCACTCCATGACCAGCCCTTTTCCTTCCAACATACCTAGTCCTTTCATTGTACTCTTTCCATCATTTTTCCAGCTACATCCTTGATCAAAGGCTGGAAAACTCCCCTCTCTCCTCACATTTCTCTCATTTTCCACCAAAGAACAAACTTCATTCTCTCTCACATTCTCTCTCTAAATTTCGAGATTCAAGGCTATTCTCCAAGCTTTTCTTCTACTTTTGGTAAGTATTATCATCCTCCATATGATTATTTCACTCCTTTCTACTCAAATCATAGGTTTCTTACACAAACTTCATCATATTTGTGTTAGAACTTTGAATCTTCAAGCATCATCTAAGTGTTCTTGAGTTGAATACTTCTTTTCTTCATCATCCATCTACTGAAATCATTCAAGGTGAGTTCATACCCCTATATTTTCATGTTTTCTTCAAGTTTTAGGGGGGGGGGGGGGAGGGAATACAAGTTAAAACACCAAAAACTTAACTAAACTCAAACAACAGCTTTCATCAGAAAAGTTGAGTCCTATTCATGGACTGTTTTGACTATCTTAAACTCAATATATTTCAAAACTGTTTAATATGCAAATAGGTCAGGTTCATACCTTTAAAATGACTACTTGCACATCTCCATACGATTTTTCTACGATTTATGGTGATTTTTACAAAACTGCCTATCCTTTTAGAAACGAATCCGGACCAGTCTGTGAATATGAACATTTTAACACAAGTTAAAACTTCTAAAAATCATAATAAAAATTATGAATAAACTAAATACATTTGGTAAACTCTCAGAATTTACGGATTCAGTTTTCGACTTCGTATGATTTTTCTATGATTTTTCTAAAACAGTGTAGAAAGGTCAAAATCTAGATAACAGCTTATAACTTTCTTCACACTTTGTAACTTGTTGAGCAAAGTGTTAATCTTTGAGGATTTCATATTTTACATGTGTTTCTTGTTGTGGTATAATTATATAACAGAAAATACTCACTGAATTGTAAAAATCCTCCACCGTTACCATTAGTACAAAACAAGGCATGATAACCATAGTTATATTTTTGCTATACATTCGACTTACATAGAAAAGGGTTCTTGTACACCACAAACAAACATGCTAAACTATAATAGGTATAGTTAGTTTGCATATACATTACAAACATTTTGATAAATTATAATAGGTATAGTTTATGTTCATTTACATTACAAAAGGTTTTTATACAAAAATGGATACAAATACAAAGTACCGGGTTTTCATACAAAAAGGGGTACAAATACAAAGTATCGGATTCATACAAAAAGGGGTACAAATACAAAGTACCGGGTTTATACAAAAAGGGGTACAAATAAAAAGTACCAGGTTTCATACAAAAAGGGGTACAAATACAAAGTACCGGGTTCATACAAAAAGGGGTACAAATACAAAGTACCGGGTTCACACAAAAAGGGGTACAAATACAAAGTATCGGGTTTATACAAAAAGGGGTACAAATACAAAGTACCAGGTTTACACAAAATGGTTTTTGATGATATTAAAACTACATATCGTTAGAATTGTTAGTTTTCAGCTATAATTGCTAAGTGTACATGTTAGAGTTATATAAAATTAAATTGAAGTCGACTTAGAATTGGTGGGCCCGCTTTATCTCCTGTTCCTTGTTTGGTTATAGACCTAGGGCAGACCCATTATATTCAACGGTTTATTTAACTTAAATTTTATATAACTTATATATGCTGAGTGATTATAGAAGGAATCTATGGTTCTTTCTAGGGTTCATTATCGCATAACATAGGAGCATTCATTTCACACTTAACTAAGAAAATATTGGATTTTCTTGAAATCATACTCTATCGCTTTTACAAGGAAAACGGTTTCTTCCTCAAACAAAACTCTTATGAACTCACCAACTTAATTGTTGACACTTTTCAAAACTACTTGTATTCTCAGGAAATCAGTGAAACAGGAAAACATCAACACTTTGAGGATGGGACGTTAAATCGTCAAACAGTTTATTTTGTCATCATAATGTAATTGATTTTGAAACATGTAAACATATACTATGGTGTAACCTTTTCGATTATATTTATGATGGTTGTATTTACTTTGAGCACTATTATACTCGTTGTTGTGATACTATACATGAAGTCCTCCTCCCCCGGACGTTTCCGTCATCCTTGGTTTGGGGGTGTGACAAATGTAAAAGAGTAAGAAACATTTTACTCTACATTTGGTGAGTGTTATAAACCTTTCTTAAGACCATGTCACTCAAGTTACAATCTTGAAGTATGACTCTAAGACCTGATTTTGGAACGAAGTATGATTTATCTTTTAGATTTAACCATATCAACAATTCATGATTCCTCTTCTTAGCCATACAAATGCACTAAGATGTCCTTAGAGGATCAATTTTGATATGGTTTCATAATCACTAAGATAATCATAAAACATGATACTAAAGTACTTTCCCTTCTTCTCAGATTGGAGAAACTTTTATCTTTCTGCCTAATTTGATTCTTCTTATTCATTCTGCCATGCATTGAAACTTTTCCAATGATTCAGAATTACACTTAATCTTGTAAGCATAACCATATTTACTAAACTTTAGTAAATCATAGCGAATAGTCTTATCGTTCTTTGTGGTGGACCTGATCAGCACACAACCAAGTGTACCCGATCCCCTAGTCCTTCACTTGACTCACATTACATGTGAACATGGAATTAGTCTTAATCTCCCAAAGATGAAGGTTCTCATTCATCACACAATACACGTTGCATGATTCCAAGTTTCTATCCAACTGAAACTTGGGTGATGATAATCTTTTCTTATTTGGTAAATCTTGACACTACCACAAACGAAAGAATCAAATCCATTTCCCAATGTTGCTATCAATGGAAACACATAAACAACAATTTTCAGAAATGCCATTGTAAGGAAACTTAAAATAAAATAAAATCAAAATTTATCTTTTGTTTATTAAAATTGCAGAAAACTTTTCCTTACAATGCAAATACATATGAACACTATGTTGTTATCTATTCCTAAGTAATCTATCATAACTCTTAAGCAGCAGCTCAAAATTCCGATCATCGAACCATGCGATCGAAATCCATCTCTTCACGATCAGAATTAGCTTACTCTTCCTTTAAGTTTCCTTTCATTCCTTTGATCCTACAAAACATCAAAATGTAATTACATTACATCACATATTAAGAATATCCACATAGGAACTTAATTGAGTTAGATAGTGGACTTACCTGAAGTAGAGTCAAACTTTTTGACTTTACCATCCTTGCGATCTTTCAGGTAAATTTGGAAGCTTCGCAACCGATGCCTCTTCTTTTGGCAACAGAAACATATGGACTCTTTGGGAATGGTACATGGGACTATCTTAGACTTAGCCTTTCTCTTTACCATTTGGTCAAATGACTTGACCATGGCCGATCCCTTTCCATTGGGAAGAGAAAGCTTTTCTGGACTTCCAATGTTACCATTGTAAATGTCAATGGAAGTTTGGGAAATAGATCTTCCAATCAAAATTGCATTACCAGTGCGCCAAATCATTGCTGATTGAGCAGCAACAAACAAATATGTTAGATCAATAAGGGTCATGTCGTGATCTCTCATATAGTAGTCCTTAAAGAACCCGCTATATGACTTAGGAAGTGATTGAAGAACCAAGTCAACAACCAACTTCCTTGAAACAACGACACCTAACATTCCCAGCCTGTCAATGTGTGACTTCATCTCCAAGACATGTGCACACACAAACCTTCCATCTTGGTGTTTGCTAGCCAATAGGGCTTGAGTGACCTTGAACTTTTCAAGTCTTTGAACTTGTGGGTCAGGGAGAATTATTGGAGGAGGTGGAGGAAGAGAAGTTCCACTACAACATAAAGAAGGGATTAATCTTTCACCTTGATCATCTTGTGGAATATCATCTTTATAAAGAAAGGATTTGGAAGACCATAGTAGTCTGAACTAGACATCTACAAGGGAAAAATTCAAGTTTAGTTGATTTAAGTCCTTAATATAACACCCAAATGAAATATTAAGGATACGACCCAACACAATATTTTACAACTCGGAAGAGGGATGCCGTAATCCAATTTTAAAATATTTGAAGGTAGGTAAATGACGATTTACCAATTTCCACCATGAAAAACAAAATTGATTATTAAGTTTTAAATGAATTGAAATTCCTAGTTTCTTTTGAGATTCACTGAACTTTTCAATGGCATGTTTAATCTCGATTGTTCCCTTCAAGTTTGTGACTGGGATGCCGAGGATCACAAACAAGGTGTGAATAACCATGCAAATTAGCTTGGTACTCCCAATGTCATTTATCACCTAATCAATGTGTCGGTTAACCACACACGCTTCATTGATCCATGACAAACATCGAGCTACCCTTTGCCACCCTTGTTAGTCCAAGTTAGTGTGCAGGTTAACCACACACGCTCCACTAACGACTTAACAAGGTGCAAAGTGCAATTTCATGGGTTAGCACCAAATTCACATGTTTCATAAGTAACTAAGATTGGTAATTTATAAGTGTTTAGTTACTTGCTATTTTTATTATACTTTTAATGATAATTAATGTCCTATCCTACCCGTTCGGCTAACAACCCTCCACCAGTCAAGGAAGCGGTGGGTGAGAGTGGACACCCATTAAACTACCATTTTATAGGCAGTAACCTTATACCCCCTTATACACCGGCTTCGTGAATGAGGCCTCCTAACAGTAAGACTGACTTTTTACTTATACATATATAATATATTAAACTTTTAATTTTATATAGTATAAGGGTGTATTTTACACTTTTAAAATACTTGGTGGTTTAATCTATTAATAAATTATACTCTTAATTTAATTAATCTTAAACCATTTTATAATGGATTTATTAAACTTCTCTTTTAATTAAACTGTTTAATTAATTTAATAAAGTCCATGAGGTGTAATTGAACTACTCAAAGCAACTAATTTATTAAAAATTCAAAATTAAAGCTATTTAATTAATTTTTTAAGTTATGAACCTAAGAGTTACACCTTTTACTTACAAGAGTTTCTTAATTTGAGACTTTTCAAATACCAAAACTTGAGGACAAGTTTTGTAACTCTTTAAAACCTTTTGGTTTTCCATAACTTATGAGTTAATGTGGTTTTTATGGAAAAACTTTTCATGTTACATAACATGAGGACAAGTGATGGAGGACTTTGAAAACATTTAAGATCAATTTTACCAAGCAAAATTATCATATAATTTTTCATGATCTAAATTAACTCATATAGCAAGGCAATTCATATCAAATAATACAAATAATTATCTTATTATCTTAAAATTTGACAATTGTCCTTTAATTGGATGAGGATCATCATTACCAAATCAAAAAATACAATTTTTATGATTACAAAACAGTTTCTGGTAATGATCCTAGTCTAATTTTGGCCAAAAACTTGAAATTCTGCAACCAGAATGTAAGGTTCGAATTGTTGTAATTAGTCGAAATGTATTTTGAACTCTTCGAATGTTTTGTAATGTATTTTACTAGGGCGCTTTTATTCGAAGCTTAAGTGTCTAGGCCTTAGTATATTTTTTGTACGCTTTCGGTTCCCTATAAATAGGGTTATTTACTAGAATTAGAAAAGAGTTTTTACAGACCTGTCTATTGTACTCTGTAAACATTCGAAAGCGTAATAGAGCTGAAACAAGATCATATTTACATCCGGTGTTCAATCTCGCATTCTTAATTTAATTCATACTCTGATTAATTCAATACTCGATTCTTTGATTCATCAATTGGTATCAGAGCAGGAATCACATCTGTGATCTGATTTTCATCCATTCAAAAAGTTTTTGAATCAAATTTTTGGTTCGAAAGTTTCCGCACTTTTTGATCGTGAAAAATTTGTCTAGATCTTAGTCTGTGATTTGATTCTGCATTTGAATTGTTGAATCGAGTGTTCTTCTAGCAATTTCGATTTGATTCAACTAGTTTGATTTCAAATTTCCAAATCTTATTAAGAGTTTTCAAAATCAACTTCCGTACAACAATGGCGAGTTTCAATCTCAATTCGATGACCTCGTTTTCTCATCTGTTAGGTTCATCAACCAAAATTCCAATGCTAATCCCCAAATATTATGATCAGTGGGCTGATCGTATGTAGGATTATCTGAATGGTCTTGATGAAGAATTATGGTCATGTATCACTCGAAATGTCAATGTTCCAGTGAATGTTCAACCAATCGGATCTTCTTCCACAAGTTCTGGTGTTGATAATCAATCTGATCGTCTAAACAAACTGAAGAAAAGGTGTATGAGGGAACTGCGAGGTGCTTTACCTCCAGTTGTGTACAATTACGTTAGGAGTTGTACAACTGCAAAGGAGATCTGGAACAATCTGAAAGATAAGTTTCAAGGAAGTGAGAAGACAAAAATCAATTCAGTCAAACAGTGTTTGGTTGAGCTGAAAGATTTCAGACAAAAAGAAGGTGAAACAATCGAAGTCTACTATGATCGACTGAACGAGTTAATCTATCGTTGTAATCGCTATGGAATTACAAGGACTTCAATGGAATTTAATCTCATCTTTGTGATGGGTCTTCGAAAAGAATGGAGAAGCGTAAGTATGATGGTGAAGAATCAGCAAAGTTTTGATACATCAACTCTCAATGATTTGTATAATCAGTTGAAGACACACGAAACTGAGGTAAATGAAATTTGTGAGGAGACGAAGCTGAATTTGGGAGGTCTAATAGCACTTGTATCAAAGATATCTGAGAAAGAAGCAGAAAATGGTGATTCTGAGGAAGAAGAAGGATTCATCATGAATTCGGATGATGAGGCAATAGCTTTTTACTCGAATAATCGTGTTAAGAAGTTTTTCAAAAAGTCGTTCAATCCGAAAACTAAGCTTGCTGAGGTAAAAGGAAGTGTTGTGAGTAAAACTGCTGATGAGGAGAAAAATAAAGTTGAGAAGAAAGATTCGAAAATGTCTGAAGGAAAGATTGAGAAAAAGCTGAAAGGTGATGCTGGAATAGATTGTCATTATTGCAACGGTGCGAATCATCTTGCGAATGACTGTATGCTTCGAAAGAAGGATGAGAGGAAGAATAAAGTCAAGGATGAGGCGTATTATGCAGAGAAGCTTGAGGAGGTTCGTGCGAAAGCCAAGAATTTGTCACTGGTTGCAAAGGGTGAACATGAGGATGAAGATGGAACTTATCAAATCTGGTCATCCGGATCAGACGATGAAGAAATGCGAAATCCAACACATGGAGCGATGTATGCGAAAATGGAGGAGGATTCAGATGATGAGGAATTCAAAGTGAAAGGATGATGCTTCGTATCCAAAACGGCAGACAAATCTCCAATGACAACAAAGGTACGTAAAATTCTCGAATCTTTTAATATTCCTACACATGCTTATGATTCTAAACTAATATCTTTTGATGAGACGGTTACTTATTTTGATTCAATTGTTGTGTCTGCTAGCAATGAGGCCAACAAATTGTCCATGGAGTTATTAGAGACCAAAAAGAGATTAGACTTGAAAATAAGCAAAATTGAATGTTTGGAATTACAAATAACAAATATTATGTGTGATAGGGATACTTTATCGAATGAAGTCGAACTTTTGCTAGCACAAAGAAACATTTATTGTAATTTTGCAAAAAGACTTTATGGCAAATTAACTGATTTACATCATTCATGTGACATAAGTAAAGAGCAACATAGAAAATTACTAATTTTTCTAGCATTCGAAAGAGCTAAGGTAGATAATATTTCGTATGATTGTGAGCAAATAATAGCTGATTTTGACAAAGTTCCTGATGATAGATATAAATATGGAATTGTCAAAATTGATGAATGTCTTGATGCGAATGAATTAGTTAACATCGTGAATGATACTTTGACTAAATCTGAACAAATTCAAATTTTGAAAAAGACTGAGAATTCAACATCTAATTTTTAATCTAATTTTGCTGATATTGTAGATAATTCTGACAATATTAGTGAAATTAGTGAACTTGAAGATGTTGATTGTTCTCAGTTGTCTGTTG
Source organism: Lactuca virosa (assembly GCF_052849685.1). Lineage (NCBI taxonomy): Eukaryota > Viridiplantae > Streptophyta > Magnoliopsida > Asterales > Asteraceae > Lactuca > Lactuca virosa. Next base: position 216,554,639 of record NC_136430.1, on the reverse strand, counting down.
TTAATGTTGCATCAACATCTAAAGGGAAAGAAAAAGTTAAGGATTTGATGGTTGAGAATAAAACTGATATACCCTCAACTTCGAAAGTTTATGATATGAACTTCGTGGATCTCAAAGACAGTCAAACTGATGATAGTGATGATGAAGATGAAGAGAAAATTTCGAAGGAAAAGAAATCTTCAAAGGAAGAAGAAACTCCTCGAATAGTGGTTGATCAAGTGTATGGTGATACACAAAAGTTCAAAAAAGTAATGAATGAAAAAGGTGAACACTATCTTGAAACGAATACAGTGGTTTATCCAAATTTCAAGTGTACAGATGATGTCATTTTTCCAAATCAAGTTTTCGTAACTACTGGAAATGTTGAGAAAATCAAACCAGAATTAAAGAAGTTAGTTGAAGAGGATAATTCAAAAACAACTGATGAAGGTTTTTTCGCAAATCAAAGCACAGTTGAAAAGAACTTAACAAAGAATTCGTATGTGTTCCAACATCAAAAACCACAAAGAAAATGGGTTGAAAAATCAAAAATTGAAAAAGAGAATTCAAAACAAGTTGTAAAGGAAAGTGAAAAAGCTATCAAACTAAACTCCAAGGAATTCAAATATCAAATTGACAAATTTTCGAAGGAAAACAACATTTCAAAAAGACAAGCAAGAAAGAAAATATTTTGGCAAAATGTTGAGTCTCAAAAGGTGTCTGAATCACAATCACCCAAAAATGTTTTCAAAGCTAAAAATTCATCTTTTTCAACAAAACCTCAACATTCATCTCAATCAAATCATTCAAAGTCTGAAGTGAATAAACAACCAAGGTTTTCGAAAGTTTCAGAAACTAATATTTCAAGAAAATTTTCAAATAACTCAAATCCAAATCAAAAATTTCTTCAAAGTCAACATTTTAATTCAACAGTTGATAAATCATATGGTCAATCTTTTATAACAAAACCAAAAGTTAATTTTGTTCCTCAAAAGCCAAATTTTCCAAATCAAACGAAGAAAGAAACTATGAAAATTTCACGAGAAAAAGGAATGACTTCAAGGAAAAACATTGATCATTGGCTTGAAGGCAAAGGAAAGATGTATCAGTCGAATACATTTTCAAAGGAGCAAATTCACGAAGCTTATGATAAGTATGTGAATACTTCATCAAACGTTAGTTCATCTTCTAAGGATTCGAACATTTCCGTCAAAGCTTAGAAACCAGTAATAAAAGCAAAGAATGTTCATTCACAAACTCAGAATTCGAAGGGTAATGTCAGTGAACAATCGAAATCATCAAAAACTTATGTTTCGGTTCCTTTAAATGAAGATGTAAACTTAATTGATAGTCTCAAAACCAAAGTTTGTGATCGGGTTAAAAGTTCTTCATTTCATTCGAAATTGAAATCTAATTTCCAAGGACCCAAAAAGCCTTGGGTACCTAAATTTTTCCATTGATTGTAGGTACTATGTGACGAGCAATATGATAATAAATGGTATATCGATAGTGGTTGCTCTCGTCACATGACTGGGAAGAAGGAGAATTTACGTGATTTTAGAAGTCTAAAAAATGCTGGTGTTGTGAAGTTTGGGAACAATAAAAAATGTCAAGTCAAAGGATATGGGAAGATCACGAACGGACAATTCACAGTGAATCATGTGGCGTATGTTGAAGGTCTTCAACATAACTTGATAAGTGTTTCCCAACTTGTTGTGGGCACTGGCAATCAAGTTCGTTTTAACGAAGAAGGAAGTGTTATTTTGAATGTCAACACAAAAGAAGTGTTACTGAAATCCAAAAGGAAAGGTGACATGTTCACTTTGGACATCAATCCGATAGTAGGGAAACCTGCTATATGTCTTCTTTCGAAAGCAACATCAGACTTAAGTTGGCTTTGGCATCGAATACTCTCTCATCTCAATTTTCGAAACATCAATAAACTAGTGGTACAAGATTTGGTAAGAGGTTTACCTGTACTTAAATTTGACAATGATTCTTTATGTGTAGCTTGTGAAGTTGGAAAGCAACATAAACAAGGTCATCCAATTACGATTGATTCGAAAATTGTTGCACCTTTGGAGCTCTTACATATTGATTTGTGTGGTCCTTCGACAGTTTCAACTGTCAACAAGAAAAGGTACATTTTAGTTATTGTTAACGACTTTTCCAGATTTACGTGGGTTTATTTTCTCAGGCTTAAATCCGAAGTTGCACAAATCATGATTGACTTTATCAAAAAGATGGAAACAACATTGAAGAAGATTGTTCGAAAAATTAAGAGTGATCATGGAACGGAATTGAAGAACAAGGTTCTTGATTCATTTTTGGTGGACAAACGAATTTCGCATAACTTTTCATCTCCATACACACCACAACAAAATGGTGTTGTTGAACGAAGAAATAGGTCTCTATGCGAAGCGGCAAGGACTATGTTGGTATATGCGAATCTTCCACAATACCTTTGGGCTGAAGCAGTATCCACCGTATGTTTCACTCAAAACAGATCTTTCATTCATCGTCGTTTTAGCATTACTCCATATGAAATTCTCAACAATCGAAAACCTAACGTTAAATTTTTTCATGTTTTCGGATGCAGGTGCTTCATTATGAATCTCAAGGATAATCTTACGAAATTTCAAGCTAAAGCAGATGAAGGGATTTTCTTGGGATATTCGCATAGTTCAGTTGCATATCGTGTGTTAAGCAAAAGAACATGAAAAGTTGAAGAAACTTTTAATCTTACATTTGATGATTATTACATTAAACAAACTACATTGCAGTTTGAAAATCATCCTATTCTAAAAAACATACAAGATGAATCTGAATCCTCACAAACCTTAGATATTGATTATGATTTAATTTTTGAAATTTCAGATCATGCAGTTGATGCTGAAATAAATGCAAATGATAATCATCTCTCTAAACTAAAAAAGCTTACTGATGATTCAACATCAACTTCTCTAGAGAAAGGCGAAAGCATGCAAAACAATCCAGTGGAGGGGGAGCAATTGGATTCGAATACTCTAGTTGAGGAAGAGCATTCTTTCGAGGTGGAGAATGGAAAAGTGAATGCTAATGTTGAGAGGGAGCATAATGTTGAGGGGGAGCATTTAGAGAACATTGAGAATAATAATGATTTTGATGATGTTTGTTCGATTGCAGGTTCAGAGAATGATGATATATACGAAGATGCACCTTTGGAATTTGATCCAGCATACTCGCCAATGGAAAAATGGACACGAGATCATCCGAAGAATCAAGTGATTGGGAATCCACAAGAGGGTGTTTTAACAAGAGCTCAAATTCGTGCAAAGAATGAGGTATTGAATACTCATCAAGAATTTTGCATGTTCAATGTTTTCATCTCTAAAATTGAACCAAAAACAGTTAAGGTTGCAATGGAACACTCAGATTGGGTTGTTGCAATGCAATCTGAATTGTCCGAATTTAAACGAAACAAGGTTTGGAGATTAATTCCTAAACCTGAAAATGTTTCGATTGTTGGGTTAAAATGGATTTATAAAAATAAAACCGACAAAGATGGAAATATTGTTCGAAACAAAGCCAGACTTGTTGTTAAAGGATATTCACAACAAGAAGGAATCGACTATGAAGAAACTTTTGCCCCTGTTGCAAGACTCGAGGCGGTTCGTATATTTCTGGCTTATGCAGCTCACAGAGATTTTGATGTTTATCAAATGGACGTGAAGTGTGCATTTTTAAATGGAGAGCTTGAAGAAACTGTTTATGTGGAACAACCCCCAGGTTTTTGTTGGATTAATGTCTAAGTCCCTAACTATAATTGGTAAGACTTGACCCGACCCGGCATGGTCCATTTGGGTTGCATGGCATCATGCATTTGGATAGACTATAATGAGAGAAATAACACTTAAGGTTGGTTAATATATTATAAGTTCTAATATATTAATAAGGTTATTTAATTAGTATTGATCAAGAATTAATTTGGAATTAATTAAGTGATCAAAAGGAGACTAATTAAATATATGGGTTGATTGTGTAAATCATTCATTCTTATATATGTGGGCTTGTGATCCAAGATTCCTTATGTTGGACTAAGTCCATGGGGTGACCCATGGATACTCCATGGAGGTTAAAATCCATGGAGCATAAGGAATGGGTAAAGTTATGAGTTACATGATGTAACCCTAATAGCCACCATATAAAAGAATCCCATGGCTCAAGAAATCGTGCACTAATGTGTGAGTGTGAGGGCTAGACGATTTCAAGGAGTGTTCAAGTTTCTCTCAAGTTATTCCAAGTGTATTTGGTGTTGTGTGAACCATTTGAGGTGTCACACTTGGGGCACTAGGCACTCAAGCTTCATGAATACATTCTACATCAAAGAGGTATGTATTCTATCTTGTTATATTTATTATTTTGTATGCTAGATTAGGATAATACCTTGGATGTTCATAATTGTATATATAATAGAGAAAACATAGATCCAAGGTATTTAGGGTTGCATGTACACTTAGGAGTGTTAGAATGCTCATAACCCAACAGTGGTATCAGAGCCTAGGCTTGTTTTCTTGTTATACTTGCAAAAGTAGCTGAAAAATCGAGTTGGATGCATATATTCGATTGTTTTGGCTGGAATTGGACTAGGAACATTACCCTAAGATGTTTTTGGACTTGTAAACTTGTTTTTGATGTGGTAATGTTCATGCTAATCCAATTTCTAAGATAATTGTCATAATTTCAAGATTTGTATTAGTTTGTATGTTCATGCTAATTTCTTGAAGATTGATGATTTGAATTATCTTGTTCTTATGAGGTTCTTAGATTAATAGAAAAGTTGTGTGAAATAGTTGTTTTCAATCCATTTTAATCTAAGAGTTGATTCCAAAGTGTGTTTTTGTAACTTGTCCTCAAGTTATATGAAAAGTCACATTTAAGAATCATAAAACTGATAAAAGTTGGCAAAGGTTACAAAATGAAGAGTCTAGTTCTAATTAAATGGTTTTATGACTCCATAACTTGTCCTCAAGTTATGGAGGTTCAAGAGTCTCTTCATTAAATTAAAAAAAAGTGTAACCTTAATTAGTTCCATAAGTTACAATAAAAAAAAGTTATTTTTTTTATTAATTAGTTTAAAGTCTTCCATAACTTGTCCTCAAGTTATGGAACTTGAAGAGTTTTTTTTTTTTTTTTTTTTTTTAATTAAAACTACTTTAAACTCATAAGTTATGGAATTAATTAGTTTTGAATAGTTTCAAAACTTGCCCTCAAGTTTTGGAATTTGAAAAGTTTTCACTTATGAATACTTTAATTCCAAGTGAGCCCTTAGAAATTTAAAAGTTAAAATTCAACCCTTATACTTTATAATATTATAAGTTAATAATATTTATATATATGTATAAGAGTAAAGTCAGTCTTACCGTTAGTAGGCCTCATTCACGAAGCCGGTCTATAAGGGGGGTATAAGGTTACTGCCTATAAAATGGCAGTTTAATGGGTGTCCACTCTCACCCATCGCTTCCTTGACTGGTGGAGGGTCGTTAGCCGAATGGGTAGGACAAGGACTATAATTCTCCTTTCATTAAAAGTATTAATGATAAATACTAAGTAACTAAACTCTTATTAATACCCAATCTTAGTTACTTAGGAAAATGTGAATTTGGTGCTAACCCATGAAATTACACTTTGCACTTTGCTTAAGTCGTTAGTGGAGCGTGTGTGGTTAACCGGCACACTAACCTGGACTTAACAAGGTAGGCAAAGGGTAACTTAATATTTATCATAGTATCGGTGGAGCGTGTGTGGTTAACCGGCACACTGATTAAGGGGTAAATATTAAGGGTACCAAGTATATTTGCATGGTTATTTACACCTTGTTTTGTGATCCTCGGCATCCCAGTCACAAAACCTGAAGGGCACACTCGAGATTGAAACATGCCTTTGAACAGTTCAATGAATCTCAAAGATCTAGGACTTTCAAATCCAATTAAAACCTAATAAATTATTTTGTTTTTCATGGTGGAAATTGGTGAATCGTCATTCACCTACCTTCAAATATTTTATAGCTTGGATTACGACATCCCTCTTCTAAGTTATAAAATAGTTTGTTGGGTCCTAGCCTTAATATTTCATATTGGGTGTCATATTAAGGATTTTAAATCAACTCTCTTGAATATCTCCCAAAAAGATATCTGGTCTAGACATTTATTAGTTTAAAGTTATTTTTTTTATTAATTAGTTTAAAGTCTTCCATAACTTGTCCTCAAGTTATGGAACTTGAAGAGTTTTTTTTTTTTTTTTTTTTAATTAAAACTACTTTAAACTCATAAGTTATGGAATTAATTAGTTTTGAATAGTTTCAAAACTTGCCCTCAAGTTTTGGAATTTGAAAAGTTTTCACTTACGAATACTTTAATTCCAAGTGAGCCCTTAGAAATTTAAAAGTTAAAATTCAACCCTTATACTTTATAATATTATAAGTTAATAATATTTATATATATGTATAAGAGTAAAGTCAGTCTTACCGTTAGTAGGCCTCATTCACGAAGCCGGTCTATAAGGGGGGTATAAGGTTACTGCCTATAAAATGGCAGTTTAATGGGTGTCCACTCTCACCCATCGCTTCCTTGACTGGTGGAGGGTCGTTAGCCGAATGGGTAGGACAAGGACTATAATTCTCCTTTCATTAAAAGTATTAATGATAAATACTAAGTAACTAAACTCTTATTAATACCCAATCTTAGTTACTTAGGAAAATGTGAATTTGGTGCTAACCCATGAAATTACACTTTGCACTTTGCTTAAGTCGTTAGTGGAGCGTGTGTGGTTAACCGGCACACTAACCTGGACTTAACAAGGTAGGCAAAGGGTAACTTAATATTTATCATAGTATCGGTGGAGCGTGTGTGGTTAACCGGCACACTGATTAAGGGGTAAATATTAAGGGTACCAAGTATATTTGCATGGTTATTTACACCTTGTTTTGTGATCCTCGGCATCCCAGTCACAAAACCTGAAGGGCACACTCGAGATTGAAACATGCCTTTGAACAGTTCAATGAATCTCAAAGATCTAGGACTTTCAAATCCAATTAAAACCTAATAAATTATTTTGTTTTTCATGGTGGAAATTGGTGAATCGTCATTCACCTACCTTCAAATATTTTATAGCTTGGATTACGACATCCCTCTTCTAAGTTATAAAATAGTTTGTTGGGTCCTAGCCTTAATATTTCATATTGGGTGTCATATTAAGGATTTTAAATCAACTCTCTTGAATATCTCCCAAAAAGATATCTGGTCTAGACATTTATTAGTTTAAAGTTATTTTTTTTATTAATTAGTTTAAAGTCTTCCATAACTTGTCCTCAAGTTATGGAACTTGAAGAGTTTTTTTTTTTTTTTTTTTTAATTAAAACTACTTTAAACTCATAAGTTATGGAATTAATTAGTTTTGAATAGTTTCAAAACTTGCCCTCAAGTTTTGGAATTTGAAAAGTTTTCACTTATGAATACTTTAATTCCAAGTGAGCCCTTAGAAATTTAAAAGTTAAAATTCAACCCTTATACTTTATAATATTATAAGTTAATAATATTTATATATATGTATAAGAGTAAAGTCAGTCTTACCGTTAGTAGGCCTCATTCACGAAGCCGGTCTATAAGGGGGGTATAAGGTTACTGCCTATAAAATGGCAGTTTAATGGGTGTCCACTCTCACCCATCGCTTCCTTGACTGGTGGAGGGTCGTTAGCCGAATGGGTAGGACAAGGACTATAATTCTCCTTTCATTAAAAGTATTAATGATAAATACTAAGTAACTAAACTCTTATTAATACCCAATCTTAGTTACTTAGGAAAATGTGAATTTGGTGCTAACCCATGAAATTACACTTTGCACTTTGCTTAAGTCGTTAGTGGAGCGTGTGTGGTTAACCGGCACACTAACCTGGACTTAACAAGGTAGGCAAAGGGTAACTTAATATTTATCATAGTATCGGTGGAGCGTGTGTGGTTAACCGGCACACTGATTAAGGGGTAAATATTAAGGGTACCAAGTATATTTGCATGGTTATTTACACCTTGTTTTGTGATCCTCGGCATCCCAGTCACAAAACCTGAAGGGCACACTCGAGATTGAAACATGCCTTTGAACAGTTCAATGAATCTCAAAGATCTAGGACTTTCAAATCCAATTAAAACCTAATAAATTATTTTGTTTTTCATGGTGGAAATTGGTGAATCGTCATTCACCTACCTTCAAATATTTTATAGCTTGGATTACGACATCCCTCTTCTAAGTTATAAAATAGTTTGTTGGGTCCTAGCCTTAATATTTCATATTGGGTGTCATATTAAGGATTTTAAATCAACTCTCTTGAATATCTCCCAAAAAGATATCTGGTCTAGACATTTATGATCTTCCCAAATCTCTTGAAACAAGCTTTCCTAAATGAAGATGATGTCCCATGGATATTATACTTCTTTCACCTCCTCCAATTATTCTCCCTAACCCACAAGTTCCTAAAAAGTTTAAGGTCACTCAAGCCCTATTGGCAAGGTAAGGTCTAGGTGTGATCACATCTTGGAGATGTAGTCACATATTGACAAGCCGGGAGAGTTGGGTGTCAAAGTCTTGAGAAAGTTGGTGGCTCAACTACTTTCTAAGTCACATAGTGAGTTCTTTTGGGAATCCTATGAAACATACTAAGACAAGACCCTTAATGATCTTATCTATTTGCTAAGATCAACTTCCTAAAACGCTATGGACATTGACAATGATGACATTAGATATCCAGTAAAGCTCTCTCTTCCCAATGGAAAGGGATCGGCCATAGTCAACTCGGTTGACCCAATGGTAAAGAGAGAGGCGAAGTCTGAGATAGTCCCATTATCAAGGGTACATAGGTAACTATTGCCAAAGGAAGGGGCATTGGTTACGAAGCTGCCAAATTTACCTAAGGATGTTAAAGTCAATAAGTTTGGCTCTACTTCAGGTAAAGTCCATTGTCTAACTCTATTAAGTACATGCTGATTCTGATCGCGAAGATGGATTTCAATCGCATGGTTCGGTGATCAGAATTTTGGGCTATTACTTAAGAGTTATGATATTTATATTGCTTAGGAATAGATAACAACAAGGTTTTCATATGGATTGTAAGGATAAGTTTTTCCGCAAAGTTTTAAAATAAAAGAAAAAGGTTTTGATTTTATTTATTTTAAGTATCCTTACAATGGCATTTGTGAAAAGTTGTTGCTTATAAGATTCCATTGATAGCAATATTGGAAAAATGGATTTGATTCTTTCGGTTGTGGTAGTGTCTAATATTACCAAATAAGGAAAGATTCTCATCACCCAAGGTTCAATTGGACCGAAACTTGGAATCATGCAAGTTGTATAGTATGATGAATGAGAACTTTCAGCTTGGAAAATTAAGACTAATTCCTTATGTGAATAAGGAAAGGACTAAGGGATCGAGTACACATTCTTGTGCACTGGTCAAGTCCACCACAAAAGATCAAGAAGACTATTCGTCATGATTTACTTAAGTTCAGTAAATATGGTTATACTTATAAGTTTAAGTATAAGTCTGTAGCATTGGAGAAGTTTCAATGTGAGACAGAACGAATAAGAAGAATCAAAGTATGGCAGAAAGATAAAAGTTTCTCAAATCTGAAAAGATGGGAGAGTACTTTAGTATCATGTTTATGATCATCTTAATGATTAAGATACCATATCACAATTGGTCCTCTAAAGTCATCTTAGTGCATTCTTATGACTAAGAAGAGGAGTCATGAATTGTTGAAATGGTTAAATCAAAAAGATGAGTCATACTTCGTTCCAAAACAATTCTTAGAGTCATACTCCAAGATTGTAACTTGAGTGACATATCTTAAAGAGGGTTTGTTAACACTAGTCAAATGTAAGAGTAAAAGGTTATCTACTCTTGTACATTTGAAATTGGTAAGTTGTGATGTTTTGGATAAAACAGAGACCAACTTAGGCCAATTGTGTAAAGTGTTAGTCTTGATAAAGAATCCGCACTATCTCTTGAATATTTGACAAGGGAGTCTTATATGTCAAGAGGACAGTGGGAGTCTTAAAGCTCTTGAAAGTTTCAAGACTTAATAAAGAATAAAACCTAAAGTCCTTCACTAGCACACGACTTGAGGTTTATAACCTATCGTGTTGAAATTTTTCCGCCTATTCAAGTTGGCTTTGCATAGGAGTTCTGAGAGTTCTCAATTGGTTGCACAACTACTTGGAGGCAATGGCAGGCACCTGAGCTGCCAAATGGCAAGAATTTAAGATTGCATAAATTTAATCAATATGAGTTTGGATTTGTCACTAACCTTGTCTTGTGATTATGGTTTTGACAAATTCACATGGATAAGAACACATACACTATTAAATCTAAGTGTCATAAGGTTTCTCTCTGATTCATGAAAATGATGGTGAGGAAACACTTTCACTAAGTAGATTTTAGCTAGATAGCAATTGTGATATTTGCATTCTCAAAGTCGTTAGTGGAGCGTATGTGGTTTACCGGCACACTAACATGGACTTGTGAGAAGTGGGAAAGGTCTAAACAATTGAGACTCTGATTACGACATCCCTTTTCATAGTTCTAAAATTGTTTAGACACACATGTGAGCTATCTAAGAGAGGTGTATGATTTTGATAAAGTTTTATCAAAACAATCTAGTATCAGAAATCTGAACTTTGGTAAGAAAGTCAGCTGATTTCTGAGTACATGTCAAAGCTAGTAGGAGCATAAGTGTTATGCTAATAATCATCATGTTAGTGGGAGCATGATAATTATGACAAAGGTTGCAAGTTAGCAATGTTAATTATAGAAAACAAAAGTTTCAATTCGTGAGGGTGCAGGGGTTGAAAAAGTTGTTTTGCTATAATTAAGGGAGAGGAAATTATATTTCATTTCAATTCTAAAAGCTTAGATTGAGATTTTAATCGTATTTAATCAAGGATATATATATGAATTTCATGTTGGAATGGCTCAACATAAGGAAATTCTATATATGGGTCCATTATTTGCGTTCTAAAATTCGATTATGATTACGACATCCCTTTTCATAATCTGAATTTTGAGAACTTGGCAAATTGAAATGGAAATATTATAGCAAAAGACTGGTTTAGTCTTTATGTGAGACATCATGAATCGTGTCCCATATGCTTCAGATATAGGATCGATTACATGTGCTATATTCATCCTTTCTAAAATTTTCCAAATGCCTGGGGCATTATGAAGGGAAAAGGTCTAGAATTGGATATGACTAAAATGATTAAGCAATTGTCGAGGACAATCTAAGGTTTACCAAAGATTGGTTGCTCAAGGATAGTTGGAAGTATAATGTTAATTCTGGAAGGACCATATTGACATAATCTGTAAGGAGGCAACTCTTGTTCAGAAGTGATAGTCAAAATGGAATATGGAAATGTTTCAAAGTTAGAAATTATTCAATCTGTGTAAGATTAGGAAACTTAATGAAAGAAGGATGTTTCCAAGGAGCTGATCTCCTTTGGAATGCTCTGTAATGATTGTTGTCAAGTCTTTCTGACTTCGTGCATAATCATTAAGAGGATCAATGCATATAAGTTTAGAATCTAACATATTTCAGTAAATGGCATGAATTTGGAATTCTTGCATTTGCAGTAAGGATTTGGGACTGTGAAAAGAGGATCATTGGAGTGATGTTCAATTGATCTATTTTACAAAGTAAAGATCATAGACAAACATAGTATGCATACTTGGTGTATGGCATGACTAGTGTTTAGAAAACATAGTGTACATGCTTGGAGCATGGGACAACTATTGTTTTAAATTCAAGTATAAAGTTGATAAAACCGAAACAATGAATAATGAGTAATCAGTATGGTGATAAATAAAAGTGTTTATTTATATTCATAGGGTTTGATACCATATTTGATTCATTTATTCTTGTGTTTCACTTTGCATGTTTTGACTTCCAGAATAACTAAGTCGCTCTTCCTGAATGATTAAGTTATTCAAACCATCCACAGTCGGTCATATGTTGGAAGTAGATATGAATCAAGATTGTCATGGGTTGGTTTGTAGAGGTCCAAGTTGGTGGACAAAGTGGTGCTACAACACTCATGAGTGCTCATAAGTTCTGAGTATTGGATTCAACCCGCGCTCATTTCAATCACTTCATGGATTTTATCACGAGTGATCATGAGACGATAATATCTTATATTCTTCAAACCTAGAGATATGAGTTGTTACTATGAGTTGGTTATACATTGATTGCACGAAAACGCATTGGTAACTCGATGTTATAAAACGTGCCTTTGTGTATGATTCAACAAGTAGTAGAACAAGCCATATGAGTCGAAGTTTATCCATTCCTTTTACCTTCGGGATAAAAGCGATATCTGTGGGCCCCTCGATGATTTAAAGATGATACATGTGAGTGCTTGGCCAAGCCAGGACTGATTTGATTTGTTCAATCAGTCAGTCATCATGAATCGGAAATCGGGAAACAACAAATGGACAGAGAGAATGATTGATAATCCATGTCTCAGTCCATATGATATCTAGAATGGAGGAATATATGATCCCTTATCTAATGGACAAGTCATTGATAAAGGTCAGAGTTCATCGACAAGGTCAGAGTTCAACAGAAGCTTTTGAGAGCTACGATTGCTGATCGGTTCCTGAAGTCATACGCAATAGTAGTTTTAGACTTATCCAAGTGGGAGACTGTTGGATTAATGTCTAAGTCCATAACTATAATTGGTAAGACTTGACCCGACCCGGCATGGTCCATTTGGGTTGCATGACATCATGCATTTGGATAGACTATAATGAGAGAAATAACACTTAAGGTTGGTTAATATATTAGAAGTTCTAATATATTAATAAGGTTATTTAATTAGTATTGATCAAGAATTAATTTGGAATTAATTAAGTGATCAAAAGGAGACTAATTAAATATATGGGTTGATTGTGTAAATCATTCATTCTTATATATGTGGGCTTGTGATCCAAGATTCCTTATGTTGGACTAAGTCCATGGGGTGACCCATGGATACTCCATGGAGGTTAAAATCCATGGAGCATAAGGAATGGGTAAAGTTATGAGTTACATGATGTAACCCTAATAGCCACCATATAAAAGAATCCCATGGCTCAAGAAATCGTGCACTAATGTGTGAGTGTGAGGGCTAGACGATTTCAAGGAGTGTTCAAGTTTCTCTCAAGTTATTCCAAGTGTATTTGGTGTTGTGTGAACCATTTGAGGTGTCACACTTGGGGCACTAGGCACTCAAGCTTCATGAATACATTCTACATCAAAGAGGTATGTATTCTATCTTGTTATATTTATTATTTTGTATGCTAGATTAGGATAATACCTTGGATGTTCATAATTGTATGTATAATAGAGAAAACATAGATCCAAGGTATTTAGGGTTGCATGTACACTTATGAGTGTTAGAATGCTCATAACCCAACAGTTTTATTAATGAGGAATTTCCAAATCATGTTTATATTTTAGATAAGGCAGTTTATGGTTTGAAACAAGCACCACGAGCATGGTATGCAACTCTTACTTCATTTTTGAAACAATCTAAATTTAAACAAGGATCTGTTGATCCCACATTATTTCGAAAGAAAGTTGGGGATCATCTAATGCTTGTTCAAATTTATGTTGATGATATTATTTTTGGCTCAACTGACCCTACTTTATCTAGAGAATTTGAAGATTTGATGAAAAGTAAGTTCGAAATGAGCATGATGGGAAAAATCAATAATTTTCTTGGTTTGAATATTCGTCAAAACAGAGAAGGAATTTTTATTAATCAAGAAAAATATACGAAGAATCTGCTAGAAAGGTTTGGATTGACGAATAGCACAAAGTTATGAGTTCCAATGGCAGCTGGCATAAAGTTGACACCTTCGTTAGATAAACCTGCAGTTGACATAACTCTTTATAGGAGCATTAATTGTTCATTATTTTATCTTACAACAAGTAGACCTGATATCATGTTTTCTGTGTGTAATTGTGCAAGGTATCAGTCTAATCCACGAGAACCACATCTCACTGCTGTGAAGAATATATTTCGTTATCTTAAAGGAACAATTTCGTTAGGATTGTGGTATCCTTCGAAAACTGGGTTCTTTGTACAAGCATATTTGGATGCAGACTTGGGTGGGTGTAATCTTGATCGAAAAAGCACAAGTGGTGGATGTCAATTTCTAGATGGCAAATTGGTGAGCTGGCAATCGAAAAAGCAAACATGGGTATCTATTTCAACAGCTGAAGCAGAATATGTGGCTGTTGCTGCTTGTACATCACAAATTATATGGATTCAAAGTCAATTGCGTGATTATGCAATCAATATGAAAAAGATTCCATTATATTGTGATTCTCAAAGTGCAATAAGAATTTGTCATAATCATGTGCAGCATTCGAAGACTAAACATATAGCACTTCGTTATCATTTCATCAAAGATCACGTGGAGGATGGAAATATTGAAGTACATTTCGTGAAAACAACTGATCAATTAGCTGATATTTTCATGAAACCTTTAGATGAAAAATCCCTTGTGAGAATAATAGAAGGACTTGGAATGATCGATGGAAATTATGTTCCATGCGAAAAAGGAGAATGATGAATGATCAGGAATGATTCAGAGGCGCTGAATGAAACACAAAGCAATATACGTCAGCATTCAGAGGTTACTGTTCATAGTCAACGCTTCGACCCCTTCGAATTCGTAAATTTATCACTAAATTTAAGGGTTGATTCAGAGGTTACTGTTCATAGTCAACACTTCGGCCCCTTCGAATTCGTACATTTGTCACTTATCAGAGAATGAAAAAATTTCGTGTTTTTGCAACAAGTACAGTATATTTTAATTTTCGAAAATTCAAAAATCCAAAAAGATTTTCGTTTGTTTTGTCATTTAATTTTCAAAAATTCAAAAATCCAAAAAGATTTTCGTTTGTTTTGTCATTTAATTTTCGAAAATTCAAAAATCCAAAAAGATTTTCATTTGTTTTCTCTTTACTTTCGAAAACTCAAAACAACAAAAATATTTTGTTTCTTATTTCTTTTTAGTATTTTGTTGCAGATAATCATGAAGATACAGAGTGGATTATGCTTGCAGTTCTAGGGTCAGGTACATTTTTCGTATGAATCGATAGATTTTTCATCATGTGAACTAGTTAAGTTGTCCCTAGAAGCATGCTGCTGCATGTTGTCCAAAAGCCTCCAATGACTCAATGTGTGTGTACGAAAGCCTTAATGAAATTATTCATACGAAAATTTCTTCCCAATCAGGTTTATATTCACATTAGTCTCTGTGCTACCTGACTCTTCTCAAAATGAGTTAAGAGTTTACTGTTTGGTCCAAAAATAACAGAGGTACTTTTCGTGTCTTACATCAATCTTTTTCACCTATAAAGTTCTTACACGATCACACACAAAGACATATGTCCGAGAGGTCTCTGATCAAACCCATCGAGACTTAGACATATCAAAAATCTGTGTTTATGATCTGACATCATGAGACCGTGATGAAAGTGAAACCCAATTTTCAATATACTTTTAAGGAATTGATGGGGAACAATGTTCCAGTTTTTCACGAAACATTTGTTTCAGTACCAAAATTCGAAACTCCAAATCATATTCATTTCAAATGAGTGGTCTTGATCAATCATTCGAAAACAATGATGTTTGTTACCCAACAAGATCCAACACAAATTTTTTTCTTGAATATGATTTCCGTATGAGTTTCATTCGAAAATCCATGTCACTTAAAATTTTACAAAACACACTTGTCAATGACTACACTGGTTAAACAAGTAATTTCTGTTACAATTTCTCACCTTATGTTTATGATGATATGTAACGAAATTTTTTTTCTACCCACGAAGCATTATAAAAGAAACTCTTCGATACTTATCAACAAGTATTCGATTGTAATTCACGGGAGCCCACACAAGCTATTGATCATTTCTCTTAATGATTAATGAAGTAATCTTTGCCCGAGATTTCATTTGCTTTTGTGTCAATTGTTTGACATCACAATATCCCAAATTTTTCTTATCTTTGTTTCTCGTCTACATTCTTTGGAACACTACACTCACGAAATCCTTGAGGTTCTGAGTAATACCAACTCAGACTGATGATTTCAAACATCTGGCATATGACTTCGCTTTTCATCCCAAAAGTGAAAGAGCCTTGCTTCCATACGAAGTATTCTGACAGTTACAATCATCATGGGGATAACAATAAAGGCTGTCTATACATGACGTATGGTATTCTGTCCGTTTTTCAAGGCGATGTGACAACTACTTTTTGACGCATGGCTACTTTTACGCAGTCATGGTGCGATTTTCAAGGTGCCACATCGGATATCATTAAATACCTATCCCGCTTCAAATTCAAACTTCACGGTTACATATAAAAGGGCATTCAAGGGTTCATTATTAGTTTACGCGATCAAAAAGAACAATTCCCAAATTCTCTGATCTTTAAAATCTTCAAACCCTAACAATGGCGACTTCTGCTCATATTGATTCTCATACCACTGAAGATGCCTCTTCATTACCAATAATGAAGATTCAAGCATCAAACTATCACTTGGAGGGTGATGTTTCTCAATACCCGGAAGAATTGAAGATGCTAATTGTTGCCTTGAAGAACTCTGTTTTGTCTAAGACGATGTTCAGTTCATTCTCTGTTCCAATGTCCTGGCTTTCTCAAGCAGGATCAACTGCTACTTACAACAAAGCTTCTGATACGATTACTTTTCATCTGGTGAATGACAAAAAGGTTAGGCTATCCAAGAAACTATTTTGTCAAATTCTTGAAATTCCGAATTCACCTCCATATGTTGCTTTCACATTCCCTCAAATTGTCAATATGTTTAATGAGATGGGATATCAGCCTCCACTATCAAAGATCAGTGATTTCAAGAAATCTGGTCTTCCACGACTATGGAATTTCTTATTTGGAATCTTTCTAAGATGTTTAACTGGGAGAACAGTTTGTCTTGATAAAGGAAGAATGGAAGTTTATGCAATGGTTGCTGGAATTTATTATGATCTTCAAGTGGATTATTCTACACAATTATGGAAGGAATTCCAAAAGGGTGTAGAACACACGAATGCTATTCATGGTATTTCGTGTGCAAGATACTGGAGCTTGATTTTGCAATACTTTTACAGCAAGGAAGGGATTTTGGTACCCAATGATGAAGAAAGAGCTGTTTTTCAATAGTATCATTATCCGAAGGATGTCACAGATAATGCTGAAGTTTTTCCATCAGTTGCTCGTATTCCTGATGCAATGCTTAAACGAGTTGATCCTTCGAATTCTGTCTTGGTGGCATATTTGAAGACCTTTGATTCTATAATCGAAACTGGCATACTATTGGGAAGAGATGATAAGAAATCTAAGAAGACGAAGAAGACTGAAACAGAGTTAAAATCTTCGAAATCTCCAAAGAAGAAGCATGAAACAGTTGAAGTGTCTGTTGCTGAAACTCAAGTGATTGAGCCTATTATTGAAGAAACACAAGAGAATGTAGTTATTCCTTCGAAGACCGGTATGTTTCGAAGAATAAAAATGAAGTCAACCCATAAAAGCAAGTCTCCTATACATAAAGTGGTTCGAAAACCTCAAATCACTCATCAAGGTGTTTTAATTAGAGAAGTGCCGGTACCTGTTTCTCCGGTGTCCAAGAAACGAAGGGTTGAGGATATGGCAAAACATTTGTCCAAGAAGAAGAAGAAGAAGACTCGAAAACTTGTGATTTCTACTGAGTCAACAGAAGATGATGATGAAAGAATTCCAGAAACACCAGAGTTCACTCCTCACGAAGGAAGTTCAACTCCTGAGCAGACAGTTGTCATACCACCCGAAGATTCGGTTGCCAAATCAGTTTCTGAGGAGGTACGAACTTCAGTTATCCCTGAAAACGTATCTGATACGGATGCAAATGTCAATATGGGTGATGGAGATGCGAAGAATGAAGATCCAGGTCAATCTACTTCTGTTTCCTTCGAAAGTCTTGTTTCTTTACCACCATTCATTATTCCCACTACTTCAACCACTGATTCTCCTATATTCGAACACATTATCAATCAACCACTCACTTCTATTTTTTCTTCTCAATCCACTGACACACCCAAACTGACTTCGAATGTTCAAGAAACCATTTTTATGGAGACAGAAACTGATACAGAGGGGTTTGGAGGCACGTTTGAGGAATTGGAATTTCATGATGAAGAAGAGCAGTTTCCAGATCATATGCTAATGACCATGAAGCAATTTAAAATTCTGAATCAGAAGTTGAATTCGATAATTCAATCTCAAGCTGATTTGAGGGGTGGCTCATCTATTTCAAGTTTAGAGGTTGATACTCTGTTGAAGATGTTCGAAGCCAGAGTTGTGAGCAAAGTATCTGGAATGCTTACTGACTCTGAATCAAGAATTTTGGAGAAAGTTGATCATAATGATCAAAATAATGAACTTCGGATCAATTCTCAAAATTCAAAGTTTACAAGTGATGTGAAAGAGTTGAAGAATGTCATAAAGGAAAGGCATGTTCTTTTTGTTCAGGAAGTGAAGAAAGTAAGGGAGGATGTTAATTTGCAAATTCGTGAACTTCGTGAAGACATACAAAAAGAAGTTGCTTCTGTTCAACAAGATTATGCATCCTTAAATCAAAAGGTTGATATAATTTGTGACGCTGTCAGCAAATTTGTCAAATTGTATGAAAGGTTGAGTCCTCAACTTACTCAACTTTCAACATCCGAAAGTGAAAACTTTGAGGAAGTGATTACTTTGCTTAAGGAGTTAAAAGAAATTTCAGAAAGGCCGGTTTCTTCTTCCCTGATTACTCCTGAATTTTTGTCACAAAAGTTTATCCAATTCGAAGCTATTCTCAACAAGCAACTTGCTCCTCTCTTTCGCATATCAAGCCTTCTTCCAACAACATATGCCCCACCTGTTTTCACGGGGGTGCAAGGGGGGAGAAAGAAAAATTGGAGAGTCGAAGACTAGTGGTGAAGATGCGAAAGTTGTAGGAAAAGTTTTTTCTTCGAAGATCCCAACAACAAAGCCAGTTATAGTTTCTGTTGGGATGGTTACTTCAACAGTCGTTACAACGCTACCTATTACAAGACCTATTTCGAAAGGAATTGTAATTGGTAAATCTACGGAGACTGGTGAGAGTGGTTCGAAATCAAAAGAGGCAATTGACAATCCAGCTTTGAAAGATAAAGGGAAATCGATTGTAGTGGAATTGTCAAAAGAAGAAAAGAAGGCTGCAACAAAAGCTGAAATCAAAAAACTGAGGTTGATTCATAGTATTATGGCTCAGCGTGCTGGTGATCCAAAGGGAATGGATAAAGGTGATCCATCCAAACACTACAATTACAAAACAATCGAGGCCAAGGTAGCATATAATCACATGTATTCGTTTGAGAAGAAACCAAAACAAAGTTATTTGGTCACGAATACTGATGCAAGCCAGCTGGATTTTCCAATAAACGAAATGATGTTTATGATGCCTCAGTTCAAAGCAGAAGGAAATTTTAAAGGAAAGGATGAAGGTACACACATGAAAATTTGTTTTCATGCTGTTCTTGCAAAAGCCCCTGAGGAAGTATGATCATTGATTAAAATCCAGAAAGTGATCAGTATGAAAAAGGATGTGGTATTTGAAAACACAGTCCAATATTTCAAGTATGTGGTTGCCAGGGCAAATGGAAATATTTTTGAGTTTACTGTTGCAGATTTTCCATTGATGAACTTGTATGATCTTATACAAGTTGCATTAATTTTAAAAGAAAAATCATTTTGATACCTTCAAAACACAGAACCTGATGAATTCAAGCTTGGGGTTGCTCACATCAAGATTTTCATCGAAAATTACTATGAGTGCTTGGCTCTTACAGATGTGGAGTTAGCTATGGCTAAAGGTATGGAAATTAAAGTTCTGATGGCTCCAATGAAGACCCAGACAGAATTGAAGAAGTATGCTGATGGTGAAATTTGCCTGAAGCCTTTTGGAATGGTATTCGCAGGAAAAGACAAAGCTGGAAAAGCTAAACGATTCTTATTCCAGGCATGTGAAGTGCAGAGATATTCAACATCTCAATATACGAACTTAATTGTTCGTATGAATCACTATAAGAAGAACAATGAACGAGATAAGAAAGAGCTGAAGAAGATTATCTCCTGGTACACAGAGATTCGAAGAGTGATGCTGTATTCCATTCAACTTCTTACTAATTGAGTACTTCGACTATGATTACAAAGGGGGAGATTGTAAGGGTCGAATTGTTGTAATTAGTCGAAATGTATTTTGAACTCTTCGAATGTTTTGTAATGTATTTGACTAGGGCGCTTTTATTCGAAGCTTAAGTGTCTAGGCCTTAGTATATTTTTTGTACGCTTTCGGTTCCCTATAAATAGGGTTATTTACTAGAGTTAGAAAAGAGTTTTTACAGACCTGTCTATTGTACTCTGTAAACATTTGAAAGCGTAATAGAGCTGAAACAAGATCATATTTACATCCGATGTTCAATCTCGCATTCTTACCTTGATTCATACTCTGATTAATTCAATACTCGATTCTTTGATTCATCACAGAAGCACCAACTCGATGAGTGCATGAATATGACTCGTCAAGTTGGCCTTTTACTGAGTGGAATCGTCGAGTCAGCCAGTGGACTCGGCGAGTTCATCGGTCAGATGCCAGAAAATTGATTTTTTCAACTTTGAAAATTAACAATCATCAAATATAACAGAAAACAATCCTAGGCTCTGATACCATTGTTGGGTTTTAGTATACTACAACATCCTATGGTTCACATACAACCCTAACTGCTTTGGATCTATGTTTTCTCTAATTATACATGCAATATTGTGTCCAAAGCATGAAGCCTACAACTAGCATATAATTGACATAAACAACATAGAATTGAGTTATAGAATTACCTCTTTGTTGTAGCTTGTAGTTTTGGCCTTTAAGAACTTAGTACCTCAAATGGTTCATAAACACCATGAACAAATGGAGGACTTTAGAGAGAGGCTACTTAGCACAAAAAATCGTTTATCACTCTTCTTAGATGCATGGGGCCGATTTTGGTGACTATGGGTTCCTTTTATAGTGTGGTAAAGTCTAGGGTTACATCCATGCAAACCTTAACTCACTTGACCCTTCATATTACTTAGGCTCCATGGTTAAAACCTCCATGGGCTATCCATAGACTATCATATTGGTTTAACCCATCCTAAATAACCATGGATCATTGGCCCACACTATAAGAATCATTGATTTACTTAATCAGTCCCCGTATATTTAATTAGTCTCTTTTGATCACTAAATTAATTCCAAATTAATTCTTGATCAATACAAATTAAATAATATGATTTCATATTAATATATTAGAACTTATAATATATTAATAAATCACAAATAACCTTTTCTCAAAAGTCCATCCTATTAAATTGCTCTGGTGAAGGCAACCCAAATGGACCATTCTACTCTCGGGTCAAATACATACCAATTATAGTTATGGGCTTAGAAACCTAATCCGACACTTTTCTGTTATGGGTTAAGGACCATTGGGGTCCGAGAAGGATTCGGGCCTGCGTAGCTCTAGATGGGTGAGATGTCACACCCCCAAACCAGAACGACGGAAACGTCTGGAGGCGGATGGAGTGTACAGTATCATAACAATTGAATAGTAATGACACATAGCAACATAAACATTCATACATTGAGATTTCAAGTATTACATTGTTTACAAAACACTGTTTGTTCAAAAGTTGAATACAAATAACTCAAAAGTAGAAAAACATGAAACGACGACACCGGCCCTCAAGAAGGGTTGAGTACATGTCTACTGTTTTCCTGAGAATACAAGTGATTTTGAAAAGTGTCAACAATTAAGTTGGTGAGTTCATAAGCATTTTGTATGAAAAGGGTTTGTAACTGTTTCGCCAAAATGGTTTCGTATATTTCCAGAAAATCCGATATTTTCTTTAATATGAACTGTAATTGTATGTAATTCCCTTGTATCTTTTCCTTGTAATGTAATAATGTATGTTTCCAGAAATCCGATATTTTCTTAAATATGAACTGGAATTGTATGTAAATCCTTTGTATCTTTTCATTGTAAAGTAATAATGTATATTTCCAGAAAATCTGATATATTCTTAAATATGAACTAGAATTGTATGTAAATCCTTTGTATCTTTTCCTTGTAAAGTAATAATGTATGTTACCAGAAAATCCAATATTTTCTTAAAGGTGAACTATAGTCTTAAACCCTAAGACCAAGATGTAAGTGAATGTTGTACTGAAAATAGTATGTACTTATATTTCTTTTTATAAAACTAATGAAGTGTAATCTTCTCGTAAACCAAGTAGTTTTGCTAATACCTATGTGAGTTATTATAACCATGCTTGATATGACTGATATGTCTGAACGACGTTCTTCAGGCATTGGAATTGGTAAAATTCTGTCACCCTAGACTTGTCGGTCTAACTGTAGCGAACAGCTGAGGTGTGGAGTTGTCACTCCCGTACAGATCTATACACAACGGTCTTGCTTTCCCTCAAGGAGACTCTGGTTATAATGCAGGACATAAGGTGTACACTAGGTAGGTATGGTGAAGGAACGTCTCACAAGAGCATTAACAGACTTACGTGAACTATGACTTCCTTTTTCTTGTAATATTAAATAACTATACTATTGAATAATTATATGTATCCTCTGAAAATGATCGTATGGTTGTGTAACTGTCAAAATATATTGTTTATAGTTTAACTTGGTTTGTTTTAAAATATTCATATAATTCTTTATATAAATGTGTATGTGTATTCTTATCTAGTATCAAAATATGAAATCAAAACTTAATGTTTTTGGGTTGTAATTCACCAAATTTGAAGATGACTATATTGTAATCATTTTTGCTAAAAAAACCTATCTTTTAGAAAAAGTTTCCAAAAACCATGTAGTTTTACAACCATAAATTCTCTTATGATTTTTTAACATAGATTATGTTTGTTTTAACAATATGTATATCACCAATATTTATACCAAAACTAGTATAAACCATAACTTGCGCAAATAATATTTTATCTTTAACATGAAGATGAAAACATGTAATTATTTGTGGGATAAACAAAATTTTACTTGTATTCCCCCCCCCCCCCTAAAACATGGAAAAAGCTTGAAAATATGGGGGTATGAACTCACCTTGAGTTGGTTTATGGGTTGTTTGGAGTGATGGAGTGAAAATCTCAAGCCTAAACTCTTGGATGAGTTGATGAACTTCCTTGGAAAGAATGTTGTCCAAAGAGTTTTTATCACATATTAATATGTGTAAAATAATATGAATCTATCAAGAAAGTGATGTGAAACACTAGATTAATGGGATAACTTACCAAAAACTCTAAGGGAAAGCTTGAAGAGTTAGTCCTTTAGCAATTTCTTACTCTTGTTATTGAGAGGAAAATTTAAGAGTATAAGAGTAAAGTTGGAGAATGAGAGAAATGGTGGAGTATTTGTTTACTGTCGATGTTTAGGGAAGAAAAGTGATGGGTACATGCTTGGTTATCTGGAAGTTAAAACATTGTTGTTTGGTGGGTATTATGTGGTTTACTGTGAGTGCATTGGAAATGGATGAAACTTCACATCTTAAAGTCAACTTTTCTTGTGTTATCCTCATCTTATGACCGCAAACACCTTTAAACACTTTTTTTGTTGTTGAGTTTTCAATGTTAATTACGAAATGATATCTCAAAGTATATATATATATATATATATATATATATATATATATATATATATACATGTTAACTTATAAAACAATGCCCTTATGGCTTTCAAGGTTTTATTGCAATGAGGTTACATTATACATGTGTTGATACACTTATACACAAGACCCCTTAGACTTGGTTTGACCCAAAATTTTCTAGTTGTCACATGGGACCCGTGGACAAGGCCGCTTCATGATATATTTGGGTGGGACAGGAGGGCGAGACCCGTGTGATTTTAGCAATACAGATAGAACCTGGTAGCGATTGTTGGATCAAGGTATTGGATCTTGAGTTACAGGATTAAGTGGGTGGTCAGTGTGTGACGCAGAGGGATTTATAGGCTGGGTAGCCTTGTTAATTGGACTCTTAGGAACCTGGTGGTTGGACCAGGTGCGAGACGGGTAGTCACAGCGATGATTTGGGAACCTTTATATCGTGTTCTAGTGAGGGGTTTTCGTGAATCAGGAGGTCTTGGGTGAAAATGCAAATGCAGATTTGTGGATCTCGGGTTATGAGTTGAGTATCGAGTTGGTTTCTAAGTAAGATCTCGAGTCGAGTATCGCGA
Source organism: Lactuca virosa (assembly GCF_052849685.1). Taxonomy (NCBI): domain Eukaryota; kingdom Viridiplantae; phylum Streptophyta; class Magnoliopsida; order Asterales; family Asteraceae; genus Lactuca; species Lactuca virosa. The sequence goes on along the minus strand of NC_136430.1, from coordinate 216,530,280 downwards.
GTGTTTTGTACAGAATTTTCTTTTCCTTGGGTTAAGGATTGGGGTATCTATATGTCTATGGCATCAATCAAAGGGTTCAAGGGTAAGGAATGGATTCAATTTTGATGATAGATCCAAGATCTTATGATTGTGTCTTTGATTGGTTCTATTACTGAAGGGCATCAAGATAGTTCAAAGTAGTATTATTGGTTAGGAACTCGTGTGTGGAGTAGCTTGTTATTCAGAGGAGATGTTAGGTCACTTGCAGTTGGGATTGGATAATCTCAGAGTAAATGATTTGGTCGTGTTGCACAGCTTTCGTCTGAGTCTAATCGTTGCAGGGATAAGTCTCCTACTCGAAGGATTATATGAGCCTTCTGTCAAGTATAAGCGTTCTGTAGGGATAATTGGTTAGTGATTATCTTTTCTAATATGAACCTCAAGTTATCAGAAGTTGGGTAGTCTGTTAGGTGATAAGTGAATTGGATTTAGCAATGGTTCAGTATGGCTGGTCTGTTAGGGAGTTAGAACATCTCGAGACTTCAGATTTCAGATTGAATAGAGGTGGTTATGTTGCAAGGTATTATTTTTCGGTGGAGAAACGATTCGTTCATCTTTGGGTTGAAGAGACTTGCTAGGGTTGGTTCTGGTTGCCTTGGGAAGGTTGTGGTATGTTCGTGCTTGTGGTCGTGTTGCACAGGTTGTTTGTCGCATTGTGGATGGTAAGGAATGATTTCGATGACAAAATCTAATTTAAGTGGGGGAGAGTTGTAACGCCCTGTTCCAAATCGATTCTTAATTCGAGGTTGTGGCCTGAAGATTGGCCGTGATAAGGATTACGTCCTTTGAAAAGCTAAGATCTAGGCCCATTTGGGTGCGAGTGATGTATTTGAAGTGATCCGGGTGTTCGGTTCGTGAAAATCTCAAGCCTAAACTCTTGGACGAGTTGATGAACTTCCTTGGAAAGAATGTTGTCCAAAGAGTTTTTATCACATATTAATATGTGTAAAATAATATGAATCTATCAAGAAAGTGATGTGAAACACTAGATTAATGGGAGAATTTACCAAAAACTCTAAGGGAAAGCTTGAAGAGTTAGTCCTTTAGCAATTTCTTACTCTTGTTCTTGAGAGGAAAATTTGAGAGTATAAGAGTGAAGTTGGAGAATAAGAGAAATGGTGGAGTATTTGTTTACCGTCGATGTTTAGGGAAGAAAAGTGATGGGTGCATGCTTGGTTATCTGGAAGTTAAAACATTGTTGTTTGGTGGGTATTATGTGGTTTACTGTGAGTGCATTGGAAATGGATGAAACTTCACATCTTAAAGTCAACTTATCTTGTCTTATCCTCATCTTATGACCGCAAACACCTTTAAACACTTTAGTATGAAGTTGTTTTCGGCCTGGATGCTTCCTAGAATGGTGTTTTCGGCCATAGTGGGGTCCTTAAGTGTGTTTGCGGTTTTGGTGGGGTTGCATGGGGTTGATTTCGGTCTTGGGGTCCCCCTTGGAAGGGTTTACGGTCTAGACATCACCCTTTAAAGGGTGATTTCGGACCTACTTAACCCCACAAAGGTGTTTTCGGCCTTAGTGGGGTCCTAGTCCATAATTCATAAACAATTGTTTGATTTGTGCTTGGTTTTTTCTTGTTGAGTTTTCAATGTTAATTACGACATGATATCTCAAAGTATATATACATATATATATATATATATATATACATATATATATATATATATATATATATATATATATATATATATATATATATACATGTTAACTTATAAAACAATGCCCTTATGGCTTTCAAGGTTTTATTGCAATGAGGTTACATTATACATGTGTTGATACACTTATACACAAGACCCCTTAGACTTGGCTTGACCCAAAATTTTCTAGTTGTCACATGGGACCCGTGGAAAAGGCCACTTCATGATATAGTTGGGTGGGACCCGAGGGCGAGGCCCGTACGATTATAGCAATACAGGTAGAACCTGGTAGCGACTGTTGGATCAAGGTATTGGATCTTGAGTTACAGAATTAAGTGGGTGGTCAGTGTGTGATGCAGAGGGATTTATAGGCAGGGTAGCCTTGTTAATTGGACTCTTAGAAACCTGGTGGTTGGACCAGGTGCGAGACGGGTAGTCACAGCGATGATTTGGGAACCTTTATATCGCGATCTAGTGAGGGGTTTTCATGAATCAGGAGGTCTTGGGTGAAAATGCAAATGCAGATTTGTGGATCTCGGGTTATGAGTTGAGTATCGAGTTGGTTTCTGAGTAAGATCTCGAGTCGAGTATCGCGAGTGTTTTGTACAGAATTTTCGTTTGCTTGGGTTAAGTATTGGGGTATCTATATGCCGATGGCATCAATCGAAGGGTTCAAGGGTAAGGAATGGATTCAATTTTGATGATAGATCCAAGATCTTGTGATTGTGTCTTGGATTGGTTCTATTACTGAAGGGCATCAAGATAGTTCAAGGTAGTATTATTGGTTTGGAACTCGTGTGTGGAGTAGCTTGTTATTCGGAGGAGATGTTAGGTCACTTGCAGTTGGGATTGGATAATCTTAGAGTAAATGATTTGGTCATTTTGGACCTACTTAGCCCCACAAAGGTGTTTTCGGCCTTAGTGGGGTCCTAGTCCATAATTCATAAACAATTGTTTGATTTGTGCTTGGTTTTTTCTTGTTGAGTTTTCAATGTTAATTACGACATGATATCTCAAAGTATATATACATATATATATATATATATATATATATATATATATATATATATATATATATATATATACACATGTTAACTTATAAAACAATGCCCTTATGGCTTTCAAGGTTTTATTGCAATGAGGTTACATTATACATGTGTTGATACACTTATACACAAGACCCCTTAGACTTGGCTTGACCCAAAATTTTCTAGTTGTCACATGGGACCCGTGGAAAAGGCCACTTCATGATATAGTTGGGTGGGACCCGAGGGGGAGGCCCGTACGATTATAGCAATACAGGTAGAACCTGGTAGCGACTGTTGGATCAAGGTATTGGATCTTGAGTTACAGAATTAAGTGGGTGGTCAGTGTGTGATGCAGAGGGATTTATAGGCAGGGTAGCCTTGTTAATTGGACTCTTAGAAACCTGGTGGTTGGACCAGGTGCGAGACGGGTAGTCACAGCGATGATTTGGGAACCTTTATATCGCGATCTAGTGAGGGGTTTTCATGAATCAGGAGGTCTTGGGTGAAAATGCAAATGCAGATTTGTGGATCTCGGGTTATGAGTTGAGTATCGAGTTGGTTTCTGAGTAAGATCTCGAGTCGAGTATCGCGAGTGTTTTGTACAGAATTTTCGTTTGCTTGGGTTAAGTATTGGGGTATCTATATGCCGATGGCATCAATCGAAGGGTTCAAGGGTAAGGAATGGATTCAATTTTGATGATAGATCCAAGATCTTGTGATTGTGTCTTGGATTGGTTCTATTACTGAAGGGCATCAAGATAGTTCAAGGTAGTATTATTGGTTTGGAACTCGTGTGTGGAGTAGCTTGTTATTCGGAGGAGATGTTAGGTCACTTGCAGTTGGGATTGGATAATCTTAGAGTAAATGATTTGGTCATTTTGCACAGCTTTCGTCTAAGTCTAACCGTTGCAGGGATAAGTCTCCTACTCGAAGGATTATATGAGCCTTCTGTCAAGTATAAGCGTTTTGTAGGGATAATTGGTCAGTGATTATGTTTTCTAATAGGAACCTCAAGTTATCAGAAGTTGGGTACTCAGTTAGGTGATAAGTGAAATGGATTTAGCAATGGTTCAGTATGGCTGGTCTGTTAGGGAGTTAGAACATCTCGAGACTTCAGATTTCAGATTGAATAGATGTGGTTATGTTGCAAGGTATTATTTTTCAGTGGAGAAACGATTCGTTCATCTTTGGGTTGAAGAGACTTGCTAGGGTTGGTTCTGGTTGCCTTGGGAAGGTTGTGGTATGCTCGTGGTTGTGGTCGTGTTGTACAGGTTGTTTGTCGCATTGTGGATGGTAAGGAATGATTTCGATGACAAAATCTAATTTAAGTGGGGGAGAGTTGTAACGCCCTGTTCCAAATCGATTCTTAATTCGAGGTTGTGGCCTGAAGATTGGTCGTGATAAGGATTACGTCCTTTGAAAAGCTGAGATCTAGGCCCATTTGGGTGCGAGTGATGTATTTGAAGTGATCCGGGTGTTCGGTTCGTGAAAATCTCAAGCCTAAACTCTTGGACGAGTTGATGAACTTCCTTGGAAAGAATGTTGTCCAAAGAGTTTTTATCACATATTAATATGTGTAAAATAATATGAATCTATCAAGAAAGTGATGTGAAACACTAGATTAATGGGAGAATTTACCAAAAACTCTAAGGGAAAGCTTGAAGAGTTAGTCCTTTAGCAATTTCTTACTCTTGTTCTTGAGAGGAAAATTTGAGAGTATAAGAGTGAAGTTGGAGAATAAGAGAAATGGTGGAGTATTTGTTTACTGTCGATGTTTAGGGAAGAAAAGTGATGGGTACATGCTTGGTTATCTGGAAGTTAAAACATTGTTGTTTGGTGGGTATTATGTGGTTTACTGTGAGTGCATTGGAAATGGATGAAACTTCACATCTTAAAGTCAACTTATCTTGTCTTATCCTCATCTTATGACCGCAAACACCTTTAAACACTTTAGTATGAAGTTGTTTTCGGCCTGGATGCTTCCTAGAATGGTGTTTTCGGCCATAGTGGGGTCCTTAAGTGTGTTTGCTGTTTTGGTGGGGTTGCATGGGGTTGATTCGGTCTTGGGGTCCCCCTCGGAAGGGTTTACGGTCTAGACATCACCCCTTAAAGGGTGATTTCGGTCCTACTTAACCCCACAAAGATGTTTTCGGCCTTAGTGGGGTCCTAGGCCATAATTCATAAACAATTGTTTGATTTGTGCTTGGTTTTTTCTTGTTGAGTTTTCAATGTCAATTGCGACATGATATCTCAAAGTATATATACATATATATATATATATATACATGTTAATTTATAAAACAATGCCCTTATGGCTTTCAAGGTTTTATTGCAATGAGGTTACATTATACATGTGTTGATACACTTATACACAAGACCCTTTAGACTTGGTTTGACCCAAAATTTTCTAGTTGTCACATGGGACCCGCGGGCAAGGCCGTTTCATGATATAGGTTGGTGGGACCCGAGGGCGAGGCCCGTGCGATTATAGCAATACAGGTAGAACCTGGTAGCAACTGTTGGATCAAGGTATTGGATCTTGAGTTACAGGATTAAGTGGGTGGTCAGTGTGTGACGCAGAGGGATTTATAGGCTGGGTAGCCTTGTTAATTGGACTCTTAGGAACCTGGTGATTGGACCAGGTGCGAGATGGGTAGTCACAACGATGGTTTGGGAACCTTTACATCGCGTTCTAATGAGGGGTTTTCGTGAATCATGAGGTCTTGGGTGAAAATGCAAATGCAGATTTGTGGATCTCGGGTTATGAGTTGAGTATCGAGTTGGTTTCTGAGTAAGATCTCGAGTCGAGTATCGCGAGTGTTTTGTACAGAATTTTCGTTTCCTTGGGTTAAGGATTGGGGTATCTATATGTCGATGGCATCAATCGAAGGGTTCAAGGGTAAGGAATGGATTCAATTTTGATGATAGATCCAAGATCTTGTGATTGTGTCTTGGATTGGTTCTATTACTGAAGGGCATCAAGATAGTTCAAGGTAGTATTATTGGTTTGGAACTCGTGTGTGGAGTAGCTTGTTATTCGGAGGAGATGTTAGGTCACTTGCAGTTGGGATTGGATAATCTCAGAGTAAATGATTTGGTCATGTTGCACGGCTTTCGTCTGACTCTAACCGTTGCAGGGATAAGTCTGCTACTAGAAGGATTATCTGAGCCTTCTGTCAAGTATAAACGTTCTGTAGGGATAATTGGTAAGTGATTATGTTTTCTAATAGGAACCTCAAGTTATCAGAAGTTGGGTAGCAGTTGGGTGATATGTGGAATGGATTTAGCAATGGTTCAGTATGGTTGGTCTGTCAGGGAGTCAGAACATCTCGAGACTTCAGATTTCAGATTGAATAGATGTGGTTATGTTGCAAGGGATTATTTTTTGGTGGAGAAAGGATTCATTCATCTTTGGGTTGAAGAGACTTGCTAGGGTTGGTTCTGGTTGCCTTGGGAAGGTTGTGGTATGCTCGTGGTTGTGGTCGTGTTGCACAGGTTGTCTGTCGCGTTGTGGATGGTAAGGAATGATTTCGAGGACAAAATCTAATTTAAGTGGGGGAGAGTTGTAACGCCCTATTCCAAATCGATTCTTAATTCGACGCTGTGGCCTGAAGATTGGTCATGATAAGGATTAGGTCCTTTGAAAAGTCGAGATCTAGGCCCATTTGGGTGCGAGTGATGTATTTGAAGTGATCCGGGTGTTCGGTTCGTGTTTTGGAACCAAGGGGTATTTCGGTAAAGTGTCAGTTCGGGCTTTTATGTAAATTGGATTTCTTTTCGGAAGGTGTTAAGGATTGTATGACTTGATAGAAGTGTAGGGCTTCTCGTTGCCTTTCTATGGATATAAGAATCGTCGTAAACGGGCTTATAACGAAGAAGTTATGGCCTTCAAAAGTTTGGTGGTTATTAGGGTTTAGCCGGGTACGCGGGGCGTACACAGGTGTATGTGTAGCGTACTAGTAAAAAGGGCAGTACGCGGTGCGTACCTCGGCGTACGTTAGGCGTACTGATCAGAATGGTCGCGGGTGCTCTACGGAGTACGCTGGGCGTACCATAAGTACGTTGGGGATACTCCAGTCAGACCAGAACCCTATTTTAGCATCTTGGACCCTATTTAAGCTCCTTATCTCATAACCTAACCCTAATATCTTCAGCCTCCATACCTCTAAACCCTATAAATCTACCCTTAGCCCCCATTTGAGTGATTTTTGAGCTTCAAAGTGAGTTATGTGTGTTTTTGGTGCTGGAGGAGGAAGAAGGAACTTCTTGAAGAGTCATTGCTTATCTTAGAGCTTTTGGATCCAGACTTTGTTCACCTAGATCTAACTTCTGGAGGTATAACGTCTCAACCTTGACAACTCTTTCTTTTAGATCTAGCTAGGTGTCACTTTGTTATGATTTTGGTCCCTTTGTGGTGGTTCTTGTGAGTAGAAGTTACTCTAGAACCTTTGAGCTTCATATTTGGCCTTTGTTGGGTTTATGGAGTCATAAAGTTTGGATCTTAATTAGTATAAACCTTCCATGCATGATTTATTAGTCTTTTGGTGAAGCTTGGGACTTAGGGTTTTGATTTGGGTCTCATTAAGTCATGCTAAGTCATAAAGTCAGGAAGTTTATGACTTAAGAAGTCCCTTTGAATCAGATCTAGAAGTTGGGACTAAGGTCTTAAGGTATTAAGAAGTTTTTAAGACATTTTGGAGTGATTCTGACCTTTGGAATTCACCTTTGGTGATTGGGCTTCATTAATCCATGCAAAGGTTTAAAGCATTCGACTTTATGGATCAAGTGACTTATATTTAGCTATTCTGAGGTTTTGGACGTCTTGGCTTAAAGGATTAACATGTTTTCTAGGTTGGTTGTGGGCAGGGTCAGTACGCGGGGTGTATTGGGTTTCTTATGTGTACATTTAGCGTACCCACTGAGTACGTCGGGCGTACTCAGTCAGGAGGGATTTTGTATATTGGGCTTCAGTTTGGGCCATCTTTTGGGCTTAGTTTTCTTAGGCCCTATTGGGCCATTAGGTTTTGTGCTGATAATTATTTTGAAGAAGGCCTACAATGGGTTTCGGCCCAATTTGGAAAATTGGGCCATGGATTGGGCCTTAGGTGGTTTTTGGTATTTTGGCCTTGTGGATTATATGGTTTGGACCTAAGTCTTGGTCCAAACTAGGTGAGGGGTATATTGGTCATTTACCTTAGTAATGCATTTATGAATATGGGTTTATGAGAATTGGGTCATGAGTGTTTGTTTCATCCGTTATGCCACTCCATTTCGTTGTGTCGTACAGTGCGGTGCCTCACTATACCTTCTTCCTTGTAGAAATTGTCAAATGGAGCAGTGAGGAACTCCAACCCATTGGCAGTCCTCAAAGTCTTGACCTGTTTTTCAATCCTTTTTCCAACCATGGTCTTCCACTCCTTGAACTTCCCAAACACCTTGTCTTTGGTCTTCATAAAGTACAACCAAACCTTCCTTGAATAGTCATCAATTTGTTGGATAAGGTGTCTAAGTCCATAACTATTTCTGGTATGTACTTGACCTGGTTGGCATGGTCCATTTGGGTTGAATGGCATTGCAATACATGGATAGACCAACTGAGAGAAAAGACACTTAAGGTTTATTAATATATTATAAGTTCTAATATATTAATAATATTATTTGATTAGTATTGATCAATAATTAATTTAGAATTAATTAAGCGATCAAAAGGAGACTAATTAAATATATGGGGTTGATTGTGTAAATAATCTATTCTTGTATAGTGGGCTAATGATCCATGGTTTATATGAATTGGGCTAAAACCCATAAGGTTATCCATGGATAGTCCATGGAGGTTATAAACCCATGGATCATGGAATATGAAAAGCCATGCACATTGGGGTTTACATGGAGTAACCCTACATGTGGCACACTATATAAGAAGCCCTATGGTAAGCAAAATCGGCCACTAAGTGATGAACAAGAGGGCTAGCCGATTTTGAGTGATAATTGTCATCTCTGAAGGTTATTCCAAGTATTGTGGTGTTGTGTGAGACATTTGAGGCATCACACTTAAGGTGCTAGGCTCACAAGGTTCTCAAGGAATCAAAGCAACAAGCAAGGTATGTTTTCTTACTAGTTTTTGTGATTCAAGTTCCCCATGCCGTGCTAGATAGGTTAAGAACCTTGGAAGTCAAATTTGCATGTATCTTAGTAAAACATATATCCAAGGTTTCTAGGGTTGCATGTACACCTTAGGAGTGTTAGAATGCTCAAAACCCTACAGTGGTATCAGAGCCTAGGCTTGTTTTCTTGATACTTGATGCTAATTGTTGGAAAAAGTCAAAAAATATGCAATCTGCTGAAGGAACTCGCCGAGTCCATGGGGGGACTCGAAGAGTCCATGCACTCGACGAGTAGAATGCCCAGAGTTCATAATTTCGAGTTTTGTTGCTGGAAATGGACTAGAAACATTATCCTAAACTGTTTTGGTCTTATAATACTTGTTTTAGATGGTGTAATGGTTATGCTAATCCATTTTCAATGGCTATTATCAAAATTTCAAGTCTTATATGTGTTTTTTATGATTCTTGAAATTGTTGATATGAATATTCATACACTTATGAGTTTAGAAGATTATAGGAATTATTTGCAACTTGCTTGTTAGTTTAATTCTTGATCATTATGTGTTTTAATAGAATCCATAATTTGTCCTAAAGTTATGGATTACCAAAAGTCACTCTTTTAAATTCCATTAAAGAAACACATATGTCACAACTAGCATTTTAGCTAGAAAATTCTATTCCTGTGTAACCATTCTACTATTGTAAATCTTATACACTAAGTAAAATCTCACTCAATGCTCATTTAGATTCACCATTTATGTTCATCAAAGAGTCTGAAGCCCTAAGATCCACGGGTTAAGTCCATGTTGGACTAGGAGTTCCTTATTGGGCCTAATGGACCGATAAGCACCCAATTCAACTTTATTGGACTTAGAAGCCCTAGTTGGATCCTAGTTGGACCCAATTCATTAATCTAAAACAATTTGTACCATTTGGGTCTAGAATGATCCATTCTAACCCTAATGGGCCTTATTGGGCCATAACTAATCCAATTAACCTTAGTGAGCCATAAGCCCATTCTTTTACTCTAATTGGACCGTGAATGTTTCCAAAGAGCCCAATGGGCCGAAGATTTTTATGTTTAGGATCCAAGAATCCTAGCTAAAGTTAATGGGCCCAATCTACTCCACCATTTCTTCTTGGCCCAAAATCTCGGCCCATGTATAAAACAAAAAAAAGGAAAATAAGAGATTAAGTGGGGGGGGTTGACATTGGGAGGTGCCACCTCCATTTTATACAACATACATCCATGCAAGGACCACCATGTATCTATACAAGTCACCTCATCTCATTCTCCCCTCTCCTCTTCTACTCTCGGCCGAAGACAACAAACACACACACACATTACACAAATTCTCTCCATTACTCTCAAGAATCATCCATCTTCTTCCTCCAAAATTCTAAAGATTTTGCTTAGGTTTTAAGAGGATTTTCACCAGATAATCATCATTCTTGGTAAGCCTTTATACATGCATGTTTTATAACTCCATCTTCATGATAGATCACTCTTTTAAGCAAAGTTTTTGGTGATTTTGCTTCCTAGAACGTCTTAAGTTTGAAATCTACTCAAGAAAGCTTGCTAGGACCAAAATCTTCTTCATTTCTTCTTCAAAACCGAAACATCAAGCAAAGGTGAGTTCATACCCCCTTGTTTTCGGTTTTCATATGATTTTTGAGGGAGAATGCAAGTAAAATGTGTAGATCTATGTGTTATATGTTGATTGGCCTCACATCCTTTGGGCCTCACATCCTTTGGGCCCAATTTGCGAAAAAAAATGAAGTTTTAAGGTTAGAAATGTTGATTGGCCAAAGTTTGATTCATAAATGTAAATAACCCAAATTTAGAGGTGAAAGTATCATTTATTTGCAAGTTGGACCAAAAATGTAAAGTTTTCCAAAAATTGGGCCGAAAGTGTAAACCTTTACAAGCAAGGGGCTGAAAATGTATTTTCTGCGAAACAAGGTTTTAAATGTGAAAATATAACATTTTGGGTTAAAACCGTAGGTTTCTAGACAATTGGGACAAAATTACAATTTTTTATAAATTATGGACTAAAGTGTCGTTTTTACAAAACTTTGGGCCTTAACTAAAAATTGGAGGATTATTGGCCAAAAATGTCATTTTTACAAAAGAAAGCTTCTTATCATTCATCTAGTAAACCTTGAGCTAAAACAAACAACGGAACAAAACAAACGAACGAAATACGTCGATAACTAATTATTGGGCCTAATATTCACATTACTTGGCCATTGGGCCCTAAGGGCCCAATTAAGTGTGTATTGAGCCCAATGTTTTCCATGACATGTTTATTGGGTCTTGTGGCCCATTTACATGTTAATTTGGGCCTAAGTTATGGGTTACATGTTTATTGGGCTTTTGTGGCCCATTTACAGGCCTATTGGGCCTAAATTACCCCTTTTACATGTGATTGGGCCTTTGTGGCCAAATTTCATACTAATAGGGCTTGGAATGGAAATTTCACGTGTTTGTAAGCCGTAACGATACCCTTATGTAATCATAAAACTTCGTAAACTTATTCATGTACCTTTCGAATACAAAAACATCTCACAAATACGTAAACATTAAACATAGTACAAAAAGAGGTTGAGAATCTAGTTAGACTTGTCGGTTGGCACCACTGAGTGTACAATCGTAGCCTATAGTTATAATCAGAGTTTCCTGGTAGGAAAGTGGGAGTTTGTGTATAGATCTTTACGGGGTGACCCCCCACGCCTTAGCTGTTCGCTACAGCTAGACTAGGCCAGTCTAGGGCGACAACATCCTTAGCAAGACCCGCATTTGGAAAAATACCAAGACGGGCGACCTAGTCATTATCATGCATGGTTATAACGGCTCATATAGGGATTCAATACCAAAAGAAACTTTCGAAGATAAATTATTTGATTGTGTCAATACAAAATAACTTATTTAACGGTACCAGAATCTAGACATTGTTACTTAACAGAAAATATCAGATTTTCTGGGGGAAATTATTCATATACATTTATCATTTATTCACAATACAATGAAACTAAACTACTCTTTTATAAACTATAACTATGTAATTCACACATGCGTTTATACTCGATTTTCACAACATTTTCAGACATTTTTCAGAAAATATCGGATTTTCTGGGTTTTTATGAAAGATACGAAGACTTTTACTCAAACATACTTATGAACTCACCAACATTATATATATTGACCGTTTTCAAAATAACTTGTATTCTCAGGTAATCGTTAAGCTGGAAGATATGCAAGTGTGTATTGTTTCGTTTTATGTAATAGCACTTATCGTACTTGTAACAATTTGAACTTATGTATTTTAACAATGTACTTGATATGAACAAGGATAGTTGTGTTATGTAATGTTGGTGATGATCGTGTTATGATTCATGTATATTCATTGTGATGATTATTCAATTGTTAGTCACACGAGCCCCCGGACGTTTCCGCCGTCTGGTTCGGGGGTGTGACAGGTTGGTATCAAAACAATGTTTATAGTGAATTAGCATATCTAACCATACATGATATGCAACTATAAACACAATAGGACTAAATAACTCTGAACAAAACAAAAATCTCACACTTATGTGCGCATACTAGGATAATAATCTAACATCATCTAATAAAAGCTTCAGTAGGAAATTGAACACTATGATTAAACCTGGGCAGTTATGTAGTCATATTAGGGATAAATATAGCCTGATCAACTACATTTTTTCAGAATATGACCAACATGTGTTCGAGAGTAATCATAGCGGGAAATGAATCCAAAAGCCTACCTTACTCTCCAAAACTCTAGGGAACGCAAAACTTAAATAACTAAAAATATACTATAGGAAATATTCAAAACGTGATTTATTTACGCACCCTCGTGCAGTCAGTATGGTTGGTTTCCACTACCCTGGAGATCCCTAATTTCCCAATCAGGGAAATAACAGATGGCTAGAGGAATCCGACGAGGAACCTGAAGAGGAGGAACCGGAAGAAGAAATCGAAGAGGGACCTGCGAAACCTGTGGAAAACATTGAAGAAGAAGAGTTTGGTGATGACAGCGACGATGATTCAGAGCTGAGTCTGTAGTCGTCAACCCACCATACCCAGTGAGGGTGCCAGCTCACCGAATGGGCCCTAACGGCCCTACCCCTCCGTGGGGTATCGACATTTGGAGATGGAGCAGACAACAGGGACAGCGGCCCCCGTTTGGCATGGCTCGTGAGTTCTATGACTTGAGGGATGGAGGACCGGCTGACCGAGCACTTCCAGTCATGGTGAGACGATTGAGGGACACTGGCAATCTGTCTCAGAGCACCGCTGATCAGATGCACCAGATGTGGACTGGGGTTGAGCGGGCGGAGCAGGAAACACGAGAGGTTATCCGGGAGTTCCACATGAGGCAGGTGAGGTGGGAGAGTCGACTTCGAGACGCTGAGCGACAGGTGGCTCGCCTTCAGGGAGCATCCACTTACTCAACACCACCTCCTGGCATGTCCCACCATGACTAGGACCAGCAGTAGTTATCGTTAGTATTAGTTTTCTCTTAGGCATACTATGTTATGTACTACCGACTCAATGTTTAAGTGATCACACTACTCATAGAGCCATTACGCTGCCAGATTTTATATTTTCCTCATGTACGGTATGCCTTCTCGCAAATTTTCATGCATCAAAACTATTAGTATTAAGCAAAATGCTTTATGTTTTATCATGACGTTGTCATCTGCTATGTGTTTTATTTTCCTTGTTTTATGTTAATGCATGAAAGTACTTAAATACAAGCACTATACCCCTAGTCTATAGGATCACAAACTCGCAAAACAATAGGCACTCAACATCTTTCCATTCCATGACAGAAAGATGCCTCAAAGACCCAACCGTGGAAACAACGCAACACCGACCCCGCCTGAGATAAACTCGGTTGCATTCCCAGTAGTAATGTCCGTTGCGGTCACTGCAGCACTTGCGCAGATTTACAATAGAAACAATGGAGAAGGCAACAGGCAGGGATCTGGAAGCACCAATCAAGGGACAAACCATGGAGCCACACGAGCATGCACCTACAAAGATTTCGCCAACGCCAAACCTCAGACCTTTAATGGGACAGGAGGCGTAATAGCCCTAAAGAGATGGATCGAGAAGGTAGAATCTGTCTTCGAAATCTGCGGATGTCCAGATGAGTGTAAGGTCAAGTTCGCAGCCTGCACGTTCATTGACCAAGCCCTTTCCTAGTGGAATGGCCAAGTGGAGGCCATGATACTCCCGGTGGCAAACGCGATGCCCTGGGAAGAGCTGAAGGAGATGTTGTTAGCGGAATACTGTCCTAGAGGTGAGATTCAGAAGATGGAACAAGAGTTGTGGAACCTCACAGTTCAAAACTCCAACATCGACGCATACATATCCCGGTTTAGTGAGCTATCTCTTCTGTGTCCCGGAATGATCACCTCAGAAGGGAAAAATATTGAGAGGTTTATCTAGGGATTGGCTGCACCTATCCAAGGGAATGTCATCGCGGCAAACCTTGAGACGTTTGATAGCGCCAAGAGACTCACCAAGAAACAATATGATCATGGCAATAAGAAGGGTGCCAAAACAGTGGAAGCGGAGGTTAAGAAGGAGTAAGAGAACAAGAAGGGGAGAAACAACAAGAGAAAGGGAAAGTAATTGCTTATGCATCCAGACAACTGAAAACGCATGAAGTAAATTACACCACGCATGATCTAGAACTGGGGGCAGTGGTATTCGCCTTAAAAATTTGGAGGCACTACCTCTATGGTACCAAGTGCACCATCTTTACAGACCACAAGAGCCTCCAGCACATTCTAAATAAAAAGGAGCTAAACATGAGGCAGCGAAGATGGGTTGAGCTGTTAAACGATTATGAATGTGAGATCAAATATCATCCCGACAAGGCTAACGTGGTAGCCGATGCCCTGAGTAGAAAGGAATATTCAAATTGTCGTGTGAAGACCCTGTCGATCACCATCCAATCTTATCTAGATTCACAGATCAAGGAAGCTCAATTGGACGCATTGAAGCCAGAGAATGTCGCTAGTGAATCGCTACGTGGAATGGAGAAGGAGCTCGAAGTTAAAGACAAGGGAACCCACTGCTTCATGAATAGAATCTGGCTTCCCAAAATTAGGGGATTCAGAGAGATAGTCATGCATGAAGCCCACAAGACGCGATATTCTATTCATCCAGGGTCAGATAAAATGTATTTGGATATCAAACAACAATATTGGTGGCCTAACATGATGGCAGAGATAGCTACTTTCGTGGGTAAGTGTCTTACTTGGGCCAAGGTGAAAGTGGAATACCAAAAGCCCTCAGGACTATTGCAACAACCAGTGATACCTGAGTGGAAATGGGAAAGGATTACTATGGACTTCGTGACTTAATTGTCAAAGACAGCAGACGGATTGGATGCTATCTGGGTAATTGTCGATAGATTGACAAAATCCGCTCATTTCCTTCCAATAAAAGAATCCTACAAGATGGAAAAGCTGACTCGAGTCTACATCAAGGAGGTCGTGAAACTCCATGGAGTGCCAGTATCTATTATCTCGGATCGAGATAGCAGATTTACTTCAAGATTCTGGCAATATCTTCAGAAGGCAATGGGAACACAGCTAGATATGAGCACCACCTACCACCCGCAGACGGATGGTCAGAGTGAGCGTACCATCCAGACACTTGAGTATATGCTCCGAGCTTGCGTGATTGACTTCGCCAGTTCATGGGATTCCCACTTGCCTCTGATCGAATTCTCTTATAACAACAGTTACCATACGAGCATCAAGGTTGCTCCCTTCGAGGCTCTCTATGGTCGTAAATGTATATTGCCCCTATGCTGGGCCGAGGTGGGTGACACTCAACTAACAAAAGGGAAATCGACAGCCAGTGCTCTTACAGGACCCGAAATCATTTGTGAAACAACCGAGAAGATAGTCCAAATCAAAGCTCGACTTCAAGCATCACGAGACCGACAAAAGAGCTATGCTGACAAGTGGCGAAAGCCACTAGAATTTCAAGTAGGGGATCGCGTGTTGTTAAAGGTCTCTCCTTAGAAAGGAATGATTCGATTTGGGAAAAGAGAAAAATTGAACCCGCGGTACATTAGACCGTTCGAGATTCTTGCCCGGATTGGTCCAGTGGCCTACAAGTTGCAGCTACCCGTCGAGCTCAGCAACGTACACCCAGTGTTCCACATTTTAAATCTGAAAAAGTGTCTATCAGATGAAACCCTTGTCGTTCCTTTGGAAGAGATAGAGATAAACGAGAATCTTCTGTTCGTCGAAGAACCAGTCGAGATTATGGACAGGGAGGTGAGGCGTACAAAGCAAAGTCGCATCTCGATCGTGAAGGTTCGATGGAGCGCAAAACGCGGACCGGAATTCACGTGGGAACGTGAAGACCAGATGAAGCAAAAGTACCCCCACTTATTCCTTCCTTCACGATCCTAATTTTCAAAAGAATTTCGGGACGAAATTCCCTCTAACATGGGGATGATGTCACAACTAGCATTTTAGCTAGAAAATTCTATTCCTGTGTAACCATTCTACTATTGTAAATCTTATACTCTAAGTAAAATCTCACTCAATGCTCATTTAGAATCACCATTCATGTTCATCAAAGATTCTGAAGCCCTAAGATCCATGGGTTAAGTCCATGTTGGACTAGGAATTCCTTATTGGGCCTAATGGACCAATAAGCACCCAATTCAACTTTATTGGACTTAGAAGCCCTAGTTGGATCCTAATTGGACCCAATTCAGTAATCTAAAACAATTTGGACCATTTGGATCTAGAATGATCCATTCTAACCCTAATGGGCCTTAGTGAGCCATAAGCACATTCATTTACTCTAATTGGGTCGTGAATGTTTCCAAAGAGCCCAATGGGCCGAAAAATTTTATGTTTAGGATCCAAGAATCCTAGCTAAAGTTAATGGGCCCAATCTACTCCACCATTTCTTCTTGGCCCAAAATCTCGGCCCATGTATAAAACAAAAAAAAGGAAAATAAGAGATTAAGTGGGGGGTTGACTTTGGGAGGTGCCACCTCCATTTTATACAACATACATACATGCAAGGACCACCATGTATCTATACAAGTCACCTCATCTCATTCTCCCCTCTCTTCTTCTACTCTTGTCCGAAGACAACAAACACACACACATTAAACAAATTCTCTCCATTACTCTCAAGAATCATCCATCTTCTTCCTCCAAAATTCTCAAGATTTTTCTTAGGTTTCAAGAGGATTTTCACAAGATAATCATCATTCTTGGTATGCCTTTATACATGCAAGTTTTATAACTCCATCTTCATGATAGATCACTCTTTTAAGCAAATTTTTTTGGTATTTTGCTTCCTAGAACTTCTTAAGTTCGAAATCTACTCAAGAAAGCCTGCTAGGACCAAAATCTTCTTCATTTCTTCTTCAAACCCAAAACATCAAGCAAAGGTGAGTTCATACCCCCTTGTTTTCGGTTTTCATATGATTTTTGGGGGAGAATGCGAGTAAAATGTGAGGATCTATGTGTTATATGCATGTTTTTGTGAATTCTTAGTTTATTTGGTAAAAATGTGTTAGATCTTAGTGAATCTCAAAATTTTAAGTATTATGTAGCAAAGATCTAAGAACTAAAACATTATATGTATCATATTATCAAGCCAAAGGTGATCACATGTTTAAGATGCAAAAGAATTCAACAAAAATCTTGTTAAAGGTCAAAATTGTCAAGAAAACAAAAGATAAGGGTAAAAAGTGAAAATTCCTGTTTTTAAAAGGGCCAAACAGGTCCTACATGTATAAAAAGGTATTTTTATGCTAAACATACTTTTAAAAGGGTCAAAAATGCAAATTTAAGCTTATTGGGCCAAACTTTTGGGCCTCACGGCCTTTAGGCCCAATTTGCGAAAAAAATGAAGTTTTAAGGTTAGAAATGTTGATTGGTCAAAGTTTGAGTCATAAATGTAAATAACCCAAATTTAGAGGTGAAAGTATCATTTATTTGCAAGTTGGACCAAAAATGTAAAGTTTTCCAAAAATTGGGCCGAAAGTGTAAACTTTTACAAACAAGGGGCTGAAAATGTATTTTCTACGAAACAGGGTTTTAAATGTGAAAATATAACATTTTGGGTTAAAACCGTAAGTTTCTAGACAATTGGGACAAAATTATAAATTTTTATAAATTATGGACTAAAGTGTCGTTTTTACAAAACTTTGGGCCTTAACTAAAAATTGGAGGATTATTGGCCAAAAATGTCATTTTTACAAAAGAAAGCTTCTTATCATTCATCTATTAAACCTTGAGCTAAAACAAACAACGGAACAAAACAAACGAACGAAATACGTCGATAACTAATTATTGGGCCTAATATTCACATTACTTGGCCATTGGGCCCTAAGGGCCCAATTAAGTGTGTATTAAGCCCAATGTTTTCCATGACATGTTTATTGGGTCTTGTGACCCATTTACATGTTAATTTGGGCCTAAGTTATGGGTTACATGTTTATTGGGCTTTTATGGCCCATTTACATGCCTATTGGGCCTAAATTACCCCTTTTACATGTGATTGGGCCTTTGTGGCCAAATTTCATACTAATAGGGCTTGGAATGGAAATTTATTGTTAGTAAGCCGTAACGATACCCTTATGTAATCATAAAACTTCGTAAACTTATTCATGTACCTTTCGAATACAAAAACATCTCACAAATACGTAAACATTAAACATAGTACAAAAAGAGGTTGAGAATCTAGTGAGACTTGTCGGTTGGCACCACTGAGTGTACAATCGTAGCCTGTAGTTATAATCAGAGTTTCCTGGTAGGAAAGCAGGAGTTTGTGTATAGATCTATATGGGGTGACCCCCCATGCCTTAGCTGTTCGCTACAGCTAGACTAGGCCAATCTAGGGCGACAACATCCTTAGCAAGACCGGCATTTGGAAAAATACCAAGACGGGCGACCTAGTCATTATCATGCATGGTTATAACAGCTCATATAGGGATTCAATACCAAAAGAAACTTTCGAAGATAAATTCTTTGATTGTGTCAATACAAAATAACTTATTTAACGGTACCAGAATCTACACATTGTTACTTAACAGAAAATATCGGATTTTCTGGGGGAAATTATCCATATACATTTATCATTTATTCACAATACAATGAAACTAAACTACTCTTTTATAAACTATAACTATGTAATTAACACATGCGTTTATACTCGATTTTCACAACATTTTCAGACATTTTTCAGAAAATATCGGATTTTCTGGGTTTTTATGAAAGATACAAAGACTTTTACTCAAACATACTTATGAACTCACCAACATTGTATATGTTGACCATTTTCAAAATTACTTGTATTCTCGGGTAATCGTTAAGCTGGAAGATATGCAAGTGTGTATGGTTTCGTTTTATGTAATAGCACTTATCGTACTTTTAACAATTTGAACTTATGTATTTTAACAATGTACTTGATGTGAACAAGGCTAGTTGTGTTATGTAATGTTGGTGATGATCGTGTAATGATTCATGTATATTCATTGTGATGATTATTCAATTGTTAGTCACACGAGCCTCCAGACGTTTCCGCCGTCTGGTTCGGGGGTGTGACAACATAGGTTACATAAAATGAAAAGTCTCTCATTTTAATAAACCATTAACTCATAAGTTATGAAAGATGAAAAGTTTTGAATGTTAAAAAACTTGCCCTCAAGTTTTGGAACATGTAAAGTCACTTTAAAAACTTTAGTTCCAACCCCTAGAATTTTAAAATTTAAAATTCAACCCTTATACTATAAAATATTATAAGCTAATAATATATATATATATATATATGTATAAGAACAAGTTGTTTTACTGTTAGTAGGCCTCATTCACGAAGCTGGTCTGTAAGGGTGGTATAAGGTTGTTGCCAATAAAATGGAAGCTTAATGGGAATAAGGTCCTCACTAAAAAGTATGATGAATGTAAAGTAACTAAATGTTTTATAAATTCTCAATCTTAGTTACTTTAGGAAAATGTGAACAAGGTGCTAACCCATCAAATTACACTTTTCACTTTGTTTAAATCGTTTGCGAGATTTTGTGATTTCAATCAGCAATAAAGGAACAATGAACAGTGCACGAAATATGTGGGCAATTTGAGTGAAACAAATGAATAGTAAACAGCGATGATGGGCTCTATCGGATGAATGAGTATAGATTAAAAACAGTTGGGCTAAATCAATGGAATAGATCTGTCAATGTAATATGTTGATTACGAATTGAACTCACTGATCAGATCCAATCAGAAAATACAAAGAGAATATGAATCGGAATAAATTACCCAGATGAACAGTAGAAGAAAATTATAGATCTTCATGAACAGTAGAACGAACAAGAACCTTGATTCCAAACCGCCAAAACACCAAAAATCTTATATAACTTGTGCAGAAAATCATCAAATCAAGAACCGATACTTCAAAAATCAATAAATCTTCAAAGACCTGCTCTGATACCACTTGTTAGGATTGAAACCCTAATTGTGATTTGATGAACAAGATGCGGAAAATAAGAACAAACACAAATATGAAGATTATGTCGAATGGTCACTCGATTTATTCAAAACATGAGGAATAAATTACACTTTCAGCATAGACTAAAGAATCTAACACTACATAAGAAACCTCACGTGGCGGCTACATTTTGCCTCACTCTTAACCCTAATAATGAATAATACATGACTATTTATAGGGAAAAGACAAGTCTTGGGCTTTTAACCTACACTTCATCAAGGGGGCCCATTGCCAGTATCCATGGAGTGCTTTGAAACCCTACAATCTCCCCCTCAAAGTATGGAATGGATGACAATGCTTTAACTTCCAAAACAAGCATCTAGCA
Organism: Lactuca virosa; assembly: GCF_052849685.1. Lineage (NCBI taxonomy): Eukaryota > Viridiplantae > Streptophyta > Magnoliopsida > Asterales > Asteraceae > Lactuca > Lactuca virosa. The sequence goes on along the minus strand of NC_136430.1, from coordinate 216,509,565 downwards.
AATAAAAAGATCAGCAACGAGGAATATATGAAGCAATCCACGAATCTTGATTCTTCAATAGTCTTCAAACACGGGCTCTAGGATATATAAACCAAGCACTGAAGTAATGTCTTTAAACTTCATTTTCGAATGTAATCCCAAAAAAATCTTCATGAAAATCAAACCCGCCATAAAAACACACTTCAGAACAAAGAAACCGAATCACTTCTTATCTTTGAAGAGCTCCCCCTCCAAGTCACAATGATCTTCAAATAAGCTAATGATATAAGCCATCAAAAAATATCATGTAACAACCCAAACTTTAAGATTCGTAATGCCGCTTGATCGAGAAATACTAGAAGTCGGAGATATAACAAGTCCTTAGCAGAGCTCGATGAAAAACTTCCACTGTAAAAGCTACGTTCATAATTCTACCACAAGCTTTATCAAAAATCTTCAACTTTGAAAAGTCACAAATCCAATTTCGAATGGCCATACCAAATTCTCCCCCGATTTATAATCGAAAACGTGATAATAAATCCTTCTTATGGTCATGAGAATGATCTTGAATGGATAAAAATTAATGTGCTCCCCCGCGACAAAATGATATATACAATGAAGTATAAAATCCGAAAAAGTCGTGAAAATTTGTCGTTATCAGCAAAAACGACTTTTCGAACCGCCAAGACTTGATGGAATCCATAATTTTCTGTTCACGAAAAAATATATGCATTAAAGAATTCAAAACTGTTCACTGGCCCCCAAAGATGTAAACTTTTCTGAGTAATGGGCCGAAACTGTCACTTGCAGAAAGACAGGGGCTGGAATGATAATTCAGCATCAATATACCCCTTTATTTGCACCAAAATTTGGAATTGGTCCAAAACTGCCAAGGCATGAAACGCATAGGGATCAAAGGAGTCAAATCACCAAAGTTTGAGGGACCATAAGTGTAATATGTTTATCTTCTTCCCCAAATTATCTGTGATTAAAAGAACAACTAGATCATACTCCAGTTGATCTTTCAACGATGACTCAAACTAGACGCGAAACCTTGAAATTGGCACATATAAACATTGACTCCAATAGGTTCGCTCCGAGTACAAGCAACCGAAACCAAGTTCGGTCCAGGTTCATTGAACCGAAACCATGTTCGGTCCGAGCACAGGTTCGCTTTCGGTTCATCCTCCGTTCGCTCCAACCATTAACAAGCGAACCCAAGTTCGTTGTTCCAGGTTCGGTCCAAGATCATCAACATTTACCCCAAGGCAAATCCACTCATAGGTTCGCTTATTGTTCTCACTCTGCATTCGCTCCTAATCAATTGATAACAAACCCGATGCGAATCCATGACAACGAACGTTCGTGTAAAAGGAGTGTGAGCCCAGACTGACGAGCTCCGATTGTTCGTAGTTAATCCATTTGTAATTTTGACTATTCGCATTGACCACCAAGAACATCTGCTCAAATTGTTCCGATTGAGTTCCAAATCCGATTTCAATTTCGAATACTGAAAGTTCCGAGTGACAAGCGCTTCCGATTAACCCCAATATTCTGAGCACAGAAACGTTTCCGATTGCAGATGAATGTTAAGATTCCCAGCTGAAGCTAATTCGAAAGCGAGACAGATTCAACTTGCAAAAGGTGTCAAGATTCGCTTTTCTTTCATTGTTCTGATCGTATTAGCAGCACCAATTTAATTTCATCATTGATTTTGACTTTTCAGGTTTGACTATACATAACAGTCTCAATTGATTAACGATTGCGAGTTAATCACACAACCATTACGACTGAGATCTAACCTCGATAGCGAAACCCTTCATCATACTTGACAAACACGAAAGTCATCTTCTTCAAATTGTTTCCAGATCAACAATCTATTTTCAATCAAATCCATCACCATGTCCATCTGTTCTTCACCAGTTCTCAAAACAAAACAATCAATTATAAATAACAATCCCTAAGTAACATCGATTGGCAAATCTAAACCCAGTGTCACGATCGATCATACAGATACCAAGAGATGATTCCAAGAACATTTTAATCTAATTTTTGTTTCAAACAAAAACTCGAGAACAAAGTCGATTAGGTCATACAAAATCGCTTTGAAGACCAAAACTCAAGAGAAAGACCAAAATCGAATAGAAAACGAGAATCATAAGATACAGCAAAACAAAAGAGTATTCAATTGCCATGAAGTAATCCAAAAAAAAACTTTTGATTTGCGAGATTTTGTGATTTCAATCAGCAATAAAGGAACAATGAACAGTGCACGAAATATGTGGGCAATTTGAGTGAAACAAATGAATAGTAAACAGCGATGATGGGCTCTATCGGATGAATGAATATAGATTAAAAACAGTTGGGCTAAATCAATGGAATAGATCTGTCAATGTAATATGTTGATTACGAATTGAACTCACTGATCAGATCCAATCAGAAAATACAAAGAGAATATGAATCGGAATAAATTACCCAGATGAACAGTAGAAGAAAATTATAGATCTTCATGAACAGTAGAACGAACAAGAACCTTGATTCTAAACCGCCAAAACACCAAAAATCTTTAATAACTTGTGCAGAAAATCATCAAATCAAGAACCGATACTTCAAAAATCAATAGATCTTCAAAGACCTGCTCTGATACCACTTGTTAGGATTGAAACCCTAATTGTGATTTGATGAACAAGATGCGGAAAATAAGAACAAACACAAATATGAAGATTATGTCGAATGGTCACTCGATTTATTCAAAACATGAGGAATAAATTACACTTTCAGCATAGACTAAAGAATCTAACACTACATAAGAAACCTCACGTGGCGGCTACATTTTGCCTCACTCTTAACCCTAATAATGAATAATACATGACTATTTATAGGGAAAAGACAAGTCTTGGGCTTTCAACCTACACTTCATCAAGGGGGCCCATTGCCATTATCCATGGAGTGCTTTGAAACCCTACAATAAACTATAACTATGTAATTAACACATGCGTTTATACTCGATTTTCACAACATTTTCAGACATTTTTTCAGAAAATATCGGATTTTCTGGGTTTTTATGAGAGATACAAAGACTTTTACTCAAACGTACTTATGAACTCACCAACATTGTGTATGTTGACCATTTTCAAAATTACTTGTATTCTCGGGTAATCGTTAAGCTGGAAGATATGCAAGTGTGTATGGTTTCGTTTTATGTAATAGCATTTATCGTACTTTTAACAATTTGAACTTATGTATTTTAACAATGTACTTGATGTGAACAAGGCTAGTTGTGTTATGTAATGTTGGTGATGATCGTGTTATGATTCATGTATATTCATTGTGATGATTATTCAATTGTTAGTCACATGAGCCTCCAGACGTTTCCGCCGTCTGGTTCGGGGGTGTGACAACATAGGTTACATAAAATGAAAAGTCTCTCATTTTAATAAACCATTAACTCATAAGTTATGAAAGATGAAAAGTTTTGAACGTTAAAAAACTTGCCCTCAAGTTTTGGAACATGTAAAGTCACTTTAAAAACTTTAGTTCCAACCCCTAGAATTTTAAAGTTAAAATTCAACCCTTATACTATATAATATTATAAGCTAATAATATATATATATATATATATATATATATATATATATATATATATATATATATATATATATATATATATATATATATATATATATATATATATGTATAAGAACAAGTCGTTTTACTGTTAGTAGGCCTCATTCACGAAGCTGGTCTGTAAGGGTGGTATAAGGTTGTTGCCAATAAAATGGAAGCTTAATGGGAATAAGGTCCTCACTAAAAAGTATGATGAATGTAAAGTAACTAAATGTTTTATAAATTCTCAATCTTAGTTACTTTAGGAAAATGTGAACAAGGTGCTAACCCATCAAATTACACTTTTCACTTTGTTTAAATCGTTAGTGGAGCATGTGTGGTTAACCGACACAGTAACCTGGACTTAAGAAGGTAGGAAAAGGGTGGCTTAAGGTTTATCATAGGTCGGTGGAGCGCTTGTGGTTAACCGGCACATTGATTGAGTGATAAACATTAAGAGTACCAAGTAATTTGCATGGTTACTTCACACCTTGTTTTGTGATCCTCGGCATCCTAGTCACAAAACTTGAAGGGCACACTTGAGATTGAAACATGCCATTGAAAATTTCAATGAATCTCAAAGAATCTAAGAGGTTCAAATCCAATTAAAACCTAATAATTTATTTCGTTTTTCATGGTGGAAATTGGTGAATCGTCATTCACCTACCTTCAAATATTTTATAGCTTGGATTACGGCATCCCTCTTCCAAGTTATAAAATATTGTGTTGGGTCCTAGCCTTAATATTACATTTGGGTGTCTTATTAAGGACTATCTTTATATCTAATCTAAACTTGACTTTCTTCTTTTCAGATGTCTTCGAACATTGCTGCTTCTGGCTCAAACCCTACCGGCTCCTTCTCTCTCATGAACCTTTGTGGGGGAGTCATCTTCGATGGATCCAACTTTATATATTGAATCAGGAACATCAGGATGGTCACTTGGTATGAGGACAAAGAATATGTCCTCGACAAGGAGCTTAAGGAACTTAATGAGTCGTCTGCTACTCCTAAGGCACATGAGAGATATGCTACCAAAGTGGCATGTATCATGTTGGCCACAATGACAGCTGAGCTCCAAAAGTCCTATGAGGACTATTACCCTTTTGAGATGCACCAGGACTTGATGGACTGCTACCATCAGAGTGCTCGTCAAGAGCGGTATGAAATTATCTCCTCCATGATAACAACCCGAATGAAGGATGGTGAACCCATCACGGGCCACAAGCAGAAAATGCAAAGATTTGTGGAACGTTTGCTGAAATTAAATGTGAACTTCCCCGAGGAGTTGGCAATTGATATCATTTTGCACTCCTTACATTCGTGTTATAATCAATTCCGAATGACATACCACATGAACAAGGAGGAAGTTACACTCAGTAAGGTTCAAGGACTGTTGAAGACCGCAGAAAGTGGTCTTAAATGTAAGTCAGTTGTTACTACTCTTACTCCTACTACGGCCCTGTCTTGGCAATCGGGCAAGGCAAAGGAAAGAAGAGGAAGAGCCCTTCGAATGGCACCAAGGGAAAGTCCCTTGATGGCTCCTCTTCAAGTGGAACCAAGAAAGGTTTTGTCACTCCTTCTGCTAACCCTAAAGAGGCTGAATGCTTCTATTGCCATGAAAAGTCGCACTGGAAGCGAAACTGCCCAAAGTACTTGCAAGATGTTAAGGATGGGAAAGTGAAACCCAACCATGCAGGTATTTACACTATATTGTCTAATAACTCACCCTATTCTAATTCTTGGGTCCTTGATACAGGTTGTGGTATTCACATATGTTCTGATTTGCAGGGACTAAGAAGAAGTGAGAATGTGGAGCATGGGAAGATAAACTTGATCATGGGGAATAGGAAAGTTACACCTATCACCAAGATTGGAGTTTATTCTTTGTTGCTAAGTAATGGGTTAACATTAGATTTGAATAAGTGTTGTTACTCATCTGAAATGACGAGAAATATTATTTCCTTTCATGGTTTGTACAAACAAGGTTTTACCTTTTCATTTGATAATGAATGTGGTGGTATTAATGCTTTCTTTAATAATGTTCTTTATTTTAAAGCATTACCTTGTGATGGTGTGTATGAAACTGTTTCGGTTGTAGATAACCTAGGAAATAATCTGTTGTGTATCGATTCTTCCACTAGCTTGGATAAATCATCATTATGGCATTGTCGTCATGGACATATAAGCAAGAAACGCATAGGCCAACTCCAAAAGGATGGAATCTTGGAATCATTTGACCTAAAGTCGGATGATAGTTGTGAATCATGTTTGCTTGGGAAAATGAGAAAGTCACCCTTCACTGGTTCTTGTGCTAGGGGTGAGGGTTTGTTGGACCTCATACATACTGATATGTGTGGACCCTTCAGAACCGCCACAAGGGATGCTAACCGCTTCTATGTGACTTTTACTGATGATTTTAGTAGATATGGATATGTCTACTTAATCAAGCATAAGTCAGAAGCCTTTGAAAATTTTACAGAGTTTAAACAGGAAATGGAGAATCAGTTGGGCAGGAACATTAAGATGCTTCAATCCGATCGAGGTGGCGAGTATCTTAGTACATAGTTCCTTGACTATCTTAAGGAGTGTGGGATTGTCTCACAATTGACACCTCCCAGGACACTGCAGTTGAATGGTGTTACTGAGAGGCGTAATCGAACCATGTTGGATATGGTTCATTCCATGATGAGTCGAGCTTCGCTACCAATCTCATTTTGGGGGTATGCCATAGATACTGTTGCCCATATCCTTAATCTAGTCTCTACAAAGAAGGTTGCCAAAACACCTCATGAGATGTGGACTGGAAAAGTTCCCAATCTAGATCACATCAAGATCTGGGGTTGCGAGGTTTTCATGAGGCGTGAGACTCACGATAAGCTCGAACCGCGAAGTGAGAGGTGTATTTTCATCGGCTACCCACATAGATCCTTTGGTTACCTCTGCTACAGACCCAATGACAATGTGGTCTTTGTAGCAAGGAGAGGAGTCTTTCGAGAGAGAGAGTTCATAAGCCAAGGAAACAGTGGGAGGCAAATTGACCTTGAAGAAATTCAAGAGTCAAGTGGTGAAGGAACCTCAAACCCTAGCAATCAACCTGAGGAGGAAACTCCTGTTGATCCGACAGATGAGTCCGTACCTCTGAGGCGTTCCATGAGAGTTAGGAATGCACTTGAGCATTATTATGGTTTCCATATTACTGCGGAAGGTGATACACTTATTAGTGATAACACACTGGTATGTCTGGATGAACCTAACAACTACACGGAAGCCATGGCAAGCCCTGAGGCTGCTAAATGGAAAGAGGCTATGGACAGCGAAATACAGTCCATGTATGACAATCAAGTTTGAAACTTGGTTGACAATGTACCAGGTCGCAAGCAAATGGATCTTCAAGAAGAAGACCGACATGGATGGTATATGTACACACTTATAAGGCGCGACTGGTTGCAAAGGGTTGTTCTCAAACTCCGGGATTTGATTATGATGAGACCATTTCACGAGTAGCGAAGATTAAGTCTATTAGGGTTATGTTAGCCATTGCTGCATTTCATGACTATGAAATATGGCAAATGGATGTCAAAACCACTTTCCTTAATGGAAAGTTGGCTGAGGATGTTTACATTAGTCAGCCAGAGGGTTTTGTCCGTACAGAGTACCGTAATAGAGTGTGTAAGCTTAAGAAATCCATCTATGGATTGAAACAAGCACCTCGCAGATGGAATATTTGTTTCCATGAGAAAGTCAAAGAGTTTGGATTTTCGAGGAGCGAAGATGAATCTTATGTATATGTCAAGGCTAGTGGGAGTATAGTTAGCTTTTTGGTATTGTATGTGGATGACATACTACTCATAGGAAATGACATCCCAACTCTACAGGAAGTCAAGTCCTGTCTTGGGAAGTGTTTCGCTATGAAGGACCTTGGAGAAGCTGCCTATATCCTACGAATAAGGATTTTGAGAGACAGGAGTAAGAGACTAATTGGACTTAGTCAGAGTACCTACTTGGATAAGGTGTTGAATAGGTTCAGCATGCAGAATTCCAAGAAAGGAGAGTTAGCGATCCAGAGTAACGCCAGACTGAGTAAGACTCAGAGCCCGAGTACAGAGGCTGAGATAGTTGAGATGAGTCGAGTATCGTATGCTTCCGCTGTAGGCTCAATCATGTATGCTATGACTTGTACTCGTCCCGATGTGGCCTTTCCGTTGAGCATGGTCAGCAGATATCAGGGGAAGCCTGGCAAGGCTCACTAGACTGCGGTAAAGAGCATTCTCAAGTACCTGCGGAGGACTAAAGACTGGTTCCTTACCCTCGGTGGGAGTGATGACTTGAGAGTGGTAGGGTATAGTGATGCTAGCTTTCAGACTGATAGGGATAATTTCCGCTTTCAGTCAGGCTGGGTCTTTACCTTAAATGGAGGAGCTATTTCTTGGAAAAGTTCCAAGAAGGAGACAGTGACTGATTCAACTTGCGAATCAGATTATATAGCGGCAAGCGAGGTAGAAAAGGAGGCTATATGGCTAAAGAACTTCATTGGAGACCTTGGGGTTGTGCCAGCTATAAAGGAACCTATGGAGATTTTTTATGATAGTGAAAGTGCAGTTGCGTTAGCCAAGGAACCAAGGGATCACGGGAGATCCAGACACATCAACAGAAAATACCAGACATGAATAGAAGAAGGACTCCTCGTCGCAAAGAGGGTATCATCGGATGAGAACCCAGTAGATCCCCTCACGAAGGGACTGGGTAGGGTTAAGCATCTCCAGCATGCGAGGCGCATAGGGCTGAAGGATGATATTAGTTTTAGTAGATGGATAGCATTGAAATTTGTAAAGTGTAATTGACATTTGATGATAAATAAAAGTTGTTGTTTATTTATAAGTAAAGTGTTGCTATCTTCTGTCAATCGTTTACTATCATTTTATTTTGTGTGTTTTGACTTCCAGAATAATTATGTTATGGTATATCATATTATTCAAATTCTCCACAGTCGGTCGTATGTTGGAAGTAGATATGAATCAAGATTGTCATGAGTTCGCTTGTAGATGTCTAAGATGTTGGACATAGCAAGAGTTGCTACAACACTCATGAGTGCTCATAAGTTCTGAGTATTGGATTCAACCCACGCTCACTTGCATTACTTCATGGAATTTATCTCGAGTGATCGAGAGACGGTAATATCATATATAAGTCTTCAAACGTAGAGATATGAGTTGTTGACTATGAGCTGGTTATACATTGATTATACGAAAATGCATTGGTAACTCGATGTTATAAAACGTGCCTTTGTGTATAATTCAACAAGTAGTAGAACAAGCATATGAGTCGAAGTTTATCTGTTCCTTCTTGGATTAGAAGCGATATCTGGGCCCCTCGATGATTTTGTTGTCACCTATGTGCCGGGCCCGGTCAGAACTAAATTGATGTGTTCGATTAAGTTCTATGTCAAACAAATCGGAAATCGGGAAACAAACTGCTAGACAATAAGTACGACATTATTCCATGTATTTTTCCTGCTGATATCTAGAACAGAGGATTATATGATCACTTATCTTAAATGGCGTATCATCATCATGTCTGTTCCGCGAGACATTGAAAGAGCTACGATTGTTGATTGGTTCCTGAAGTCATACTTGCAGTTATAGTTATTAGACTTATCCAAGTGGGAGACTGTTGGATAAGGTGTCTACGTCTATAACTATTTCTGGTATGTACTTGACCCGGTTGGCATGGTCCATTTGGGTTGCATGACATTGCAATACATGGATAGACCAAATGAGAGAAAAGACACTTAAGGTTTATTAATATATTATAAGTTCTAATATATTAATAATATTATTTGATTAGTATTGATCAAGAATTAATTTGGAATTAATTAAGTGATCAAAAGGAGACTAATTAAATATATGGGGTTGATTGTGTAAATCATCGATTCTTGTATAGTGGGCTAATGATCCATGGTTTATATGAATTGGGCTAAAACCCATAAGGTGCTCCATGGATAGTCCATGGAGGTTATAAACCCATGGATCATGGAATATGAAAAGCCATGCACATTAGGGTTTGCATGGAGTAACCCTACATGTGGCACACTATATAAGAAGCCCTATGGTAAGCAAAATCGGCCACTAAGTGAAGAACAAGAGGGCTAGCCAATTTTGAGTGATAAGTGTCATCTCTCAAGGTTATTCCAAGTATTGTGGTGTTGTGTGAGACATTTGAGGCATCACACTTGAGGTGCTAGGCTCACAAGGTTCTCAAGGAATCAAAGCAACAAGCAAGGTATGTTTTCTTACTAGTTTTTGTGATTCACATTCCCCATGCCATGCTAGATAGGTTAAGAACCTTGGAAATCAAATTTGCATGTATCTTAGTAAAACATAGATCCAAGGTTTCTAGGGTTGCATGTACACCTTAAGAGTGTTAGAATGCTCAAAACCCTACACAATTAAGTTCACAAAGTATGAGCATCCTCCTTGAGACTTCACTGTTGAAGGACCCCATAGATCTGAGTGAAGATACTCCAGGATTTCATTTGTTGTGTGTTGAGCGTTACCGAACTTCACTTTGCGATGCTTTCCCTTAACATATGCTTCACAAAACTTTATCTTTCCAGTAGCCTCTCCACCAAGCAGTCCTTGTTTACTTCGAACGGACATGCCCTTCTCACTCATGTGCCCCAACCTACGATGCCACAACTCCGTCTTGTCATCACCTTCATTCAGGGATTATGAGATAGTCGGTGTTCCCATAACCGTGATGCCTTCGAGGATATAGATCCCTCCATGATTCATCTTCTCTTTCATTATAACTAGGGAACTTTTGGTCACCTTGACCCAGTCACCTTCACAATCGTAACTCATCCCATTCTTAGCCAATGTGCCAAGCGAAATTAGATTCTTCCGAAGTTCTGGAACATACTAGCAATCTAACTTCCTAACCATGCCATCATGCATCTTGATCTGCACCGTGCCACTACCTGTGATACTCCTCACCCAATCATCACCCATCTTGACTATGTCATCCCACTTTTTGAAGGAGTCGAATCAGTCACGGTTATACGTCATGTGATAGGATGCTCCAGAATCCAAGACCCAAGCATCAGCAGAACTTGATGTACTCACAGTTACTACATCACCAACATCCCCTTCATCAGAACTTTCATGAACCACAACATGTCAAACCCCACAAACCGGAACGGCGGAAACGTTCGGGGGTGGATGACATCATGTGTAGTATCACAACAGTTGCATCATAGTAATCATAGTAAACACAACCATTACATCGAATATACATGAAAAAGAGTTTACATCTGTTTGATTCTTGCTTTTATACATCAAAAGTATAATCAAAAGAAAAAGGCGTGACTCTATACGCTCCGTCTTCTCAAAACTCCAAGAAGTACCTATCTACTGATTCCCTGAGAATACAAGCAGCTTTGAAAGAGTATCAACATAAAACTGGTGAGTTCATAAGCGATGTTTTTGTAATGAAAACCTGTTGATGACTCTGTAAAAATGTTCGTACGTCTCCAAGAAAATCCAATATTTTCTTTAGTGAAAGTGTGATGATATCAGTTCTATGTATGACTACTTAGTTTATGCTAGCCATGTATAAACCAATATCGAATAGACAGTTGACTATGTGGATCTGCCCTAAGCCCACAACCAAAGAAGGAACAGGAAATGAGGCGGAAACCACACATTCCACAGTCTATCGAATATTCTCCATATGTGGCCCTGATGCTTAAACTAAGTAATTATAGAATTAACTATGAATGTTTGTTACTGAAATCTGTTGTAGCATAGGAAAATACTAGTTTGAATGTCTGGTTAATACTAATCATAGTTTGTATGTATTCTGTAAAAAAACCATTGTATAGCATGTTCCCTTTGAAAACCCTGGCTACCACCAGTGTGTATAGTATGTTCTGTTTGAAAAACCTGGCTACCACCAGTATGTATAGTACGTTTTGTTTGAAAACCCTGGATACCACCAGTATGTATAGTACATTCTGTTTGAAAACCCTGGCTACCACCAGTATGTATAGTACGTTCTGTTTGAAAACCCTGGCTACCACCAGTATGTATAGTGCGTTCAGTTTGAAAACCCTGGCCACCACCAGTATGTGTTAGATGCCATTTTATGCATTTGATAGGTTAGTTTTCATTAGCATTTAGGATCATATTTTGTACATTTTCATGTCATTTATTTAAATAATGTTCACCTCATGTCTTTCGATAGAATTATCGTACTGCTCATATTTTTATGTCAATTTCAGATAGTTCGAGTGAAGCAGTGCTTTGGGAGCAGTTGAATGCGCGTTTGGAGCTTAAAATGGAGCTTGGAACTTATGGAGTATGTTGCGGAATGATTGGAAGATGCTTTGGTCAAGAAACATCCGATCGAACTGATCACACGAAGAGAGAATTTGCAATCTAAAGTTAAAGGATGTTGCTGGCATCTTTGACCCCCTGTCAGTATTTTGACCATATCTCGAGAACCGTAACTCCGATTGAGGTGATTCAAAATGATCTGAAAAGTAGACGAAATGTTAGACGTCCTAGGTACAACATGCAATCGGAGGTTGCCTTTATGCGATCGCATGGGGCCTTTATGCGATCGCAGGTTAGGTCGCAGCTTGGATTCGAGGTTTTTTAGTGCCAAAAATTCATCCGGAAGTGAAAAATGAAAACCTGCGATCGCAGGTTGTGTACATGAGATCGCAGGTTGGCCAAAAAGTGCCAAAATAGCATCCTACTTCATTAAAAAGGCCCGTGACGCATTTTTTTCAAAACCTGCGATCGCAGGTTATCTATATGCGATTGCATGCACGTCGTTTTTGCTGCTGGACGTATAAATAGACCCTGATAGCATTCCTGTAACCTAAGTTGGCGATTCCAGAGGTACTAGACGACGAAAATACGATTTTGGAGGCGTTTCTTCTCTAATTTCAACGATTTCTGAAGATCTGAAGACTGTAGATCATCTCCTTCAAGTAGATTAGTAAAATTAGTTGTTTGATGTCTCTTTTCACTTGTTTTCATCAGATTTTGGCCATGTCTGGCTAAACCCTAGTTTTCAGTTCTGCATAAGACAAGTACTTTTCATGTGATTGATCATTAGATCTGGTTTTTGATTTGTGTTTCTATTTAGATTCTTCAGTTTTGAGCTTAATGAATGTTTGATTCGAATTCTTGTTAGTCTGATCACCTAGCTAGAGTTTTATCATTCTAGTTAATCAATTAATAGAATTCGTAATTGTTCTAATAAATTGGTAAAAGTAACAAGTATCAGATTGGTTCCGTTTTGGGATTTAACTCTGGTATAAACTGTAAAAATCATATCTTTACGCTTCCGAGCTTGTGAGAAGTATTGGGTATTGTTGGGAATTTTATAAAGAACTTAATGAAACTTTTCTGATTTAATTAAGAGCTTATTTAATTGAACAGTAAAAAGTTAGGGTTAATATAAGAGCTTGTTTTGATTAACTAGTTTAGGTAAAAGAGAAATTACTAGAGCTTGTTAGTTTTACTCTGTACCAGCTTAGATAGAACGCATATCAAATAATCAGATCTGGATCAGTTGCAAGATTAGGAAAGTCGCAGAAGAACTGGAATTGTTTTTATTATTGACTTTCATTTAATTTAATATCACTGCATTTTAGTTTTTAGTTTACAATTAAAACCCCCTTTTATAATTTATGTTTTGACTAGATGTACCTGATACAAAAAGGTATTGACTTTTAGGCTGTGTCCCTGAGGATTCGACCCTGCTTCCCTGTGCTATATTTTTAGTGCAACAAGCAGTGATAATTTGCTTGTTTAATACGCGTGCGACAGCGTGTTAACAGTATGTATAGTATGTTCTGTTTGAAAACCCTGGCTACCACCGGTATGTATAGTACGTTCTGTTTGAAAACCCTGGCTACCACCAGTATGTATAGTACGTTCTGTTTGAAAACCCTGGCTACCACCAGTATGTATAGTACGTTCTGTTTGAAAACCCTGGCTACCACCAATATGTATAGTAGTTTCATTACTTAAAATAAAACTAATGAAGAATGAAATCCCGTAAACAAATTGTTAGTTTATACTATTATGAGTCGTATAACAATGCTTGATATGACCTAGTGACTTTTACGACGTTCTTCAAGTGTCGGTTAAATGACATTTGTCACCCCAGGCATGCCTGCCTAGCTGTAGCTAGCAGTTCAGGTGTGGGATTGTCAGTCCCGAATAGATCTATTCACAAATCTTACGCTCTCGCTCCAGGAGACTCTGGTTATACTATGATAGGATTTAATTACGTACACCAAAGGGTACAGTTTTGAAGTAGAGTCTCACAATTCTGTAATAACTAATTTACGTGTAGTTCTATAGTGATCTACTGTATTGAACTCCGTGTGTATACTGTATAAGGTAATAATTATACTTAAATAATTATTAAATGTTGTACTCTTGTAGTAATGTATATCATAAACTAAATCGGTCATAGTTTATATGTTTACCCATGAATGAAATCTGAATCGGTAAAAGCTATGTATTGAAATCCTCAAACTATACCCACTATAGTTTGCTTGAAATGTTTTGTACTTGATTTGTAAATTGTTCTGAAAACTATGCAATTATGGTTTCAAGTTGAAAGCGTCCCTTATGCTCAGCGTAGTATAAAAGGGATAAAATTTCTAAATGTTTCATAAAACGTGGGAAATCATTTAACTGTATCAATTGCATAAGTTTTAAACTCGTTGAAAACCTTTTGTTTTTGTTTCACAAAATCATTTGTGTTTGGCTTGTATTCCCCCCTGAAAACATTAAAAATCATAAAATCGTAGGGGTATGAACTCACTGTTAGTCGCGTACAAGCGTCGAATCAACGGACTGAAATGAAGACCCTCAAGTTGTAGTGTGGCACTTAACGGAATCCTAATAACAATTAAATACATAATGTATCTAAGTTAGCGATTTCGTTAGATAAAGTGTTAGGAAAAACACTTGCTTTCGGTTAAGGAATGTTACCGGAGCTTGATTGAATCGAGGAAAGTGGGTTTTCAGTCTAATACACTGCTTAGGAAGTGTGTACGGCCGTGAATGGGGTTTACGGCCGTGAAGGAAGTGTTCGGCCGTGAACCGTGTGCGGCCGTAAACTGCCTCTCTAAGGGTGTACGCCCTTTGAAGGTTTGAAGTGTGTACGGCCGTGAACTGGTGTACGGTCAATGAAGATTTGAAGACTTGAAGGGTGTACGGCCGTACACTAAAGAACGAGGATGTTAGATTCGATGTAAAATGTGTTCTAGATGCTCCAAATCAACTCCCAACAATGATTTTTGATGAATTTCGGAAGAATGAGGGTGTTTTTGGGGTGTACGGTCAATAGTCTAGAGAGAGAAGGAGAGGGTGTTCGGCCAGAAAAATGTAAATGAGGGGGTAGGGTCTCATATTTATAGGGGTTTTCGTTGGTCGGTGGTGGGGTCCACCCGACATTGGCCGTAAACGAGTGTACGGCCGTACACGGGTTTACGTCCGTAAACTTAGTCAGACCGAAAACCGTTTGATTTTTCAAGAAGGTTCGGGTCTTGCACACGATTTTTTGGTTCCGACTCGTATATAAATTTAATTATATAAAACTAGATGATTTTCTAAACCAAGAAGTATTGACGGAAACTTAATAAAATTCAAATTTTATTAACGGAAATCGGATAATAGAAACGGAAAAAGTTTCGAGTTGTCACATCATCCCCCCGTTAGAGGGAATTTCGTCCCGAAATTCAAACAATGAAAACAAATCATGGACTCGAAAAAAGATGAGGGTACTTCTGTTTCATTGAATCTTCGCGCTCCCAAGTGAATTCAAGTCCTCGCTTGGCATTCCAGCGAACCTTCACTATTAGGATACCGCTTTGTTTCGTTCGTTTGACTTCCCGATCCATGATTTCTACAGGTTCTTCCACGAAGTGTAAGCTCTCGTCTAGTTCGATCTCATCGAGGAGTATCACAAGTGTCTCATCAGACAGACACTTCTTTAGGTTCGACACGTGGAAGACGGGATGCACGTTGCTAAGTTCTAGTGGTAAACAAAGTTTGTATGCTACAGGACGAATCCTAGCGAGGATATCGAATGGTCCAATGTATCTTGGATTCAGCTTTCCACGCTTTTCGAAGCATGTCATGCCTTTCCATGGTGAGACCTTCAAAAGAAAACGGTCATCAACATGGAACTCCAAGTTTTTCGTCTCTTATCGGCGTAGCTCTTTTGTCTATCTCTTGAGGCCTTTAGTTGTTCCCGGATTTGTACGATCTTTTCAGTAGTCTCTCGGATGATTTATGGGCCTATGAGTGTACTATCGGGGACTTGACCCTTGACTAGCTACGTGTCGCCCACCTCAGCCCGGCACAGAGGAGATCTGCACTTACGGCCATAGAGGGCTTCGAACGGCAGCCTTGATGCTGGTATGGTAGCTGTTATTGTAAGAAAATTCGACCAAGGGCAAATGAGTGTCCCACGACATGCCAAAGTTGATGACGCAGGCTCTCAACATATCTTCAAATGTTTGAATGGTTCTCTCACTCTGCCCATCTGTTTGAGGATGGTAACCTGTGCTCATATCTAGCTTAGTTCCAATAGCCTTCTGTAGTGACTACCAAAATCTCGAGGTAAACCTGCTATCTCGATCGGAGATAATGGATAAAGGCACACCATGAAGGCGGACTATCTCTCGAATGTAGATTCATGTCAGTCTCTCCATTTTGAAGTTTTCTTTGATTGGCAGGAAGTGGGCGGATTTAGTTAGTCGATCGACAATTACCCAGATGGCGTCATGGCCACTCGGAGACTTGGGCAACTTAGTAATGAAATCCATAGTAATCCTTTCCCACTTCCACTCAGGTATTTCTGGCTGCTGAAGTAGACCTGAGGGCTTTTGATATTCCACCTTCACCTTGGCGCAAGTCAGGCATTTGCCCACGAAGGTAGCGATCTTTGCTTTCATGTTCGGCCACCAATAGAGTTGTTTGAGATCCACATACATCTTATCTGAACCTGGGTGGACGGAGTATCTACTCTTGTGAGCTTCGTTCATGACAACCTCCCTGTAACCGCCGTACTTCGGGGTCCAGATCCGGTTCATGAAATAGTAAACTCCGTCTCCCTTGACCTCTAAGTTCTTTCCATTCCTCTCAAGGCTTCATACGACATGTTCTCTTGTTTTAAGGCTTCCAACTGAGCCTCTCTGATTTGAGTAGATAGATGGGAATGTATGGTCATTGTTAGTGCCTTCACTCTACGACCTGAATACTCTTTTCGGCTGAGGGCATCCGCTACCACATTGGCCTTGTCAGGATGATAGCGTATTTCACACTCATAATCACTGAGTAGCTCTACCCATCGCCGCTGTCTCCTGTTCAACTCTTTCTAATCGAAGATATGTTGTAGGCTCTTATGGTCGGTGAAGACAGTGCACTTGGTTCCGTAGAGATAATGTCTCCAAATCTTTAACGCAAATATCACTGCTCCCAACTCTAGATCGTGAGTTGTGTAATTGACCTCATGCGTTTTTACTTGTCTCAAGGCATAGGCAATAACCTTTCCTCACTGCATGAGCACACAGACTAGGCCCTGATTGGATGCATCACAGTAGACAACGAAGTCCTCCGTCCCTTCAGGCAGAGACAAGATAGGTGCGTTGCATAGGGCCTGCTTCAATGTTTAAAATGCAGTGTCTTGCTTTTCTCCCCAACTAAAGGTTATCCCTTTCTATGTCAGGGTGGTTAAAGGCTTAGAAAATTTGGAGAAATTTTGGATAAATCTGCGATAGTAGCCAGCGAGACCCAAGAATTGACGGATTTTTGTAGGCGTCTTCGGTGCTGACCAATTCTCAATCGCTTTGATCTTAGAAGGGTCCACGTGTATGCCTTCCTCGCTAACCACGTGACCAAGGAATGTTACTTTTCTGATCTAGAATTCGCACTTATAGAATTTTGCATAGAGCTTCTCCGTCCTTAGTGTTTCTAGCACTAGCCTCAAGTCCTGTCTATGATCTTCCTCGCTCCAAGAATAGACAAGTATATCGTCAATAAACACGATCACGAACTTTTCTAGGAAAGGGCGGCACACCTGATTCATCAGATCCATGAATACCGCCGGAGCGTTGGTTAGACCAAAGGGCATCACTACAAACTCGTAGTGTCCATAACGAGTTCGGAATGATGTCTTGGGAACATCATTCTCGAACTCGCAACTGATGGTACCCTGATCTTAGGTCTATTTTCGAGAAGTAACTGGCTCCCTGAAGTTGATTGAAGAGGTCGTCGATTATGGGTAAGGGAAACAATTCTTGATGGTAAGCTTGTTCAGTTCTCGATAATCAATGCACATCCGAAAGGATCCATCTTTCTTTTTCACGAATAAGATCGGGGCTCCCCAGGGTAAGGAACTCGGTCTTATGAATCCTTTGTTGAGCAGCTCATTGAGCTGGCTGGATAACTCTTGCATTTCTGCCGGCGCTAGGCGGTATGGGGATTTAGCTATAGGAGTAGTTCCGGGAATTAAGTCGATACGGAACTTGACTTGGCACACGGGAGGGATTCCTGGAAGATCTTCAGGGAAAACATCTGGAAAGTTGCAGACTTCGGGGATGCTCTCGAGGTCTTTAACTTCCTGCATTTTGTCAACAACATGGGCTAGGAATGCATGGTACTCTTTTCGTAGATACTTCTGGGCTTTGATGCATGAAATGACACCAAGGTTTGAGCTGAGTTTATCTCCATAAACTATGAGAGTTTCTCCCGAGGTCAGATTGAGACGGATGGCTTTTTTATAACAAAGGATATCGGCACGATTGGGGCTCAACCAATCCATACCAATGATGACATCGAAGCTTTTTATGGAAACCGGCATAAGGTCGATTGGGAAGGAATGATCGTTTAGGGTAAGGGTACAGCCTATGAATATGTCGTTAGTGCTCTCTTTCTTTCCTTTAGCCATCTCAACGATAAATGTTTCGGTTAAAGGTTGGGATTTACACTAGAGTAGATGTTTAAATGCATGACTAACAAAACTTCTCTCCGCACCAGAATCGAAAAGAATGCATGCATAAGAGTTGTCGAGGAGGAACGTACCCATAACAACGGCGAGATCAACAACTGCCTCCTCTTGACCCATCGCTAGCACTCTCCCCGTGTTGCTAGCTGTTGTTGCCCTGGGGCAATTTCTCTTGAAGTGCCCAACCTCTCCACAACCATAGTAGGCTTGACCAGCGCCCGCTCCAGGAGCCTGGTTGGTTGGTTGGACTGGTGCCTTGCAGAATCGAGTCCTATGTCCCTTCTTACCACAGCTATTGCACAACATCTCCCGGCACTATCCATGATGATGGAAGTTGCACTTATTGCACTTTGGAAGAGTAGCAGCATATCCACTGGTAGGTGCTTGGGTGGTTGGAACAGCAACAGGAGTAGTAGCAGTGTGGACTGCCACTGTTTGTTGTTTCTTGGAGGGCTCTTGCGAAGACCGACCCTTTCGTTTGTTCCAGAACTTTTTCTTTCCACCACTTACCTTTAGTGGTTCGGGAGCGGCTGTTACTTCGTCTAGATCAACCCCGTGATCTATTAGGGTCTGCGCCAGGCACTTGGTGCTGTCAAATGTAGAAGGCTTAGCAGCCAATACATTCCCTTGAGTTGGGGGTGTCAATCCCCAAATGTATCTTTCTATCTTCTTGCTTTCCGGGGTGACCATTCCTGGACATAGAAGAGCCAGATTGCAGAATCTAGCTGTGTAAGTGGCAATGTCGGAACCCTTCATCTTCAGGTTCCAGAGCTCGTGCTCTAGCTTTTGCATCTCGCCCCTTGGGCAGTACTCAGCAAGCATGAGTTCCTTTAAGCTTTCCCAACCCATGGCATTGGCTATTGGTAGGGTTAGGGATTTGACCCGGCTATTCCACCAACTCAATGCTCTGTCAGTGAAGGTGCAGGCAACGAACTTCACCTTGTTTGTCTCGGAACAAGCATAAATCTCGAAGATGGATTCGATCTTCTCGAACCATCGAGTTAAGGCAATGACTCATCCATTGCCGTCGAAGGATTTGGGTTTCCCGTTCATGAAGTCCTTATTGGAACACTCCTTTTGATGTCCCTGATCGCCGAGATTTAGGGGATGAGTACCACCTCCGGATCCTCTAGCCCCACCAGGGTTTATTTGCGCCATTACTGCAGTCACGACGGCTATAAATGCTGCCTGGAATATGGCAGGATCGAACTGAGGAGGTGGTGGCGGCAGAGGGTTGTTGTTCTTCCTGTTGGGTCTCTTT
Organism: Lactuca virosa; assembly: GCF_052849685.1. NCBI lineage: Eukaryota > Viridiplantae > Streptophyta > Magnoliopsida > Asterales > Asteraceae > Lactuca > Lactuca virosa. The sequence continues at coordinate 216,489,679 of NC_136430.1, read as the reverse complement.
CTGGGAGGCATCTTTTTCTAAAAATAATCAGGAAGAAGAGGATGATAAGTCCCTAGATCTTTAAATCAAGAGATATGAAACAAGATATATCTCAACCTGATAGATAAAATGTTCTACTAATCGATAAATAGAGAAAGGTTACTAATGCAAGTAACTATCGCTAGGAAGATATAAGTAGCAACACTTGGAATGAATATGTATGTTGTATTCGGCTCTAGCTAAAATACTCCTATAGTATTTTTATGTTGTATGCTCTGTTCTATCGATATCTTGATGTATAAGGCTTGGTAAGTTTTAGGCTTGCTGCAACACCATGATCACTCCTAGACACATGTTGGTCATGTCTCAAATAAATATTGTTGATCAGGCTATATTGATTCCAGACATGATTACATAACTATCCAGGTTTAACCACAGTGTCCAACATCCAAATACTTTTGTTTTATTCTACTTATGATATTGTTTCTGGTACGTATGTATACTTGTATACTTCATATAAAATACTTATATTTTAAAAGTATACTTTTAGTTCAGAGCACTTCGGCCCCATAGTGTTTATAGTTGTATACCATGTAAGGTTCGGTATACTTAGTTCACTATAAACAATCGCTCTGATACCAATCTGTCACACCCCCAAACCGGAACAGCGGAAACGTTCGGGGGTGGATGATGTCATGTGTAGTATTACAGCAGTTGCATCATAGTAATCATAGTAAACACAACCATTACATTGAATATACATGAAAAAGAGTTTACATCTGTTTTATTCTTGATTTTATACATCAAAAGTATAATCAAAAGAAAAAGACGTGACTCTATACGCTCCGTCTTCTCAAAACTCCAGGAAGTACCTATCTACTAATTCCCTGAGAATACAAGCAGTTTTGAAAGAGTATCAGCATAAAGCTGGTGAGTTCATAAGCGATGTTTTTGTAATGAAAACCTGTTGATGACTCTATAAAAATGTTCGTATGTCTCCAAGAAAATCCAATATTTTTTTTAGTGAAAGTGTGATGATATCAGTTCTATCTACGACTACTTAGTTTATGCTAGCCATGTATAAACCAATATCGAACAGACAGTTGACTATGTGGACCTACCCTAAGCCTACAAACAAACAAGGAACAGGAAATGAGGTGGAAACCACACATTCCACAGTCTATCGAATATTCTCCATACGTGGCCCTGATGCTTAAACTAAATAATTATAGAATTAACTATGAATGTTCGTTACTGAAATCTGTTGTAGCATAGGAAAATACTAGTTTGAATTTCTGGTTAATACTAATCATAGTATGTATGTATTCTGTACAAAAACCATTGTATAGCATGTTCCCTTTGAAAACCCTGGCTACCACCAGTGTGTATAGTACGTTCTGTTTGAAAACTCTCGCTACCACCAGTATGTATAGTACGTTCTGTTTGAAAACCCTGGCTACCACCAGTATATATAGTACGTTCTGTTTGAAAACCCTGGCTACCACCAGTATGTATAGTACGTTTTATTTGAAAACCTTGGCTACCACCAGTATGTATAGTACGTTCTGTTTGAAAACCCTGGCTACCACCAGTATGTATAGTACGTTCTGTTTGAAAACCCTGGTTACGACTAGTATGTATAGTACGTTCTGTTTGAAAACCCTAGCTACCACCAGTATGTATAGTACGTTCTGTTTGAAAACCATGGCTACCACCAGTATGTATAGTAGTTTCATTACTTAAAATAAAACTAATGAAGAATGACCTAGTGACCTTTACGATGTTCTTCAAGTGACCATTACGACGTTCTTCAAGTGTCGGTTAAATGACATTTGTCACCTCATGCATGTCTGCCTAAATGTATCTAGCAGTTCAGGTGTGGGATTGTCAGTCCCGAATAGATCTATTCACAAATCTCACGCTCTCCCTCCAGGAGACTCTGGTTATACTATGATAGGATTTAATTCCGTACACCAAAGGGTACAATTTTGAAGTAGAGTCTCACAATTCTGTATTAACTAGTTTACGTGTAGTTCTTTAGTGATCTACTTTATTGAACTCCGTGTATATACTGTAAAAGGTAATAATTGTATTTAAATAATTATTAAATGTTGTACTTTTGTAGTAATGTATATCATAAACAAAATCGGTCATAGTTTATATGTTTACCCATGAATGAAATCTGAATCGGTAAAAGTAATGTATTGAAATCCCTAAACTATACCCACTATAGTTTGCTTGAAATGTTTTGTACTTGATTTGTAAATTGTTCTGAAAACTATGTAATTATGTTTTCAAGTTGAAAGCGTCCCTTATGCTTAGCATAGTACAAAAGGGATAAAATTTCTAAATGTTTCATAAAACGTGGGAAATCATTTAACTGTATGAATTGCATAAGTTTTAAACTCGTTGAAATCCTTTTGTTTTTGTTTCACAAAATCATTTGTGTTTGGCTTGTATTCCCCCCTGAAAACATTAAAAATCATAAAAGCGTAGGGGTATGAACTCACTGTTAGTCGTGTACAAGCGTCGAATCAACGGACTGAAATGAAGACCCTCAAGTTGTAGTATGGCACTTAACGGAATCCTAATAACAATTAAATACATAATGTATCTAAATTAGCGATTTCGTTAGATAAAGTGTTAGGAAAAACACTTGCTTTCGGTTAAGGAATGTTACCAGAGCTTGATTGAATCGATGAAAGTGGGTTTTCAGTCTAATACACTGCTTATGAAGTGTGTACGGCCGTGAACCGTGTACGGCCGTAAACTGCCTCTCGAAGGGTGTACGAACTTTGAAGGTTTGAAGTGGGTATGGCCGTGAACTGGTGTACGGTCAATGAAGGTTTGAAGGCTTGAAGGGTGTACGGCCGTACACTCAAGAACGAGGATGCTAGATTCGATGTAAAACGTGTTCTAGATGCTCCAAATCAACTCCCAGCAATGATTTTTGATGCATCTCAGCTGGTGCTAGACGATAGGGCGATTTGGCTACTGGGGTAGCCCCTGGAACTAAGTCGATTCTGAACTCGACTTGACGCTGCGAACGTAATCCTGGGAGTTCTTCTAGAAAGATGTCGGGAAAGTCGCGTACCATTGGGATGTTCTTTATGTCCTTCGTCTCTTGGCTCACATCGACAACATGAGCAAGGAATGTGCGACATTCCTTTCGTAGGTACTTCTGGGCTTGTATGCTCGAGATGATGCGAAGGTTTGTGTTGGGTTTGTCGTCGTAGATAACTAGAGTTTCGCTAGATGGAAGATTAAGACGAATAGCCTTTTCGTAACACATGATGTCGGCACGATGAGAACTCAACCAATCCATGCCGATTATGACGTCAAAACTTTTAATTGAGACCGGCATGAGATTGATTGGAAATGAATGGCTATATAGAGTTAGTGTACATCCTATGTATATGCAGCTAGTGCTCTTTGTCTTTTCGTTAGCCATTTCTACAGTTAACGGTTTTTTAAGTGCATGTGATTTTTGTTTAAGCAAGTGAGCAAATTTCTGGTTCACGAAACTCCTCTCCGCTCCACTATCAAACAGTATGCATGCATATGAGTTATCGAGGAGAAACGTACCAATGACCACTGTGGGGTCGTCAACTGCTTCCTCGTGGCCTATAGCCAAAACTCTTCCCACTCCGTCGGCATTCCCTGCCTTCGGGCAGTTTCTCTTGTAGTGGCCCACCTCGCCACAACCATAGCAAGCCTGGCCCACACCAGCGTCGGGGACTTGGGTGATTGGCCTTGCCGGAGCTTTGCAGAAACGGGCAGCGTGCCCCTTCCTGTTGCAGTTAGAGCACTGTATTTCCCAGCAGGGTCCGTTGTGGAGGAAGCTACATTTGTTGCACTTCGGCAAGTTTCCAGCATACTGCTTCACCGGCACAGCAGCAGTAGGTGCTATTGCAGCATGAACAGCTACAACCTGCTGCTTATTGGCAGCGTTCTGCGCCGTGTTCTTCTTTTTGTTATCCCAGAACTTCCGCTTGTTGTCAGCGGCTTTGGAGGGTTTTGAAATGGCTAGGGTTGTTGTTTTTGACGGGGTACGGACCCCATGGTCAATGAGCCGTTGTGTCAATCGCTTGGCACTATCAAAGGTAGTGGGGTTTGAAGCTAGGACATTCCCCTGAAATGGAGGCACCAGCCCCCAAATGTACCTTTCCACCTTTTTCGCTTCAGAAGGGACCATTCCCGGACATAGCGCTACCAGATCACTGAATCTGGCAGTGTAGGAGACTATGTCGGAGCCCTTCATGGTTAGGCTCCAGAGTTCCTGCTCCAGTTTCTGAACTTCGCCCGTCGGGCAGTATTCTTCGATCATGAGCTCCATAAGAGCTTCCCAACCCATAGCATTTGCCACTATACGAGTTAGTGACTTGACATGGCTATTCCACAATGTCAGGGCTCGGTTCGCGAAGGTGCAGGCAGTAAATTTAACTTTGCTCCCTTCCGGACAGGAGCAGATCTCAAAGATCGACTCCGTTTTCTCGAACCATTGCGAGAGGGAAATTATTCCACCAGTCCCATTGAAGGGCCTGGGTTTGTAACTGGTGAAGTCCTTATACGATCACTCCCTAGAGCGCACTCGAGCTTCAACTGGTGTGGAATGCACATTCATTCCACTCCCACTAGTACCGGAAGTTGGGAATTGTGCTAGGGCTGTCGTAACAGCCGCATTCACAGCAGCTTGAATAGCTATTGGGTTGTATTGTGGAGGAGGAGGTGGAGTTTGATTTGGAGTTATTGGAGTAGCGTGCCTGTTCGATCTACGAGGAGGCATCTTGAAGCTATAAGATCACAAAGATGAAGTTATTGGTAAGAATTCAATAGAGAGAATGATGAGAGTGAATCATGGACTAACTCTCCATAGCCCAACTAAACAAATGAAAGTATGATTGAATAGAGATCTAGCACTAGAAAGATGAAAGCCTTTGGATAATAATCTCCATGAGATTAGATATCTATCAATAATATTGGTATTATAGATGTAACAAGTTCGGGAAAATGACCTAGAAGTAGGTCTTACATCAAAGCAGGATAAGAAACTTTTTGACAGCATAAAGACCTAATAGACTGAAAGTTCAAGGTCTTAAGATAAATAGGAAATTATAGGGAAAAGTGCTACTTAGAGCATAGATAAGAAGGCTAATCCTTAGATAAAAGGAAATTTGAGCAGAGCATCTCCTACTGGCGATGGGAACCCCTTGGGCGAAGCCTTAAATCTGCCAGCCGACTCTCCAAATCAAGAAGGCGTCGCTCATACACTCGCTGGCGTACACGATGTTCTATGACTTCAGCTCGATTCACGGTTAGTTCTTGCAGTAGAGACTCATTGTCTCTCGCATCTCTCTCACGAGCATCTTCCAGATGACGAATGAGGACAGTATTGACTCTCGCATTGGCATCAACCTCCGTGATTCGGTTGAGGGCTGTCCTTCCCTGTATTTCATTACGAGCAACTCTGCGGACCAGAATAGGCAGGACTCTGTCCGCTGAGCCTCCTTTGCTCAGGTTGTAGAAGCTTCTGTCTCCGTTGTATGGCATAGGTTGACACTGTTCTTCACTCCATGTTTCCAAACTTTCCACCCACAGAGGCGTCGGGCCTTGAAAAGCTGGACGAGGGTTAGGATTTGGGATTGGAGCTACCAGGGGTTGATCATTGACTTCTGGCTCGGAGTCAGAATCCTCCGGGAAGTTCTCTGCGAAGTCATCGTCCAACGGAATTGCATAATTCTCTTATGGCTCATCATCGAGCCATCCACCATTGCCGTGGTTGGGAAAGTACGGGTCATCAGGGAGATTGAATCCAGCCATGTTATCTACGCGAGAATGGGGGTAAAAGAAATAATTAATAGACGTACTAATTAAGATAATTATAAGATGATCCTTACCAGTTACTCCAACATTTGTGTAGTGCATACCAGTCATATGTAACCAAAACAGGATAGACCTTCGAATAAGTGATCCTAACTCTAAGTCCACAACCAAACAAGGAACAGCAATTAAAGCAAAGATCACAGATTCTAAGTCTATAATACCGTAGTCACGTTTAACCTTAGCGTATCCACTCAGCAACTATTGACATACTAATAAAGACCTTTTTAGTTTGCACATAAGTAATTTATAGTAACACAAAATACTCCTATAGTATTTTAAGTTTATGTTCTGTTCTAATGTTTTCATTGTAGTAGTGTTGGTAAGTTTTTAGACTTGCTGCAACATCACAACCATTCCTAGGCACATGCTAATCACTTCTCAGAAATATATAGTTGATCAGGCTATATCACTCCCAGATCTGATTATATGTCCCCAAGCCTACTTGTGCTGTCCAACAATCGTAATAATTTTGTTCTGTCCTAGTGACACTGATTTTAGTATGAATGCAGGTATGTATACTTTGGTTAAATATTTTATTATTTAAAAGTATAAACTCTTTATCAGAGTATTTTAATCCCGTTGTGTTTATAGTTGTATATTTTTTATGGGTTGATATACTCAATTCACTATAAACAATGCTATGATACCAATCTGTCATACCCCAAACCGGAACGGCGGAAACGTTCGGGGGCGGAGGACGTCATGTACAGTATCACAACAATGCATAATAGTAAAACAAGCAACAACATCATCCATTGCACTAATAATATAATTTAATACAAGTGTGTTCTGAATAGTTTATAAAACACCAAAAATATGAATCAAAATAAGAGATGAGTCTTGAATGTGCTCCACCTTCTCAAAACCTGGTCATCGGTACCTGTCTATTGGTGACCTGAGAATACAAGTTATTTTGAAAGCGTAGATCAGCATTAAAGCTGGTGAGTTCATAAGTATTTTAGTGTCATTGTTTGTATAAGTTTGAAGAATGTGTTTGTAAATGTTTGATGTAAAAGTTTGTAAGTGTTTGATGTAAATGTTTGTAAACTTCCTAGAAAATCCTATATTTTCTACTAAAGTAGTCTTCTACCTAGACCCAACTGTTCTTTATGTTTGTTCTTTTGTAAAAGTGAGTGTTTTCCCAAAGTATGACTATCATTACCAAAATATAGTTTTCATTACCGTTTATGTGAGAAGATCACAATGTGAATGAAATGGGAAAATAAAGATGTACTATAGTTTTATCTAAGTAACTACCAATGTACTAACTACCTTAAACATGTTTGTTTAATTAAGGTAAAGTGTGATAAGATTGTAACCATACTTGATCGACTAGCATAACACGACGTTCGAGACATCAAAAATGATATGGCATTCGTCACCCGTAGACCTGCAGGTCCCACTGTAGCTAGCAGCAAGGTGTGGGATGGTCAATCTCGTATAGATCTATACATAAATTCACGCTCTCCCTCCAAGAGACTATGGGTACAAAACGTGACACATCAGTAATTTTACACGCCATGAAGTAGTGGATCACATTAATGTTATAGTATTCTTGTATTTGTATAGTATGTTCTAGTGTATTGTATGTTCTCTCTGTCTAGTGTATAGTATGTTCTAGTGTATTGTATGTTCTCTCTGTCTAGTGCATAGTATGTTCTATCTGTTTCTCTTTATAGTGAGTATTGTTCCTCGTTATAGTATGTATTGTATCTCATTATAGTATGTTTGAACTGACTCATGTATGAACTGAATCTTGTATGTTTCATTGTTCTAGAAATAGTATTAGTGACTTCCTAAACTATACCTATTATAGTTTACTAGCAATGTTGTTTGAATGAATGAACATGTTTGTACACCTTTGCTACCCTAAGGTATTGAACTGAACAAAGAACTTTTATATCTATATACATATACATAATATATAACTAAGATTCAAACGACATTCGGACAAACAACCGATACCCTAAGTTCACAACCAAACAAGGAACAGGAAATAAGGCGAGTTATCAGTCCGAAGCCCTTTCAATCCTACTTATATAACGATATCTATATAGACATGATTTTTAACAATATATAAGATTAAAAGAGTTTAATAAAGAGTTTTGCATATAAAAGAGTTTGTAAAAACGATTTGAAGCAATTTCTTTGAAAACACAGTTTGAAGTATAAGAAATCCATTTGTTTGATAGTTATTAATCACATGGATTGATATAATAACTATAATGTTTCTACTTGTATTCCCCCCCCCCCCCATAAAACCATTTAAAATCATTTAAAATATAAGTTAAGGGGTATGAACTCACCTGTAGTGAGTGATACGAATGTAAGATCAGTTGTAGGATGTTAAGTGTCAAGTGTGACATCCCCATTTTCACGGCCAGAAAAGACCGATTTTATTTACGCTTTATAGAAATCAGAGTACTTCTTTTAATAAAAATGTTGCGGAATTTGTTCCTAGAAAAACATGATAAATACGTTATCAAAGCATTTCCTAAGAAATGTATTTTATTCATTTTAAAACATTTGGGATGTCATCGTCAATACAGAAACATAAGCATAAACAGAACTTACATTTATTTACACTAGTGATCTACATCTCTTTAATATCTCAACGTAATGTACCTTCGTATCGACACATGTGATACAAATAAACTGAGTGGGTCAGGTTGGGAAACCTGGTGAGTACATAGGGTTTTCAACCCACAATAATATAATTATTACGTTTAAACATCAAACAATCAACCCAATTACCCATCCCCATTATCTTCCTTACTCTTAAGGGTCTACCCTAAGAGCCATCTATCCTGCATTCGTTCATCTCGAAGTCCCTTGCTTCCAGGGTTTATAAGACAGACACTAGTTCCATAGCTGCCAATGCACTAAATCCATAGCTGCTAAAGTTTATTCATCAGGTACTAAATCCATAGCTACCAGTGTAGGTACTAAGTCCATAGCTACTAACGTTTATCTAACGTGCACTAAGTCCATAGCTACCAGGTACTAAGTCCATAGCTACCAACACCTAACAGGTACTAAGTCCATTGCCACCCGTGTTTACCTAATAGGTACTAAGTCCATAGCTACCAATGTTTGTCCAATAGGCACTAAGTCTATAGTTGCCGATGTTATTTATTAGGCACTAAGTCTACAGCTGCCAATGTTACTCACATCATCTTTTATCTCTCATTATTCATCTACCCATGTCATACCCAACATATTTGTAGATATAAAATACATATACAGTTTAAATCATTTTAAAACATGTATAAAATCATTCTTCCAACATAGACAACAAGTATTCAGATAGTATGCACACATAGCACGTAATTTATATAAAATACTTCATACATATGTGTAAGATGAAAGTAACTATGCACTCACTTGATAAGGTGGTGACTCGGTACTCGGACAGCGCTTCGTTTACTTTAAAATAATTTCCTTCGACGAAACCTAGTATTATTACCACTAGATTTTAGTCTAATATTTACCGTGACTAATTATTAGTCTTATTATTATATATATTAAAGTTGTGTTAAAACATGAATAGTGAACTGGCGAACTTTTGGCAGAAATGGTCCCTGTATTATTGTTGGAAGTAGCAACATTGGTAAAGTCGACTTGGGGCATATTTTGACATTACGTATATTCTTTGTCTATACGTGTTACCAATCTACTGCGTCGTTATCTTGCCCACTGTTTCTCTCATCAGGTATCTTCTACAATCTTCTTGATTTGCTTTCTTTCCTCTGAAACGAATTGGTTGCCTTCACATGCCACCAACAACTCTTTGCTTCTTTCTCTCCTTCCAAAACATCTTCCCTCCGCTTGCTCCGATGTTTCTTCTTCTTCTGAGAATCATCAACCTCCACCAACTCCTACCCTAAAGGGGTCGTCTTTTTCAATGTTGAGAACGACAGCTTGGGATACACACGCAAATAGACGGTCCAAGAAGTTTATTAGGCTTTAATTTCGTTTATGTGGGTTGGGCTGCCATTGATGAGCCTAACCGACAGGTATTTGTTTCCACTCAGATTCCTTGAACAATCTGGAAAAGGTATAAATCACAATTCACTATTCAATTTTGATTCATCACAAATTACAATTATCATTTTTTTTCAACATAGGTAGTGCAGAAGGTTGCTCCGAGTTCATAAGTAATGGGCATGAAATCCGGGAAGAAAGTGGGAATGGTCACAACTATTCTTGGGTCTCATGGGGTTGGGCTAATTACGCTTCAGGAAGCTTTCAAAGGGTCAGGGAATTTAGTGATCAAAGGAGAAGAAGAAGATGTGAGGGTGGTCACTGAAACATTTCCATTATCTCTCCGTGTGTGTGTAACTTTTTGACCGATATGTAAGTAAAGATGAAATCGCAGCGATAGGGTTTTGGAGTGGGCTGATTTGGTTGATATAGGAAGATAAGTCGTAGGCATGAGGCAGGGGACGCATACCATTTGTTTGATAAGAATCCCCAACGAAAGTGCATTTCAAATGGACAAATGCAGCTGATTGGCATTGACCTTTTTAGCTTTTTTTTTGGGGAAAATCTTTCGTAATCTATGATTAGGTATGCAATTGCCATTAATCTCAGTTCATATTATCTGTACGTTTATATTTTTGGGAATTTTCGCATTAGTTTTTTCATTGGCTATATTGGGTCCATATTTTATATGCGATTATGGAGCTAGGTTTCCAATTATTACTTTGATTGTGCTTTAATTTGATCAAATTTGAAGTTTCTAGAGCTAGCTAGGGACTCATTATGATCCCTTACATGTCATATGAACATCATGCATATGACTACTTTAAACACTCTGTATCTCTTTTATTAAATGAATGAAATTTTTCTTAATCTCAGTTGCTAATAATTTCATTTGATTCTGATCACAAACCATACAATTAGCTGATTTCAAATTTTCAATTTCCTTCGGTTGTCTAGGGGAAGACCTACAGTTGCAAATTTATATAAGTTATTGTTTGACTGGATCAGTGAAATTGTTAGACCTGGTGAAGAAGGCCATCAAACAGAAACAAAAATATAATCTTTCAGGATGTCTTTTACAGTTGTAGTGGTCATCCAAGTGTGAGTAATGATAGGTGTGGTGGATGTGTTTTCATTTTCCATATTTTAAATCAAAGATTACATGTAATTGTAAAAATCTGAAACATCATAATTTACTAATTACCGATTGACAAAGTATATGAGAAATAATCATGTTTGATCTTACCAGGTTGTCGCAGGATGATGAGAACAAAACATTATTGTATAATATGGTCATTAAGAATTATTCCCAGGTTAGTTTTTATAACTTATGTCTACAATCCTTATGTTTTATTATAAAATGAAAATGAAAATATTCAACTATTGCCTCTTTATTTTTGACAAATCACTTTATATAATCATCATCTCTTCCGACGTCACCCATCCACCTATGTACCCAACTACCCACACACATAAATAAACCCACTAACCCACAGAATCAAAAAACGGATGGATTCCATTCTGTAGTGTATTTGTTTGCCAATTGGACAAAATTTTAGGTGAAGTAGAACACAGCATCAACATCAGTGATGGATTTTGTTGTGGACAGGTTGCTTAGCATCACACCATTCCATTTAGCTCAATAAACTTTCTAATTTCCTTCCACTGAGCAATATTTTGCCTGCCACATCAGCATGGTAAAGCAGTCCAAATTTAGAAAGTTTAGTGACCTAAGATACCAAAAATGGAATACTGATCTTAACTTTATTTGGCAGGTTATAATATAACAATATTTGTTTGTTTGTTGCAGGCATTTATCAAAACTTGAAATATTGAAGCATAATGGAAAGGGATCCAAAAGCATAATCCATTACAAAGAGGTGAAACAAACATAAACACAACAGATTCCATCCCATTTCCAACGAATCATTAAAAGTTAGTGGTTTTAAGGGATTTTGATGAAAATTTCCCGTGTTTACCGTTTTGGATTTTAATGACCCTTTTTTAATGGTAATTACAGATAAAAATTAAAATTGTTATAATCCTATTTGGGTTTTAATGACCTTTTTTTTTGTTAAAGCAAACATATATTTTCTAGATAGACTTTCACTTGCTATAATTGAATAAATTTTCCAAACTATAATGCTGCAATAGGAAGAAATGGAAGCATGTTGCTATTTATTGCATTAACACATTTTTTCCCCACTTGCAGGCTGAAGGTTTTTTCTGGATCAATATAAACATCCAGGAAGCACATTTAACAGATCATTTGAGTAATGTTGATTGTTGGTAATTTATATATGTATCCATTCTCTTCTTCTTTAAGACTAGAATAATTTGGCAAATTGGTAACTAAACTATTGATTGTCATGACCTATAATCTAATTTGGCAAAACAAAAGGCTTGCATCTCATAATGTTTTCAAACATGGAAACTTCACTAAAATATCATTATTTTATTTATTATAAACCTTGCATGCTCTTTCAATCATCTTCCTGTCATAAGGTCATGTAAAAATCACATAAAATTAGAGTAGAGTGTAAAAATGGGTCGACTCTTTTGACGGCATGGGAAACAAGAGTTTGGAATAGTTAAATAAGCAATAGATTTTTATAAATATCAGATCTTTGAATTTATTTTTGGTTGTGGGTGTTCTTTTTTTTTTTTTGCTGTAATTTGAGGTAGAAAAAAGTAGTGGGATGTCATTCCTCATAAACTGCAGAAATTGCAGACATGTGAGTACTTTTTGTTGTTTTTAAATAAAATCTTTTTCTAGACTATATATGAGATGAAATAATTCATGTTAATTTGCTTATTATATATTAGTAAGAAGGGAACCACCACAAGCATTCAGATCGTACTTTTACACATTGTTTTGTAGTTGGTTCACTGTTGCAAAAGGTGGTCATCTCCTTGGCAACAGATTAATGGTTATCAGAAGTGGAGAGTTCCAAGGTAAATTCTTTTTAGATGTAAATTACAAAAAAAAATATTCACTCATATGAGAAATCCGTTGTCTTCTTCTTCACCCACCATCGGTCTGACACCCCACCACTGTCCAAGAACAATATAGTGTTGAGGATGTTTGCTTTTTCGAAGTTGTTCACCTTCAATTGATTGTAAGCTTTTCGATTTCTCCTTATTTTTGTTGAACAGTGTCTCTATTTTCATTTAATTTTTAATTTTTGATCATTTGCTTTTGATTTTTAACCCTAATTTTCCGCAGAATATTTTACTTTGTTTTGACACAGTCAACACGGAAGAAAGAGAGAGGAAAATCGAAGAATTTGCATCCTTATAGAGTTACCAAGAGGTGGGTTATGGTTCATCATACATTCTTTGATTGATGTTTAGTTCTTGAGTATACAGATTCTGATTAAACAATATTAAGTTCAGAATTGAAGTTATCTCTTTTGGGGTTTTGCTAATATGTTAATTGATTGCGTCTCTTCTAAAGTTACAAATACCATGTGAAACCATTCTACACAAAATAAAGAACATTTCCCTTTAGATTCTTCTTCAAATTCTCAATTCTCAGATCCTTGTGGATTTTTGGTCACATTCATGTACTTTGACTGTATGTTTTTCTGCAAAAAGTCAAATAAATGGTTTCGGTAATTGCATGTCATGTTTATGTTTATTAGATACAATGTTGAGATAATTAATTCTACCATACATATTTGCATCACTATTGGATTTTTTTTAGTAAATGTTTATGGGTCTATTTTATATCTAATATATGTTTCTATTTTACAGGTTGATAGTTCAAACGTCGGTATTAAAAAATAAATAAATATTAACTAAAATGGAAGTATTAAAAAAGTTGGAAACTATGGTGGCGGGTGCTCAGAATGTGAATGGGGTTGCAGTCGGTGGACTTGAAGAGTATTTCGGTAATTCGAGGTTTTGTTCTCAGGTTACTAATGGTTATGGCAATGGAATGGAATCACAAAAGAGCATTTCAATCTCTACAATCATGGATTCCATTCCGGTTTCATGTAAATACACTATAATATTATTATTTTTTGCTTCTCATTCCCGCCTTCATATATATTGATGCAAATATAGAGTATGTATTTTGTTTTTTACTCATAATAATAAAAAATGTCATCTAAATGCAATGAAAATCCCTTCAATTTAATTCTTTTTATCCTCTAAATTTACCATATATATATATATATATATACATGTTACAAAATAAAATATCCTTTAAAACACAAATATTACTTCCTACTACATACTAACAAATACGATCACCAACGAGACACTACCTATGACTATACGATATACATAACCGAAAACCAAAAGACTAAAACTCTGGTCGTAACCGAACCCCGCGGAGCGGGGTACCCCAGCTAGTTATTATTATTATTTTTTTTTTATTATTATTATTATTATTATTATTATTATTATATAAGCGTTTCAACAATACTTTCCAACCACTATGTACAGACAGGGGCCAGACATAAAACACCAGAGGGCAGGACCATTTTGGCATATAGCACTTCTGAAATCCAACAACCCTATGCGACCCTTTAAACCAGATTCCCGGTACCACGAGTAGTTGAAAAGATATTATAACGACACTTATATAAGTCATAATAATAGCTCAAATATTTATTATAAGTTCATAATAACAATACTAATTTTAAATATAAGCTATATTAAAATAGGTAAGCATAACTTACTTACAAGGGGGTTTTAGCTAGGAGTCGGGCTGTGCAGGGGCAGAACTTCATCGCTGAATCTTTCTAAGAAAGATTCGTGCAGTGCTTCAGCGCTCACCTTACTATACTAAAACAACAGAAAGAGAAGTCGAATCACAGGGGACCGAAATGCTCGGGGGATAAGAAGAGAAAGACTCTTGAATCAAGAGAATGGTGCAAGAAATATGAGAGTCCAAGCCTCTTATTTATAGTAATTGAATTTAAAAAAACTACCATCCATAATTACTTAATGACCTTATAGTTATATAAACGACTAAACACCCCTTCATAATACTATTTTAAATAGATTTAACGATATTTGTACTAAACTAATTTCGAAAGTACTCAACACTAGTCTTATAATAACCGCATCGTCGATACCTTTCTAATGATATATATATTTGTATATATATGTGTACGTATATATGATTTATACTTATTTTAATACGTAAATATGCTATTATAATTTGTAACTCGTTCATACGAACTCCATTTTTGACGTTCTTTATATCCACGCGTTGGTATTTACGAGTAATACAACTTTCATTTAGACGTCGTCAGCTAATTCTCATTCTAACTCAGATTTACAAACCTGTATCGAATTTACGCGCTCGAAGAGTAGCGACCAAATTTCGTCCATATCTTTAACATACGAGCTCTACTCTCAACATTCTTTATATCCACGCGTAGGTAAAAACAAGATCTAAAACATTCATTTAGACTCCGTCGTCTAATTCTCGACCGATCTTAAATTTAACAGTAGGAGGAGATTATACTGTTAAATGTCCGCGTAAAATTCATAACTTCTACATACGGACTCCGTTTTCGTCTGTCTTTTTACCGTTGAGTTCCTATTAATGAGATCTTCAACTCTCATTTAGGTCGTGTAGGCCAAAAACCGCTCGAACTAAAATTCGAGTTTCGGGTCGTGCACTGCTATGCCAAATCTTAGAAAATTCATAACTCTCTCATACGAAGTCAGATTTGGGCGTTCTTTTTTTGTATGTTCTCGGTTTAACGTATACTACAAATGTTGTTTAGATCACTAAGGCTAAAAACTCATCTACCATAAATTCACTATTTACATCTCCCGGTGTCGTGCCAGTTTTGCTGTAAAACTTCGACGGGCCGTAACTTCTTCCTTATAACTCGGATTTCGGCGTTCTTTATATGTACGGAACCCTTGTAACATATACTACAACTTGGTTAAGATTAATCCTTCTAAATAATCTTCCATCAAAAACTCATTTTTGATGCTCATTGTCTCTAAATTGAGTAGCCCGGATCTGCGGGCGTTACAATTATCTCCCCCTTAGGATGATTACGTCCCGGAATCATCAACAAAACAAGTCTTTATAATGACTCCGTACGTTATCTCTTTATCCTAGGTAATAATCGTAACTTCTATGTTCTTTCGAATGAGTATCTAATGGACTTCTCGACTGCAGGCGGTGCTCGGTCTTGCATTTGCTCCCTATCTCACGTTAGACTCCAAATTATGATCTTCAAGTCACAATCTCGATCCTCACTGGATACGAACTTAAGATAAGTTTTATTATTATTATTATTATTATTATTATTATTATTATTACTACAATGGAACGATGTGTCATATTCTAATGACCTATCATCGTATGTTGCAACGCTTAGACTCATTTCTCTTAGAGTCTTCCAGAAAAGACTATACTTTCGTTCATGTTCTAATCTCATCTTAAAAGGTAGCATTTCTAGCTACAAGCAACTTTTCGCGATACCTCTACTGATCGCTTTTTATTTCAATCTTGTGGCTTAAGTCAGATGTGACATCGGACTTAGTTCTCTGAACCACTTAATATACTCATCTTAGTCAGACTCGATTTGATATGACCACTAGGGTCGAAATAACAATCATCTTCTTAATCATTACCGAAAAATGGTAACGACATACTTGAATAAAACGAAATCGATTACTAGCTCCTTGGTAGCCTTGTGACTTTCCCTGATCCAAGCGTGAGTCCTGTGCTTCCGGTAGTATAGGCCTTTACTACCTTTCACACCTACTCGTACTCGTCCCAAGTATTGTCTCGCAGTTCTCCAAGTCATTATCACAAAAACAATTTTAACACATACAAATGTGTCCAAACAATCATATAATTTACCTAGACTCTACTAGGACTTCTTCCATGCGTATCTTCAATCATCAATTTTGCTTCAGCTCAGTTGGTGATGGAAATGTCAGACGATGGGATAACTTCATGGATTATACAAAAAATCTTTCTTTCTGCTAATCAAAAGTGTACTTCTCCCATACTAGACGTATTATTTCTTAGATGCGTTCTAAAGACAAGATATCACTCTTACGATATCTTTCGATAGGTATCACTCAGTATCGTAAGCCTTCTCATTTCCTCCATTTACTCAATTAACTACGAGTCTTCACCATGATGTTTTGCACACCAAAGCAATCGTTTGGTGTGTCGAGACGAGAATATAGATAGAGGAAGGTTTAGACGTGTATTCCTCCTTATTACTTCGAAAAATTACATGCCAGTTCTAATATCGTAATTAAACGTTTAGAAATCTGAACACATAAAGTTTCCAGATCCGATCGGCAACAGACCATAGATCTAGTCAAACGATAGCATAAAGCATCACAAATTATTAAGCACATAAAATGTGACAACCCGAAATTTCAATCTTGTACAAACCATTCAATCCAATCAAAGTTAGACTTGTTCCTGCTAACTTCTAGCACTATTTTGAGTCTATTTGAGCATTCCGAGCCTAGTATATCCAAAGAATGAGTGATAGGAAGTGTCCATTGGAGTTGTAAACTATCAAGCAAACCATAAACCCTCTAAAGAGGTGTTTACGGCCAGCAACCATGACTTTACGGCCGTAAACCCATGGTGGCCGTAAACACCATGTTATATATATGGTCCTTAGTCATTTTTCCTTCATTTTCACCATTCCAAGCCCAAGAACTCGGCATTCTCTCCCAAGGATCTTGAGACTTTTGCTTCCAAACTTCAAAAATGTAAGTGATTCCTTCCCTCTATGTGTTAATACATCTCTTCTTCTTGATTCACTCTTGAATTCATCCATAAATCTCGTCTTTTGAGTCTAGATCTTCAAGATCCTCAAGAACACCAAGAACACTTAAGTGTTTTGGGCCGAAAACACCCCCATTTGCCTTCAAAACGTAAGTACACTACCCTTAGCTTGTTATATACTTAAATCAGTTGTTAAACACCTTGTTAACATCAAGAAATCTGGAACAAAAGGGTGTTTACGGCCAAGGCAATCTCCCTTGGCCGTAAACCCTAGTTAGTGGTGCAATGTTGCCACAACTCCTTCCTAAGCCTAGGATCTAAGTCTAGAACACCCAAGGAAGAACATAGGACCTTAAACACACAAAATGGTACAAGATACCATGATTTTACGGCCGTAAACTCATTGGGCCATAAACCCATGGGCCGTAAACACTTTGGGGCCGTAAACACTTGGGCCGTAAACTCCAATGTGAGGCCCTACAACCCTTAGATACAACCCTTTGCACTTCTAGCACTTGAATCAAAATATTTTCCATGTCCTAGGGTGTTTATACTTTCTTAATTAGTTGTTTAATCACTAATTAGATGCATATATGTGTCATTATATGTTAAATAGGATCCGTGTGTACTCAAGTCCTCACTTAACACTTAGCATCCTATCCAGCACTTCCATCCAAACCACTCACTACCGGTGAGTTAATACCCCTTAATCAACCTTTGAAACGATTTTAAATGCTTTTATGGGGGGGGGGGGGAAATACAATTTGAAACATTCTAGTTATTATATTAATCACATGTGATTAATAACTAGAACGAACATAAAGATTTTCTATTACTTTCAAATTGTTATCAAACTTATGGATTTCAAACACTTCAAAACATTTTATTAAACTATTTTAAATGCTAAATCCTTATCAAACTCTTTTAAACTTATATTATTGTCAAACTCATGTCTATACAGATATATTTATATAAGTAAGATTTGAAGGACTTAGGACTGATAGCTCACTTTATTTCCTGTTCCTTGTTTGGTTGTGGACTTAGAGTATCCTGTTATTTGTCCAAATGTCGTTGAAACCTTAGTTATATATCATATATATGTGTTTAGATATAAAAGCTTTTACTTCAGTTCAGTACCTTTGGGTAGCAAAGGCATACAAACAACATTACTAGTAAACTATAATAGGTATAGTTTAAGAGATTACTACTCACTATTACTAATACAACGAAGCATACAAGAGTCAGTACATTTACAAGTCATTACAAACATACTATAACGAAATACAATACACACTAGTCACTATACAAGAGAATATACTATACACTAGTACAGAGAGAACATTACTACACTATGACTTACTATACAAACATTAGGATACGATAACTAGAATGTGACACATTATTTTCGGATACAACAAAACCGTGTTGTATTATTTAGTAACCAGAGTCTCCTGGAGGGAGAGTGGGCATTGTGTGTATAGATCTATACGGGACAGACACTCCCACACCCCGACTGCTAGCTACAGTCGCGGCCGATAAGGCCAAGGGGTGACAAAATGTCACCTCACTACATGTGACATCGGAGGGTCATCAATTATTCAGTCGTCAATCAGCATGGTTACATACGAGTTCACATTTAAGCCTTTAATTAACCAACCTAAGATAAAAGACTACTTTAGACTCCCCGAGGGGTATTGTACATTTAATACTACCTGGAGTCTGAATTTTATCACTTTATAGCCAGCAGTGTTACTGCTGAGGTAAAACATTATTTTCCCTATTATATTTACTTTGTGATCTTCTCACATATTCATAAATGTTTAAACTATATTTAGTTAATAATAGTCATAGTGAGGAAAATACACACTTTTACACGAAACAAACATATAGAACATTGACGCCTTGGTAGAAGGCCACTTTTAGTAGAAAAAATAGGGTTTTCTAGGAGATACAATTATTCACTACAAACATTTACATTGAAAACTTACAAACATTTTCTTCAAACTTACAAACATTTTCATACAAGCAATGACACTAAATACTTATGAACTCACCAGCTTTAATGCTGATAAACTCCTTCAAAATAACTTGTATTCTCAGGTCATCAGTAGACAGGTACCGATGAAGCTTTTGAGAAGATGGAGCACATTCAAGACTCATCTTTTATTTTGATTCATATTTTTGGTGTCTTATAAACTATACAGAACACGCTTGTATTAAAATTATTCTATTAATGCAATGAATGTTGTTGCTTGCTTACTATTATGCATTGTTATGATACTGTACATGATGTCCTCCGCCCCAGAACGTTTCCGCCATTTCGGTTTTGAGGTGTGACAGATTGGTATCAGAGCATTGTTTATAGTGAATCGAGTATATCAACCCATAAAAGATATACAAACTATAAACACAGCGGGATTAAAATACTCTGACCAAGAGTTTATAATTTTAAATAATAAAATATTTAACTAAGTATACATACCTGCATTCATACTAAAATCAGTGTCATTAGGACAGAACAAAAGTATTACGATTGTTGAACAACACGATTAAGCTTAGAGACATATAGTCAAACCTGGGAGGATATAGCCTGATCAACTATATTTCTCGAGGAGTGACTAGCATGTGCCTAAGAGTGGTTGTGAGGTTGCAACAAGTCTAAAAACTTACCAACACTACTACAACGAGAACATTAGAACATAACATAAACCTAAAATACTATAGGAGTATTTTGTGTTACTATAATTACTTATTTGAGAACTAAAAAGGTCTTTACTAGTATGTCAATAGTTGCTAAGTGGATACGCTAAAGTTATATGTGACTAAGGTGTTATAGACTTAGAATCTGTGACCTTTGCTTTACTTCCTGTTCCTTGTTTGGTTGTGGATTTAGGGTTAGGGTCACTTATTCGAAGGTCTATCCTGTTTTGATTACATGTAACTGGTATGCACTACGCAAGTATTGAAGTAACTAGTAAGGATCATCTTATAATTATCTTAATTAGTACGTCTTTTATTATAAGATTCTTATACCCCCTTTTCTCGCGTAGAGAACATGCCTAGCTTCCATCTCCCCGACGATCCGTATTTTCCCAACCAAGGCTCCAATCCGAACCAGAAGTCAACAACCTGCCCCAAGAGGCTCCAATCCCAAACCTCAACCCCCGACCGGCATTTCAAGGCCCCACACCTTTGTGGGCGACAAACTTGAACCGTTGGAGCGATGAACGGGGTCAACCATTACCCTTCAATGGAGACCGATGCTTTTACAATATAAGCGAGGGAGGCTCAGCTGACCGAGTCCTACCCATTATGATCCGTAGGATTGCTCGGAATGTCGAGCAAGGTCGTGCAGCCATCGACCGAGTGATGGAAGTTGACGCCAACTCTAGCATTAACACGGTCCGCATTCGCAGCTACTGCAGCATTTAGAGCTGCCGTATCAATTTGATGAGTAGGTAGTGTTGCAGTTACCGGAGGATTGCGTCTCGTTGATCGGCGCGGAGGCATCTTTTAACTAAAAGTTTACAAAGATTACGATATTGGTAAGAATAGAGAAATTTATGAGAGTGACTCATGGACTAACTCTCCGTAGCCCAACAAAACAATTGAATAGTATGATTGGATGTAGATCTAGTACTAACAGATGATATGATTTGGATGTTAATTTCCATGAGATTAGATATTTGTCAATTATACTGGTATTACAAATGTAATAAGTTCGGAAAAGTGACCTAGAAGTAGGTCTTACATCAAACCAAGATGGGAAAATTTTGACAGACTAAGACCAAATCATGACTTAATAGATATAAGGTCTTCACAAAGCTAGGAAGTTAAACTGGAGTTTTTACATAAACTAAGTTATATCCAAAAGAGAAAGTTGAGTAGGCTCTATCTACGACAAGAGCCACTAGAGTGAGTCCTTGATTCTGACAGACGGCGCTCCATGTCTCTCATGCGCCTTTCTGTCATTGCTTGTCGAGCTCGAAGTTCCCTGACTTCAGCTCGGGTTTCGGTAAGTTCTCTCTGCAGGGCTGCATTATGGATCTGAGTTCTTTCATGAGCAGACTCTAGCTGACGAATACGGACTGTGTTAACGCCCGAGTTGGCGTCAATTTCCACGACTCGGTCGATGGTTGCTCGACCTTGCTCGGTGTTCCGAGCAATCCTACGGACCATGATGGGCAGGACTCGGTCAGCTGAACCTCCCTCGCTTAGATTGTAAAAGCTTCGGTCCCCATTGTAGGGCATGGGTTGACCCTATTCCTGACTCCATCTGTTCAAGTTTGTGGCCCACAGAGGTGTGAGTCCTTGAAATGATGGACGAGGGTTCGGGTTTGGAGCTACTGGGGGTAGATTGTTGACTTCTGGCTCGGAGTCAGAACTATCCGAAAAGCCTTCAGCGTGGTGATCGTTCAAAGGGATTGGATGATCATCCTCTGGCTCTTCTCCAAGCCATCCAGCATTGCCTCCTTTTGGGAAGTATGGATCTCCTGGGAGATGGAATCCAGCCATGATATCTACGCGAGAAAAGGGGTATAAGAAATAACTAAATAGACGGACTAAATAGATAATTATAATATGATCTTTATCAGTTACTTCAATACTTGTTTAGTGCATACAAGTTACATGTAATCAAAATAGGATAGACCTTCGAATAAGTGATCCGAACACCAAATCCACAACCAAACAAGGAACAGGAAGAAAAGCAAAGATCACAGATTCTAAGTCTATGTCATCCTAGTCACAGATAACCTTGGCGTATCCACTGAGCAATTGTTGACCTACTAATAAAGACCTTTAGTTTTTAGATAAGTAATTATAGTAACACAAAATACTCCTATAGTATTTTAAGTTTATGTTATGTTCTAATGTTGTCATTGTAGTAGTGTTCGTAAGTTTTTAGACTTGTTGCAACCTCACAACCACTCTTAGGCACATGCTAGTCACTCCTCGGAAAATATAGTTGACCAGGCTATATCATCCCCAGGGTTGACTATATGTCTGTAAGTCTAATTGTGTTGCCCAACAATTGTAATACTTTTGTTCTGTCCTAGTGACAGTGATTTTAGTATGAATGCAGGTATGTATACTTAGTTAAATATTTTATTATTTAAAAGTATAAACTCTTGGTCAGAGTATTTTAATCCCGCTGTGTTTATAGTTTGTATATCTTTTATGGGTTGATACACTCAATTCACTATAAACAATGCTCTGATACCAATCTGTCACACCCCAAAACCGGAACGGCGGAAATATTCAGGGGTGGAGGACGTCATGTACAGTATCACAACAAAGTATAGTAGTAAACAAGCAACAACATCATCCATTGCATTAATAATATAATTTCATACAAGTGTGTTCTGTAAAGTTATAAGACACCAAAAATGTAAATCAAAATATGAGATGAGTCTTGAACGAGCTCCATCTTCTCAAAAGTCTGGCATTGGTACCTGTGTACTGATGACCTGAGAATACAAGTTTTAGAAAGAGTTGATCAGCTTTAAAGCTGGTGAGTTCATAAGTATTTTAGTGTCATTGTTTGTATGAAAGTGTTTGTAAGTACTTGATGTATAAGTTTGTAAATGTTTGTAAATGTTTGTATATGTTTGTATCTCCTAGAAAATCCTATATTTTCTACTAAACGTAGCCTTCTACCAAGGCATCAAATGAAATGTATGTTTGTTTCTTGTAAAAGTGTGTATTTTTCCCAAGTGTGACTATCATTAACCAAAAATATAGTTTTACATTATCTTTTATTTGAAAAGATCACAATGTGAATGTAAAGGGGAAAATAATAAAGTACTGTAGTGTTGTATTATAGTAACTACCGTTGTACTAATTACCTTAAACCAATTGTTATTTAAAGTAACATGTGATATGCCTGTACCATACTACCGACTAAAACACGACGATGGAAGACGTCGGAAGAAATGACATTTGGCACCCGTAGACTTGCAAGTCCCACTGTAGCGAGCAGCAAGGTGTAGGATAGTCAATCCAATATAGATCTATACACAAATTCAACGCTCTCCTTCTAGGAGACTCTGGATACAAAACGAGCCATGACAGGTGATGCCATGCCCCGTTACGTGGCTCACATTTCTGTCGTAATGTTCTTGTATATGTATTGTATGTACTAGTGTAATGTATGTTCTCTCTGTCTAGTATGCTTTGTTTGTTTCTCATCATAGTATGTTATGTTTGTTTCTCATCATAGTATTCTCTATCTGTTTCTCGTTATAGTATGTATTGACTCATGTATGAACTGACTCATTGTATGTTTCATTGTTCTAGTAATAGTATTAGTAACTTCCTAAACTATACCTATTATAGTTTACTAGTAATGTTGTTTGTATGTATGAACATGATGGTGTACCTTTGCTACCCAAAGGCACTGAACTGAATGAAGGAAATTTTATATCTATATACATATACATAATATATAACTAAGATTCAAACGACCTTCGGACAAATAATCGATACCCTAAGTCCACAACCAAACAAGGAACAGGAAGCAAGGCGAGCTATCAGTCCTAAGTCCTTTCAATCCTACTTATATAACTATATCTATATAGATATGCATTTGACAAATATAACTTTAAAAGAGTTTAATAAAAGTATTTAGCATGTAAAAGAGTTTGTAAAACGATTTGAAGTAGTTTGATTGATAACACAGTTTGAAAAGTAAGAATCCACTTGTTTGGTAGTTATTAATCACATGTGATTGATATAATAACTATAATAGTTCAACTTGTATTCCCCCCCCCCCCAATAAAAGCATTTAAAATCATTTGAAAGGTTGATTAAGGGGTATGAACTCACCTGTAGTGAGTGGTTTGGATGAACGGATGGTATAGGATGCTAAGTGTCAAGTGAAGACTTGAGCACACACACGGATCCTATTTAACATATAATGACACATATATGTATCTAATTAGTCATTTAACAACTAATTAATCAAGTAAAGACACCCTAAAACATGGATAACACTTTGATTCAAGTGCTAGGAGTACCATAGGGTTGCATCTAAGGGTTGTAGGGTCTTGTTTTGGAGTTTACGGTCCAAGAGTAAACTCCCCATGAGTTTATGGCCTAGGGCTTGCGGCCCTAATGGGTTTACTGCCGTAAACCCATGGTGACTTCTACCATTTGATGTTTTAAGGCCATATAAATGTATTGGGAGTGTTCTATGATCAAGTCTAAGCCTTAGGAAGGATTGGTGGCACATATGCACCATTAACTAGTGTTTACGGCCCAAGGTGATTGCCTTGGCCGTAAACACCATTTGTTCTTGTTTCTTATGATGTTTAAGGTCCTATACTCTTCTTGGAAGTGATCTAGACTTGTTTCTAAGGCTTTGGAAGGGACTAGGGCTCATATTGCCCCCTTTATTAGGGTTTACGGCCCAAGGAGATTGCCTTGGCCGTAAACACCTTATGATCTTGTGTTCTTGATGTTTTCTAGGTGTAATCTAAGTGATTCAAGCACACAACAAGCTAAGGTAAGAGTACTTACAATATAGAAGCTTGTAAGAGTGTTTAAAGTCCAAGAACACTAGTGTGTGTTCTTGGTGTTCTTGGTGAAATGAAGAACACTTTAAGATCTATCAAAATGAAGAGATTTCATGGATGAAATCATGTACAATCACTAGATGTTGTAGTATATCAACTAATCAAGGAAAGAAACACTTACAAAGTTGAAAATCAAGAAGAAAAATCGGATGCTACTTGAGAGAGAATGACTTCTAGGCTTGAAAATGGTAAAAATGACTAAAATGGCTAAGTGTCATATTTATACTCTTAGAGTTTACGGCCGTAAACTCCATTTTATGGCCGTAAACTCCAAACTCTTGGAGTTTTGGGACTTAAATGTTGCACATTTAACTCTAGAGTATACGTCCTATAATTTCCTCTTGAAGTACTAGGCTTTAGAACACTCAAACAGGCTCTAAACAGTGCTAAAAGTTAGCAGAATTAAGTTTGACTTCTATTGAAGTGAATGGTTGTACAAGATAGAAATTTAGAGTTGTCACACCTCGCAAGCGTCCGACCAGAGGCACGCTTGTAAATCAAACTCCACCACCACCACCCCATCCGTAGTTCGATGCGGTGATGTTTCAGGCAGTTGTGACCGCAGCTGTGACCGCAGCCATGGCTCAAGTAAATTCTGGTGGTGCTAGTGGAGCTGGAACGGGCACCAACTCTAGCCATGGTGAAATCCAACCACGTACACGGGAGTGTACCTATAAAGACTTCATCAGCTGCAAACCAGCGTACTTCAACAGAACCGGAGGGATCATTGCACTGTCGCAATGGATCGAAAGAACGGAAGCAATCTTTGAGATGTGCTCTTGTCCTGAAGGAAGCAAGATAAAATTCGCTGCCAGCACCTTCACCGAAAGGGCCCTGACATGGTGGAATGGCCATGTCAAATCACTCTCACTGGTAGCAGCTAACGCTATAGGCTGGGAGACACTGAAGGATCTAATGGCAAAGGAGTACTGCCCGAGAGGCGAAGTTCAGAAACTCGAAGAGGAACTGTGGAACCTTAAGATGAAGGGTTCCGACATAGTGGCTTATACGACCAGATTCAACGACCTGGTGACTCTATGTCCCAACATGGTCCCCACCGAAAGCAAGAAAATCGAGAGATACATCTGGGGTTTGGTGCCTCCGTATCGAGGCAACGTTCTAGCATCGAAACCTGCGACCTTTGATAGTGCCAAGGAATTAGCCCAAAGGCTTATCGATCACGAGGTTCCTTCTCCTCCAACAACAACTACAACTGCTGTCTCAGCACCAAGCAAAGTGGCCGACAACAAGAGAAAGCGTTGGGACCGAAAGAAGGGCAAATCAACTCAGCCCTCTTCCAAGAACCAACAGGTTGTGGCTGTTCGTGTTGCCACAACTCCTGTTGCCCCTGTACCACCAAAGCCATATGCAGGGAGCCTACCCAAGTGCACTAAGTGCAATTTCCATCACAACGGCCCCTGCCGAGAACTGCACTGCACCAACTGCGACCGGAAGGGCCATAATGTCCGATTTTGCAAAGCACCACCCAAACCCATCACCCAGGTCCCCGGTACAGGAGTAAGCCAGGCCTGCTACGGGTGTGTGGCGAGACAGGGCACTTCAAAAGAAACTGTCCTAAAGCTGGGAATGCTGCAGGAGCAGGGAGACTACTTGCTGTTGGCCACAATGAAGCAGTAGCATACCCCATAGTAGTCACGGGTACGTTTCTCCTCGATAACTCATATGCATGTATCCTATTTGATAGTGGGGCAGAGAGGAACTTCGTGAACCAAAAATTTAAACACTTACTTAATCAAGCACCGCAAGCACTAAAAGAAACCTTCATCGTAGAAATGGCTAACGGATCGACAGAGAGTTCTAGCGAGATTTACATAGGTTGTACCCTCACACAAGATAATCATTCATTTTCAATCGACCTCATACCTGTGGCAATCAAGAGTTTTGACGTCATTGTGGGAATGGACTGCTTGAGTCTTTATCGCACCGATATTCTGTGTTTCGAGAAAGCAGTCCATCTAAACCTACCGAATAACGAAACCTTGTTGATCTACGGAGACAAACCCAATACAAATCTTCGTATCATCTCGTGCATGCAAGCCCAGAAATACGTACGAAAGGAATATCGTGCGTTCCTTGCTCATATAGTCGATGTGAACCAGAAAACAAAAGACCTAAAAGACCTCCCCGTACTACGCGACTTCCCCGACGTTTTTCCAGAAGAACTATCGGGTTTACCTCCCCAACGTCAAGTCGAATTCAGGATCGACTTAGTTCCAGGGGCTACCCCGTAGCCAAATCGCCCTATCGTCTAGCACCTACAGAGATGCAAGAACTGTCCGGTCAACTTAACGAACTGCTCAGTAAGGGCTTTATAAGACCAAGCTTCTCACCCTGGGGAGCACCGGTCTTATTCGTGAAGAAGAAAGACGGATCGTTCCGTATGTGCATTGACTACAGGGAACTTAACAAGCTTACGGTCAAAAATCGTTACCCTCTTCCTCGCATAGACGATTTATTCGACCGGCTGCAAGGGGCGAGCTACTTTTCTAAGATTGATCTGAGATCCGGGTATCACCAGTTACGAGTGCTTGAGGAGGATGTTCCGAAGACAACCTTCCGAACTCGTTACGGACACTACGAGTTCGTAGTGATGCCATTCAGATTGACTAATGCGCCCGCAGTGTTCATGGACTTAATGAATAGGGTATGTCGTCCTTACTCGGATCAGTTTGTCATCGTTTTCATCGATGACATACTTATCTACTCTCGAAGTAAGGAGGAACATAGTGATCATCTACGACAAGTCCTAGGAACCTTACGATCGGAGAAGCTCTATGCGAAGTTCTCTAAATGCGAATTTTAGATCCGCAGAGTCGAATTCTTAGGTCACGTGGTTAGCGAAGAAGGAATCCACGTGGACCCTTCCAAAATTAAAGCCATCAAGAACTGGTCAGCACCGAAGACGCCTACAGAAAATCGTCAATTTCTAGGCCTTGCTGGCTACTATCGCAGATTCATACATAACTTCTCGCGAATTGCAAAACCTCTTACGACATTGACCTAGAAAGGTGTGGCCTTTGACTGGAAAGAGAAACAAGAGAATGCGTTTCAAACGCTGAAGCGAGCCTTATGCACCGCATCGATACTATCCCTCCCCGAAGGGATAGAAGACTTCGTAGTATATTGCGATGCATCCAACCAGGGGCTCGGCTGTGT
This sequence comes from Lactuca virosa, assembly GCF_052849685.1. NCBI lineage: Eukaryota > Viridiplantae > Streptophyta > Magnoliopsida > Asterales > Asteraceae > Lactuca > Lactuca virosa. The sequence goes on along the minus strand of NC_136430.1, from coordinate 216,461,344 downwards.
TCTGATGCAATGAGGTAAGGTCATCGCCTATGCCTCAAGGCAGATGAAGACACACGAGGTCAACTACACCACACACGATCTCAAATTAGGAGCAGTTGTATTTGCCCTAAAGATCTGGAGACATTACCTATATGGTACGAAAAGCACTATCTTTACAGACCACAAAAGCCTACAACATATATTCAACCAGAAGGAGCTCAATATGAGACAACGACGGTGGGTCGAACTACTCAATGACTACGAATGCGAAATTCGTTATCATCTGGGTAAAGCCAACGTAGTAGCAGACGCCCTAAGTCGGAAAGAATATTTTGGTCGAAGACTCAAGTCATTAGCTATGACTATCCATTCGCATCTGTCCACACAAATTAAGGAGGCTCAGCTCAAAGCCTTGAAACCTGAAAATGTGGCGGGTGAATCCCTGCGAGGGATGGATAAGAACTTGGAAGCCAAGGGTGGCGGTGCTTTATATCTCATGGACCGGATCTGGACACAGAGACACGGTGGCTTCAGAGACTTGGTCATGACCGAAGCGCACAACACTCGTTATTCCATCCACCCAGGTTCAGATAAGATGTATCTGGATCTTAAAATGTTATATTGGTGGCCTAACATGAAAGCAGAGATTGCTACCTTCGTGAGTAAATGCCTTACTTGCGCCAAGATCAAGGTCGGATACCAGAAACCCTCAGGTCTACTACAGCAACCAGAGATACCAGAGTGGAAGTGGGAGCGGATCATAATGGACTTCATAACCAAGTTACCCAAGACAACGGGTGGACTTGATACCATTTGGGTCATCGTCGACAGATTGACCAAGTCCGCGCACTTCCTACCCATCAAAGAGACCGACAAGATGGAGAAGCTTACAAGAACATACATTAGGGAGATCGTACGACTGCATCGTGTTCCTATATCTATTATCTCCGATAGAGATAGTAGATTCACTTCGAAGTTCTGGCAGTCACTACAAAGCTCCTTAGGAACGAGGCTGGACATGAGTGCAGCCTACCATCCACAGACCGACGGACAAAGTGAGAGAACTATCCAAACCTTAAAAGATATGTTGCGAGCCTGTGTGATCGACTTTGGGAAGGCATGGGATACTCATTTACCCCTTGTCGAGTTTTCCTACAACAACAGTTATCGCACGAGCATAAAAGCTGCTCCATTTGAAGCCATCTATGGCCGGAAGTGCAGATCCCCTCTGTGCTGGGCTGAGGTGGGTGACACTCAGTTAGCTAAAGGACGTGTTCCTGACAGCACTCTCACGGGTCCGGAGATCATTCGGGAAACGACAGAGAAGATCGTTCAGATTCGTGAACGATTGAAAGCCTCTAAAGACCGACAGAAAAGCTACGCAGACAAACGAAGGAAACCCTTGGAATTCCAGGTGGGAGACCGAGTCCTTTTGAAAGTCTCACCCTGGAAGGGCTTGATACGTTTCGGAAAGCGTGGAAAGCTAAATCCAAGATACATAGGGCCTTTCGAGATTCTCGCTAGAATCGGCCATGTAGCTTACAAACTCAACCTACCCTACGAGCTTAGTAACGTACATCCTACTTTCCACGTCTCGAACTTGAAAAATTGCCTATCCGACGAGACTCTTGTAATCCCACTCGACGAGATCGAGATCAACGAGAGCCTCAACTTCGTGGAAGAACCTGTAGAGATCATGGACCTAGAGGTCAAGCAAACGAAGCAAAGTCGTATCCCAATAGTGAAGGTTCGCTGGAACGCCAAGCGAAGACCGGAATTCACTTGGGAGCGTGAGGACCAAATGAGAATGAAATATCCTCATCTTTTCGCTTTGTTATTTGTAATAACTTAGTTGCTTAAACTCTAATTTCGGGACGAAATTCCCTCTAACGGGGGGATGATGTGACAACCCGAAATTTCAATCTTGTACAAACCTTTCAATCCAATCAAAGTTAGACTTGTTCCTGCTAACTTCTAGCACTATTTTGAGTCTATTTGAGCATTCCGAGCCTAGTATATCCAAAGAATGAGTGATAGGAAGTGTCCATTGGAGTTGTAAACTATCAAGCAAACCATAAACCCTCTAAAGAGGTGTTTACGGCCAGGAACCATGAGTTTACGGCCGTAAACCCATGGTGGCCGTAAACACCATGTTATATATATGGTCCTTAGTCATTTTTCCTTCATTTTCACCATTCCAAGCCCAAGAACTCGGAATTCTCTCCCAAGGATCTTGAGACTTTTGCTTCCAAACTTCAAAAATGTAAGTGATTCCTTCCCTCTATGTGTTAATACATCTCTTCTTCTTGATTCACTCTTGAATTCATCCACAAATCTCGTCTTTTGAGTCTAGATCTTCAAGATCCTCAAGAACACCAAGAACACTTAAGTGTTTTGGGCCGAAAACACCCCCATTTGCCTTCAAAACGTAAGTACACTACCCTTAGCTTGTTATATACTTAAATCAGTTGTTAAACACCTTGTTAATATCAAGAAATCTGGAACAAAAGGGTGTTTACGTGTGACACCAATCAAATTTTGGTCAAAAATAAATTTATCAATAATCGTAATTGGGATGAACCAAGTGGTAGAGTTTGTAACAAGGTTTCCAAAAACATAAAGAACACTGAAATCCGAGTTATAACGAAGAAGTTCTGACCAATTGAAAATCCGCGGTAAAACCGGCAAAACACTGTTCAGTGTAAAAAGCGAATTTTCGATAAAAGGATTTTTAGCCTTAACAATCTAAACGAAACTTGTAGAATATGTTAAACCGAGAACGTTCATAAAAAGAACGTGAAAATCCGACTTCGTATGAGGAAGTTATGATTTTTCGAAGTTTCGGTTTAGCAGTAGACAGCTAAAAATTCGAAATATAAATCGATCGATATTTAGCCGACACAACTTAAACGAGAATCGAAGGTCTCGTTAAAAGTATCACAACGGTAAAAAGACAGGCGAAAACGGACGTCGGATGAAGAAGTTATGAATTTTTAACGGATTCCCGTCCCGGTCTGTTTAAAATAATAATATTAAAAATAAAGTCAAAATCAGCCGACAAAGTCTAAACGAAAGTCGTAGAGTATGATTTTACCTACGCGTGCATATAAAGAACGTCAAAAACGGAGCTCGTATGCGAAAGTTATGAATTTCGCAAGTTTTTGGCACGAAAATCGAGAAATTGTGGATAACCGAGAAATTTCGCAGGTCACTCTTCGGACACGTCATCAACAAGTGCGAACTGCCACGTGTCACCTTCGGGTTGGACCGCAAATCGTCGTGTCAACATCGGATTGGACCGCAGTCGCGGTCCAGTAGCGAGCCCACACCTTCGCATCGGACACCCCGGACACACCCCTTCGCATGCGTGCCTTTTCCCTATTGGACCGAAGCTTGACCAATCAGAAGCCGCCAGATCCGAACCCTCGCACATGGCTTCGCTGCTGACCGACGCGTGGCTGCTGACTCGCCTCTCGCCTCGCCACCTGTCCTCCTCGGCCGAACCCTCGCACCCTATATAAAGGGTGCGAGCCTTCTCGGATGGAAGGGTTTTTCACCCCATTTTTGGTCCTTTTTCACTCCTCTCTCTTCCATAACTTCACAAACAACCCCCAAAGCCCGGTAACGCATCTAAAACCCGAAGCAAGCCCCGGAGCCCCGGAATTCTCTAGAATTCATCCTCTCTCCTATCGAAACTCTGCCCGATTGGAGTCGGTTTTTCGTCAAACAAACTCTTTTCCGGGAAACGAAACGCTGCCCGAATCACCGCTTATCAAAGTGAGTTCATACCCCTATAATTTACCTTTTCAATGGTTTTTAAATGCTTTTAGGGGGGAATACAAGTTTAACACAATATTAAATTGTGTTAATAACTGTGTGTGATAATAATCACACAGAAAGTTTTTTTATGCTTTTAAGAATTACTAAATACTTCCAAAATAACGTAAAGCCATGTTAAATTCTTTGAAAAATGTTTTATAAACTATTTCAAAATATAAATGCCAAAGTCATGTTTATATATGTATAAATATATAAATAAGATTTGAAGGACTTAGGACTAATGAATTATCTTATTTTCTTTTCCTTGTTTGGATGTGGAATTAAGGTTGTATTATTTGTCCGAAGGTCGTTTCCTTCTTAATTATATATATATTATACATATATTAGTACAAAAGGTTACTCCTTTTGGTATCTTCACCTTTGTATCAGGCTGAGCAAAGGTGTTCATCCATGAGAATTCATGCTAATCCGATAGAACATATAAATTATAATAGGTATAATTTATGACTCAAAACTAAATATACAAGTATGATTCATGACTGTATACTTTCCAAGGAAATTACCAAAATACATTCAAATATAACAAGATAGGTATAATACCTTTAATATATGAATAACATATTAAAGAAGTAAAGATACATTCTGCCGGGTTTGCATTAGCAAAGGTACTATACAGAGTACCCGAGTTAGCAAACACGAGGTAATAATTCATAATTCAAGTAAACTAGAATACACTGTTTTACAAGAAACCAGGGTTTTGATTCAAAACAAATCAAGGGTTTATACTTATCAAATACATGTTTGGAAAACTAAGAATATACTATCAATCATTATTTCCGAATGATTGGGTTTTAATTCAAGAATATACTGTCAATCATTATTTCCGAATGATTGGGTTTTCAAACCTAATATACATGAACGTTTAATATGCTTTTTATGAGACTCTATATTCAGGTTGTTTAATTCATTTTAGACAACATAGGAAGTCCTGACATTATAACCAGAATCTCCAGCCGGGGATCGAAACAAGTGTGTGTAGATCTATATCGGGAATTGACAACCCCGCACTCAGGCTGCTAGCTACAGTTTGATGAGTGACAATTGTTATCACCAGTTTAAACGCCCACAAAGCGTTTGTTTCAGGCCATCCGTCATAGTAAGGTTATAATAAAAACTACTCATTAAAAAGGTATTAACAATACGTTAGTGTATAAACAAATAAACGAAAGTACACCTTCAAAGTACCAGTTTATAGAATACAAAAACACAATGGTTTAATACATTTTTCATTAACACCTGGTGGAGCCAGGCACACTCTCAGTTTCAAGTTTTCATAAAGGAATACAAATACAAAAGAGTAATACAAAGATAACGGTTTATGGGATTAAACCACTTATCCAATGGAACTTAGTCACTCAATCTCGGTAAACTAGTATAACATAAAAGACCTTTAGTGGTTAATTCTATAATTCCTTAGTTGCTACATCAGAGTTGTACATAAGTAAGGTTCGATTGACAGTGAAATGTGTGACTTCCGCCTTACTTCCTGTTCCTTGTTTGGTTGTGGGCTTAGGGCATATACACCCATTTAACTGTCAATTCGATATTGTGTTATGTATAATCAGTATAAACTAGGTAATTACAGAGGGAAACTATTGAGGTTATCAGCTAATCACCTCAGGAGATATAGGATTTCCTGGAGAAACCAGTGAACTTATTCAAAGAACTTAGGGTATACTTAACAGAACAAAAATACTTATGAACTCACCAGCTTAAATGCTGATCTACTCTTTTCAAATAACTTGTATTCTCAGGAATCCAGTAGGCTGGTACACTCCCGAAGCTTTTGAGAAGACTACCTAGTACCGTACCGCGACTCTTGTCTTCTGATGTACCTACTTTAGTGTTTGAATATGTAATGTTTAAACACTTATGTAAAACTTATACTTATTAATACAGTGGTTGTTTGTACTTTGATTACTATATTGCATGTGTTGTGATACTTACCTAAAGTCCTCCGCCCCCGAATGTTTCCGCCATTCTGGTTTGGGGGTGCGACAGATTGGTATCAGAGCAGTGTTTATAGTGAACTCAGTATATCAATCATAAAAGATATACAACTATAAACCCATTGGGATAAAAACACTCTGACCAAGAGTTATACTTTAAAAATATATTAATATTTTATAAAAGTATAAGTACATGCAGAGTATATATACTAGAATGAGTATCACAAGAAGAACAAAACTAAAGTATTTAGATGTTGGACATTGCAGCTAAACCTAGACAGTGATGTAATCATATCTGGGATCAATATAGCCTGATCAACTATATTCATCCGAGATATGACCACCATGTGTTTAGGGGAGTGATTGTAGTGTTGCAACTGGTCTAAAACTTACCTAAGTACCAGAAGAATTCTAGAACCAAACATAAAGACTAAACTACTATAGGAGTATTTTAGGATGCTATAACAAGAAAACTGAGAACTTGTTAAGTTCTTGTATCTAGAAGTCCAAGAATCAAACTCATAACTAAAATAACATGGAGGTATGTTTCATACCTTTGGGAAAATGTTAAAAAGATTTTTTCTGATAGGTCTATAATTAATAAGTGGATGCGTTAAGGTTATATATAGCCGAGATTTTATAGACTTAGAATATGTGATTTTCACTCTACTTCCTTTTCCTTGTTTGGATGTGGTTTTAGAGTAAGATTACTTATTCAAAGGTCTATTTGATTTGGATTATATATAATCGGTACACACCATGTGATTATAGAAGGACCAGAAAGAATCACCTTCGTAAAAATTCAACTTTTTCTCATAGATTCTTTAGACATTCCCATTCTCGTATACACCCGTTAGATAAACATAGTTACTCCAGCAATCAATAGAAGAGTCAAGGAGGATCCAACAGAATTTCATTAGGAGAATTCCAAGGAAAGAAACAGATAAACTATAGAAATCATTTAGTGCCTTTACCCTATTAAGGACACCCTATAGATACCAGGGGAGAACAAATCATTACCATCCAGAATAGAACAAAGAACAAAGGAAAACCACGCATGATTCATATGAAGTGTTCGAGCACCTTTTCATCTAAGTAATAACTAGTAAATCCGTTCAACCTAGTGAGTTAGTGATTTCATTACTCACATTAGGTTTAGAGCTTATCCTCTTTTCCTGTCACAGCTAATAACAATAAATCAGATCACGGAATCTTAATTGATAGTGATTACTTCTCAAATTCATAAGTCTATTCTATGTAGACACCGTTATGAATTGTTTTCGAATATTTTCGAAAATTGGGAAACGATATCCACCAAACGAAGGTAACTTAGTTCGGATGATACTCGGTTCCTAACCATTCTAGAAACTTATTCCTGTTCCTTACCATGACTGCATCATAGGGATGCAGGTCGAATCATTGAGAACACTATAGCAAAACAAAAGATTAATACATAAATACAAATGGTTAGAATACATCTAAAGACACGATAGTCGCTCATGAACTCATTTTCTTATCATGTAACAGAATCATGCCTCCAAAGAAGTGTAACCAACCCACCAGCGAAATACCAATCCTTCATATAGATGCGGCTACGTTTCAAGCTGCGGTCACAGCAGCTGTAACAGCTGTCATGGCACACCTTAATGCTAACAAAGCAAATGTTAGTAGTAATGCTATCAGTAACCCCGATCGTGGTGATGGCCAAGTACAGCCACAAGCACCTACCTGTAAGAACACCTCGAACCTTAAGCCTAATATCCTTAAACAAAAGTTCGAGAACAAGGAAGGGAGTTGTTCTCAAGAACCTAGCAGAGGGCAACGAACTGGGGCAGTCGATACCCCCATCAGCCATGTTATTCTAGCACCTACCAAGCCGTACTTAGGAAACCTCCCACACTGCAGCAAGTGCAACTACCATCATCATGGAGTTTGCCGAGAGCTGCATTGCAATAGATGCAACATGAAGGGGCATACCGCCCGCATCTGTAGAACTCTGGTTGAGTTCATCACTTTAACTACCGATGTTGGAACCATTCCCATATGTCACCTTTGTGGTGAAATAGGACATTATAAGAGGGACTGTCCAACAGAGAAGAACGACGGGGGAGCAGGAGGATTTTAATCCCAATACATGGGAAAGCATCAAAGAACCCTGCTATAATTTGGTACGTTTCCAAACCCCGATAATTATCTATAATTATGATTACTCTTCCGTTCAAATTAAATCATAACACTTATATAAAAATTTGAAACCCTAACAGGTAAGCTATGATGACTTAGTGTACACTTAAGGGTCATTTATAATTAAGATTTGTAGACTTAGAGTGAGTAATCCCGCCTCATTTCCTGTTCCTTGTTTGGTTGTGGATTTAAGGTAGGGTTGCTCAGTCAAAGGTCTTACCAATCTTAATTATACATGACTTGTATACACCAAGCGATTATAGAGAGACCTAGTAAGGATCGTTTCATGAAAGTTCATAATTTCAAATTATCAGGACCCTCGTATTGGTAGTACCCGCCAAGTTCGAATCAAAAGGGGTTCGTAGTGATAATAACAGAATAAAACCAGAAGCGCTGAAAACTTAGGTACATAGGATATCACCCTAGTAATCATTCGTCCCAGAACGACTTAATATCTAGTTCGTCGTGAAAATTCTGACATCCTCATTCGACATGGTTTGGCCTGGCCCTTACCATGTAAAAATTCTTATGTTGTATAAGAAAACTTTTCCATAATCAGCCCTAAGATGAAATTATTTCAATCCATAACACAAAACCCATTAGGTTTTCTCTCGTTTCAAAACTTCAGAAGTACCCATGCGAAGAGTACCCCGCCATTCTAGCCTACTCAGTAGACAGGAAACTTCAAACGAAAAGCACCGAAGTAGTCTTGGAAGTCAGTAACTATCGAAGTACCTCAATAGATCTCATAGGAAAATCATTGTACCGCAGGTCAAGTTCAAGAATAGAGACTAAGAACTCATTAACCAAATCTATCTCTTCTAAGTATATACACAAGAGTGGTATATAAGTTAGACTTAACAAGATTAAGGATGTGTGATTCCGCCCTATCTCCTGTTCCTTGTTTGGTTGTGGACCTGGGGCAGAGTCACCCATCTGAACGTTTTGTGAAATCTAAATTATATACGACTTGTATACAGGAGGTGATGGTAGATGAGCCAAGTATGAGTGTTATCATGAACTTCGGAGCAAAATCCTGCATCATGTATTCTACCAGGTGGAATTCAACATGAGACCACAACAATGGGTCGAGCTACTAAATGACTACGAATTTGAAATTCGTTATCATCTCGACAAAACCAATATAGTAGCTAACACCCTAAGTCAGAAAGAGTACCCAGATCATAGTGCCACTCATGGACTATGATAACCCTTTCAAATCTCTCCACACAAAGTAAGGAGGCTCAACAGGAAGCCTTGAAACCTGAAAATGTGGCAAGTAGAGAAGATAACTAGAACGTGTGAGTGCACGGTATGCCAATATCTGTTATCTCCACTGAGATAATAGAATCATCTCCCAGTTCAGGCCGTCACTCAAAAACCTCTAGGAACCAGAGTTGTAACATCCCAAATATACCAGCTAAAAATTTCATTTTTTTAAATTAGGTTAATTCATAAAAACATCGTTACAAAACATTCATAATATTAATTTATGTCTGATAACCGGTAACATCATAGTAAAATATTCAGAGTACATCCCAGAAAATCCATAGTGCGGAAAACATGAGAGTGTGTGACATGCCGCTACCGCGCCGGCTCCTGTCCCCTAGCTGAAGAGGTACCTGAAAACAAAACTATAAAACGTAAGCACAGAGCTTAGTGAGTTCCCCCCCATCGTACCACATACCATACAATCACATAACATACAGATTCTGTCAGGCATATCTGGGTGCCCGACCTACCCCTTCGGTCCTTTCGACCGGATACTGCCCAGCATATCTGGGTGCTGGCCTCCCCTTCGGTCCTTTCGACCGGATACTGGGGACTATTTCACCCCTCTACTACTCCCACATAACATATATCACATAACCATAATCTGTCTAACATGACTGGGTATGACTACCCCTTTCGGCCCTATCGACCGGAAACCCTGGGGACTATCTCCCCTACTGCTACTAGCATATAACATCATATCATACTAGCACATAACATATCAGGTAGTAGCAAACCTAGATGATATCACAAAGACAATCATCCAACATACAACTCCTACTGGTGGGCCGGCATTGTGGCCGTAGACCCACCGCTACTGGAAGGTAACTCACCTCGAGGGTAGCTGCTGAAAACCCGCTCAACCTATGCCTGGTTGCCGCACCGGTAACCCTCCGGCAATAAATCTGTAATCATGGATTAGGTACTCATAAATACCCCTTAGGTCAAATGACTGGTCAAAGTCAACTTCTTGGTCAAAGTCAACTCTCTGATTGACTGGACTCGCCGAGTCCATATAGCGACTCGCCGAGTCCTTCTACGTCTAGCCCGACTCTGACTCATCGGGTCCCTGTTCCCACTCACTGAGTCAGCCTGACTCGCTAAACGGGGACAACTAACAAACCCGCGACTGGACTCGCCGAGTCCAAGGGGGGACTCGCCGAGTCCGACGAACAGATCTCACAATTCGCTCCAATCTTCCATCAGAACATCAACCTTGGAGATTTGGAGATTCTGGGACTATAGCTACACGTTAAATTGCTAATTCCACGTGCGACTACGAAGGGTTGGACCTCCTACACTTAAACCCTTCTTATCCTAGTGACAGTTCATATGACTTGCCGAGTTTGAAGAACACTCGCCGAGTTCAAGGCTATATTCAAGGGACTCGCCGAGTTTGAAGAACGACTCGCCATGTACCAGGAAATCTTCATAGGACTCGCTGAGTTGTTTATCCAACTCGTCGAGTCTAAGGCCATCTTCATGGAACTCGCCGAGTGCACTTTGGCACTCGCCGAGTACCCTTCGACTCTTCACCCATTCTGGCCAATTCTGAGACATGCAATGGTTCCAAACCATAAATCTAAGCTCCTAGGGCATAAACACACGGAGTTTGGGAGGTTTAAGGTCTTGCAATCCACATATAAGGGACAAAAAGGGAATCTATTATACTAAAGATCAAGAAGGAGCTTTCTTACCTGGTTAGGAGCTTCTCCCAGGGTAGATTTCGGATCTACCACACTTCCTTGCACCCTCCAACTTCCTCCTTCTTCTCTTAAGCTTCAAACTTCCTTCACCAAGCCAAAATCACTCACAAGGATCAAAATGGGCTAGGGTTTCGCTCTACAGTTCTTCTGGAAGAGAATGGGACGAAATGGGTGTTTTAGAATGGGTAAAATAGGGTGCAATGTCTGAAATAGAGTTTCATTAGACAGGTGGACTCGCCGAGTCTATGCATCGACTCGCCGAGTTCACCGCTCAAATCCCGTGTCCACCCTGCTGCTACTCGGCGAGTCGGGACGCGGACTCGCCGAGTTCGTGGCAAAATTAGGATAAAAACTTAAATAAAATCATACCATGAACCCGGTGTTACAAATCTCCCCCACTTATTTTAGACTTCGTCCTGCTCCCTTCCGGAACAGCTCCGGATAATGCTCCATCATCTCATCCGCGGGCTCCCAAGTCCATTCCAAGCCCTTCCGATGCTGCCATTGCACCTTCACCAGCTCCACCCTTTTGTTCCTCAGTTCCTTCGACTTCCGGTCTAGGATAGCCACAGGCCGCTCGATATAATTCAGGCTGTCATCAACCTGGATGTCCTCCAAAGGTACCACTGCTGAATCGTCCACCAGGCACTTCCGCAGCTGGGAGACGTGGAAAGTGCTGTGGATCTGACTGAGTTCAGCTGGCAGGTCCAGCTGATATGCCACCTTGCCCACCCGGGCTGCAACCCTAAACGGTCCAATATACCTGGGACCCAACTTGCCCCGTTTCCTGAATCGGATGACGCCCTTCCACGGTGACACTTTCAGGAGAACCATATCCCCGACCTGGAACTCCAGGTCTGATCGGCGCCTATCGGCATAACTCTTCTGCCGACTCTGAGCAGTCTGAAGCCTGCTCCGGACCTGCATAATCTTCTCTATCATCTTGAGCACTACTTCGGTGCTCCCCATGACTCTCTGTCCAACCTCGCCCCAACATATCGGGGTCCTGCACTTCCTCCCGTACAACATCTCGAAGGGAGAGCGGTCAATACTCGCGTGATAGCTGTTGTTATATGAAAACTCGGCTAAAGGAAGATAGGTATCCCAGCTACCACCGAAGTCTAAAACACACGCCCGCAGCATATCCTCCAGAGTCTGGATGGTCCGCTCGCTCTGGCCATCCGTCTGCGGGTGAAAGGCTGTACTAAAATGCAGACGAGTACCCAGCTCGTCATGAAACTTCTTCCAGAACCTGGAAGTGAACCGCACATCCCTATCTGAAATCACTGAAACTGGCACCCCGTGCCGTGCCACCACCTCTCTGATGTAGATATCGGCCAACTTCTCGGCCGAGACGCTCTCCTGAATCGGGATAAAGTGGGCGCTCTTGGTCAACCGATCGACGATGACCCATATCGAATCCACTCCCCGCGCGGTCCTGGGAAGCTTGGTGATCAAATCTGTGACAACCGTCAAAATTCGAGTTGGTTCTAGATTTGAATAAACTTATTTGCACATATAGGCACGACACATAATAGACTTAGTAACTAAAAGCTAAGTTATAACCTACTAGAAACTTGGAAACAAGTAGGATCGAATGATAGTGTACTTAGATTTCACATTGATATGTGAATTCTACTACTACTTAACTATAGTAACTATCCATATTTGGGTCACTCTTTGACTCGAACACCATTTCATGAATCATATACACACATCATGCACTTGACCTAGTAGAAATTAGGTCAAAGTCTCATAGAAACTTAAGTCAAAGTTGAAGACTATGACTAGTATACTTGATTCCTCAATTTCGCTTGAATCTCGGAATCACTACATAGAATGCCAAAAAAAAACCGATAAAAATAAATTACAAACATTATTTATAACTATAAAAGAGTTATAATACCATAAGATAATTTAAAGTCTCAAATATTCTATTTATTTTGATATCCAAAGATTTACAAAATCTCAAGACCCTAAAAGCCATAAAAACTCATATTTATAAACTTTAACCTTAAAAATTCTATAAAAATAATTATGAAACTTATAATATGATCTTATAATAATTAAAATTATGAAAATGCATTTAAGAAAAATAAAATTTAAGTCATTAACAATTGCCCTAAATTTATAAGTCAAAAATCAAGGTTTCATGAGCAAAAACTTGGTTAGGGTGTATATTTTATAAAAAGTTTGATATTTTTATAAAAGAATTGAATTTTTTTATAAAATTAAAAGAGAGGGAGGGCATTTTACACTCAAAACCGTCCACCCTCTTCCCAAGATGCTTTCCCTCTTCCCAAAACACATAATCACTCCTCTCTCACACTCCATCTCCTTCACTTCTCTCTCTCTCTACACTCTCTCTTACACTCCACCATTTACCACACTCAAACTCTCTCTTTCCCTCTCTAAAACCACGAAATTCTCCAGCCAAGAACATCTCTTAACCTTCAAATCTTCATCTTCTAGGGTTGTTCTTCATGGTAATCACGAAAATCCTTCAATCTCCTTCACTTTTCTTTCTAGTTTTAAAGGTTTTTCTTGCATTTCCTTGTTCTTCTACACCATTCTCTTAGAAAATTTGTGTGAATGTTCATTCACTTCAGTTTTGATGATGATGGTGGTAGATTTTCACCAAAAACATCTTGCATGTTACAAAATGGTGAAGATCCATGACCTAAACCTAAGTCAAAACCATGGAAATGCAATTTTCTACACGTTTTGGTGGAAAATCACCACATGCATCCAAAGTTTTCTTTCAAAAACGAATTTTAAACATTTCAAACTCATGAATGAACTTCAAACAAACATGCATGTGATGATCTTCAAGCTTAGAAGCTAGATCATCAAAGTATGTTGTTAAAAGCTTTCAAATATGTTCATGAAGGATTTATTTCCAAATAAATATCAAAAACTCCTTTTCTGACCAAATCCGATTTTTCCCAGATTCCCATCAACAAGTAAGATGATCTGTAAATTTCCAGAGAATAATTCATTTTTCTCGAATTATTAAAATTAATGCAATAAAATAGAGCAATAAATCATATAAAATACTTTCTGAGGTCTATAAATCCTAGTTAAATTCGTGGATGACCCCTATGCTAAATAATGATCCCTCATTAAGTTGCATCGATTTTTGTTACTGTTTAATATGGTTTTGAATTTTCTTTTTGTTTGGCTCCAATAAATCATAAAAGCACTTTACAAAATCTTAAAATGATATATAACAATTTTCGCAGTTGCTACCAGATGTATAAGACTCAGAAAAATATTTTCAGAATTTTTCATAATGCATTCCTATTTTTCCCCGATTTTTGTATTTATAATGGCCTAAAATTAGAAAAAATAGTTCTGCTCATTTCAAAATTCATGCAAATTTACCAGAACACCGTGTAGCACATTAGGAGGCTACATAAAAATTTTGATAATTTTTCTCTTCTGTATACTATTTTTCTCCTATTTTCTAAGATTAAATACACTTAAATACACAAAATCGGATTTCAGTATATAAAAACCACATTTGGTATTCTTCCCAGATTATTTACTCTGTAAATGAAGTGTACAAAATTTTTGGTAATTTAATTTAACTGTTTAATAATTATTATTCAATTAATGATTATTTAAGAGGATTAAACAAGGAAAAATAGCAACACTAATTGAAAAATATCTTTTATATTTTTCGCAGCTTCTATATATGTAATAACAGTGTTACAAAAATTTTGGACAATTTTGGAAACTGTTTTCTATTTATCTCCATTTTTATTAGAATAAATGCACAAAAATCATAAAATTGGGTTAAACAGTTTATAAATCCATTTTTATATTTTTCCCAGCTTAAGTATGTGTAATGGCAGTAATATAAAAAGTTTGGGGAATTTTCTTAACTTATTGATATTTTTCATGAATTTTTATCTATTTAGAGAATTAAATATAAGAAAAATGGTTATACATATCTATAATCCATGAAAATTTATCTGAAAGTCTTTTAATGTAGTTAGAACCAAAATATTAAGTTTGGTAATTTTTGTTAAATGTTTAGTATTTTTCATGATTTTATGGTTATTCAAGAAACTAAAATCGTGAAAAATAGTTAGACAAATCAAAAATTCAAGAAAATTTATCTTTAGGTCTTTGACTTCAATTAAAACTGAAATGCAAAGTTTGGGAAATTTTAGAACTAAACTGATTTAGTTTTTGAATATTAAATCATTGGAACGCCTCTTAAAATGTTAAATATTAGCATTTCAATAATGTGAATTTTCCAATTAAATTGTTATATAACAATTGATTCATTGAAATTTAATTTTCACAGAAAAATGTTTGTAACTTATCAATATTAAATTTTGACACAATATTGGCATAATTCTATTGTAGTAGCAAGTATACTAGTGTTAGCTTTCTATTAGAGACTCATTAGTGTGTAACATCGTGTAGGAATCGATAGTGGTACGAGTGGAGCGTAGATCAAGGCATCATTTGCATCATCTCAATGCATAGTGAGTATTCACGCACTCCCCTATTTTCAGTTTTTATGTTTTGGGGTGGAAAAGCATGTCCCGAAAAACTATTATTTGAATGTTGTATTTAAATTGATTTGTATCAAACATGATTGCTATTTTATTGCTATGTCTCTCTATGTATGTCTATGCAACACGGAACATGAGAACTTATCGTACTAAGGCCCTTCCCTTATCTCTAACCATTAACTCTTTGAGCCAATGGTCATTATGGATAGCGCTATTAGGAATTGACAACTCCTCGCTCGCCCTATTGCTGGAGTGCATGATACCATATTAATCTATGAAACGATAAGCATAGATCTTGATAGGGCTTCAGTCATAGGTTTGGTTGAGAACTCATTGTTTGCTCATACACATACAAACTCGTTACTTATTATAGCAATAAACTTGTTTATTAATTATAGCAATGAACTTTGTTTCTCATTACAACAACGAACTTTTATTACTAAAAACTTATATACATGTTTTAGCAATGAAATTGTTTGCTCCTTGTAGCAACGAAATTGATTGCTCATTTTAGCAATGAAACTTGTTTACTCGTTTGAGTAACGAACTTTATCTTCCATAAGAATATGAACGTTGCATCTCATTTGGGCAACGTAACTTTATTTCTCACGATGGCAACAAACTTTGTTTATACAAACTTATTTACTCATTTTAACAATATACTTTTATTATTGGAAACTTTTATCAAAACTTTGATTTCAATTCATGGAACCAATATTATTTTGTTTATCTGTGAGTACTCACCAACTATTTTTATAGTTGACGCTCGTTTTACATTCTTTTTCAGGAATCATCGAGTAAGTGGCACTTAGGGACACTTCACTTTTAGGAGCATTCGCATGTGTTGTATTTCAATTTACATTGTAATTTCTTGTAAAAGTTGTTCAAACCCATCGTAAATTTGTAATGATTTTTAATACTATGGTTGGTGTTGTCTTTTAACTTTTGCTATGAAACCCTTTATACTGCCACGCCTCGTGTTTCCGCTTTAGCGGGGTGTGACAGAAATGGTATCAGAGCCGAAGGTTATAGAGAATACCGGTTTTCCTTTGGAGAACCACAACTATAGCCAAAAATTTTCTAAACGTTTTTAAAATATAGAACATACTACTGGTATAACTAATTCGAGTACGCATTATTGGACTTTAATTAAGTATAGCCTGGCCAACTATGCTTAATTAACGAAAGTTAATGTGAGGCTGGAAACAATTATACTAGAATTATGTTCAAAACAATTTTCAACTTAAACTTTTGAAAAACAAGATTTTTCGGTGTGCGTACGGGCATTGCATATTATAGGCATTCATCTAGATACACTTAAAAACTAAGTGCACTTTTATAACAATGCCTTTATTTAGAAATATTCTTGTCCCTTATCAAGTGCTAGGTTAACCACTTAAGTTATATCACTAGCCACTCTAGGAGCAATGCACTTAGTACTGAGAATGAGTATTCCTTGGTAGCTATTGACTTTAGATGTAAGGTTAGTAGCTAGATATACACTAGTAATAATCATAAGTCGAAACCTATACGAATTATTCCTCAATACCTCTTCATCGTCTTCGTACTAGAGTTACAACTATGAAAAAGCGTTTTGATATCGACACGGATGAGAATTGGAGCATCACGTAAGGAGGTAGATGAGTCTCCACTAAATAATCACTTGGATACCATTGGCGGGCATTCCGGATTCAACTCACGAGGAGATACGGAGGTTTAACCCATACGTGAGACCTTATTACTACGTTACGACTTAGCTCTAGGTTGTTTCCACCTTGAGCTTAAAACTTAACATAAGATGTCCCTTTGACCTCTATAAAAGGTCGTAAACTACATTGACACCATAAAACGTTTTTCAAACAATTTGTCTTGTCCTTTATCTCTGGGAAAAAGACATCGGTACTCGTCTTATACTCGCCATGTACTCGCCTTAGTATTTAGGTACGAGCAGCTACACTAACATACTTATTCCTTACTTCTTAATCTTCCATCAAAAATATATTTCACTTCATCGGTTTTATTTAACTCACTAAAATCTTTTGACAACTTGCTTTAACTTAACACTTTTCTTCAAAACTCAATTTAACCAATATTGGTTTTAACCTTGCTATTTTAATTTCATTTCAAATACATTTCAATGGATAGATGTGCTTTTAAGGGCATATAAACCATATTCAACCTTGCTTACCATTTTGGCACGTTTTCGAAAAACTTAGAAACATTTTCTTTTATAAAAGTGTTTAAACTTTATGCTATAAAACTTCAACATATGACGTTAAAGTTCATATTATGTGTAAAAGCTTCATCGGATCTTCAAACCACTTTTGTTTTAAGACTTTTGACTACCTTCTCATTTAGGCATTGTACTTTACGTAAATGTGTTTTCTTGAAACCCAACACGGTATTTTTACAACTTTCTAATTTACACATGTTTATAAGAAATCTCTAATTCCTACATTTCCAACATACCTCATTTTTTTTTATTTTTTTTCAAATTAGTTTTATAATTTGTAAAGTTTCTAAAATTTAAAGAATTGAAAAACTTAGTGCTCACTTTTAAAATTCTAGAGACGCACTTTCGACAATGCACAATTATTATTCTAAATATATTGAGTCTTTACCTTATCCATTTTAACCATTGTTGGACCCCAGTCAAAAGATCAAAACTGTCAAATTTTCATTTACGAGTTTTAGTGTTTCTTCTTTTTAACAAATGGAGTTTAACTTAATAAGTAACTTATAAATTTTTAGCAATCCTTAGCCAACACTTTAAAACTCCCACATGTCTATTTAATCATCAACATACATCAAACATTTAAGTTTGAAATATATCTCAACCTGGTTTTAAATCTACCTATAGGTATTGTTCTTATAATTTTAACAATAGCAATCATTGCCGCCGCTATTTTCCTTTTTTCTTTCCCCCGAACTTTATTTTTCGCTCTCCTTCTGATTTTAGATCTCGCACGCCATAATATTAACATAATACATTGTCTAACTTTGTTTCTGTCTATTTTGCTTCTCCTGGTATCATGTTCGTATACATATAGACTAGAAGTCTACCCTTTCGTTTTGAGCGATTAATACGTGTATAGTCATGAGGCATACTTTAAGTTTAGTCAACTTTGATATGTTCAATTACGCCTTTTATCATATACATCTTGTTTTTATTTTGAAATCTACTATAAACAAGTGATCCTTATTTACATTTGCTCTTTCGTTCTAAATTCAAAAACATGATATAAAATGCAATTTTCATTGTATTTTTCCTTATAATTAATACACAAGATGAATACTCTTATGCTTATAATTTTTCTATATCCGAAAAATATATGTTGAGGATATGTATTCTTATGCTTCTTCTTTTCTTTAAATACATCAAAAGTCTTGAATTTTACTATTACATATTCTCTAAATGATTGTTTTTGTAGAAACACTAAATTAAGAATCCACTATTTTCAATTATCGATATTTTTACACGTTTCTTAAAATAGCATTCTAGTTTGTAATTTTCAGTGAGTTCCTAAACTCTCAACTTTGTTTTCATAAATATTCTGACTCATAAGCTTGAACTTGTCCTGACTTAGACAATTGGACAATTTCCCAAAAGTTTAATACAAATATTTCTATACAAATTCCTTTAATGACGACTTAAACCTTTAACCTTAATTAATCTTTATATTATTTTACTACTTTGTTGGATCGCCACACATGTATCTTCATTATCTTGGAATTATTACACATTTTGATAATAGTGAGATTAATTATCATTTCTAAACACACATTTTGATAACAATGAGATTTTTAATCACTTCTAAACACTTAAAATGCTATATACACAATGTGATTTAATTTATCATAAATTTTCATCGCCTCCATTTGCACCAATGACTCTCTAAATATATTTATTCTTCGAATAAGGTTTTATTATTGTAAGAGTAACCGTAGTAGTAATTATAGCCTCGGAGATCCTCAATCATTTCGTAACTTATTTTGTAGACGACACTTAAAAAGCCTTTACATTCGAGAGGTACCAAAACTTCGTTGCCTACCCTTAGTACGTATCTTTAGGAACTTACCCTTGATCAATTATTTTCATTCGTGCTACCCCTTCTTATTTCAAAATATATCTTTTCCAGATGTAGTAGCCAACCCGGAAGTGAACAAATTGTTCCTAATCTCTTCTCTTTTTTTTTAAGCGGCGAAGTTACACTTAGTGCTAATTTAGAATGCAACTTAAAGATCAATGCGGATTTAACGCTCGGTGCAGTTGGTGCATCATCGAAACTTATACCGCTCTCTTAATTCAGATAATATCTAACTAGATAATCTTTTCAACTAGGTCGCCATGGTCGGATCATGATTTTCATGTTCCTAATTTCTCGCAATCTAGGCTGTAGAACTCGAATTAAGGAAACACTAAATTGTTGATAGCTAAAAGAATTGGTCTTTTCCCTTGAGGAATTAACCCAAAATAATCAAAGAGCTCTCCAAGTCACCACCTCTCCAGCTATATAATTGTATTCGACTGAGTTCTAATAGAATACGTCACGAATTGAATTTCGGGGCGAAATTCTTTTAACCGGGGGAGAATGTGACAACCCTCAAAATTCGAGTCGGTTCTAGATTTGAATAAACTTAGTTGCACATATAGGCACGACACATAATATACTTAGTAACTAAAAGCTAAGTTATAACCTACTAGAAACTTGGAAACAAGTAGGATCGAATGATAGTGTACTTAGATTTCACATTGATATGTGAATTCTACTACTACTTAACTGTAGTAACTATCCATATTTGGGTCACTCTTTGACTCGAACACCATTTCATGAATCATATACACGCATCATGCACTTGACCTAGTAGTAGAAATTAGGTCAAAGTCTCATAGAAACTTAAGTCAAAGTTGAAGACTATGACTAGTATACTTGATTCCTCAATTTCGCTTGAATCTCGGAATCACTACATAGAATGCCAAAAAAAACCGATAAAAATAAATTACAAACATTATTTATAACTATAAAAGAGTTATAATACCATAAGATAATTTAAAGTCTCAAATATTCTATTTATTTTGATATCCAAAGATTTACAAAATCTCAAGACCCTAAAAGCCATAAAAACTCATATTTATAAACTTTAACCTTAAAAATTCTATAAAAATAATTATGAAACTTATAATATGATCTTATAATAATTAAAATTATGAAAATGCATTTAAGAAAAATAAAATTTAAGTCATTAACAATTGCCCTAAATTTATAAGTCAAAAATCAAGGTTTCATGAGCAAAAACTTGGTTAGGGTGTATATTTTATAAAAAGTTTGATATTTTTATAAAAGAATTGAATTTTTTTATAAAATTAAAAGAGAGGGAGGGCATTTTACACTCAAAACCGTCCACCCTCTTCCCAAGATGCTTCCCCTCTTCCCAAAACACATAATCACTCCTCTCTCACACTCCATCTCCTTCACTTCTCTCTCTCTCTACACTCTCTCTTACACTCCACCATTTACCACACTCAAACTCTCTCTTTCCCTCTCTAAAACCACGAAATTCTCCAGCCAAGAACATCTCTTAACCTTCAAATCTTCATCTTCTAGGGTTGTTCTTCATGGTAATCACGAAAATCCTTCAATCTCCTTCACTTTTCTTTCTAGTTTTAAAGGTTTTTCTTGCATTTCCTTGTTCTTCTACACCATTCTCTTAGAAAATTTGTGTGAATGTTCATTCACTTCAGTTTTGATGATGATGGTGGTAGATTTTCACCAAAAACATCTTGCATGTTACAAAATGGTGAAGATCCATGACGTAAACCTAAGTCAAAACCATGGAAATGCACTTTTCTACACGTTTTGGTGGAAAATCACCACATGCATCCAAAGTTTTCTTTCAAAAACGAATTTTAAACATTTCAAACTCATGAATGAACTTCAAACAAACATGCATGTGATGATCTTCAAGCTTAGAAGCTAGATCATCAAAGTATGTTGTTAAAAGCTTTCAAATATGTTCATGAAGGATTTATTTCCAAATAAATATCAAAAACTCCTTTTCTGACCAAATCCGATTTTTCCCAGATTCCCATCAACAAGTAAGATGATCTGTAAATTTCCAGAGAATAATTCATTTTTCTCGAATTATTAAAATTAATGCAATAAAATAGAGCAATAAATCATATAAAATACTTTCTGAGGTCTATAAATCCTAGTTAAATTCGTGGATGACCCCTATGCTAAATAATGATCCCTCATTAAGTTGCATCGATTTTTGTTACTGTTTAATATGGTTTTGAATTTTCTTTTTGTTTGGCTCCAATAAATCATAAAAGCACTTTACAAAATCTTAAAATGATATATAACAATTTTCGCAGTTGCTACCAGATGTATAAGACTCAGAAAAATATTTTCAGAATTTTTCATAATGCATTCCTATTTTTCCCCGATTTTTGTATTTATAATGGCCTAAAATTAGAAAAAATAGTTCTGCTCATTTCAAAATTCATGCAAATTTACCAGAACACCGTGTAGCACATTAGGAGGCTACATAAAAATTTTGATAATTTTTCTCTTCTGTATACTATTTTTCTCCTATTTTCTAAGATTAAATACACTTAAATACACAAAATCGGATTTCAGTATATAAAAACCACATTTGGTATTCTTCCCAGATTATTTACTCTGTAAATGAAGTGTACAAAATTTTTGGTAATTTAATTTAACTATTTAATAATTATTATTCAATTAATGATTATTTAAGAGGATTAAACAAGGAAAAATAGCAACACTAATTGAAAAATATCTTTTATATTTTTCGCAGCTTCTATATATGTAATAACAGTGTTACAAAAATTTTGGACAATTTTGGAAACTGTTTTCTATTTATCTCCATTTTTATTAGAATAAATGCACAAAAATCATAAAATTGGGTTAAACAGTTTATAAATCCATTTTTATATTTTTCCCAGCTTAAGTATGTGTAATGGCAGTAATATAAAAAGTTTGGGGAATTTTCTTAACTTATTGATATTTTTCATGAATTTTTATCTATTTAGAGAATTAAATATAAGAAAAATGGTTATACATATCTATAATCCATGAAAATTTATCTGAAAGTCTTTTAATGTAGTTAGAACCAAAATATTAAGTTTGGTAATTTTTGTTAAATGTTTAGTATTTTTCATGATTTTATGGTTATTCAAGAAACTAAAATCGTGAAAAATAGTTAGACAAATCAAAAATTCAAGAAAATTTATCTTTAGGTCTTTGACTTCAATTAAAACTGAAATGCAAAGTTTGGGAAATTTTAGAACTAAACTGATTTAGTTTTTGAATATTAAATCATTGGAACGCCTCTTAAAATGTTAAATATTAGCATTTCAATAATGTGAATTTTCCAATTAAATTGTTATATAACAATTGATTCATTGAAATTTAATTTTCACAGAAAAATGTTTGTAACTTATCAATATTAAATTTTGACACAATATTGGCATAATTCTATTGTAGTAGCAAGTATACTAGTGTTAGCTTTCTATTAGAGACTCATTAGTGTGTAACATCGTGTAGGAATCGATAGTGGTACGAGTGGAGCGTAGATCAAGGCATCATTTGCATCATCTCAATGCATAGTGAGTATTCACGCACTCCCCTATTTTCAGTTTTTATGTTTTGGGGTGGAAAAGCATGTCCCGAAAAACTATTATTTGAATGTTGTATTTAAATTGATTTGTATCAAACATGATTGCTATTTTATTGCTATGTCTCTCTATGTATGTCTATGCAACACGGAACATGAGAACTTATCGTACTAAGGCCCTTCCCTTATCTCTAACCATTAACTCTTTGAGCCAATGGTCATTATGGATAGCGCTATTAGGAATTGACAACTCCTCACTCGCCCTATTGCTGGAGTGCATGATACCATATTAATCTATGAAACGATAAGCATAGATCTTGATAGGGCTTCAGTCATAGGTTTGGTTGAGAACTCATTGTTTGCTCATACACATACAAACTCGTTACTTATTATAGCAATAAACTTGTTTATTAATTATAGCAATGAACTTTGTTTCTCATTACAACAACGAACTTTTATTACTAAAAACTTATATACATGTTTTAGCAATGAAATTGTTTGCTCCTTGTAGCAACGAAATTGATTGCTCATTTTAGCAATGAAACTTGTTTACTCGTTTGAGTAACGAACTTTATCTTCCATAAGAATATGAACGTTGCATCTCATTTGGGCAACGTAACTTTATTTCTCACGATGGCAACAAACTTTGTTTATACAAACTTATTTACTCATTTTAACAATATACTTTTATTATTGGAAACTTTTATCAAAACTTTGATTTCAATTCATGGAACCAATATTATTTTGTTTATCTGTGAGTACTCACCAACTATTTTTATAGTTGACGCTCGTTTTACATTCTTTTTCAGGAATCATCGAGTAAGTGGCACTTAGGGACACTTCACTTTTAGGAGCATTCGCATGTGTTGTATTTCAATTTACATTGTAATTTCTTGTAAAAGTTGTTCAAACCCATCGTAAATTTGTAATGATTTTTAATACTATGGTTGGTGTTGTCTTTTAACTTTTGCTATGAAACCCTTTATACTGCCACGCCTCGTGTTTCCGCTTTAGCGGGGTGTGACAGAAATGGTATCAGAGCCGAAGGTTATAGAGAATACCGGTTTTCCTTTGGAGAACCACAACTATAGCCAAAAATTTTCTAAACGTTTTTAAAATATAGAACATACTACTGGTATAACTAATTCGAGTACGCATTATTGGACTTTAATTAAGTATAGCCTGGCCAACTATGCTTAATTAACGAAAGTTAATGTGAGGCTGGAAACAATTATACTAGAATTATGTTCAAAACAATTTTCAACTTAAACTTTTGAAAAACAAGATTTTTCGGTGTGCGTACGGGCATTGCATATTATAGGCATTCATCTAGATACACTTAAAAACTAAGTGCACTTTTATAACAATGCCTTTATTTAGAAATATTCTTGTCCCTTATCAAGTGCTAGGTTAACCACTTAAGTTATATCACTAGCCACTCTAGGAGCAATGCACTTAGTACTGAGAATGAGTATTCCTTGGTAGCTATTGACTTTAGATGTAAGGTTAGTAGCTAGATATACACTAGTAATAATCATAAGTCGAAACCTATACGAATTATTCCTCAATACCTCTTCATCGTCTTCGTACTAGAGTTACAACTATGAAAAAGCGTTTTGATATCGACACGGATGAGAATTGGAGCATCACGTAAGGAGGTAGATGAGTCTCCACTAAATAATCACTTGGATACCATTGGCGGGCATTCCGGATTCAACTCACGAGGAGATACGGAGGTTTAACCCATACGTGAGACCTTATTACTACGTTACGACTTAGCTCTAGGTTGTTTCCACCTTGAGCTTAAAACTTAACATAAGATGTCCCTTTGACCTCTATAAAAGGTCGTAAACTACATTGACACCATAAAACGTTTTTCAAACAATTTGTCTTGTCCTTTATCTCTGGGAAAAAGACATCGGTACTCGTCTTATACTCGCCATGTACTCGCCTTAGTATTTAGGTACGAGCAGCTACACTAACATACTTATTCCTTACTTCTTAATCTTCCATCAAAAATATATTTCACTTCATCGGTTTTATTTAACTCACTAAAATCTTTTGACAACTTGCTTTAACTTAACACTTTTCTTCAAAACTCAATTTAACCAATATTGGTTTTAACCTTGCTATTTTAATTTCATTTCAAATACATTTCAATGGATAGATGTGCTTTTAAGGGCATATAAACCATATTCAACCTTGCTTACCATTTTGGCACGTTTTCGAAAAACTTAGAAACATTTTCTTTTATAAAAGTGTTTAAACTTTATGCTATAAAACTTCAACATATGACGTTAAAGTTCATATTATGTGTAAAAGCTTCATCGGATCTTCAAACCACTTTTGTTTTAAGACTTTTGACTACCTTCTCATTTAGGCATTGTACTTTACGTAAATGTGTTTTCTTGAAACCCAACACGGTATTTTTACAACTTTCTAATTTACACATGTTTATAAGAAATCTCTAATTCCTACATTTCCAACATACCTCATTTTTTTTTATTTTTTTTCAAATTAGTTTTATAATTTGTAAAGTTTCTAAAATTTAAAGAATTGAAAAACTTAGTGCTCACTTTTAAAATTCTAGAGACGCACTTTCGACAATGCACAATTATTATTCTAAATATATTGAGTCTTTACCTTATCCATTTTAACCATTGTTGGACCCCAGTCAAAAGATCAAAACTGTCAAATTTTCATTTACGAGTTTTAGTGTTTCTTCTTTTTAACAAATGGAGTTTAACTTAATAAGTAACTTATAAATTTTTAGCAATCCTTAGCCAACACTTTAAAACTCCCACATGTCTATTTAATCATCAACATACATCAAACATTTAAGTTTGAAATATATCTCAACCTGGTTTTAAATCTACCTATAGGTATTGTTCTTATAATTTTAACAATAGCAATCATTGCCGCCGCTATTTTCCTTTTTTCTTTCCCCCGAACTTTATTTTTCGCTCTCCTTCTGATTTTAGATCTCGCACGCCATAATATTAACATAATACATTGTCTAACTTTGTTTCTGTCTATTTTGCTTCTCCTGGTATCATGTTCGTATACATATAGACTAGAAGTCTACCCTTTCGTTTTGAGCGATTAATACGTGTATAGTCATGAGGCATACTTTAAGTTTAGTCAACTTTGATATGTTCAATTACGCCTTTTATCATATACATCTTGTTTTTATTTTGAAATCTACTATAAACAAGTGATCCTTATTTACATTTGCTCTTTCGTTCTAAATTCAAAAACATGATATAAAATGCAATTTTCATTGTATTTTTCCTTATAATTAATACACAAGATGAATACTCTTATGCTTATAATTTTTCTATATCCGAAAAATATATGTTGAGGATATGTATTCTTATGCTTCTTCTTTTCTTTAAATACATCAAAAGTCTTGAATTTTACTATTACATATTCTCTAAATGATTGTTTTTGTAGAAACACTAAATTAAGAATCCACTATTTTCAATTATCGATATTTTTACACGTTTCTTAAAATAGCATTCTAGTTTGTAATTTTCAGTGAGTTCCTAAACTCTCAACTTTGTTTTCATAAATATTCTGACTCATAAGCTTGAACTTGTCCTGACTTAGACAATTGGACAATTTCCCAAAAGTTTAATACAAATATTTCTATACAAATTCCTTTAATGACGACTTAAACCTTTAACCTTAATTAATCTTTATATTATTTTACTACTTTGTTGGATCGCCACACATGTATCTTCATTATCTTGGAATTATTACACATTTTGATAATAGTGAGATTAATTATCATTTCTAAACACACATTTTGATAACAATGAGATTTTTAATCACTTCTAAACACTTAAAATGCTATATACACAATGTGATTTAATTTATCATAAATTTTCATCGCCTCCATTTGCACCAATGACTCTCTAAATATATTTATTCTTCGAATAAGGTTTTATTATTGTAAGAGTAACCGTAGTAGTAATTATAGCCTCGGAGATCCTCAATCATTTCGTAACTTATTTTGTAGACGACACTTAAAAAGCCTTTACATTCGAGAGGTACCAAAACTTCGTTGCCTACCCTTAGTACGTATCTTTAGGAACTTACCCTTGATCAATTATTTTCATTCGTGCTACCCCTTCTTATTTCAAAATATATCTTTTCCAGATGTAGTAGCCAACCCGGAAGTGAACAAATTGTTCCTAATCTCTTCTCTTTTTTTTTAAGCGGCGAAGTTACACTTAGTGCTAATTTAGAATGCAACTTAAAGATCAATGCGGATTTAACGCTCGGTGCAGTTGGTGCATCATCGAAACTTATACCGCTCTCTTAATTCAGATAATATCTAACTAGATAATCTTTTCAACTAGGTCGCCATGGTCGGATCATGATTTTCATGTTCCTAATTTCTCGCAATCTAGGCTGTAGAACTCGAATTAAGGAAACACTAAATTGTTGATAGCTAAAAGAATTGGTCTTTTCCCTTGAGGAATTAACCCAAAATAATCAAAGAGCTCTTCAAGTCACCACCTCTCCAGCTATATAATTGTATTCGACTGAGTTCTAATAGAATACGTCACGAATTGAATTTCGGGGCGAAATTCTTTTAACCGGGGGAGAATGTGACAACCCTCAAAATTCGAGTCGGTTCTAGATTTGAATAAACTTAGTTGCACATATAGGCACGACACATAATAGACTTAGTAACTAAAAGTTAAGTTATAACCTACTAGAAACTTGGAAACAAGTAGGATCGAATGATAGTGTACTTAGATTTCACATTGATATGTGAATTCTACTACTACTTAACTGTAGTAACTATCCATATTTGGGTCACTCTTTGACTCGAACACCATTTCATGAATCATATACACGCATCATGCACTTGACCTAGTAGTAGAAATTAGGTCAAAGTCTCATAGAAACTTAAGTCAAAGTTGAAGACTATGACTAGTATACTTGATTCCTCAATTTCGCTTGAATCTCGGAATCACTACATAGAATGCCAAAAAAAACCGATAAAAATAAATTACAAACATTATTTATAACTATAAAAGAGTTATAATACCATAAGATAATTTAAAGTCTCAAATATTCTATTTATTTTGATATCCAAAGATTTACAAAATCTCAAGACCCTAAAAGCCATAAAAACTCATATTTATAAACTTTAACCTTAAAAATTCTATAAAAATAATTATGAAACTTATAATATGATCTTATAATAATTAAAATTATGAAAATGCATTTAAGAAAAATAAAATTTAAGTCATTAACAATTGCCCTAAATTTATAAGTCAAAAATCAAGGTTTCATGAGCAAAAACTTGGTTAGGGTGTATATTTTATAAAAAGTTTGATATTTTTATAAAAGAATTGAATTTTTTTATAAAATTAAAAGAGAGGGAGGGCATTTTACACTCAAAACCGTCCACCCTCTTCCCAAGATGCTTCCCCTCTTCCCAAAACACATAATCACTCATCTCTCACACTCCATCTCCTTCACTTCTCTCTCTCTCTACACTCTCTCTTACACTCCACCATTTACCACACTCAAACTCTCTCTTTCCCTCTCTAAAACCACGAAATTCTCCAGCCAAGAACATCTCTTAACCTTCAAATCTTCATCTTCTAGGGTTGTTCTTCATGGTAATCACGAAAATCCTTCAATCTCCTTCACTTTTCTTTCTAGTTTTAAAGGTTTTTCTTGCATTTCCTTGTTCTTCTACACCATTCTCTTAGAAAATTTGTGTGAAGCTTCATTCACTTCAGTTTTGATGATGATGGTGGTAGATTTTCACCAAAAACATCTTGCATGTTACAAAATGGTGAAGATCCATGACGTAAACCTAAGTCAAAACCATGGAAATGCACTTTTCTACACGTTTTGGTGGAAAATCACCACATGCATCCAAAGTTTTCTTTCAAAAACGAATTTTAAACATTTCAAACTCATGAATGAACTTCAAACAAACATGCATGTGATGATCTTCAAGCTTAGAAGCTAGATCATCAAAGTATGTTGTTAAAAGCTTTCAAATATGTTCATGAAGGATTTATTTCCAAATAAATATCAAAAACTCCTTTTCTGACCAAATCCGATTTTTCCCAGATTCCCATCAACAAGTAAGATGATCTGTAAATTTCCAGAGAATAATTCATTTTTCTCGAATTATTAAAATTAATGCAATAAAATAGAGCAATAAATCATATAAAATACTTTCTGAGGTCTATAAATCCTAGTTAAATTCGTGGATGACCCCTATGCTAAATAATGATCCCTCATTAAGTTGCATCGATTTTTGTTACTGTTTAATATGGTTTTGAATTTTCTTTTTGTTTGGCTCCAATAAATCATAAAAGCACTTTACAAAATCTTAAAATGATATATAACAATTTTTGCAGTTGCTACCAGATGTATAAGACTCAGAAAAATATTTTCAGAATTTTTCATAATGCATTCCTATTTTTCCCCGATTTTTGTATTTATAATGGCCTAAAATTAGAAAAAATAGTTCTGCTCATTTCAAAATTCATGCAAATTTACCAGAACACCGTGTAGCACATTAGGAGGCTACATAAAAATTTTGATAATTTTTCTCTTCTGTATACTATTTTTCTCCTATTTTCTAAGATTAAATACACTTAAATACACAAAATCGGATTTCAGTATATAAAAACCACATTTGGTATTCTTCCCAGATTATTTACTCTGTAAATGAAGTGTACAAAATTTTTGGTAATTTAATTTAACTGTTTAATAATTATTATTCAATTAATGATTATTTAAGAGGATTAAACAAGGAAAAATAGCAACACTAATTGAAAAATATCTTTTATATTTTTCGCAGCTTCTATATATGTAATAACAGTGTTACAAAAATTTTGGACAATTTTGGAAACTGTTTTCTATTTATCTCCATTTTTATTAGAATAAATGCACAAAAATCATAAAATTGGGTTAAACAGTTTATAAATCCATTTTTATATTTTTCCCAGCTTAAGTATGTGTAATGGCAGTAATATAAAAAGTTTGGGGAATTTTCTTAACTTATTGATATTTTTCATGAATTTTTATCTATTTAGAGAATTAAATATAAGAAAAATGGTTATACATATCTATAATCCATGAAAATTTATCTGAAAGTCTTTTAATGTAGTTAGAACCAAAATATTAAGTTTGGTAATTTTTGTTAAATGTTTAGTATTTTTCATGATTTTATGGTTATTCAAGAAACTAAAATCGTGAAAAATAGTTAGACAAATCAAAAATTCAAGAAAATTTATCTTTAGGTCTTTGACTTCAATTAAAACTGAAATGCAAAGTTTGGGAAATTTTAGAACTAAACTGATTTAGTTTTTGAATATTAAATCATTGGAACGCCTCTTAAAATGTTAAATATTAGCATTTCAATAATGTGAATTTTCCAATTAAATTGTTATATAACAATTGATTCATTGAAATTTAATTTTCACAGAAAAATGTTTGTAACTTATCAATATTAAATTTTGACACAATATTGGCA
The DNA here is from genome assembly GCF_052849685.1 of Lactuca virosa. Classification (NCBI taxonomy): domain Eukaryota; kingdom Viridiplantae; phylum Streptophyta; class Magnoliopsida; order Asterales; family Asteraceae; genus Lactuca; species Lactuca virosa. The sequence goes on along the minus strand of NC_136430.1, from coordinate 216,430,725 downwards.
TAATTCTATTGTAGTAGCAAGTATACTAGTGTTAGCTTTCTATTAGAGACTCATTAGTGTGTAACATCGTGTAGGAATCGATAGTGGTACGAGTGGAGCGTAGATCAAGGCATCATTTGCATCATCTCAATGCATAGTGAGTATTCACGCACTCCCCTATTTTCAGTTTTTATGTTTTGGGGTGGAAAAGCATGTCCCGAAAAACTATTATTTGAATGTTGTATTTAAATTGATTTGTATCAAACATGATTGCTATTTTATTGCTATGTCTCTCTATGTATGTCTATGCAACACGGAACATGAGAACTTATCGTACTAAGGCCCTTCCCTTATCTCTAACCATTAACTCTTTGAGCCAATGGTCATTATGGATAGCGCTATTAGGAATTGACAACTCCTCACTCGCCCTATTGCTGGAGTGCATGATACCATATTAATCTATGAAACGATAAGCATAGATCTTGATAGGGCTTCAGTCATAGGTTTGGTTGAGAACTCATTGTTTGCTCATACACATACAAACTCGTTACTTATTATAGCAATAAACTTGTTTATTAATTATAGCAATGAACTTTGTTTCTCATTACAACAACGAACTTTTATTACTAAAAACTTATATACATGTTTTAGCAATGAAATTGTTTGCTCCTTGTAGCAACGAAATTGATTGCTCATTTTAGCAATGAAACTTGTTTACTCGTTTGAGTAACGAACTTTATCTTCCATAAGAATATGAACGTTGCATCTCATTTGGGCAACGTAACTTTATTTCTCACGATGGCAACAAACTTTGTTTATACAAACTTATTTACTCATTTTAACAATATACTTTTATTATTGGAAACTTTTATCAAAACTTTGATTTCAATTCATGGAACCAATATTATTTTGTTTATCTGTGAGTACTCACCAACTATTTTTATAGTTGACGCTCGTTTTACATTCTTTTTCAGGAATCATCGAGTAAGTGGCACTTAGGGACACTTCACTTTTAGGAGCATTCGCATGTGTTGTATTTCAATTTACATTGTAATTTCTTGTAAAAGTTGTTCAAACCCATCGTAAATTTGTAATGATTTTTAATACTATGGTTGGTGTTGTCTTTTAACTTTTGCTATGAAACCCTTTATACTGCCACGCCTCGTGTTTCCGCTTTAGCGGGGTGTGACAGAAATGGTATCAGAGCCGAAGGTTATAGAGAATACCGGTTTTCCTTTGGAGAACCACAACTATAGCCAAAAATTTTCTAAACGTTTTTAAAATATAGAACATACTACTGGTATAACTAATTCGAGTACGCATTATTGGACTTTAATTAAGTATAGCCTGGCCAACTATGCTTAATTAACGAAAGTTAATGTGAGGCTGGAAACAATTATACTAGAATTATGTTCAAAACAATTTTCAACTTAAACTTTTGAAAAACAAGATTTTTCGGTGTGCGTACGGGCATTGCATATTATAGGCATTCATCTAGATACACTTAAAAACTAAGTGCACTTTTATAACAATGCCTTTATTTAGAAATATTCTTGTCCCTTATCAAGTGCTAGGTTAACCACTTAAGTTATATCACTAGCCACTCTAGGAGCAATGCACTTAGTACTGAGAATGAGTATTCCTTGGTAGCTATTGACTTTAGATGTAAGGTTAGTAGCTAGATATACACTAGTAATAATCATAAGTCGAAACCTATACGAATTATTCCTCAATACCTCTTCATCGTCTTCGTACTAGAGTTACAACTATGAAAAAGCGTTTTGATATCGACACGGATGAGAATTGGAGCATCACGTAAGGAGGTAGATGAGTCTCCACTAAATAATCACTTGGATACCATTGGCGGGCATTCCGGATTCAACTCACGAGGAGATACGGAGGTTTAACCCATACGTGAGACCTTATTACTACGTTACGACTTAGCTCTAGGTTGTTTCCACCTTGAGCTTAAAACTTAACATAAGATGTCCCTTTGACCTCTATAAAAGGTCGTAAACTACATTGACACCATAAAACGTTTTTCAAACAATTTGTCTTGTCCTTTATCTCTGGGAAAAAGACATCGGTACTCGTCTTATACTCGCCATGTACTCGCCTTAGTATTTAGGTACGAGCAGCTACACTAACATACTTATTCCTTACTTCTTAATCTTCCATCAAAAATATATTTCACTTCATCGGTTTTATTTAACTCACTAAAATCTTTTGACAACTTGCTTTAACTTAACACTTTTCTTCAAAACTCAATTTAACCAATATTGGTTTTAACCTTGCTATTTTAATTTCATTTCAAATACATTTCAATGGATAGATGTGCTTTTAAGGGCATATAAACCATATTCAACCTTGCTTACCATTTTGGCACGTTTTCGAAAAACTTAGAAACATTTTCTTTTATAAAAGTGTTTAAACTTTATGCTATAAAACTTCAACATATGACGTTAAAGTTCATATTATGTGTAAAAGCTTCATCGGATCTTCAAACCACTTTTGTTTTAAGACTTTTGACTACCTTCTCATTTAGGCATTGTACTTTACGTAAATGTGTTTTCTTGAAACCCAACACGGTATTTTTACAACTTTCTAATTTACACATGTTTATAAGAAATCTCTAATTCCTACATTTCCAACATACCTCATTTTTTTTTATTTTTTTTCAAATTAGTTTTATAATTTGTAAAGTTTCTAAAATTTAAAGAATTGAAAAACTTAGTGCTCACTTTTAAAATTCTAGAGACGCACTTTCGACAATGCACAATTATTATTCTAAATATATTGAGTCTTTACCTTATCCATTTTAACCATTGTTGGACCCCAGTCAAAAGATCAAAACTGTCAAATTTTCATTTACGAGTTTTAGTGTTTCTTCTTTTTAACAAATGGAGTTTAACTTAATAAGTAACTTATAAATTTTTAGCAATCCTTAGCCAACACTTTAAAACTCCCACATGTCTATTTAATCATCAACATACATCAAACATTTAAGTTTGAAATATATCTCAACCTGGTTTTAAATCTACCTATAGGTATTGTTCTTATAATTTTAACAATAGCAATCATTGCCGCCGCTATTTTCCTTTTTTCTTTCCCCCGAACTTTATTTTTCGCTCTCCTTCTGATTTTAGATCTCGCACGCCATAATATTAACATAATACATTGTCTAACTTTGTTTCTGTCTATTTTGCTTCTCCTGGTATCATGTTCGTATACATATAGACTAGAAGTCTACCCTTTCGTTTTGAGCGATTAATACGTGTATAGTCATGAGGCATACTTTAAGTTTAGTCAACTTTGATATGTTCAATTACGCCTTTTATCATATACATCTTGTTTTTATTTTGAAATCTACTATAAACAAGTGATCCTTATTTACATTTGCTCTTTCGTTCTAAATTCAAAAACATGATATAAAATGCAATTTTCATTGTATTTTTCCTTATAATTAATACACAAGATGAATACTCTTATGCTTATAATTTTTCTATATCCGAAAAATATATGTTGAGGATATGTATTCTTATGCTTCTTCTTTTCTTTAAATACATCAAAAGTCTTGAATTTTACTATTACATATTCTCTAAATGATTGTTTTTGTAGAAACACTAAATTAAGAATCCACTATTTTCAATTATCGATATTTTTACACGTTTCTTAAAATAGCATTCTAGTTTGTAATTTTCAGTGAGTTCCTAAACTCTCAACTTTGTTTTCATAAATATTCTGACTCATAAGCTTGAACTTGTCCTGACTTAGACAATTGGACAATTTCCCAAAAGTTTAATACAAATATTTCTATACAAATTCCTTTAATGACGACTTAAACCTTTAACCTTAATTAATCTTTATATTATTTTACTACTTTGTTGGATCGCCACACATGTATCTTCATTATCTTGGAATTATTACACATTTTGATAATAGTGAGATTAATTATCATTTCTAAACACACATTTTGATAACAATGAGATTTTTAATCACTTCTAAACACTTAAAATGCTATATACACAATGTGATTTAATTTATCATAAATTTTCATCGCCTCCATTTGCACCAATGACTCTCTAAATATATTTATTCTTCGAATAAGGTTTTATTATTGTAAGAGTAACCGTAGTAGTAATTATAGCCTCGGAGATCCTCAATCATTTCGTAACTTATTTTGTAGACGACACTTAAAAAGCCTTTACATTCGAGAGGTACCAAAACTTCGTTGCCTACCCTTAGTACGTATCTTTAGGAACTTACCCTTGATCAATTATTTTCATTCGTGCTACCCCTTCTTATTTCAAAATATATCTTTTCCAGATGTAGTAGCCAACCCGGAAGTGAACAAATTGTTCCTAATCTCTTCTCTTTTTTTTTTAAGCGGCGAAGTTACACTTAGTGCTAATTTAGAATGCAACTTAAAGATCAATGCGGATTTAACGCTCGGTGCAGTTGGTGCATCATCGAAACTTATACCGCTCTCTTAATTCAGATAATATCTAACTAGATAATCTTTTCAACTAGGTCGCCATGGTCGGATCATGATTTTCATGTTCCTAATTTCTCGCAATCTAGGCTGTAGAACTCGAATTAAGGAAACACTAAATTGTTGATAGCTAAAAGAATTGGTCTTTTCCCTTGAGGAATTAACCCAAAATAATCAAAGAGCTCTTCAAGTCACCACCTCTCCAGCTATATAATTGTATTCGACTGAGTTCTAATAGAATACGTCACGAATTGAATTTCGGGGCGAAATTCTTTTAACCGGGGGAGAATGTGACAACCCTCAAAATTCGAGTCGGTTCTAGATTTGAATAAACTTAGTTGCACATATAGGCACGACACATAATAGACTTAGTAACTAAAAGTTAAGTTATAACCTACTAGAAACTTGGAAACAAGTAGGATCGAATGATAGTGTACTTAGATTTCACATTGATATGTGAATTCTACTACTACTTAACTGTAGTAACTATCCATATTTGGGTCACTCTTTGACTCGAACACCATTTCATGAATCATATACACGCATCATGCACTTGACCTAGTAGTAGAAATTAGGTCAAAGTCTCATAGAAACTTAAGTCAAAGTTGAAGACTATGACTAGTATACTTGATTCCTCAATTTCGCTTGAATCTCGGAATCACTACATAGAATGCCAAAAAAAACCGATAAAAATAAATTACAAACATTATTTATAACTATAAAAGAGTTATAATACCATAAGATAATTTAAAGTCTCAAATATTCTATTTATTTTGATATCCAAAGATTTACAAAATCTCAAGACCCTAAAAGCCATAAAAACTCATATTTATAAACTTTAACCTTAAAAATTCTATAAAAATAATTATGAAACTTATAATATGATCTTATAATAATTAAAATTATGAAAATGCATTTAAGAAAAATAAAATTTAAGTCATTAACAATTGCCCTAAATTTATAAGTCAAAAATCAAGGTTTCATGAGCAAAAACTTGGTTAGGGTGTATATTTTATAAAAAGTTTGATATTTTTATAAAAGAATTGAATTTTTTTATAAAATTAAAAGAGAGGGAGGGCATTTTACACTCAAAACCGTCCACCCTCTTCCCAAGATGCTTCCCCTCTTCCCAAAACACATAATCACTCATCTCTCACACTCCATCTCCTTCACTTCTCTCTCTCTCTCTACACTCTCTCTTACACTCCACCATTTACCACACTCAAACTCTCTCTTTCCCTCTCTAAAACCACGAAATTCTCCAGCCAAGAACATCTCTTAACCTTCAAATCTTCATCTTCTAGGGTTGTTCTTCATGGTAATCACGAAAATCCTTCAATCTCCTTCACTTTTCTTTCTAGTTTTAAAGGTTTTTCTTGCATTTCCTTGTTCTTCTACACCATTCTCTTAGAAAATTTGTGTGAAGCTTCATTCACTTCAGTTTTGATGATGATGGTGGTAGATTTTCACCAAAAACATCTTGCATGTTACAAAATGGTGAAGATCCATGACGTAAACCTAAGTCAAAACCATGGAAATGCACTTTTCTACACGTTTTGGTGGAAAATCACCACATGCATCCAAAGTTTTCTTTCAAAAACGAATTTTAAACATTTCAAACTCATGAATGAACTTCAAACAAACATGCATGTGATGATCTTCAAGCTTAGAAGCTAGATCATCAAAGTATGTTGTTAAAAGCTTTCAAATATGTTCATGAAGGATTTATTTCCAAATAAATATCAAAAACTCCTTTTCTGACCAAATCCGATTTTTCCCAGATTCCCATCAACAAGTAAGATGATCTGTAAATTTCCAGAGAATAATTCATTTTTCTCGAATTATTAAAATTAATGCAATAAAATAGAGCAATAAATCATATAAAATACTTTCTGAGGTCTATAAATCCTAGTTAAATTCGTGGATGACCCCTATGCTAAATAATGATCCCTCATTAAGTTGCATCGATTTTTGTTACTGTTTAATATGGTTTTGAATTTTCTTTTTGTTTGGCTCCAATAAATCATAAAAGCACTTTACAAAATCTTAAAATGATATATAACAATTTTCGCAGTTGCTACCAGATGTATAAGACTCAGAAAAATATTTTCAGAATTTTTCATAATGCATTCCTATTTTTCCCCGATTTTTGTATTTATAATGGCCTAAAATTAGAAAAAATAGTTCTGCTCATTTCAAAATTCATGCAAATTTACCAGAACACCGTGTAGCACATTAGGAGGCTACATAAAAATTTTGATAATTTTTCTCTTCTGTATACTATTTTTCTCCTATTTTCTAAGATTAAATACACTTAAATACACAAAATCGGATTTCAGTATATAAAAACCACATTTGGTATTCTTCCCAGATTATTTACTCTGTAAATGAAGTGTACAAAATTTTTGGTAATTTAATTTAACTGTTTAATAATTATTATTCAATTAATGATTATTTAAGAGGATTAAACAAGGAAAAATAGCAACACTAATTGAAAAATATCTTTTATATTTTTCGCAGCTTCTATATATGTAATAACAGTGTTACAAAAATTTTGGACAATTTTGGAAACTGTTTTCTATTTATCTCCATTTTTATTAGAATAAATGCACAAAAATCATAAAATTGGGTTAAACAGTTTATAAATCCATTTTTATATTTTTCCCAGCTTAAGTATGTGTAATGGCAGTAATATAAAAAGTTTGGGGAATTTTCTTAACTTATTGATATTTTTCATGAATTTTTATCTATTTAGAGAATTAAATATAAGAAAAATGGTTATACATATCTATAATCCATGAAAATTTATCTGAAAGTCTTTTAATGTAGTTAGAACCAAAATATTAAGTTTGGTAATTTTTGTTAAATGTTTAGTATTTTTCATGATTTTATGGTTATTCAAGAAACTAAAATCGTGAAAAATAGTTAGACAAATCAAAAATTCAAGAAAATTTATCTTTAGGTCTTTGACTTCAATTAAAACTGAAATGCAAAGTTTGGGAAATTTTAGAACTAAACTGATTTAGTTTTTGAATATTAAATCATTGGAACGCCTCTTAAAATGTTAAATATTAGCATTTCAATAATGTGAATTTTCCAATTAAATTGTTATATAACAATTGATTCATTGAAATTTAATTTTCACAGAAAAATGTTTGTAACTTATCAATATTAAATTTTGACACAATATTGGCATAATTCTATTGTAGTAGCAAGTATACTAGTGTTAGCTTTCTATTAGAGACTCATTAGTGTGTAACATCGTGTAGGAATCGATAGTGGTACGAGTGGAGCGTAGATCAAGGCATCATTTGCATCATCTCAATGCATAGTGAGTATTCACGCACTCCCCTATTTTCAGTTTTTATGTTTTGGGGTGGAAAAGCATGTCCCGAAAAACTATTATTTGAATGTTGTATTTAAATTGATTTGTATCAAACATGATTGCTATTTTATTGCTATGTCTCTCTATGTATGTCTATGCAACACGGAACATGAGAACTTATCGTACTAAGGCCCTTCCCTTATCTCTAACCATTAACTCTTTGAGCCAATGGTCATTATGGATAGCGCTATTAGGAATTGACAACTCCTCACTCGCCCTATTGCTGGAGTGCATGATACCATATTAATCTATGAAACGATAAGCATAGATCTTGATAGGGCTTCAGTCATAGGTTTGGTTGAGAACTCATTGTTTGCTCATACACATACAAACTCGTTACTTATTATAGCAATAAACTTGTTTATTAATTATAGCAATGAACTTTGTTTCTCATTACAACAACGAACTTTTATTACTAAAAACTTATATACATGTTTTAGCAATGAAATTGTTTGCTCCTTGTAGCAACGAAATTGATTGCTCATTTTAGCAATGAAACTTGTTTACTCGTTTGAGTAACGAACTTTATCTTCCATAAGAATATGAACGTTGCATCTCATTTGGGCAACGTAACTTTATTTCTCACGATGGCAACAAACTTTGTTTATACAAACTTATTTACTCATTTTAACAATATACTTTTATTATTGGAAACTTTTATCAAAACTTTGATTTCAATTCATGGAACAAATATTATTTTGTTTATCTGTGAGTACTCACCAACTATTTTTATAGTTGACGCTCGTTTTACATGCTTTTTCAGGAATCATCGAGTAAGTGGCACTTAGGGACACTTCACTTTTAGGAGCATTCGCATGTGTTGTATTTCAATTTACATTGTAATTTCTTGTAAAAGTTGTTCAAACCCATCGTAAATTTGTAATGATTTTTAATACTATGGTTGGTGTTGTCTTTTAACTTTTGCTATGAAACCCTTTATACTGCCACGCCTCGTGTTTCCGCTTTAGCGGGGTGTGACAAAATCCATCGCGATGTCTTCCCATTTCCACAGCGAGATATCCAACGGCTGCATCTTGTCGTGCGGTCTCTGGTGTTCGGCCTTGACCTTCCTGCAGGTCAGACACCGCTCGACGTACCATGCTACATCCTGCTTCATGCAGGGCCACCAATAGTCCAGAAGAAGATCCCTATACATCTTCGTTGCCCCTGGATAAATGGAGAATCGGGATTTGTGCGCCTCCTCCATCAGAACCTGGCGCACGCCTCCGAGATATGGAACCCACACCCTGCGGTGTAATGTCAATAATCCTCTGCTGTCATAGTCGAAGGAGGAAACCTGTCCCACAATCTGCTCACTCTTCCGATGTTCCTCCTTCATAGCCTCCTGCTGAGCCTCCCGGATCCGCTCCAAAAGCGGAGTCACCACTGTCATCCGCATGCAAATATCCCTGATCGGCGCCGCCTTGCGGCTAAGCGCATCGGCCACCACGTTGGCCTTCCCCGGGTGATAAAGGATTTCACAATCATAATCCTTTACCACATCAAGCCACCGACGCTGCCTCATATTCAGATTTGGCTGGTCCATGAGGTACCTCAAACTCTTGTGGTCCGTGTAAATCGTACAGCGAACCCCATAGAGGTAATGACGCCAAATCTTGAGGGCGAACACAACAGCCCCCAACTCCAAATCATGCGTCGGGTAGTTCGCCTCGTGAGGCTTCAGCTGCCTCGACGCGTAGGCGATGACATGCCCTCTCTGCATCAATACCGCGCCCAAACCTGAGATGGATGCATCGCAGTATACAACAAAATCCTCCATGCCCTCTGGCAAGGCTAAGATTGGCGCCTCGCACAATCTCTGTCTCAGTGTCTCGAATGCTGCCTGCTGCTCAGGCCCCCAACGAAAGACCACGACCTTCCTCATTAACCTGGTCAGGGGTAATGCTATCTTGGAGAAATCCTAGATGAATCTCCGATAGTAGCCAGCCAATCCCAGGAAACTCCGAATCTCATATGGGGATTCCGGAACGTCCCATCTCATTACGGCCTCCACCTTGGCCGGATCCACCGAAATCCCGTTCTGGTTGACAAGGTGCCCAAGAAACTGCACCTCGCGCAACCAGAACTCACACTTGGAGAACTTGGCATACAAGTTCTCCCTCCTCAAGGTCTCTAGAACCTCTCGCAAATGCTCCTCATGCTGCTCTCGCGTCTTGGAGTAAACCAGGATATCATCAATAAATACTATCACCGACCGGTCTAACATCGGTCTACACACGCGGTTCATGAGGTCCATGAACGTGGCAGGAGCATTGGTGAGCCCGAAAGGCATCACCACGAACTCATAGTGGCCATAACGTGTCCGAAATGCCGTCTTCTACACATCCTCCTCTCTGACCCTCACCTGGTGATACCCTGAACGCAAATCTATCTTGGAGAACCAAGATGCTCCCTGAAGCTGGTCAAAGAGGTCGTCAATCCTCGGGAGTGGGTAGCGGTTCTTCACCGTTACCTTATTCAGCTCCCTATAATCGATACACATCCGATGCGACCCGTCCTTCTTCTTCACAAACAGAATCGGGGCTCCCCAGGGTGAACTGCTCGGTCTAATGAAACCCTTGTCTAACAGCTCCTGAAGCTGTGTAGACAACTCCTGCATCTCAGGAGGAGCCAACCGATACGGTGCCTTGGCTACCGAAGCCGCACCAGGGACTAGGTCGATCCTGAACTCCACCTGTCGCTCTGGAGGTATCCCAGGCAGCTCCTTGGGGAATACATCCGCGAATTCTCATACTACGGGCACATCGCCCACCGTCGCCTTACCCGCCTCCCGGGTGCCCGTGACATATGCGACATATCCTGCGCAACCCTGCTGAAGGTAACGCCTTGCCCTCGCTGCCGAACAGAAGGCTGGCCCTCGCTGTGATCTCTCACCCTGAATTACTAACTCTCCCCCACTTGGGGCTCTGACTCGTACTAACTGTTGCGCGCAATCTATCACTGCCCCATTGGGACTCAGCTAATCCATACCAATAATGACCTTGTTTCCCCGCAATGGAATGGGAACTAGGTCAACCAAATACCGCTCTTCGAACAACCTTAACACACAATCTCGGAAGACCTCTGATGCTCGCACCGACCGGTCGTCCGCAATCTCGACCTCTAAAGGGCAATCCAACATGCCCGAGGACTCAGGAAACTTCTTGCTAAGTGCAAGAGAAACAAAGGATCGGGTAGCCCCCGAATCAAATAACACCTGGACTGCAATACCGTTCACATGGAACGATCCTAAACGTATATATACAGAGCACATATCAATACCATAAATCTCATATAAATAGGTCAGAGGGAAAGAATCATACCCGTCACCACATCGGGTGTAGCGCGTGCCTCCTCGACTGTCAGCTGAAATGCCCGGCTCCTCACCACCGGAGCCTCTGCCTTGCCCTGCCGGCCATCTGTAATCCGCAGGGTCGTTGGAGCTGGCGCCCGTACTGGCGCTGTTGCTGTCAACTGAGGGCAATTGGCCCTCTTGTGGCCCCTCTAGTTGCAGTGGAAACACAGCAACTCGGACGTCTGAAATACCGGAGTAGGAGCAGTATAATCCCTGCTAAAGTGCCCCGTCTTGCCGCACTTGTAGCAGCCTGACGATCCTAACCTGCATGGTCCCTCATGCGACTTGCCGCATTTCCTGCAGCAGCTACGACTCGGTGGGCCTCTTGGGCCCGAATCTGATCCCTTGGGCTTCTTCCCTGAAGCCCCCGTCATCTGTCCCTCCTCAGCCTTTCTCTTCAGAATGTGCCCCAGATCAATCTCCCTCTCCCTTTCCCTGGCAATCATGGACTCCAGGGTAGGGCAAGCTGAAAAACTGACATGCTCCCGGATGTCGGCTCGGAGCATGTCGTGGTAGCGGGTCCTCCTCATGTCCTCATCACCCGCGTACTGAGGTACCAGTAACGCCCTCTCCCGGAACTTGGCGGTGATCTTCGCCACTGTCTCTGTCGTCTGCCTCATATCCAAGAACTCCCGTGCCAACTGTTGGAGCTCCACCGCAGGCGCGAACTCCGTCCTGAATCGTGTCACAAAGTCCGGCCATGTCATAGCCTCAATGGCCGCGGCTCCCAAAGAGTCACAAACCGACTCCCACCAATCTCTAGCTCTGTCACGTAGACACCCTGCTGCAAATCGTACCTTCGACCCCTCGGGGCAGAAGCTGATCAGCTGTGCAGACTCAAGGTCTGCAATCCATCGTCTGGCAACAATGGGGTCCTTCGCCCCATGGAAATCTGATGCACCACTGCCCCTGAAGTCCTTAAAGGACAGTGTGCGTGGTCCTGACTGGCTAGCCGCCATATCACTCCTGAACGCCCTGAGTCGATCCTCCATCAAGTCTACAATACCCTCCTTGATCGACCCGAAGATGATGGGAGTCGACTCAAGGATGCCCCTGGTAATCTCTGACGCGATGAACTCGCGTAGATCCTCATCAACTGGTTCGGACCCTGAACCCGAACCCGAACCCGATCCTGATCCTGAGCCTCCCGCTCCCTGTCGTGTGGTCACCATACTGCAAAACATAGCATAACCACCATCATACTATATTCCACTAACGAGGCTCACATTCATATCACAAGTCCCCGGTCTCGTCTCGGCCCTTTTTGAATCGAGTACGGATCCTCCGCTTTCAGTAGTACGGGCCCATACTACCTTCCACGTCTATCCGTACTTTCCTCAAGAATTGCCTCAACTCAACCAAGTCCTTTCTACTAATACTGCGGTTCTCGTGCTACTCTCGCCCTAGGCTTGCCCTAGGGAAATATTTGACTCTACCCAAACCAGTCCTCAGCTGCTGAAGGCCTCCTTGTAATGCCAATTAGCCATCACCTGAATACCATCACATGTGACGAGGCTCAGATAATCCTTCGAGTAAGAGACTCGTCCCTATAACGGTTAGACTCAAACGAGAGCTGCGCAAGAGGGCCAAATCCAGCACTCTTAGATTATTCAACCCTGATCACATGTGACGTGACGTATTCACATAATGGCTAACTCCCATCACTCCGAGCCCTACTAAGCACGAAGCAAGCAGCATTCGGACACAGAAAACTACTCAAGCAATTCTATCCTCATAACGAGAAATTGTACCAGCATACAATGATAAGCTCCTACTATCAGGCATAACCTAAACAGGCTATCCTACTGCTGTCTACTGAATACTAGCATGCAGTTCTCAATAAGCTGAAACACATAAAGCAGGCACATAAGGCATCATTCCTAGATCCTTAGTCCTATTCTAGCATGCTGTTCTACTGAAGCTAAAACTGATAATCATAACATAAACTTGTACGGGTACTTTGGGGAAAACTTACTTGAGCTCGGCCGGTCGCGCACATCACACACCTTTTTCTTTTTAGAAACCCCTTTTACTTAGTCTTTAGAAAATCATTTCTTATAAAAATCTTTTAATCCCTCGATTTGAGTCCAGACACCCCCGAAGGTGCGTCCGAATCCCTCAAACCAGGGCTCTGATACCAACTTGTAACATCCCAAAAATACCAGCTAAAAATTTCATTTTTTTTAAATTAGGTTAATTCATAAAAACATCGTTACAAAACATTCATAATATTAATTTATGTCTGAGAACCGGTAACATCATAGTAAAATATTCAGAGTACATCCCAGAAAATCCATAGTGCGGAAAACATGAGAGTGTGTGACATGCCGCTACCGCGCCGACTCCTGTCCCCTAGCTGAAGAGGTACCTGAAAACAAAACTATAAAACGTAAGCACGAAGCTTAGTGAGTTCCCCCCCATCGTACCACATACCATACAATCACATAACATACAGATTCTGTCAGGCATATCTGGGTGCCCGACCTACCCCTTCGGTCCTTTCGACCGGATACTGCCCAGCATATCTGGGTGCTGGCCTCCCCTTCGGTCCTTTCGACCGGATACTAGGGACTATTTCACCCCTCTACTACTCCCACATAACATATATCACATAACCATAATCTGTCTAACATGACTGGGTATGACTACCCCTTTCGGCCCTAATGACCGGAAACCCTGGGGACTATCTCCCCTACTGCTACTAGCATATAACATCATATCATACTAGCACATAACATATCAGGTAGTAGCAAACCTAGATGATATCACAAAGACAATCATCCAACATACAACTCCTACTGGTGGGCCGGCATTGTGGCCGTAGACCCACCGCTACTGGAAGGTAACTCACCTCGAGGGTAGCTGCTGAAAACCCGCTCAACCTACGCCTGGCTGCCGCACCGGTAACCCTCCGGCAATAAATCTGTAATCATGGATTAGGTACTCATAAATACCCCTTAGGTCAAATGACTGGTCAAAGTCAACTTCTTGGTCAAAGTCAACTCTCTGATTGACTGGACTCGCCGAGTCCATATAGCGACTCGCCGAGTCCTTCTACGTCTAGCCCGACTCTGACTCATCGGGTCCCTGTTCCCACTCACTGAGTCAGCCTGACTCGCTAAACGGGGACAACTAACAAACCCGCGACTGGACTTGCCGAGTCCAAGGGGGGACTCGCCGAGTCCGACGAACAGATCTCACAATTTGCTCCAATCTTCCATCAGAACATCAACCTTGGAGATTTGGAGATTCTGGGACTATAGCTACACGTTAAATTGCTAATTCCACGTGCGACTACGAAGGGTTGGACCTCCTACACTTAAACCCTTCTTATCCTAGTGACAGTTCATATGACTCGCCGAGTTTGAAGAACACTCGCCGAGTTCAAGGCTATATTCAAGGGACTCGCCGAGTTTGAAGAACGACTCGCCGTGTACCAGGCAATCTTCATAGGACTCGCCGAGTTGTTTATCCAACTCGCCGAGTCTAAGGCCATCTTCATGGAACTCGCCGAGTGCACTTTGGCACTCGCCGAGTACCCTTCGACTCTTCACCCATTCTGGCCAATTCTGAGACATGCAATGGTTCCAAACCATAAATCTAAGCTCCTAGGGCATAAACACACGGAGTTTGGGAGGTTTAAGGTCTTGCAATCCACATATAAGGGACAAAAAGGGAATCTATTATACTAAAGATCAAGAAGGAGCTTTCTTACCTGGTTAGGAGCTTCTCCCAGGGTAGATTTCGGATCTACCACACTTCCTTGCACCCTCCAACTTCCTCCTTCTTCTCTTAAGCTTCAAACTTCCTTCACCAAGCCAAAATCACTCACAAGGATCAAAATGGGCTAGGGTTTCGCTCTACAGTTCTTCTGGAAGAGAATGGGACGAAATGGGTGTTTTAGAATGGGTAAAATAGGGTGTAATGTCTGAAATAGAGTTTCATTAGACAGGTGGACTCGCCGAGTCCATGCATCGGCTCGCCGAGTTCACCGCTCAAATCCCGTGTCCACCCTGCTGCTACTCGGCGAGTCGGGACGCAGACTCGCCGAGTTCGTGGCAAAATTAGGATAAAAACTTAAATAAAATCATACCATGAACCCGGTGTTACAAGAGTAGTCATGATTCTATGGGATCGGCTATAGTAAAGAATGGGATATCCATTTACCAATTAGTCGAGTCCTTTAACACGCTAGCATTTAAGTTGTTCCATTCGAAACCTTCTGTGGTCATAAGTACAGATTCTATCTGCACTGGACTAAAGTATGTAATACGCAACTAGCTAGAGATCCAATTTCCACACAGCACCCTCGCTGATCAGGAAATTACCCGAGAAACTACCAAAATCAAAATATGAATCAGGAAATGCCATAAAGCTTCCAGAGTTAACCAAAGAAGCTACGGCTTCGATAAAAGAAAACCCTTGGAATTCCAGGATTGATGACCTTGTCATATGAAGGTCTCACTCAGGAAGGACAAGATGCGCTTGAGAAAGCATGAAATACAAAACTCAAAGTACATAGGACCATTTGAGGTTCTTACCAGAATCGGTCTTGTACTTTTAAACTTAAACTACCACAAAAACTTAATAACATTCATCCCATCTTTCACATATCAAATCTAAAGAGGTGTCTATCCGATAAAACACTTGTTATTTCACTCGATGAAATCAAGTTAAATAAAAGTCTACACTCTGTAGAAGAACCAATAAAAACCATGGATAGGGAAATCTGAAGAACCACGCTAAGTCTTATCCCGTTAGTGAAGGTTCGCTGGATTACAAACCAGAGACCTGGAGTCACTTGGGAAGGAAAGATTAGACCTAGTCCATGAGTATCACTTTAGACTTAATTTCGGGACGAAATTCTCTCTAACGGGGGGATAATGTGACACCAGTCAAATTTTGGTCAAAAATAAATTGATAAATAATCATAATTGGGATGAACCAAGTGGTAGAGTTTGTAACAAGGTTTCCAAAAACATAAAAAACACTGAAATCCGAGTTATAACGAAAAAGTTATGACCAATCGAAAATCCGCGGTAAAACCGGCAAAACACTGTTTAGTGTAAAAAGCGAATTTTCGATAAAAGGATTTTTAGCCTTAACAATCTAAATGAAACTTGTAGAATATGTTAAACCGAGAACGTTCATAAAAAGAAGATGAAAATCCGACTTCGTATGAGGAAGTTATGATTTTTCGAAGTTTCGGTTTAGCAGTAGACAGCTAAAAATTCGAAATATAAATCGATCAATATTTAGCCGACGTAACTTAAACGAGAATCGAAGGTCTCGTTAAAAGTAGCACAACGGTAAAAAGACAGGCGAAAACGGACGTCGGATGAAGAAGTTATGAATTTTTAACGGATTCCCGTCCCGGTCTGTTTGAAATAATAATATTAAAAATAAAATCAAAATCAGCCGAAGAAGTCTAAACGAAAGTCGTAGAGTATGATTTTACCTACGCGTGCATATAAAGAACGTCAAAAACGGAGCTCGTATGTGAAAGTTATGAATTTCGCAAGTTTTTCGCACGAAAATCGAGAAATTGTGGATAACCGAGAAATTTCGCAGGTCACTCTTCGGACACGTCATCAGCACGTGCGAACTGCCACGTGTCACCTTCGGGTTGGACCGTAAATCGTCGTGTCAACATCGGATTGGACCGCAGCCGCGGTCCAGTAGCGAGCCCACACCTTCGCATCGGACACCCCGGAGACACCCCTTCGCATGCGTGCCTTCTCCCTATTGGACCGAAGCTTGACCAATCAGAAGCCGCCAGATCCGAACCCTCGCACGTGGCTTCGCTGCTGACCGACGCGTGGCTGCTGAATCGCCTCTCGCCTCGCCACCTGTCCTCCTCGGCCGAACCCTCGCACCCTATATAAAGGGTGCGAGCCTTCTCGGATGGAAGGGTTTTTCACCCCATTTTTGGCCCTTTTTCACTCCTCTCTCTTCCATAACTTGACAAACAACCCCCAAAGCCCGGTAACGCGTCTAAAACCCGAAGCAAGCCCCGGAGCCCCGGAATTCTCTAGAATTCATCCTCTCTCCTATCGAAACTCTGCCCGATTGGAGCCGGTTTTTCGTCAAACAAACTCTTTTCCGGGAAACGAAACGCTGCCCGAATCACCGCTTATCAAAGTGAGTTCATACCCCTATAATTTACCTTTTCAATGGTTTTTAAATGCATTTAGGGGGGAATACAAGTTTAACACAATATTAAATTGTGTTAATAACTGTGTGTGATAATAATCACACAGAAAGTTTTCGTATGCTTTTAAGAATTACCAAATACTTCCAAAATAACGTAAAGCCATGTTAAATTCTTTGAAAAATGTTTTATAAACTATTTCAAAATATAAATGCCAAAGTCATGTTTATATATGTATAAATATATAAATAAGATTTGAAGGACTTAGGACTAATGAATTATCTTATTTTCTTTTCCTTGTTTGGATGTGGAATTAAGGTTGTATTATTTGTCCGAAGGTCGTTTCCTTCTTAATTATATATATTATACATATATTAGTACACAAGGTTACTCCTTTTGGTATCTTCACCTTTGTATCAGGCTGAGCAAAGGTGTTCATCCATGAGAATTCATGCTAATCCGATAGAAAATATAAATTATAATAGGTATAATTTATGACTCAAAACTAAATATACAAGTATGATTCATGACTGTATACTTTCCAAGGAAATTACCAAAATACATTCAAATATAACAAGATATGTATAATACCTTTAATATATGAATAACATATTAAAGAAGTAAAGATACATTCTTCCGGGTTTGCATTAGCAAAGGTACTATACAGAGTACCCGAGTTAGCAAACACGAGGTAATAATTCATAATTCAAGTAAACTAGAATACATTGTTTTACAAGAAACCAGGGTTTTGATTCAAAACAAATCAAGGGTTTATACTTATCAAATACATGTTTGGAAAACTAAGAATATACTATCAATCATTATTTCCGAATGATTGGGTTTTAATTCAAGAATATACTGTCAATCATTATTTCCGAATGATTGGGTTTTCAAACCTAATATACATGAACGTTTAATATGCTTTTTATGAGACTCTATATTCAGGTTGTTTAATTCATTTTAGACAACATAGGAAGTCCTGACATTATAACCAGAATCTCCAGCCGGGGATCGAAACAAGTGTGTGTAGATCTATATCGGGAATTGACAACCCCGCACTCAGGCTGCTATATTCAGGTTGTTTACTTCATGTTCCTTGTTTGGTTGTGGGCTTAGGGCAGATACACCCATTTAACTGTCAATTCGATATTGTGTTATGTATAATCAGTATAAACTAGGTAATTACAGAGGGAAACTATTAATCACCTCAGGAGATATAGGATTTCCTGGAGAAACCAGTGAACTTATTCAAAGAACTTAGGGTATACTTAACAGAACAAAAATACTTATGAACTCACCAGCTTAAATGCTGATCTACTCTTTTCAAATAACTTGTATTCTCAGGAATCCAGTAGGCAGGTACACTCCCGAAGCTTTTGAGAAGACTACCTAGTACCGTACCGCGACTCTTGTCTTCTGCTGTACCTACTTTAGTGTTTGAATATATAATGTTTAAACACTTATGTAAAACTTATACTTATTAATACAGTGGTTGTTTGTACTTTGATTACTATATTGCATGTGTTGTGATACTTACCTAAAGTCCTCCGCCCCCGAATGTTTCCGCCATTCTGGTTTGGGGGTGCGACATTACGGCCAAGGCAATCTCCCTTGGCCGTAAACCCTAGTTAGTGGTGCAATGTTGCCACAACTCCTTCCTAAGCCTAGGATCTAAGTCTAGAACACCTCAAGGAAGAACATAGTACCTTAAACACACAAAATGGTACAAGATACCATGATTTTACGGCCGTAAACTCATTGGGCCATAAACCCATGGGCCGTAAACACTTGGGCCGTAAACTCCAATGTGAGGCCCTACAACCCTTAGATACAACCCTTTGCACTTCTAGCACTTGAATCAAAGTGTTTTCCATGTCCTAGGGTGTTTATACTTGCTTAATTAGTTGTTTAATCACTAATTAGATGCATATATGTGTCATTATATGTTAAATAGGATCCGTGTGTACTCAAGTCCTCACTTAACACTTAGCATCCTATCCAGCACTTCCATCCAAACCACTCACTACAGGTGAGTTAATACCCCTTAATCAACCTTTGAAACGATTTTAAATGCTTTTATTAGGGGGGGGGGGGGAATACAAGTTGAAACATTCTAGTTATTATATTAATCACATGTGATTACTAACAAGAACGAACAGAAAGATTTTCTATTACTTTCAAATTGTTATCAAACTTATGGATTTCAAACACTTCAAAACATTTTATTAAAGTCTTTTAAATTCTAAATCCTTATCAAACTCTTTTAAACTTATATTATTGTCAAACTCATGTCTATACAGATATATTTATATAAGTAAGATTTGAAGGACTTAGGACTGATAGCTCACTTTATTTCATGTTCCTTGTTTGGTTGTGGACTTAGAGTATCCTGTTATTTGTCCAAATGTCGTTGACACCTTAGTTATATATCATATATAATACATATATATATATATATATATATATATATATATATATATGTGTGTGTGTGTGTGTGTGTGTGTGTGTGTTTAGATATAAAAGCTTTTACTTCAGTTCAGTACCTTTGGGTAGCAAAGGCATACAAACAACATTACTAGTAAACTATAATAGGTATAGTTTAAGAGATTACTACTCACTATTACTAGTACAACGAAGCATACAAGAGTCAGTACATTTACAAGTCATTACAAACATACTATAACGAAATACAATACACACTAGTCACTATACAAGAGAATATACTATACACTAGTACAAAGAGAACATTACTACACTATGACTTACTATACAAACATTAGGATACGATAACTAGAATGTGACACATTATTTTCGGATACAACAAAACCGTGTTGTATCATTTAGTAACCAGAGTCTCCTGGAGGGAGAGCGGACATTGTGTGTATAGATCTATACGGGACAGACACTCCCACACCCCGACTGCTAGCTACAGTCCCGGCCGATAAGGCCAAGGGGTGACAAAATGTCACGTCACTACATATGACATCGGAGGGTCATCAATTATTCAGTCGTCGATCAGCATGGTTACATACGAGTTCACGTTTAAGCCTTTAATTAACCAACCTAAGATAAAAGACTACTTTAGACTCCCCGAGGGGTATTGTACATTTAATACTACCTGGAGTCTGAATTTTATCACTTTATAGGCAGCAGTGTTACTGCTGAGGTAAAACATTATTTTCCCTATTATATTTACTTTGTGATCTTCTCACATATTCATAAATGTTTAAACTATATTTAGTTAATAATAGTCATACTGGGGAAAATACACACTTTTACACGAAACAAACATATAGAACATTGACGCCTTGGTAGAAGGCCACTTTTAGTAGAAAATATAGGGTTTTCTAGGAGATACAATTATTCACTACAAACATTTACATTGAAAACTTACAAACATTTTCTTCAAACTTACAAACATTTTCATACAAGCAATGACACTAAATACTTATGAACTCACCAGCTTTAATGCTGATAAACTCCTTCAAAATAACTTGTATTCTCAGGTCATCAGTAGACAGGTACCGATGAAGCTTTTGAGAAGATGGAGCACATTCAAGACTCATCTTTTATTTTGATTCATATTTTTGGTGTCTTATAAACTATACAGAACACGCTTGTCTTAAAATTATTCTATTAATGCAATGGATGTTGTTGCTTGCTTACTATTATGCATTGTTATGATACTGTACATGACGTCCTCCGCCCCAGAACGTTTCCGCCGTTCCGGTTTTGAGGTGTGACAGATTGGTATCAGAGCATTGTTTATAGTGAATCGAGTATATTAACCCATAAAAGATATACAAACTATAAACACAGCGGGATTAAAATACTCTGACCAAGAGTTTATAATTTTAAATAATAAAATATTTAACTAAGTATACATACCTGCATTCATACTAAAATCAGTGTCATTAGGACAGAACAAAAGTATTACGATTGTTGAACAACACGATTAGGATTAGAGACATATAGTTAAACCTGGGAGGATATAGCCTGATCAACTCTATTTCCCGAGGAGTGACTAGCATGTGCCTAAGAGTGGTTGTGAGGTTGCAACAAGTCTAAAAACTTACCAACACTACTACAACGAGAACATTAGAACATAACATAAACCTAAAATACTATAGGAGTATTTTGTGTTACTATAATTACTTATTTGAGAACTAAAAAGGTCTTTACTAGTAGGTCAATAGTTGCTAAGTGGATACGCTAAAGTTATATGTGACTAAGGTGTTATAGACTTAGAATCTGTGACCTTTGCTTTACTTCCTGTTCCTTGTTTGGTTGTGGATTTAGGGTTAGGGTCACTTATTCGAAGGTCTATCCTGTTTTGATTACATGTAACTGGTATGCACTACGCAAGTATTGAAGTAACTAGTAAGGATCATCTTATAATTATCTTAATTAGTACGTCTTTTATTATAAGATTCTTATACCCCCTTTTCTCGCGTAGAGAACATGCCTAGCTTCCATCTCCCCGACGATCCGTATTTTCCCAACCAAGGCAATGGTAGGTGGCTCGATGATGAGCCAGAAGAGGATCATCCACTCCCTTTGGATGATCACCTCGCAGAAGGTTTTTCGGATGGTTCTGAATCCGAACCAGAAGTCAACAACCTGCCCCAAGAGGCTCCAATCCCAAACCTCAACCCCCGACCGGCATTTCAAGGCCCCACACCTTTGTGGGCGACAAACTTGAACCGTTGGAGCGATGAACGGGGTCAACCATTACCCTTCAATGGAGACCGATGCTTTTACAATATAAGCGAGGGAGGCTCAGCTGACCGAGTCCTACCCATTATGATCCGTAGGATTGCTCGGAATGTCGAGCAAGTTCGTGCAGCCATCGACCGAGTGATGGAAGTTGACGCCAACTCTAGCATTAACACGGTCCGCATTCGCAGCTACTGCAGCATTTAGAGCTGCCGTATCAATTTGATGAGTAGGTAGTGTTGCAGTTACCGGAGGATTGCGTCTCGTTGATCGGCGCGGAGGCATCTTTTAACTAAAAGTTTACAAAGATTACGATATTGGTAAGAATAGAGAAATTTATGAGAGTGACTCATGGACTAACTCTCCGTAGCCCAACAAAACAATTGAATAGTATGATTGGATGTAGATCTAGTACTAACAGATGATATGATTTGGATGTTAATTTCCATGAGATTAGATATTTGTCAATTATACTGGTATTACAAATGTAATAAGTTCGGAAAAGTGACCTAGAAGTAGGTCTTACATCAAACCAAGATGGGAAAATTTTGACAGACTAAGACCAAATCATGACTTAATAGATATAAGGTCTTCACAAAGCTAGGAAGTTAAACTGGAGTTTTTACATAAACTAAGTTATATCCAAAAGAGAAAGTTGAGTAGGCTCTATCTACGACAAGAGCCACTAGAGTGAGTCCTTGATTCTGACAGACGGCGCTCCATGTCTCTCATGCGCCTTTCTGTCATTGCCTGTCGAGCTCGAAGTTCCCTGACTTCAGCTCGGGTTTCGGTAAGTTCTCTCTGCAGGGCTGCATTATGGATCTGAGTTCTTTCATGAGCAGACTCTAGCTGACGAATACGGACTGTGTTAACGCCCGAGTTGGCGTCAATTTCCACGACTCGGTCGATGGTTGCTCGACCTTGCTCGGTGTTCCGAGCAATCCTACGAACCATGATGGGCAGGACTCGGTCAGCTGAACCTCCCTCGCTTAGAATGTAAAAGCTTCGGTCCCCATTGTAGGGCATGAGTTGACCCTATTCCTGACTCCATCTGTTCAAGTTTGTGGCCCACAGAGGTGTGAGTCCTTGAAATGCTGGACGAGGGTTCGGGTTTGGAGCTACTGGGGGTAGATTGTTGACTTCTGGCTCGGAGTCAGAACTATCCGAAAAGCCTTCAGCGTGGTGATCATTCAAAGGGATTGGATGATCATCCTCTGGCTCTTCTCCAAGCCATCCAGCATTGCCTCCTTTTGGGAAGTATGGATCTCCTGGGAGATGGAATCCAGCCATGATATCTACGCGAGAAAAGGGGTATAAGAAATAACTAAATAGACGGACTAATTAGATAATTATAATATGATCTTTATCAGTTACTTCAATACTTGTTTAGTGCATACAAGTTACATGTAATCAAAATAGGATAGACCTTCAAATAAGTGATCCTAACTCCAAATCCACAACCAAACAAGGAACAAGAAGAAAAGCAAAGATCACAGATTCTAAGTCTATGTCATCCTAGTCACAGATAACCTTGGCGTATCCAATGAGCAATTGTTGACCTACTAATAAAGACCTTTAGTTTTTAGATAAGTAATTATAGTAACACAAAATACTCCTATAGTATTTTAAGTTTATGTTATGTTCTAATGTTGTCATTGTAGTAGTGTTCGTAAGTTTTTAGACTTGTTGCAACCTCACAACCACTCTTAGGCACATGCTAGTCACTCCTCGGAAAATATAGTTGCCCAGGCTATATCATCCCCAGGGTTGACTATATGTCTCTAAGTCTAATTATGTTGCCCAACAATTGTAATACTTTTGTTCTGTCCTAGTGACACTGATTTTAGTATGAATGCAGGTATGTATACTTAGTTAAATATTTTATTATTTAAAAGTATAAACTCTTGGTCAGAGTATTTTAATCCCGCTGTGTTTATAGTTTGTATATGTTTTATGGGTTGATACACTCAATTCACTATAAACAATGCTCTGATACCAATCTGTCACACCCCAAAACCGGAACGGCGGAAACGTTCAGGGGTGGAGGACGTCATGTACAGTATCACAACAAAGTATAGTAGTAAACAAGCAACAACATCATCCATTGCATTAATAATATAATTTCATACAAGTGTGTTCTGTAAAGTTATAAGACACCAAAAATGTAAATCAAAATATGAGATGAGTCTTGAACGAGCTCCATCTTCTCAAAAGTCTGGCATCGGTACCTGTCTACTGATGACCTGAGAATACAAGTTATTTAAAAAGAGTTGATCAGCTTTAAAGCTGGTGAGTTCATAAGTATTTTAGTGTCATTGTTTGTATGAAAGTGTTTGTAAGTACTTGATGTATAAGTTTGTAAATGTTTGTATATGTTTGTATCTCCTAGAAAATCCTATATTTTCTACTAAACGTAGCCTTATACCAAGGCATCAAATGAAATGTATGTTTGTTTCTTGTAAAAGTGTGTATTTTCCCAAGTGTGACTATCATTAACCAAAAATATAGTTTTACATTATCTTTTATGTGAAAAGATCACAATGTGAATGCAAAGGGGAAAATAATAAAGTACTGTAGTGTTGTATTATAGTAACTACCGTTGTACTAATTACCTTAAACCAATTGTTATTTAAAGTAACATGTGATATGCCTGTACCATACTACCGACTAAAACACGACGATGGAAGACGTCGGAAGAAATGACATTTGGCACCCATAGACTTGCAAGTCCCACTGTAGCGAGCAGCAAGGTGTACGATAGTCAATCCAATATAGATCTATACACAAATTCAACGCTCTCCTTCTAGGAGACTCTGGATACAAAACGAGCCATGACAGGTGATGTCATGCCCCGTTACGTGGCTCACATTTCTGTCGTAATGTTCTTGTATATGTATTGTATGTACTAGTGTAATGTATGTTCTCTCTGTCTAGTATGCTTTGTTTGTTTCTCATCATAGTATGTTATGTTTGTTTCTCATCATAGTATTCTCTATCTGTTTCTCGTTATAGTATGTATTGACTCATGTATGAACTGACTCATTGTATGTTTCATTGTTCTAGTAATAGTATTAGTAACTTCCTAAACTATACCTATTATAGTTTACTAGTAATGTTGTTTGTATGTATGAACATGATGGTGTACCTTTGCTACCCAAAGGCACTGAATTGAATGAAGGAAATTTTATATCTATATACATATACATAATATATAACTAAGATTCAAACGACCTTCGGACAAATAACCGATACCCTAAGTCCACAACCAAACAAGGAACAGGAAGCAAGGCGAGCTATCAGTCCTAAGTCCTTTCAATCCTACTTATATAACTATATCTATATAGATATGCATTTGACAAATATAACTTTAAAGAGTTTAATAAAAGTATTTAGCATGTAAAAGAGTCTGTAAAATGATTTGAAGTAGTTTGATTGATAACACAGTTTGAAAAGTAAGAATCCACTTGTTTGGTAGTTATTAATCACATGTGATTGATATAATAACTATAATAGTTCAACTTGTATTCCCCCCCCCATAAAAGCATTTAAAATCATTTGAAAGGTTGATTAAGGGGTATGAACTCACCTGTAGTGAGTGGTTTGGATGAACGGATGGTATAGGATGCTAAGTGTCAAGTGAAGACTTGAGCACACACACGGATCCTATTTAACATATAATGATACATATATGTATCTAACTAGTCATTTAACAACTAATTAATCAAGTAAAGACACCCTAAAACATGGATAACACTTTGATTCAAGTGCTAGGAGTACCATAGGGTTGCATCTAAGGGTTGTAGGGTCTTGTTTTGGAGTTTACGGTCCAAGAGTAAACTCCCCATGAGTTTATGGCCTAGGGTTTGCGGCCCTAATGGGTTTACGGCCGTAAACCCATGGTGACTTCTACCATTTGATGTTTTAAGGCCATATAAATGTATTGGGAGTGTTCTATGATCAAGTCTAAGCCTTAGGAAGGATTGGTGGCACATATGCACCATTAACTAGTGTTTACGGCCCAAGGTGATTGCCTTGGCCGTAAACACCATTTGTTCTTGTTTCTTATGATGTTTAAGGTCCTATACTCTTCTTGGAAGTGATCTAGACTTGTTTCCAAGGCTTTGGAAGGGACTAGGGCTCATATTGCCCCCTTTATTAGGGTTTACGGCCCAAGGAGATTGCCTTGGCCGTAAACACCTTATGATCTTGTGTTCTTGATGTTTTCTAGGTGTAATCTAAGTGATTCAAGCACACAACAAGCTAAGGTAAGAGTACTTACAATATAGAAGCTTGTAAGAGTGTTTAAAGTCCAAGAACACTAGTGTGTGTTCTTGGTGTTCTTGGTGAAATGAAGAACACTTGAAGATCTATCAAAATGAAGAGATTTCATGGATGAAATCATGTACAATCACTAGATGTTGTAGTATATCAACTAATCAAGGAAAGAAACACTTACAAAGTTGAAAATCAAGAAGAAAAAACGGATGCTACTTGAGATAGAATGACTTCTAGGCTTGAAAATGGTAAAAATGACTAAAATGGCTAAGTGTCATATTTATACTCTTAGAGTTTACGGCCTTAAACTCCATTTTATGGCCGTAAACTCCAAACTCTTGGAGTTTTGGGACTTAAATGTTGCACATTTAACTTTAGAGTATACATCCTATAATTTCCTCTTGAAGTACTACGCTTT
This sequence comes from Lactuca virosa, assembly GCF_052849685.1. NCBI lineage: Eukaryota > Viridiplantae > Streptophyta > Magnoliopsida > Asterales > Asteraceae > Lactuca > Lactuca virosa. Next base: position 216,403,954 of record NC_136430.1, on the reverse strand, counting down.
AGAACACTCAAACGGGCTCTAAACAGTGCTAAAAGTTAGCAGAATTAAGTTTGACTTCTATTGAAGTGAATGGTTGTACAAGATAGAAATTTCGAGTTGTCACACCTCGCAAGTGTCTGACCAGAGGCACGCCTGTAAATCAAACTCCACCACCACCACCCCCTCCACAGTTCGATGCGGTGATGTTTCAGACAGTTGTGACCGCAGCTGTGACCACAGCCATGGCTCAAGTAAATTCTGGTGGTGCTAGTGGAGCTGGAACGGGCACCAACTCTAGCCATGGTGAAATCCAACCACGTACACGGGAGTGTACCTATAAAGACTTCATCAGCTACAAACCAGCGTACTTCAACGGAACCGGAGGGATCATTGCACTGTCCCAATGGATCGAAAGAACGAAAGAAATCTTTGAGATGTGCTCTTGTCCTGAAGGAAGCAAGATAAAATCCGTTGCCTGCACCATCACCGAAAGGGCCCTGACATGGTGGAATGGCCATGTCAAATCACTCTCACTGGTAGCAGCTAACGCTACGGGCTGGGAGACACTGAAGGATCTAATGGAAAAGGAGTACTGCCCGAGAGGCGAAGTTCAGAAACTCGAAGAGGAACTGTGGAACCTTAAGATGAAGGATTCCGACATAGTGGCTTATACGGCCAGATTCAGCGACCTGGTGACTCTATGTCCCAACATGGTCCCCACCGAAAGCAAGAAAATCGAGAGATACATCTGGGGCTTGGTGCCCCCGTATCGAGGCAACGTTCTAGCATCGAACCCTGCGACCTTTGATAGTGCCAAGGAATTGGCCCAAAGGCTTATCGATCACGAGGTTCCTTCTCCTCCAACAACAACTACAACTGTTGTCTCATCACCAAGCAAAGTGGCCGACAACAAGAGAAAGCGTTGGGACCAAAAGAAGGGCAAATCAACTCAGCCCTCTTCCAAGAACCAACAGGTTGTGGCTGTTCGTGCTGCCACAACTCCTGTTTCCCCTGTACCAGCAAAGCCATATGCAGGGAGCCTACCCAAGTGCACTAAGTGCAATTTCCATCACAACGGCCCCTGCCGAGAACTGCACTGCACCAACTGCGACCGGAAGGGCCATATTGTCCGATTTTGCAAAGCACCACCCAAACCCATCACCCAGGTCCCCGGTACAGGAGTAAACCAGGCCTGCTACGGGTGTGGCGAGACAGGGCACTTCAAAAGAAATTGTCCTAAAGCTGGGAATGCAGGAGGAGCAGGGAGACTACTTGATGTTGGCCACAATGAAGCAGTAGCAGACCCCACAGTAGTTACGGGTACGTTTCTCCTCGATAACTCATATGCATGTATCCTATTTGATAGTGGGGCAGAGAGGAACTTCGTGAACCAAAAATTTAAACACTTACTTAATCAAGCACCGCAAGCACTAAAAGAAACCTTCGTCGTAGAAATGGCTAACGGATAGACAGAGAGTTCTAGCGAGATTTACATAGGTTGTACCCTCACACTAGATAATCATTCATTTTCAATCGACCTCATACCCGTGGCAATCAAGAGTTTCGACGTCATTGTGGGCATGCACTGGTTCAGTCTTTATCGCACCGATATTCTGTGTTTCGAGAAAGCAGTCCGTCTAAACCTACCGAATAACGAAACCTTGTTGATCTACGGAGACAAACCCAATACAAATCTTCGTATCATCTCGTGCATGCAAGCCCAGAAATACGTACGAAAGGAATATCGTGCGTTCCTTGCTCATATAGTCGATGTGAACCAGAAAACAAAAGACCTAAAAGACCTCCCCATACTACGCGACTTCCCCGACGTTTTTCCAGAAGAACTATCGGGTTTACCTCCCCAACGTCAATTCGAATTCAGGATCGACTTAGTTCCAGGGGCTACCCCGTAGCCAAATCGCCCTATCGTCTAGCACCTACAGAGATGCAAGAACTGTCCGGTCAACTTAGCGAACTGCTCAGCAAGGGCTTTATAAGACCAAGCTTCTCACCCTGGGGAGCACCGGTCTTATTCGTGAAGAAGAAAGACGGATCGTTCCGTACGTGCATTGACTACAGGGAACTTAACAAGCTTACGGTCAAAAATCGTTACCCTCTTCCTCGCATAGACGATTTATTCGACCGGCCGCAAGGGGCGAGCTACTTTTCTAAGATTGATCTTAGATCCGGGTATCACCAGTTACGAGTGCTTGAGGAGGATGTTCCGAAGACAACCTTCTGAACTCGTTACGGACACTACGAGTTCTTAGTGATGCCATTCGGATTGACTAATGTGCCCGCAGTGTTCATGGACTTAATGAATAGGGTATGCCGTCCTTACTTGGATCAGTTTGTCATCGTTTTCATCGATGACATACTTATCTACTCTTGAAGTAAGGAGGAACATAGTGATCATCTACGACAAGTCCTAGGAACCTTACGATCGGAGAAGCTCTATGCGAAGTTCTCTAAATGCGAATTTTGGATCCGCAGAGTCAAATTCTTAGGTCACGTGGTTAGCGAAGAAGGAATCCACGTGGACCCTTCCAAAATTAAAGCCATCGAGAACTGGTCAGCACCGAAGACGCCTACAGAAATTCGTCAATTTCTAGGCCTTGCTGGCTACTATCGTAGATTCATACAGAACTTCTCGCGAATTGCAAAACCTCTTACGACATTGACCCAGAAAGGTATGTCCTTTGACTGGAAAGAGAAACAAGAGAAGGCGTTTCAAATGCTGAAGCGAGCCTTATGCACCGCACCGATACTATCCCTCCCCGAAGGGATAGAAGACTTCGTAGTATATTGCGATGCATCCAACCAGGGGCTCGGCTGTGTTCTGATCCAACGAGGTAAGGTCATCGCCTATGCCTCAAGGCAGCTGAAGACACACGAGGTCAACTACACCACACACGATCTCGAATTAGGAGCAGTTGTATTTGCCCTGAAGATCTGGAGACACTACCTGTATGGTACGAAAAGCACTATCTTTACAGACCACAAAAGCCTACAACATATATTCAACCAGAAGGAGCTCAATATGAGAAAACGACGGTCGGTCGAACTACTCAATGACTACGAATGCGAAATTCGTTATCATCCGGGTAAAGCCAACGTAGTAGCAGAAGCCCTAAGTCGGAAAGAATATTTTGGTCGAAGAGTCAAGTCATTAGCTATGACTATCCATTCGTATTTGTCCACACAAATTAAGGAGGCTCAGCTCGAAGCCTTGAAACCTGAAAATGTGGCGGGTGAATCCCTGCGAGGGATGGATAAGAACTTGGAAGCCAAGGGTGGCGGAGCTTTATATCTCATGGAACGGATCTGGACACCGAGACACGGTGGCTTCAGAGACTTGGTCATGACCGAAGCGCACAACACTCGTTATTTCGTCCACCCAGGTTCAGATAAGATGTATCTGGATCTTAAAAAGTTATACTGGTGGCCTAACATGAAAGCAGAGATTGCTACCTTCGTGAGTAAATGCCTTACTTGCGCCAAGATCAAGGTCGAATACCAGAAACCCTCTGGTCTACTACAGCAACCAGAGATACCAGAGTGGAAGTGGGAGCGGATCACAATGGACTTCATAACCAATTTACCCAAGACAATGGGTGGACTTGATACCATTTGGGTCATCGTCGACAGATTGACCAAGTCCGCGCACTTCCTACACATCAAAGAGACCGACAAGATGGAGAAGCTTACAAGAACATACACTAGGGACATCGTACGACTACATGGTGTTCCTATATCTATTATCTCCAATAGAGATAGTAGATTCACTTCGAGGTTCTGGCAGTCACTACAAAGCTCCTTAGGAACGAGGCTGGACATGAGTACAACCTACCATCCACAGACCGACAGACAAAGTGAGAGAACTATCCAAACCTTGTAAGATATGTTGCGAGCCTGTGTGATCGACTTTGGGAAGGCATGGGATACTCATTTACCCCTTGTCGAGTTTTCCTACAACAACAGTTATCACACGAGCATAAAGGATGCTCCATTTGAAGCCCTTTATGGCCGGAAGTGCAGATCCCCTATGTGCTGGGCTGAGGTGGGTGACACTCAGTTAGCTAAAGGACGAGTTCCTAACAGCACTCTCACGGGTCCGGAGATCATTCGGGAAATGACAGAGAAGATCGTTCAGATTCGTGAACGATTGAAAGCCTCTAGAGACCAACAGAAAAGCTACGCAGACAAACGAAGGAAACCCTTGGAATTCCAGGTGGGAGACCGAGTCCTTTTGAAAGTCTCACCCTGGAAGGGCTTGATACGTTTCGGAAAGTGTGGAAAGCTAAATCAAAGATACATAGGGCCTTTCGAGATTCTCGCTAGAATCGGCCCTGTAGCTTACAAACTCAACCTACCCCACGAGCTTAGTAACGTACATCCTACTTTCCACGTCTCGAACTTGAAAAAGTGCCTATCCGACGAGACTCTTGTAATCCCACTCGACGAGATCGAGATCAACGAGAGCCTCAACTTCGTGGAAGAACCTGTAGAGATCATGGACCGAGAGGTCAAGAAAACGAAGCAAAGCCGTATCCCAATAGTGAAGGTTAGCTGGAACGCCAAGCGAGGACCGGAATTCACTTGGGAGCGTGAGGACCAAATGAGAATGAAATATCCTCATCTTTTCGCTTAGTTATTTGTAATAACTTAGTTGCTTAAACTCTAATTTCGGGATGAAATTCCCTCTAACGGGGGATGATGTGACAACCCGAAATTTCAATCTTGTACAAACCATTCAATCCAATCAAAGTTAGACTTGTTCCTGCTAACTTCTAGCACTATTTTGAGTTTATATAAGTAAGATTTGAAGGACTTAGGACTGATAGCTCACTTTATTTCATGTTCCTTGCTTGGTTGTGGACTTAGAGTATCCTGTTATTTGTCCAAATGTCGTTGAAACCTTAGTTATATATCATATATATGTGTTTAGATATAAAAGCTTTTACTTCAGTTTAGTACCTTTGGGTAGCAAAGGCATACAAACAACATTACTACTAAACTATAATAGGTATAGTTTAAGAGATTACTACTCACTATTACGAGTCACCTCGATGACTCGGCGAGTTGGAAAGTACTTCAAGGAATTCGGCGAGTTAAGGTCAACATGGACTGTTGACCTTGACTGAGGACTTTGACTTTGACCAGGGGTTGACTAGTGGTTTATGGAGTACCTTATAAGGTTAAGGACTTATGGGTATATTGTGCTATGGTAATAGGTGGTGGAGCTTGTGTCAAGTGATTCGAGAGTTGGAATCTATCTACCGAGTCGACATCAGTGAGGTGAGTTATCCTCACTATATCGATAGGGTCTAAGGCACCAAGGCCGGCCCTTTTAGTTGTTATCGTTATGGTATGCTATATGTGGATATGATAGGCTAGATCGGAATCAGGATAGACAGTATGTTATGCTCTTATGATCCGTAAGGATTAATATGTTAGTGACCTGTTGGGTCAGTGCTCTAGTTACGAGTGATTGTAATGTTTAGTGATTAGTGAGATAGATATGTTTGATGATTGTATATGCCAGTATATGTTAGTTATGCGTACATGATTAGTAGCTTGTTACTTGGGTTGAGGCGGTCCTACTCTGTGCTGAAGGCCAACACACCCTATGAGCGGTTCGGGGAGACTATAGGCCCACGTGGTGGTCCAGTCATTTCGAAGGCTCGGTATAGATTCAGTTGGACTGTAGGCCCTGGAGGGCGGTCCAGTCAGGCCGATGGCCCAGTATGCATGTTGATTGATTGATTATTATGGACATGGTATTATCAGTGTGGTATTGGTATTTTGGGGGTAGCTCACTAAGCCCTCGGGCTTATAGTTTTCAGTTTATTGTTTCAGGTACTTCAGGAGTTCATGGCAAGGCGAAGGCGTGACCGTACCGCTCTTCATCCTTATGATCTGGCTTTTGGGACACTCTGATTGAATAATGAATTGAAAACACTTTTGTAAACAATTGCTATATGGTTTTATTTATGCTTGAAAATTTTAAATTTGGCGTAAAATTTATGGATGTTACAAGTTGGTATCAGAGCCAGGTTTGAGTGAATTGGAGGAACACTTGTGTGAATCCAGTCTCAAATCAAGGAGGTTTTCGGAAAGTAAAAATTTTAAAATGGTTTTCAAAATAAAGGATGGAGGATGCAGAGGGTACGATCAGCCGGAGCCTGTAAGTAAACCCCAAAATACCATACAGTTATTTGATATTTTGATATGTTAGAACAGCATGCTAGTGCTAGGCTAGGGATCTTCAGGAATCGCATGTTAGATTTGCCTGATTATATGATGCCTAGTAGCCTAGGGTTTCTTGTATTTGGAATTGACATCATAACTGTAGATGTGTAGTGTATGCATCACGGCTGTGCATAATAAAGACCTGATAGCCTGAGAATGTTGATTCGGCCCTCGGGTAGGATTGGACATTCGAAAGTCTATTGGGTCCAGCGTTATGTGCAGCTAGTATACACTAGCGTTGCAGGGGATGATGAAAGTTTCAAGGATGTGCGAGTTGTGAGAAGCGGTAAGACCATTTGCGAGATAGTTGATATTCCTCTAGGGGTGAGGGTTGAGTGTACTTTATGTTGATGCTGGTGTTAGGGTGTTGTGGTGATACTTGAGACAAATATGGGTGGGTGTGGAAGGTAGTATGGTCCTGTACTACTGAAAGCACAGGACCCCTACGCGTAGCAAGGAAGTCACAACCCCTAGGGTTTGTGGGTTTTGGCCTCCCGATATTATGTTATTTATCTGATGTTTGAGTATACCTTTCAGTATGGTGGTGACAAGACGTTTTGCTGCTGGGCCAGGATAAGGATCAGGGTCCGGATCGGGGTCAGGGTCGGGAGACGGAGGGTCGGAGGTGCCGGTAGCACCTGAGCCCGTGGTACAGATAGGGACCGAGGAGTTGGATGCCAGGATTCGGGAGATTATGCACGATGAGATTGCTGCAGCATTTCGAGCGCAGCTACCAGAGATGTTTCGGTCGATTAAGACCGCGATGGTCGAGTACTTTGATGAGCGATATGCAGCTCTAGCAGAGACAGCTGTCGCTGCAGCCACTTCGGCTGTAACCGCGGCAGGGGTTGGAGGAGGAGCCAGCAGGGCTTTCCAGTACCGGGACTTCGATAATACGAAGCCCCCGACGTTTGATGGTACACAGGATGCGATCAGAGCTATGAGGTGGTTATCAGACGTGGAGGGATGTTTCTTCACGTGTTCATGTCCTGCTGACCAAAAGGTCAGGTGTGCGCTGAACCTACTGAGGCTTGGGGCAAAGGACTGGTGGAGATTGACGACAGCGTCATACACGGATGATCAGCAAGCTGCTGTTACTTGGGAGCAGTTCCGGGATATGTTTCACACCCGCTACATTCCACGTGTTGAGCGGGAGCGGGTTACTCAGGAGTTTTTGACATTGAGACAGGATGGGGAGTCAGTGATGGAGATTACCCGTATGTTCACAGAGAGGGCTATGTTTTGCCCGGAGTTTGCTTCAGAGCAGTCTTAGATGACCCGTTATCTGAGTATGCTCAAGACTGATATTCGACAGTTTGTGTCTACACAGCGATGTGATACCCTCCTGGATCTTCAGGAAGCCGCGCGGCGGCGTGAGTTGGAGATAGAGCTGCAGTTGAAGGAGTAGCGTCAGGCACCGACACAGTCTCAGCCGGCGCCTAAGCGGTCTAAGACCGCTGATACTCGGACTGGGAGTCAGCAGAGCCGCACTTGTGGAAAGTGTGGCAGGGGTCACTCGGGGGTTTGTCGAGCAGGAGGTGGATGCCACAACTGTGGCAAGGAGGGGAACTATGCCAGGGACTACCGTCAGTCCGCCCCTCCAGCAGATATGAGGATTTGTTACCATTGTCATCAGGTTGGTCATGTGAAGACCAACTGTCCGCAGCTCGCCGCCAAGCCGGCGCACGGTCCCGCGTCAGCTACTGTGAGGATTGGGGATGGGAGGCCAGTCAAGGTGGAGCCTCCGAAGGCTCAGGGTCGTGCCTTCCAGCTCACGGCCGAGGAGGCCAAGGCAGCACCGGATGTGGTTGCTGGTACGTTTCTTTCCTCTATCTCAGTTATTGTATTTGTGTTATGCTCATTGGTTGTACCTGTGAATAGGTACGTTTTTAGTGAATTCTTTGCCTGCTTTGGTTTTATTTGACTCGGGGGCGAGTCGGTCGTTCGTATCTCAGACTTTCAGTAGAGGGTTTAGTGTCCCGGTAGATGAGCTTGAGTGTCTGTTGCGAGTTTCGATCGCCAATGAGCACGGGGTTTCTGCTTCTTCGGTCTACCGGGGATGCGAGTTGGAGATTTTCGGGGTGCTCTTCCTGATAGATTTGATTCCTATTCCCATGGGGGAAGTGTGCGTGATCGTAGGGATGGATTGGCTCAGTCGATTTGGCGCCATGATCGACTGTGAGGGACAGCGAGTGGTAGTTCGAACCCCAAGTGGGGGAGAACTGGTGGTATATGGCGAGGGCACCATGATGGGATCAGGGTTTTGTTCGGCAGCCAGGGCCCGACAGTATATTCAGCACGGGTGTGCCGGTTATTTAGCATATGTGGTAGATACGCGGGTTAGGGATCATCCCTCGGTTTCGGAGGTCCCAGTAGTTAGAGAGTTTGCTGACGTGTTTGCGGAGGAGTTACCCGGAGTGCTTCGGAGAGGCAGGTTGAGTTTAGGATTGATCTAGTGCCGGGGGCGGCACCTATCGCTAAGGCGTCGTACCGACTGGCACCGCCAAAGATGCAGGAGTTGTCATCTCAGTTGCAGGAGCTGTTGGGTAAGCAGTTTATTCGTCTGAGTAGTTCCCCATGGGGAGCACCGATCCTTTTCGTCAGGAAGAAGGATGGTTCGCACAGGATGTGAATTGATTATAGGGAGCTGAATAAGTTAACGGTGAAGAACCGTTATCGACTCCCGAGGATAGATGATCTTTTCGATCAACTGCAGGGTACATCTTGGTTTTCCAAGATCGATTTGAGGTCCGGATATCACCAGGTCAGGGTGAGGGAGGAAGACGTGGAGAAGACCGCGTTTCGGACTCGTTATGGGCATTACGAGTTCGTGGTGATGCCGTTTGGGCTCACCAACACGCCGGCAGTGTTCATGGATTTGATGAACCGGGTCTGCAGACCGATGCTCGATCGCTCGGTCATTGTGTTCATAGACGATATATTGGTGTATTCCAAGACGCGAGAGCAGCACGAGGAGCACCTCAGGGAGCTGCTGGAGGTTCTGCGACGAGAACGGCTATATGCCAAGTTCTCAAAGTGTGAGTTTTGGTTACGAGAGGTCCTGTTCCTCGGGCATCTTGTTAACCAGGAGGGGATTTTGGTCGACCCGGCCAAAGTTGAGGCCGTTATGCAGTGGGAGATTCTGAAATCTCCCTCCGACATCAGGAGTTTCTTGGGATTAGCAGGGTACTATCGGAGATTTATTCGAGATTTTTCCAAGGTTGCAGTACCCCTCACTCGTCTAACGAGGAAGGGGGTGGATTTCCGGTGGGGGCCTGAGCAGCAGAGGGCATTTGAGACCCTCCGGCGATGTTTGTGTGAGGCGCCAGTGTTGACGCTCCCCGAGGGAGTCGAGGATTTTGTAGTATTTTGTGATGCATCCATCACAGGTCTGGGGGCGGTCCTCATGCAGAGGGGACGGGTGATAGCCTATGCATTGCGGAAGCTGAAGTCGTATGAGACGAGACACCCTACGCACGATCTTGAGTTGGGAGCGGTGGTTTTCGCTCTCAAGATTTGGAGGCATTATCTGTACGGGGTCCGATGTACTATATACACGGATCACAAGAGTTTGAGGCACATTATGGATCAGCCGAACCTGAATATGACGCAGCGCAGGTGGCTGGATGTAGTCAAGGACTATGATTGTGAGATCCTTTACCATCCTGGTAAAGCGAATGTGGTTGCGGACGCTTTGAGCCGCAAGTCAGCTGGGTCTTCTACCCCGGCAAGGTGTATGAGGATAGCGGTGGATTCCCCGCTTATGAGCTTGATTAGGGATGCTCGGGTCGAGGGCATGAGACCAGAGAACTGGAAGATGGAGCGGATTAAGGGCGAGAACGCCCGGTTTGTTCAGGATAGCCGCGGATTATTGACCCGACACGGTCGGGTTTGGGTTCCGATGACTAGAGGGATCCGGCAGACAGTGATGGAGGAGGCTCATAAGTCACACTTTTCTATACACCCGGGGGCCACCAAGATGTACCAGGATTTGAGTTTGAGCTACTGGTGGTCGTGCATGAAGCGAGAAATCGTTGGGTATGTTGAGAGGTGCTTGACCTGTAGGATGGTCAAGGCCAAGCATCAGAGGCCGCATGGCAAGCTGCAGCCTCTGGAGATTCCCATGTGGAAATGGGAGCAGATCACGATGGATTTCATTACTATGCTGCCGAGGACGGGGAAGGGGTTTGATGCTATTTGGGTCATCGTGGATCGGTTGACCAAGAGTGCCCATTTCTTGGCCGTACGGGAGAGTTCGTCGGCGGAGAAATTGGCCGACATGTATGTCAGCGAGATAGTATCTCGTCATGGGGTTCCAGTTTCTATCGTTTCCGATAGGGATGTCAGGTTTACTTCCCGTTTTTGGCAGAAGTTCCATGAGGAACTGGGTACGCGACTGTATTTTAGTACAGCTTTCCATCCTCAGACAGATGAGCAGAGTGAGCGGACCATCCAGACCCTCGAGGATATGTTGAGGGCGTGCGTTATTGATTTTGGTGGGAGTTGGGATTCCCACCTACCGCTTGCAGAGTTCGCCTACAACAACAGCTATCATTCCAGTATTGGTGTCGCGCCTTTCGAGCTGTTGTATGGACGGAGATGTAGAACCCCGGTCTGTTGGTGTGAAGTGGGACACAGAGTGATGGGTCGGATGGAGGTAGTCTTGCAAACTACCGAAAAGATCCAGCAGGTTAGACAGCGTTTGCAGACCGCTCAGAGTCGGCAGAAGAGTTATGCCGACAGACGCCGATCTGAGTTGGAATTCCAGGTGGGTGACATGGTTCTCCTGAAGGTCTCACCCTGGAAGGGAGTGATCCGCTTCAGGAAGAGGGGAAAATTGGGTCCCCGTTACATTGGGCCATTCAGGATTGTCGCCAGGGTTGGCAGGGTGGCTTATAGGCTAGAGCTTCCGGAGGAGCTTAGCCGGATCCACAGCACATTTCATGTTTCACAATTACGAAAATGCATTATGGACCAGGAGGCAGTGGTATCGTTGGATGACATTCAGGTCGATGAGTGCCTGAACTATGTGGAGAGGCCTATGGCTATTTTGGAAAGGAAGAAGAAGATTCTGCAGAACAAGGAAATACCTTTAGTAAAGGTACAGTGGGAACATCGGAGGGGATCCGAGTGGACATGGGAGCCGGAGGCAGAGATGCGCGAGCATTACCCGACATTGTTTATTCCAACGGACTCCGAGGGTGAAGTCTAGTTCAAGTGGGGGAGAGTTGTAACGCCCCGATTCTCAGGTATTGTTTAAATAAGATTTATTGGGTGAAGCTCTACTCGACGAGTTGGTTGACCTACTCGTCGAGTAGCAGCGGGGTGGGATCGCATGTTAAGTGACCTACTCGACGAGTCCATATTGGAACTCGGCGAGTAGGAGCTGGCAGATGAAAACCTAAATTCTGGGGTTTGCACCTCTATTTAAAGGAGCCTCAGCCTCCTTTGGCCTCTTTGCAGTCTTTGAGAGCTCCTTAAAACCCTAATACGCGTATGTGTGTGTGTGCCCCTTGTGTGTTTGAAGCTTGAAAAGAGGATCTTTGGAGGGAGAAGGCTTGGAGGAGAAGGAGATTGGAGCAAGTAGAGTGTGGGAATCAACACTTATCTCAGTTATCATCTTCTGGAGGTAACCAAATCGCGTTTTTTCCTTGTGAATCTCTTCTATTGGTTGAGTTTTAGGGTTTTTGGTGAGATATTAAGTTGGAAAGATGAGCTATGGGCTAGATCTGAGGTTGTAACTTCAGATCTGGACCCTCCTTGGATTCTAGAAGCATAAAGTTACAATGTTGGTCATGATTTAGGTCCCTCTTGAGCATAAAGCTCCATTAAGAACTTAAAATAGGCATTTAGAGCCTTTATAGCCATGCATGCACGTAAAGTTTGCAACTTTACGTGATAAGCATGCCCTAGAAGCTTGGATCTGTGATTTGGAGCCGCTGCATGGCTCAAAACAAGTCTGTATGGAAAAAGGACTGAATGGACTCGGCAAGTCACATGAAGATGGCCGTGAACTCGACAAGTTGGATGAACAACTCGGCGAGTCCGATGAAGATTACCATAAGACTCGACGAGTTGATGAACAACTCAGCGAGTCGGATGAGTTTTCCCTAGGATATGTATGCGTGTGTATCTGTCGTGTTGCAAGAGGGAAACTCGACGGGTGGCCTTAGAATTGGATCAAGAATCGGAGGAACTCGACGAGTCACCTCGATGACTCGGCGAGTTGGAAAGTGCTTCAAGGAACTCGGCGAGTAGCCGAGGGTACTCGGCGAGTTAAGGTCAACATGGACTATTGACCTTGACTGAGGACTTTGACTTTGACCAGGGGTTGACTAGTGGGTTATGGAGTACCTTATAAGGTTAAGGACTTATGGGTATATTGTGCTATGGTAATAGGTGGTGAAGCTTGTGTCAAGTGATTCGAGAGTTGGAATCTATCTACCGAGTTGATATCTGTGAGGTGAGTTATCCTCACTATATCGATAGGGTCTAAGGCACCAAGGCCGGCCCTTTTAGTTGTTATCGTTATGGTATGCTATATGTGGATATGATCTGTTAGATCGGAATCAGGATAGACAGTATGTTATGCTCTTATGATCCGTAGGGATTAATATGTTAGTGACCTGTTAGGTCAGTGCTCTAGTTACGAGTGATTGTAATGTTTGGTGATCAGTGAGATAGATATGTTTGATGATTGTATATGCCAGTATATGTTAGTTATGCGTACATGATTAGTAGCTTGTTGCTTGGATTGAGGCGGTCCTGCTCTGTGCTGAAGGCCAACACACCCTATGAGCGGTCCGCGGAGACTATAGGCCCACGTCGTGGTCCAGTCATGCCGAAGGCTCGGTATAGATTCAGTTGGACTGTAGGCCCTGGAGGGCGGTCCAGTCAGGCCGATGGCCCAGTATGCATGTTGATTGATTGATTATTACGGACATGGTATTATCAGTGTGGTATTGGTATTTTGGGGGTAGCTCACTAAGCCCTCGGGCTTACAGTTTTCAGTTTATTGTTTCTGGTACTTCAGGAGTTCATGGCAAGGCGAAGGCGTGACCGTACCGCTCCTCATCCTTATGATCTGGCTTTTGGGACAGTCTGATTGAATGATGAATTGAAAACACTTTTGTAAACAATTGTTATATGGTTTTATTTATGCTTGAAAATTTTAAATTTGGCGTAAAATTTATGGATGTTACAACAGTCCCAGCCGATAAGGCCAAGGGGTGACAAAATGTCACCTCACTACATATGACACCGGAGGGTCATCAATTATTCAGTCGTCGATCAGCATGGTTACATACGAGTTCACATTTAAGCCTTTAATTAACCAACCTAAGATAAAAGACTACTTTAGACTCCCCGAGGGGTATTGTACATTTAATACTACCTGGAGTCTGAATTTTATCACTTTATAGCCAGCAGTGTTACTGCTGAGGTAAACCATTATTTTCCCTATTGTATTTACTTTGTGATCTTCTCACATATTCATAAATGTTTCAACTATATTTAGTTAATAATAGTCATACTGGGGAAAATACACACTTTTACACGAAACAAACATACAGAACATTGACGCCTTGGTAGAAGGCCACTTTCAGTAGAAAATATAAGATTTTCTAGGAGATACAATTATTCACTACAAACATTTACATTGAAAACTTACAAACATTTTCTTCAAACTTACAAACATTTTCATACAAGCAATGACACTAAATACTTATGAACTCACCAGCTTTAATGCTGATAAACTCCTTCAAAATAACTTGTATTCTCAGGTCATCAGTAGACAGGTACCGATGAAGCTTTTGAGAAGATGGAGCACATTCAAGACTCATCTTTTATTTTGATTCATATTTTTGGTGTCTTATAAACTATACAGAACACTCTTGTATTAAAATTATTCTATTAATGCAATGGATGTTGTTGCTTGTTTACTATTATGCATTGTTATGATACTGTACATGACGTCCTCCGCCCCAGAACGTTTCCGCCGTTCCGGTTTTGGGGTGTGACAGGTTGGTATCAGAGCATTGTTTATAGTGAATCGAGTATATCAACCCATAAAAGATATACAAACTATAAACACAGCGGGATTAAAACACTCTGACCAAGAGTTTATACTTTTAAATAATAAAATATTTAACTAAGTATACATACCTGCATTCATACTAAAATCAGTGTCATTTGGACAGAACAAAAGTATTACGATTGTTGAACAACACGATTAGGCTTAGAGACATATAGTCAAACCTGGAAGGATATAGCCTGATCAACTATATTTCCCGAGGAGTGACTAGCATGTGCCTAAGAGTGGTTGTGAGGTTGCAACAAGTCTAAAAACTTACCAACACTACTACAACGAGAACATTAGAACATAACATAAACCTAAAATACTATAGGAGTATTTTGTGTTACTATAATTAGTTATTTGAGAACTAAAAAGGTGTTTACTAGTAGGTCAATAGTTGCTAAGTGGATACGCTAAAGTTATATGTGACTAAGGTGTTATAGACTTAGAATCTGTGACCTTGCTTTACTTCCTGTTCCTTGTTTGGTTGTGGATTTAGGGTTAGGGTCACTTATTCAAAGGTCTATCCTGTTTTGATTACATGTAACTGGTATGCACTATGCAAGTATTGAAGTAACTAGTAAGGATCATCTTATAATTATCTTAATTAGTACGTCTATTATTATAAGATTCTTATACCCCCTTTTCTCGCATAGATAACATGGTTGGCTTCCATCTCCCCGGCGATCCGTATTTTCCCAACCAAGGCAATGGTGGATGGCTCGATGATGAGCCAGCAGAGGATCATCCAATCCCTTTGGATGATCACCTCGCAGAAGGTTTTTCGGATGGTTCTGAATCCGAACCAGAAGTCAACAACCTGCCCCAAGAGGCTCTAGTCCCAAACCTCAACCCCCGACCGGCATTTCAAGGCCGCACACCCTTGTGGGCGACAAACTTGAACCGTTGGAGCGATGAACAGGGTCAACCATTACCCTTCAATGGAGACCGAAGCTTTTACAATATAAGTGAGGGAGGCTCAAGTGACCGAGTCCTACCCATTATGATCCGTAGGATTGCTCGGAATGTCGAGCAACGTCGTGCAGCCATCGACCGAGTGATGGAAGTTGACGCCAACTCTGGCATTAACACGGTCCGCATTCGCCAACTCGAAGAGGCTATGGAAAGGACTAGGAGAACCAATGAGGCTCTGCAGCAACAGCTAGCTGCATCCCGAGCTGAAGTCATAGAACTCCGAGTGCGTCAGAGGGCGCATGAGCGACATCTTCAAGAAGTTGTACGTCAACTGGCAGATCTGAGGGTTCGCCCGAAGGATACCCGTCGCCGGTAGAAGATGTCGATTCATCTTTTCTTTTGGGTTAAGGAATAGTCTTTCTTTTCTGTGCCTATGTAGCACTTGTCTGTAAAATATTCCTATCCTTCAAGTACTTTAACTGGATTTCTAAGTGGTCAACATTTTCCCTTATGGTTTGATGTAAGGCCTACTGTTAGGTCATTTTTCCCGAACTCATTTACATCATTAATACCAGTAATATTGGCAGTTATCTAATCTATTAGGAAGTCTTTACTATTGTGTTTCCCTACTCTATTGTTACGTCCCTATCTGATGGTTGGACTATGGCGATTTAGTCCATGAATCACTCTCATCATACTTACATTGTGTGTTTGAAGCTTGAAAAGAGGATCTTTGGAGGGAAAAGGCTTGGAGGAGAAGGAGATTGGAGCAAGTAGAGTGTGGGAATCAACACTTATCTCAGTTATCATCTTCTGGAGGTAACCAAATCGCCTTTTTCCTTGTGAATCTCTTCTATTGGTTGAGTTTTAGGGTTTTTGGTGAGATATTAAGTTGGAAAAATGAGCTATGGGCTAGATCTGAGGTTGTAACTTCAGATCTTGACCCTCCTTGGATTCTAGAAGCATAAAGTTACAATGTTGGTCATGATTGAGGTCCCTCTTGAGCATAAAGCTCCATTAAGAACTTAAAATAGGCACTTAGAGCCTTTATAGCCATGCATGCACGTAAAGTTTGCAACTTTACGTGATAAGCATGCCCTAGAAGCTTGGATCTGTGATTTGGAGCCGCTGCATGGCTCAAAACAAGTCTGTATGGAAAAAGGACTGAATGGACTCGGCGAGTCGCAAGGTTGACTCGGCGAGTCACATGAAGATGGCCGTGAACTCGACGAATTGGATGAACAAGTCGGCGAGTCCGATGAAGATTACCATAAGACTCGACGAGTTGATGAACAACTCGGCGAGTCGGATGAGTTTTCCCTAGGATATGTATGCGTGTGTATCTGTCGTGTTGCAAGATGGAAACTCGACGGGTGGCCTTAGAATTGGATCAAGAATCGGAGGAACTCGACGAGTCACCTCGATGACTCGGCGAGTTGGAAAGTGCTTCAAGGAATTCGGCGAGTTAAGGTCAACATGGACTGTTGACCTTGACTGAGGACTTTGACTTTGACCAGGGGTTGACTAAGGGGTTATGGAGTACCTTATAAGGTTAAGGACTTATGGGTATATTGTGCTATGGTAATAGGTGGTAGAGCTTGTGTCAAGTGATTCGAGAGTTGGAATCTATCTACCGAGTCGACATTTGTGAGGTGAGTTATCCTCACTATATCGATAGGGTCTAAGGCACCAAGGCCGGCCCTTTTAGTTGTTATCGTTATGGTATGCTATATGTGGATATGATCTGTTAGATCGGAATCAGGATAGACAGAATGTTATGCTCTTATGATCCGTAGGGATTAATATGTTAGTGACCTATTAGGTCAGTGCTCTAGTTACGAGTGATTGTAATGTTTGGTGATCAGTGAGATAGATATGTTTGATGATTGTATATGCCAGTATATGTTAGTTATGCGTACATGATTAGTAGCTTGTTGCTTGGTTTGAGGCGGTCCTGCTCTGTGCTGAAGGCCAACACACCCTATGAGCGGTCCGGGGAGACTGTAGGCCCACGTGGTGGTCCAGTCATGTCGAAGGCTTGGTATAGATTCAGTTGGACTTTAGGCCCTGGAGGGCGGTCCAGTCAGGCCGATGGCCCAGTATGCATGTTGATTGATTGATTATTACGGACAGGGTATTATCAGTGTGGTATTGGTATTTTGGGGGTAGCTCACTAAGCCCTTGGGCTTACAGTTTTCAGTTTATTGTTTCAGGTACTTCAGGAGTTCATGGCAAGGCGAAGGCGTGACCGTACCGTTCCTTATCCCTATGATCTGGCTTTTGGGACAATCTGATTGAATAATGAATTGAAAACACTTTTGTAAACAATTGCTATATGGTTTTATTTATGCTTGAAAATTTTAAATTTGGCGTAAAATTTATGGATGTTACAAGTTGGTATCAGAGCCAGGTTTGAGTGAATTGGAGGAACACTTGTGTGAATCCAATCTCAAATCAAGGAGGTTTTCGGAAAGCAAAAATTTTAAAATGGTTTTCAAAATAAAGGATGGAGGATGCAGAGGGTACGATCAGCCGGAGCCTGTAAGTAAACCCCAAAATACCATACAGTTATTTGATATTTTGATATGTTAGAACGGCATGCTAGTGCTAGGCTAGGGATCTTCAGGAATCGCATGTTAGATTTGCCTGATTATATGATGCCTATTAGCCTAGGGTTTCTTGTATTTGGAATTGACATCATAATTGTAGATGTGTAGTGTATGCATTACGGCTGTGCATAATAAAGACCTCATAGCCTGAGAATGTTGATTCGGCCCTCGGGTAGGATTGGACATTCGAAAGTCTATTGGGTCCAGCGTTATGTGCAGCTAGTGTACACTAGCGCTGCAGGGGATGATGAAAGTTTCAAGGATGTGCGAGTTGTGAGAAGCGGTAAGACCAGTTGCGAGATAGTTGATATTCCTCTAGGGGTGAGGGTTGAGTGTACTTTATGTTGATGCTAGTGTTAGGGTGTTGTGGTGATACTTGAGACAAATATGGGTAGGTGTGGAAGGTAGTATCGTCCCGTACTACTGAAAGCACAGGACCCCTACGCGTAGCAAGGAAGTCACAACCCCTAGGGTTTGTGGGTTTTGGCCTCCCGATATTATGTTATTTATCTGATGTTTGAGTATACCTTTCAGTATGGTGGTGACGAGACGTTTTGCTGCTGGGCCAGGATCAGGATCAGGGTCCGGATCGGGGTCAGGGTCGGGAGACAGAGGGTCGGTGGTGCCGGTAGCACCTGATCCCGTGGTACAGATAGGGACCGAGGAGTTGGATGCCAGGATCCGGGAGATTATGCACGATGAGATTGATGCAGCATTCCGAGCGCAGCTGCCAGAGATGTTTCGGTCGATTAAGACCGCGATGGTCGAGTACTTTGATGAGCGATATGCAGCTCTAGCAGAGACAGCTGTCGCTGCAGCCACTTCGGCTGTAACCACGGCAGGGGTTGGAGGAGGAGCCAGCAGGGCTTTCCAGTACCGGGACTTCGATAATACGAAGCCCCCGACGTTTGATGGTACACAGGATGCGATCAGAGCTATGAGGTGGTTATCAGACGTGGAGGGATGTTTCTTCACGTGTTCATGTCCTGCTGACCAAAAGGTCAGGTGTGCGCTGAACCTGCTGAGGCTTGGGGCAAAGGACTGGTGGAGATTGACGACAGGGTCGTACACGGATGATCAGCGAGCTGCTATTACTTGGGAGCAGTTCCGGGATATGTTTCGCACACGCTACATTCCACGTGTTGAGCGGGAGCGGGTTACTCAGAAGTTTTTGACATTGAGACAGGATGGGGAGTCAGTGATGGAGATTACCCGTATGTTCACGGAGAGGGCTATGTTTTGCCCTGAGTTTGCTTTAGAGCAGTCTTAGATGACCCGTTATCTGAGTATGCTCAAGACTGATATTCGACAGTTTGTGTCTACACAGCGATGTGATACCCTCCTGGATCTTCAGGAAGCCGCGCGGCGGCGTGAGTTGGAGATAGAGCTGCAGTTGAAGGAGCAGCGTCAGGCACCGACACAGTCTCAGCCGGCGCCTAAGCGGTCTAAGACCGCTGATACTCGGACTGGGAGTCAGCAGAGCCGCACTTGTGGAAAGTCTGGCAGGGGTCATTCGGGGGTTTGTCGAGCAGGAGGTGGATGCCACAACTGTGGCAAGGAGGGGCACTATGCCAGGGACTACCGTCAGTCCGCCCCTCCAGCAGATATGAGGATTTGTTACCATTGTCATCAGGTTGGTCATGTGAAGACCAACTGTCCGCAGCTCGCCGCCAAGCCGGCGCACGGTCCAGCGTAAGCTACTGTGAGGATTGGGGATGGGAGGCCAGTCAAGGTGGAGCCTCCGAAGGCTCAGGGTCGCGCCTTCCAGCTCATGGCCGAGGAGGCGAAGGCAGCACCGGATGTGGTTGCTGGTACGTTTCTTTCCTCTATCTCAGTTATTGTATTTGTGTTATGCTCATTGGTTGTACCTGTGAATAGGTACGTTTTTAGTAAATTCTTTTCCTGCTTTGGTTTTATTTGACTCGGGGGCGAGTCGGTCGTTCGTATCTCAGACTTTCAGTAGAATGTTTAGTGTGCCGGTAGATGAGCTTGAGTGTCCGTTGCGAGTTTCGATCGCCAACGAGCACGGGGTTTCTGCTTCTTCGGTCTACCGGGGATGCGAGTTGGAGATTTTCGGGGTGCTCTTCCCGATAGATTTGATTCCTATTCCCATGGGGGAAGTGTGCGTGATCGTAGGGATGGATTGGCTCAGTCGATTTGGCGCCATGATCGACTGTGAGGGACAGCGAGTGGTAGTTCGAACCCCAAGTGGGGGAGAACTGGTGGTATATGGCGAGGGCACCATGATGGGATCAGGGTTTTGTTCGGCGGCCAGGGCCCGACAGTATATTCAGCACGGGTGTGCCGGTTATTTAGCGTATGTGGTAGATACGCGGGTTAGGGATCAGCCCTCGGTTTCAGAGGTCCCAGTAGTTAGAGAGTTTGCTGACGTGTTTCCGGAGGAGTTTGCTGGGGGCGGCACCTATCGCTAAGGCGTCGTACCGACTGGCACTGCCAGAGATGCAGGAGTTGTCATCTCAGTTGCAGGAGCTGCTGGGTAAGCAGTTTATTTGTCCGAGTAGTTCCCCATGGGGAGCACCGATCCTTTTCGTCAGGAAGAAGGACGGTTCGCACAGGATGTGCATTGATTATAGGGAGCTGAATAAGTTAACGGTGAAGAACCGTTATCCACTCCCGAGGATAGATGATCTTTTCGATCAACTGCAAGGTGCATCTTGGTTTTCCAAGATCGATTTGAGGTCTGGATATCACCAGGTCAGGGTGAGGGAGGAAGACGTGGAGAAGACCGCGTTTCGGACTCGGTATGGTCATTACGAGTTCGTGGTGATGCCGTTTGGGCTCACCTACGCCCTGGCAGTGTTCATGGATTTCATGAACCGGTTTTGCAGACCGATGCTCGATCGCTCGGTCATTGTGTTCATAGACGATATACTGGTGTATTCCAAGACGCGAGAGCAGCACGAGGAGCACCTCAGGGAGCTGCTGGAGGTTCTGCGACGAGAACGGCTGTATGCCAAGTTCTCGAAGTGTGAGTTTTGGTTACGAGAGGTCCAGTTCCTTGGGCATCTCGTTAACCAGGAGGGGATTTTGGTCGACCCGGCCAAAGTTGAGGCCGTTATGCAGTGGGAGATTCCAAAATCTCCCTCCGACATCAGGAGTTTCTTGGGATTAGCAGGGTACTACCGGATATTTATTCGAGATTTTTCCAAGGTTGCAGTACCCCTCACTCGTCTAACGAGGAAGGGGGTGGATTTCCGGTGGGACCCTGAGCAGCAGAGGGCGTTTGAGACCCTCCGGCAATGTTTGTGTGAGGCGCCAGTGTTGACGCTCCCCGAGGGAGTCGAGGATTTTGTAGTATTTTGTGATGCATGCATCACAGGTCTGGGGGCGGTCATCATGCAGAGGGGACGGGTAATAGCCTATGCATCGCGGCAGCTGAAGCTGCATGAGACGAGACACCCTACGCACGATCTTGAGTTGGGAGCGGTGGTTTTCGCTCTCAATATTTGGAGGCATTACCTGTACGGGTTCCGATGTACTATATACACGGATCGCAAGAGTTTGAGGCACATTATGGATCAGCCAAACCTGAATATGAGGCAGCGCAGGTGGCTGGATGTAGTCAAGGACTATGATTGTGAGATCCTTTACCATCCTGGTAAAGCGAATGTGGTTGCGGACGCTTTAAGCCGCAAGTCAGCTGGGTCTTCTACCCCGGCAAGGTGTATGAGGATAGCGGTGGATTCCCTGCTTGTGAGCTTGATTCAGGATGTTCAGATCGAGGGCATGAGACCAGAGAACTGGAAGATGGAGCGGATTAAGGGCGAGAACGCCCGGTTTGTTCAGGATAGCCGCGGATTATTGACCCGACACGGTCGGGTTTGGGTTCCGATGACTGGAGGGATCCGGCAGACACTAATGGAGGAGGCTCATAAGTCTCACTTTTCTATACACCCGGGGGCCACCAAGATGTACCAGGATTTGAGTTTGAGCTACTGGTGGCCGTGCATGAAGCGAGAAATCGCTGGGTATGTTGAGAGGTGCTTGACCTGTAGGATGGTCAAGGCCGAGCATTAGAGGCCGCATGGCAAGCTGCAGCCTCTGGAGATTCCCATGTGGAAATGGGAGCAGATCACGATGGATTTCATTACCAAACTGCCGAGGACGGCGAAGGGGTTTGATGTTATTTGGGTCATCGTGGATCGGTTGACCAAGAGTGCCCATTTCTTGGCCGTACGGGAGAGTTCGTCGGCGGAGAAATTGGCCGACATGTATGTCAGCGAGATAGTCTCTCGTCATCGGGTTCCAGTTTCTATCGTTTCCGATAGGGATGTCAGGTTTACTTCCCGTTTTTGGCAGAAGTTCCATGAGGAACTGGGTACGCGACTGCATTTTAGTACAACTTTCCATCCTCAGACAGATGGGCAGAGTGAGCGGACCATCCAGACCCTCGAGGATATGTTGAGGGCGTGCGTTATTGATTTTGGTGGGAGTTGGGATTCCCACCTACCGCTTGCAGAGTTCGCCTACAACAACAACTATCATTCCAGTATTGGCGCCGCGCCTTTTGAGCTGTTGTATGGACGGAGAGGTAGAACCCCGTTCTGTTGGGGTGAAGTGGGACACAGAGTGATGGTTCGGACGGAGGTAGTCTTGCAGACTACCGAAAAGATCCAGCAGGTTAGACATCGTTTGCAGACCGCTCAGAGTCGGCAGAAGAGTTATGTCGACAGACGCCGATCTGAGTTGGAATTCCAGGTGGGTGACATGGTTCTCCTGAAGGTCTCACCCTGGAAGGGAGTGATCCGCTTCAGGAAGAGGGGAAAATTGGGTCCCCGTTACATTGGGCCGTTCAGGATTGTCGCCAGGGTTGGCAGGGTGGCTTATAGGCTAGAGCTTCCGGAGGAGCTTAGCCGGATCCACAGCACATTTCATGTTTCGCAATTGCGAAAATGCATTATGGACCACGAGGCAGTGGTATCGTTGGATGACATTCAGGTCGATGAGCGCCTGAACTATGTGGAGAGGCCTGTGGCTATTTTGGAAAGGAAGAAGAAGATTCTGCGGAATAAGGAAATACCTTTAGTAAAGGTACAGTGGGAACATCGGAGGGGATCCGAGTGGACATGGGAGCCGGAGGCGGAGATGCGCGAGCATTACCCGGCATTGTTTATTCCAACGGACTCCGAGGGCGAAGTCTAGTTCAAGTGGGGGAGAGTTGTAACGCCCTGATTCTCAGGTATTGTTTAAATAAGATTTATTGGGTGAAGCTCTACTCGACGAGTTGGTTGACCTAATCGTCGAGTAGCAGCGGGGTGGGATCGCATGTTAAGTGACCTACTCGACGAGTCCATATTGGGACTCGGCGAGTAGGAGCTGGCAGATGAAACCCTAAATTCTGGGGTTTGCACCTCTATTTAAAGGAGACTCAGCCTCCTTTGGCCTCTTTGCAGTCTTTGAGAGCTCCTTAAAACCCTAATACGTGTGTGTGTGTGCCCATTGTGTGTTTGAAGCTTGAAAAGAGGATCTTTGGAGGGAGAAGGCTTGGAGGAGAAGGAGATTGGAGCAAGTAGAGTGTGGGAATCAACACTTATCTCAGTTATCATCTTCTGGAGGTAACCAAATCGCCTTTTTCCTTGTGAATCTCTTCTATTGGTTGAGTTTTAGGGTTTTTGGTGTGATATTAAGTTGGAAAGATGAGCTATGGGCTAGATCTGAGGTTGTAACTTCAGAACTGGACCCTCCTCGTATTCTAGAAGTATAAAGTTATGATTGAGGTCCCTCTTGAGCATAAAGCTCCATTAAGAACTTAAAATAGGCATTTAGAGCCTTTATAGCCATGTATGCATGTAAAGTTTGCAACTTTACGTGATAAGAATGCCCTAGAAGCTTGGATCTGTGATTTGGAGCCGATGCATGGCTCAAAACAAGTCTGTATGGAAAAAGGACTGAATGGACTCCGCGAGTCGCAAGGTTGACTCGGCGAGTCACATGAAGATGGCCGTGAACTCGACGAGTTGGATGAACAACTCGGCGAGTCCGATGAATATTACCATAAGACTCGACGAGTTGATGAACAACTCGGCGAGTCGGATGAGTTTTCCCTAGGATATGTATGCGTGTGTATCCGTCGTGTTGCAAGAGGGAAACTCGACGGGTGGCCTTAGAATTGGATCAAGAATCGGAGGAACTCGACGAGTCACCTCGATGACTCGGCGAGTTGGAAAGTGCTTCAAGGAACTCGGCGAGTAGCCGAGGGTACTCGACGAGTTAAGGTCAACATGGACTGTTGACCTTGACTGAGGACTTTGACTTTGACCAGGGGTTGACTAGTGGGTTATGGAGTACCTTATAAGGTTAAGGACTTATGGATATATTGTGCTATGGTAATAGGTGGTGGAGCTTGTGTCAAGTGATTCGAGAGTTGGAATCTATCTACCGAGTCGACATCTGTGAGGTGAGTTATCCTCACTATATCGATAGGGTCTAAGGCACCAAGGCCGGCCCTTTTAGTTGTTATCGTTATGGTATGCTATATGTGGATATGATCTGTTAGATCGGAATCAGGATAGACAGTATGTTATGCTCTTATGATCCGTAGGGATTAATATGTTAGTGACCTATTAGGTCAGTGCTCTAGTTACGAGTGATTGTAATGTTTGGTGATCAGTGAGATAGATATGTTTGATGATTGTATATGCCAGTATATGTTAGCTATGCGTACATGATTAGTAGCTTGTTGCTTGGGTTGAGGCGGTCCTGCTCTGTGCTGAAGGCCAACACACCCTATGAGCGGTCCGGGGAGACTGTAGGCCCACGTGGTGGTCCAGTCATGCCGAAGGCTCGGTATAGATTCAGTTGGACTGTAGGCCCTGGAGGACGGTCCAGTCAGGCCGATGGCCCAGTATGCATGTTGATTGATTGATTATTACGGACATGGTATTATCAGTGTGGTATTGGTATTTTGGGGATAGCTCACTAAGCCCTCGGGCTTACAGTTTTCAGTTTATTGTTTCAGGTACTTCAGGAGTTCATGGCAAGGCGAAGGCGTGACCGTACCGCTCCTTATCCTTATGATCTGGCTTTTGGGACAATCTGATTGAATAATGAATTGAAAACACTTTTGTAAACAATTGCTATATGGTTTTATTTATGCTTGAAAATTTTAAATTTGGCGTAAAATTTATGGATGTTACAACAGTCCCAGGCGATAAGGCCAAGGGGTGACAAAATGTCACCTCACTACATATGACACCGGAGGGTCATCAATTATTCAGTCGTCGATCAGCATGGTTACATACAAGTTCACATTTAAGCCTTTAATTAACCAACCTAAGATAAAAGACTACTTTAGACTCCCCGAGGGGTATTGTACATTTAATACTACCTGGAGTCTGAATTTTATCACTTTATAGCCAGCAGTGTTACTGCTGAGGTAAACCATTATTTTCCCTATTATATTTACTTTGTGATCTTCTCACATATTCATAAATGTTTAAACTATATTTAGTTAATAATAGTCATACTGGGGAAAATACACACTTTTACACGAAACAAACATACAGAACATTGACGCCTTGGTAGAAGGCCACTTTTAGTAGAAAATATAGGATTTTCTAAGAGATACAATTATTCACTACAAACATTTACATTGAAAACTTACAAACATTTTCTTCAAACTTACAAACATTTTCATACAAGCAATGACACTAAATACTTATGAACTCACCAGCTTTAATGTTGATAAACTCCTTCAAAATAACTTGTATTCTCAGGTCATCAGTAGACAAGTACCGATGAAGCTTTTGAGAAGATGGAGCACATTCAAGACTCATCTTTTATTTTGATTCATATTTTTGGTGTCTTATAAACTATACAGAACACGCTTGTATTAAAATTATTCTATTAATGCAATGGATGTTGTTGCTTGTTTACTATTATGCATTGTTATGATACTGTACATGACGTCCTCCGCCCCAGAACGTTTCCGCCGTTCCGGTTTTGGGGTGTGACATAAAAGCATCTTAGGCATCTTCCCTAATTAAGCTACTGCTTGTGTCTATTCAGGTGTACTTCCTAAAATATATTAGACACACTCCTCACGATCACCGCTTAGCATTCTAAGTTTAAGTCTAGAAATAAATCCTTATTCCTAGTTCGCTTAAACTAATGCTCTGATACCAACTGTGACATCCCCATTTTCACGGCCAAAAAAGACCGATTTTGTTTATGCTTTATAGAAATCAGAGTACTTCTTTTAATAAAAATGTTGCGGAATTTGTTACCAGGAAAACATGATAAATACGTTATCAAAGCATTTCCTAAGAAATGTATTTTATTCATTTTAAAACATTTGGGATGTCATCGTCAAAACAGAAACATAAGCATAAACAGAACTTACATTTATTTACACTAGTGATCTACATCTAATTAATATATCAGTGTAATGTAGCTTCGTATCAACACCTGTGATACAAATAAACTGAGTGGGTCTGGTTGGGAAACCTGGTGAGTACATAGGGTTTTCAACCCACAATAATATAATTATTATGCTTAAACATCAAACAATCAACCCAATTACCCATCCCCATTATCTTCCTTACTCTTAAGGGTCTACCCTAAGAGCCAACTATCATGCATTCGTTCATTTCGAAGTCCCTTACTTCCAGGGTTTATAAGACAGGCACTAATTCCATAGCTGCCAATGCACTAAATCCATAGCTGCCAATGCTCAAAATCCATAGCTGCTAAAGTTCATTCATCAGGTACTAAATCCATAGCTACCAGTGTAGGTACTAAGTCCATAGCTACTAACGTTTATCTAGCAGGCACTAAGTCCATAGCTACCAACACCTAACAGGTACTAAGTCCATAGCCACCCATTTTTACCTAATAGGTACTAAGTCCATAGCTACCAGTGTTTGTCCAATAGGCACTAAGTCTATAGCTGCCGATGTTATTTATTAGGCACTAAGTCTACAGCTGCCAATGTTTACTCACATCATCTTTTATCTCCCATTATTCATCTACCCATGTCATACCCAACATATTTGTAGATATAAAATACATATATATTTTAAATCATTTTAAAACATGTATAAAATCATTCTTCCAGTATAGACAACAAGTATTCAGATAGTATGCACACATAGCACGTAATTTATATAAAATACTTCATATCTATGTGTAATATGAAAGTAACTATGCACTCACTTGATAAGGTGGTGACTCGGTACTCGGACAGCGCTTCGTTTACTTTAAAATAATTTCCTTCGACGAAACCTAGTATTATTACCACTAGATTTTAGTCTAATATTTACCGTGACTAATTATTAGTCTTATTATTATTATTATTATTATTATATAAGCGTTTCAACAATACTTTCCAACCACTATGTACAGACAAGGGCCAGACATAAAGCACCAGAGGGCATGACCATTTTGGCATATAGCACTTCTGAAATCCAACAACCCTATGCGACCCTTTAAACCAGATTCCCCGTACCGCGAGTAGTTAAAAAGATATTATAACGACACTTATATAAGTCATAATAATAGCTCAAATATTCATTATAAGTTCATAATAACAATACTAATTTTAAATATAAGCTATATTAAAATAGGTAAGCATAACTTACTTACAAGGGGGTTTTAGCTAGGAGTCGGGCTCTGCAGGGGCAGAACTTCGTCGCTGAATCTTTCTAAGAAAGATTCGTGCAGCGCTTCAGCGCTCACCTTACTATACTAAAACTACAGAAAGAGAAGTCGAATCACAGGGGACCGAAATGCTCGGGGGATAAGAAGAGAACGACTCTTGAATCAAGAGAATGGTGTAAGAAATATGAGAGCCCAAGCCTCTTATTTATAGTAATTGAATTTACAAAAATTACCCTCCATAATTACTTAATGACCTTATAGTTGTATAAACGACTAAACACCCCTTCATAATACTATTTTAAATAGATTTAACGATATTTGTACTAAACTAATGTCGAAAGTACTCAACATTAGTCTTATAATAACCGCATCTTCGATACCTTTCTAATGATATATACATTTGTATATATATATATATATATATATATATATATATATATATATATATATATATATATATATATATATATATATATATGTGTGTGTGTGTGTGTACGTATATATGATTTATACTATATTTTAATACGTAAATATGCTATTATAATTTGTAACTCGTTCATACGAACTTCATTTTTGACGTTCTTTATATCCACGCGTTGGTATTTACGAGTAATACAACTTTCATTTAGACGTCGTCAGCTAATTCTCATTCTAACTCAGATTTACAAAACTTTATCGAATTTATCGCGCTCGAAGAGTATGGACCAAGTTTCGTCCATATCATTAACATACGAGCTCTACTCTCGACATTCTTTATATCCATGCATAGGTAAAAACAAGATCTAAAACTTTCATTTAGACTCCGTCGTCTAATTCTCGACCGATCTTAAATTTAACAGTAAGAGGAGATTATACTGTTAAATGTTCGCGTAAAATTCATAACTTCTACATACGGACTCCGTTTTCGTCTGTCTTTTTACCGTTGAGTTCCTATTAATGAGATCTTTAACTCTCATTTAGGTCGCGTAGGCCAAAAACCGCTCGAACTAAAACTCGAGTTTCGGGTCGTGCACTCCTATGCCAAATCTTAGAAAATTCATAACTGTCTCATACGAAGTCAGATTTGGGCGTTCTTTTTTTGTATGTTCTCGGTTTAGCGTATACTACAAATTTTGTTTAGATCACTAAGGCTAAAAACTCTTCTACCGTAAATTCACTATTTACATCTCCCGGCGCCGTGCCAGTTTTGCCGTAAAACTTCGACGGGCCATAACTTCTTCGTTATAACTCGGATTTCGGCGTTCTTTATATGTACAGAACCCTTGTAACATATAGTACAACTTCGTTAAGATTAATCCTTCTAAATAATCTTCCATCAAAAACTCATTTTTGATGCTCATTGTCTCTAAATTGACTAGCCCGGATCTGCGGGCGTTACAATTATCTCCCCCTTAGGATGATTACGTCCCGGAATCATCAACGAAACAGGGCTTTATAATGACTCCGTACGT
Organism: Lactuca virosa; assembly: GCF_052849685.1. Taxonomy (NCBI): domain Eukaryota; kingdom Viridiplantae; phylum Streptophyta; class Magnoliopsida; order Asterales; family Asteraceae; genus Lactuca; species Lactuca virosa. The sequence goes on along the minus strand of NC_136430.1, from coordinate 216,375,056 downwards.
TATCTCTTTATCCTAGGTAATAATCGTAACTTCTATGTTCCTTCGAATGAGTATCTAATTCTTGGACTTCTCGACTGCAGGCGGTGCTCGATCTTGCACTTGCTCCCTATCTCATGTTAGACTCTAAATTATGATCTTCAAGTCACAATCTCGATCCTCACTGGATACGAACTTAAGATAAGTTTTATTATTATTATTATTATTATTATTATTATTATTATTATTATTATTATTATTATTATTATTATTATTATTACAATGGAACGATGTGTCATATTCTAATGACCTATCATCGTATGTTGCAACGCTTAGACTCAGGTCTCTTAGAGTCTTCCAGAAAAGACTATACTTTCGTTCATGTTCTAATCTCCTCTTAAAAGGTAGCATTTCTAGCTACAAGGAACTTTTCGCGATACCTCTACTGATCGCTTTTTATTTCAATCTTCCGGCTTAAGTCAGATGTGACATCGAACTTAGTTCTCTGAACCACGTAATATACTCATCTTAGTCAGACTCGATTTGATATGACCACTAGGGTCGAAATAACAATCATCTTCTTAATCATTACCGAAAAAATGATAACGACATACTTGAATAAAACGAAATCAATTACTAGCTCCTTGGTAACCTTGTAACTTTCTCTGATCCAAGCGTGAGTCCGGTGCTTCCGGTAGTATAGGCCTTTACTACCTTTCACACCTACTCGTACTCGTCCCAAGTATTGTCTCACAGTTCTCCAAGTCATTATCACAAAAACAATTTTAACACATACAAATGTGTCCAAACAATCATATAACTTTCCCTAGATTCTACTAGGACTTCTTCCATGCGTATCTTCAATCATCAATTTTGCTTCAACTCGGTTGGTGATGGAAATGTCAGACGATGGGATAACTTCATGGATTATACAAAAAATCTTTCTTTCTGCTAATCGAAAGTGTACTTCTCCCGTACTAGACGTATTATTTCTTAGACGCGTTCTAAAGGCAAGATATCACTCTTACGATATCTTCCGATAGGTACCACTCAGTATCGTAAGCCTTCTCATTTCCTCCATTTACTCAATTCACTACGAGTCTTTACCATGATGTTTTGCACACCAAAGCAGTCGTTTGGTGTGTCGAGACGAGAATATAGATAGAGGAAGGTTTAGACGTGTATTCCTCCTTATTGCTTCGAAAAATTACATGCCAGTTCTAATATCGTAATTAAACGTTTAGAAATCTGAACACATAAAGTTTCCAGATGCGGTCGGCAACAGACCATAGTTCTGATCAAACGATAGCATAAAGCATCACAAATTATTAAGCACATAAAAGCATCTTAGGCATCTTCCCTAATTAAGCTAGTGCTTGTGTCTATTCAGGTGTACTTCCTAAAATATATTAGACACACTCCTCACGATCATCGCTTAGCATTCTAAGTTTAAGTCTAGAAATAAATCCTTATTCCTAGTTCGCTTAAACTAATGCTTTGATACCAACTGTGACATCCCCATTTTCACGGCCAGAAAAGACCGATTTTGTTTATGCTTTATAGAAATTAGAGTACTTCTTTTAATAAAAATGTTGCGGAATTTGTTCCCCGAAAAACATGATAAATACGTTATCAAATCATTTCCTAAGAAATGTATTTTATTCATTTTAAAACATTTGGGATGTCATCGTCAATACATAAACATAAGCATAAACAGAACTTACATTTATTTACACTAGTGATCTACATCTCTTTAATCTCTCAGTGTAATGTAGCTTCGTATCGACACCTGTGATACAAATAAACTGAGTGGTTCAAGTTGGGAAACCTGGTGAGTACATAGGGTTTTCAACCCACAATAATATAATTATTATGTTTAAACATCAAACAATCAACCTAATTACACATCCCCATTATCTTCCTTACTTTTAAGGGTCTACCCTAAGAGTCATCTATCCTGCATTCGTTCATTTCGAAGTCCCTTACTTCCAGGGTTTATAAGACAGGCACTAATTCCATAGTTGCCAATGCACTAAATCCATAGCTGCTAAAGTTCACTCATCAGGTACTAAATCCATAGCTACCAGTGTAGGTACTAAGTCCATAGCTACCAACGTTTATCTAGCAGGCACTAAGTCCATAGCTATGAGGTACTAAGTCCATAGCTACCAACACCTAACAGGTACTAAGTCCATAGCCACCCGTGTTTACCTAATAGGTACTAAGTCCATAGCTACCAGTGTTTGTCCAATAGGCACTAAGTCCATAGTTGTCGATGTTATTTATTAGGCACTAAGTCTACAGCTGCCAATGTTTACTCACATCATCTTTTATCTCTCATTATTGATCTACCCATGTCATACCCAACATATTTGTAGATATAAAATACATATACAATTTAAATCATTTTAAAACATGTATAAAATCATTCTTCCAGCATAGACAACAAGTATTCAGATAGTATGCACACATAGCACGTAATTTATATAAAATACTTCATATCTATGTGTAAGATGAAAGTAACTATGCACTCACTTGATAAGGTGGTGAATCGGTACTCGGACAGCGCTTCGTTTACTTTAAAATAATTTCCTTCGACGAAACCTAGTATTATTACCACTAGATTTTAGTCTAATATTTACCGTGACTATTATTATTATTATATAAGCGTTTCAACAATACTTTCCAACCACTATGTACAGACAGGGGCCAGACATAAAACACCGGAGGGCATGACCATTTTGGCATATAGCACTTCTGAAATCCAACAACCCTATGCGGCCCTTTAAACCAGATTCCCCGTACCGAGAGTAGTTAAAAAGATTTTATAAAGACACTTATATAAGTCATAATAATAGCTCAAATATTTATTACAAGTTCATAATAACAATACTAATTTTAAATATAAGTTATATTAAAATAGGTAAGCATAACTTACTTACAAGGGGGTTTTAGCTAGGAGTCGGGCTCTGCAGGGGGCAGAACTTCGTCGCTGAATCTTTCTAAGAAAGATTCGTGCAGCGCTTTAGCGCTCACCTTACTATACTAAAACTACAGAAAGATAAGTCGAATCACGAGGGACTGAAATGCTCGAGTGATAAGAAGAGAAAGACTCTTGAATCAAGAGAATGGTGCAAGAAATATGAGAGCCCAAGCCTCTTATTTATAGTAATTGAATTTACAAAAACTACCCTCCATAATTACTTAATGACCTTATAGTTATATAAACGACTAAACACCCCTTCATAATAATATTTTAAATAGATTTAACGATATTTGTACTAAACTAATGTCGAAAGTACTCAACACTAGTCTTATAATAACTGCATCGTCGATACCTTTCTAATGATATATACATTTGTATATATATGTGTACGTATATATGATTTATACTTTATTTTAATACGTAAATATGCTATTATAATTTGTAACTCGTTCATACGAACTCCATTTTTGACGTTCTTTATATCCACGCGTTGGTATTTATGAGTAATACAACTTTCATTTAGACGCCGTCAGCTAATTCTCATTCTAACTCAGATTTACAAAACTTTATCGAATTTATCGCGCTCGAAGAGTATGGACCAAGTTTCGTCCATATCTTTAACATACGAGCTCTACTCTCGACATTCTTTATATCCACGCGGGGTAAAACAAGACTAAAACTTTCATTTAGACTCTGTCGGCTAATTCTCGACCGATCTTAAATTTAACAGTAGGAGGAGATTATACTGTTAAATGTCCACGTAAAATTCATAACTTCTACATACGGAGTTCGTTTTCGTCTGTCTTTTTACCGTTGAGTTCCTATTAATGAGATCTTCAACTCTCATTTAGGTCGCGTAGGCCAAAAACCGCTCGAACTAAAATTCGAGTTTCGGGTCGTGCACTGCTATGCCAAATCTTAGAAAATTCATAACTCTCTCATACGAAGTCAGATTTGGGCGTTCTTTTTATGTATGTTCTCGGTTTAACGTATAATACAAATTTTGTTTAGATCACTAAGGCTAAAAACTCTTCTACCGTAAATTCACTATTTACGTCTCCCGGTGCCGTGCCAATTTTGCCGTAAAACTTCGACGGGTCATAACTTGTTCGTTATAACTCGGATTTCGGCGTTCTTTATATGTACGGAACCCTTGTAACATATACTACAACTTGGTTAAGATTAATCCTTCTAAATAATCTTCCATCAAAAACTCATTTTTGATGATCATCATCTCTAAATTGACTAGCCCGGATCTGCGGGCGTTACATCAAGTGAAGACTCGAACACACACGGATCCTATTTAGCATATAATGACACACACACACACACACACACACACACACATATATATATATATATATATATATATATATATATATATATATATATATATATATAGTGTTTATACAACTAATCATGTAAGTAAAACACCTTACGACTTAGGAAACACTTAGATTGAAGTGTTACAAGTACAAATGATTGCATAAAAGGGGTTTATGGCCACACTAGTGTGTGTACGGCCAAGTGGTATACGGCCACTTGTGTGTACGGCCATATGTGTGTATGGTCGTGGAGTGTACGGCCGTACACTCCTTGAAGACCATGCTAAGAAGGTGTTTCACGGCCCTATCTAGCATCCTCTAAGTGTCCATGATCTAATGTTGGGACTTAGCATGAGTTGAAGGTCTAGATATGCACTTAACAAGGGGTGTACGGACACATGAGGTGTGTACGGCCGTACACTCTTGAAGTTCTTGCTTTGGACGATGGTTTAAGGTGAATATCAAGTGATTCTAGTAGGTAACAAGCATAGGAAGCAGTTACTCACAATTTTGGAAGCTTGATGAGGGTTCACGGCCCAAGAACTAGTAGGTGTTCTTGGTGTTCTTGGTGAAAGTGAAGAACACTTGAAGATCTACCCAAATACATGAATTTCATGGATGAAATCAAAGGGTGATCTAAGATCATGAAGGATAACCACAAACAAATGGAAGGAATTCTTACATTATTGAAGATCCGGATGAAGAAAGTTGATGATAGTTGAGAGAGAAATCAGTTTTCTTGGCTTGGAAGTGTGAGGAATGAAGAGAAATGAGGGCATAACTAGTATATGGACATGAGTATACGACCCTAATGGGTGTACGGCCGTACACCCAAGTGTACACCATGTGTACGGTCGTACACTCCCTATGAAGGAGTGTTTGGCCCGAATTTTTATACTATGAACTTTAGAAACTCATTTCTATACCCTATCCTTGAATGTACAAGACTTGGAACACTCAAACAGACTCTAAACAATGCTAAACGATGGCAGAAACGAGTCTGACTTTGATTGAATTGAATGACTGTACAAGATAGAAATTTCGGGTTGTCACACTCATGAAAAGCTCAATAACAATTACTTTTATTTCCCACCTGCTATTGACATTCAACATGGAGATTTACAGCGTTTCCAATTGCATTGGTAAAAACGGGATCCAATAATTGACATTCAACATCGTTCATGTTCAAATTAATGTTATATTTATTAGCTTGTTAACTAGTTTACTTATATTCTTAGGATTAATGTTATATTTATTAACTTTTTAATAATTTTTTTAATAATTAATGGTCCCTGATTAATCCCCGCCTAGCCGATTAATCCACTAATTAGCCTACTTCGAGCGATTTCTGCAACCTTGCTTTTGTGATACATTTTTCATTTGTTCAATGAAATGCTATATTATATTTAACAAGGTATTTCACAAGTGATATAATTCTCGATAGGACTTTTTTCCAATGTTCCCTTTCTTTTGTAAATTGATCATACACCGCTTTATCAGTTGTTTCATTAAATTTTGATCTTTCATGCGTTTCAACCAAGTTGCTAAATTTGTGAGATGATCAAAACTAACTTCATGTTATTTAAGTCTCTACTAAGAATTTTCAATCTGCATAACCTTCATTATCCAATTGACCTTTCCAGAGTCCTTTTATAAAATTTTTAAAACAAAAAACATTGTCAATCTCTTTCAAGTATATTAGTCATTCTATATCATATGTCTTTTTATTTGGTAGAGTTATAGTATATATAGTTGCATAAAACCGTCAATTTTTTTTTATCAAGTGGACCATTATCAATAGTATTATCTTTTGGGACCTTTCTCTACCAAACTTTTCACCATGAAGTTAGTCCTTCCCAATTGGATCAAATATATCAACATGATTAATATTTAACATTAACATGAATATCATTATAATCAACAATAACATTATCCTCTTCAACGTCATTACCATCATCAACGTCAAACCTGTGGGTTTTTTTTTGGGGGGGAAAACTTATCTAGAGACCCACTTTGAGTCTTTGTTAATTCTTGATTTCTTTTTACGTTTTTTACTACCATATAAATACTTAAGAGGCATAATTTCTGAAAATAAAATAGCAATAATCACTCAAATACACAATGAAAACCAAAACTATGAAAGGAGAATTCTACAAAATATAAATGATTAGATATGAATTCGGAAGGAAAAATGTCAATTACACTGGGTAAATCATAATTTTGATTATAGATTTCAATAAGAACAATGGCATCAAACATAATTCTGATTTTAGACAGAAGAGGAATAAGACGTTGTTTGGTGTTCTCATAATTTTTCTATTAAGAGGCAGATTCTTAATTTTTTTAGATTCAGAATATTTGATAACCTCTTAATTGTTTAACAACTTTTTTTATTTAAGAAAATGAATTCTATATGAAGAAAGAGAAAAAAAAAATGTGTTCCAATAACATTCTAATTTTTCAACGAACATTTTCCTCTTTCCTCGCTTCTCTTTCATGATTGCCTCCCTTTTCCCTCCCACCGCCTCTTCCGGCCTCTTAAAAATTTAGATCCTCTTAAATTCAGATCTTAAAAGTTTAGATCCTGCCAAATAACCCCTAAGTAAATAACAGAATTCAGATTTTAGAAACTTAAAAACGACATGAGGTTTATTATGGAAAGATTTGAGTTCGTCTTATACCTGCAATTTCTCTATTGTATGTGTCTTTATACACTTCTCTCATCCTTTTATTGTACTTGCAATAAAAAGGGATTTGGTTGTTCAACCGTAGCATGTTTGAATTTAGAAGTGGGTCGTTGTAAATTTACACATGGTGTGTTTCCAAAAAAACAGTCATTGGGTTCGACTTCAGGGTAGAGGTGCACAAAGGCCAGTTTTAATTGGTTTTTGGTTTTTAAAAAGACCGCTCCGGTTTATTTTAAAACCTGTTCAGGCTTTTAAGAGACGAGTCAAAAAACTGGTTCCGTTCATTCTTTTAATGGGGAAAAAACTGGTTTTTAATTTTATTTTTTTTAAACCTGCACAAACCCGGAGGTTCGGTTTTAGTTGAATCAGTTAAAAGAAAAACAGTTGCATTGTGCACCTCTGCTTTGCACCCGGCCATGTTTTGAGATTGGGACACAGCCTTTGAGACGTCGAGTCTATTCACCTAACAAACTAGCTCTTTGTTGTTTCAATTCTCAAATTCTCAAAATTATTATATATAGATATGAATACAATATAGATAAAAAAAATCTATACAATATTGATAAAAATAAAATAAAAATCTGGACTCCTAGACAACACGGGTTTTGTGTAGTCGCATATCCGCCATGTGTTATGGACCGGCCTTGTTTCTATGGATTCATTTGTTTATTGGAAATTTTAATTAACATGTGAAAGTTACTTGTTACAATTTTTTTTATGAGAAACACAAAATGTTAAATTTTTATTAAGCAACTCCATTGACCAAGCAATAGATTTGGAATAATCCATGTCCAAGGGAGATGTATGACATGAAACTCGTGCCATAATGACGATATTTTCTAGAAAAGGAACATGCCAGTGTTAATAAAGACAACCAACTAACAAACACTCTACCAAAATCTATTATTTTATTTATATGAAAGCTACACATGTTTTTTTTTTTATTCTTATCACTTTGTTCCAAATCAATTATAGTTTAGAGTTTTGTTTTTAAACGATCGACATAGATATCAAGGGTAACAAGATTGGACGGCTAAGTTTGTTGCTTAAAATATATTAGCTTTTACATATTTGATAATTATTGATTGAATCATATTTGTTCAAGAGAAAATCGAGTCGAATTCATCATTTTGTAAGACCTAATAAGATGCATATTATAAGTTATGAGACCGAATCAATTTCCAATTGTGATATTAAACGGTTGAAATCTGACTGAATCAAACATAATAACTCTTACGATACCCATTAAAAGACAATTAGGTAGTAATAATTTTTTATTATTGTGTTATATTTTGTTCTATTTGTACTTGTATTTAATTTTTCTATTATATTTGTTTTTATACTATTTGTTATAAAACATTAGATTGTAACGAATAGATTTATCAAAATACAATAATTTACTAATAAGCAATATAAAAGTACTATATGTAGAAGTGCTATAATAAAAAATTACCTATCTACTTTTTGCATTTACACCTAAAGGTTTTAGACTGGGTAGAGTCAAGTCAACTCAACGTTTTAGAATGGTTAAGAGTCAAGTCAACCCACCGACATTTTTTTAAAACTACATTTCATTACTACACCAATATTGATTATAGAAATGATATTCTTGAATGGATTTAAAGCTATTATGGATTATAGTGATGTATTCAATTACCCATGTATGAAATTGAAAATAAATGATTAAATAACAAAATAAACTGTTGACAAACTAATTTTAACCGTTGTCGAGTCGAGTTTCATGTTTTCGTATACACCCGAAAAAAGATACTCACACTAACATTTTCTATTTACATCAAATCACAAAAAAGAAAAACAAAAACATTCGATATCACTACAAGTTTATCCTTCCCTTTGGATATTATGGTCTTTTCACAACTCAAGCGAGTTATCTTCTTGGCGATCTGTTAGGCGTTTGGGCTTTAAGTTGCGGGATCTCGTACCACGGGTCAAGTACGGTTTTTGTGATGGGTCGACCCGGGCCCGCAAAGACATCGGGCAAAGGGTGGCTACTTTGACCGATAATACCATATGATGGATGAGGTGGCGAGAGGTAACAACTTCCATATGCAGGCCCGTATTGTCTTAATGGGCTTGCACTCGGGGATACCGGCAAAGATGTGATTGCTCTTGCATGATGCCTACGTGTAACAAGGTTATTTAAGTAATTTCACTAGAGAGATATAAGAGCATCTCATGTCCCATCCATAAATGGTTTTTTGAGACACCAATAATAGCCTTTTTTTTAACGGGTGGATCCAATAATATATTATTTTATTCCCATAACTATATGTAGTGCTCAAATTTATTTTTTAACTTGTGAATTTGTTTCACTAGTTGTTAGTTGAAAAGCTAGTTGTTATATGAAAACTAGCTGACAAAAAATGATGTTTGGTAAAACTAGCTGAAATATATAAAATGACATAAGTAGGCGTTAAAAATTTGTTTTTTATAATTAATTAAGGGTATATTTGGAAAATTTTAAATAGACTCCTGAAAAGCTAGTCTAAGTAACTTTTTAAAAAGTTAACTTATAAGCTATTTTTTGGTTTGCCAAACATGACAACTTAAAAAAGCTTGAAAAATAAGCTAGTTGTGGCGCACCAAACACAGCCCTTTGTCTCCAATATTAAAAATTAAATTTCACGTAGTTCACATAATACTTGTCTTTTTTATTTTTATAATTATATTCATCTTTTATTTTTGTAACGATATTAAACATGGACTCTTAGATTTAGGACTTCATATTCTACTTTCGTGATTATAATATATTTACTACTCTTACTAAATGTTACCATCAAGTTATATTCTCTTTAAAAAAAATGACATGTGCTTTACGAAAAGCTTTCGAAAATGGTGAAGAGGGTTTATGTTTATGATATTATACTTTTAATTAAATAAAGTTATAGGAAAGTACCTTGGACTCAACATTGGAGATTTATGTGTTGACAACACGGGTTTTGTTGCATAGTCTCCCTCAAACGAGCGAGTGTTTCTATTCGAATACATTTCCGAAGCCGTCTGTATTCAAAAAATAAATAAATAAATAAAATAAGAAATAGGAATCGAAAGAAAGAAATGAAAATAGGATGCTATGATACAAAAATAAATACACAAAAGAATATTGTGTTTAAATGGGAAAAAATTTACGGGTGTTCGAGTTCCATCAAATGCAGTTGGAAAAGCTTCTTTTGTTAGGTTGACATTTGCAAGTCTTGTTGTAGCTTGATCACGTACAAATGGATGTTCCAAAAGTTTAGAGGCTGTGGGCCTCAAACATGGGTCCCGTTGTAGGCATTGTTTTATAAAAGATTTTGCATCGTTTGAAAGATGATCTGGAATTTCTGGCATGTCTTTGCTGTTTCCAATCTTGAATATTGCTGCCACCTGTAAAAATAAAAATAAAAATAAAAAAGCACACGTAAGGATTATTGTTTAATTGTACATGATGCCCTTTGGTATTGTGTTTGCTAACATAGATCGTATAGGATAAGGAGGGTCATTCATGTCTTTTACACAGAAGTTATTCTAATTTGAAATTATTATGATAAAAATGTAAATTGGGATGATTTGAGGTATCAAGAAAATGTCTAAAATACACAGTAATTTTAGCTTAAAATTATGCTAAAAGAAACATATTGGGATTAGATGAGGTGACAAAATGAAAATTGTTGCGAATTATGGACAGAAGAGAGAATTGAAATATTCAAATATCAAGCAAATGTCCAAAATACCCTTGAGGCAAACAAAATGAATACCATGTGTAAGTTGTGAATTGGAGTTGACAAAAAAGTATTTCAAGTTTGAAATTATGCTTAAAAAAATACGAATTGGAGCAAATCATGGACCAAAGGGAGAAACATAACATCTTTGTTGACAAGGGGTAAAGTTGGAAATTCACAAAGCAAATCAGATATCAATATCATACCCCCTCGTATTGACCCCAAGGAGGTTTTGATGTTGCCATTTCAAGAACCGTACATCCTAAGCTCCAAATATCAACCGCAAGGTTGTAACCATTTGTATTCATTACAACCTGAAATAAATAAATAAATAAATAAATATAGCATGAGTTTATACATTCATTATGGTGTTAGGAATGTGTTTTTTTTTGTTAAGAAATGGGGGAAAATTACCTCTGGTGCCATCCAATATGGGCTTCCTTTGAATGATAGCATCGAAGTACAATTTGTTATCTGATGAAAACTAAACAAATTAGTACCAAAATGAATACACATTAAAAATTGGTTGTTAAAGTAGACAAAAAGTACTTCCTCTTCATGGAAACTTAAAACACTTTTTGTTTTGAGATGTCTTATGAAAATTGCAATATTTCTTTTTTGGGTTAAATAAGACGAAATAGAAGGAGGATGGATGCTATAATAAACAAATCAAGGAAAGTACGTTGCTATTTCTTGCATTTAACATTAAAAATCGGCAGAAAACGTACATGTTTTGCCATGCCAAAATCAGCAAGCTTGATTTCACCATTTGGGTCTACTAAAATGTTTGCACCTTTAATATCTCTGCCCAAAAAATACACATTTTGTAATAAGTCGAAAAGATTATATTGCATAGAATGTTTGTTTAGGTTGCGTTTGTTACACGAGACTCGATAAACTTTTAGGATTAGTTTTGATGATGAGGATGAGGAGGGCATTTACGTCTTTTACACAGACGAGAGATATCTCATCTTGTTCCGCCTATTTGTAATAAGGCGAAACATGTGATATTTTTCCCATTGATATCAGTCCCAGTCCAAATCTAATACACACCAAACACAGTAGAATTTGGTCTGTCATATCATGTCATGTCAGTGTAAAAATGAGTAACAACTTGTTCTGTCATGTCATGTCAGTATAAGAATGAGTAACAACTTGTTCTGTCATGTCATGTCATGTCAGTGTAAGAATGAGTGACAACTTGTTTTGTCATGTCATGTCATTGTAAGAGTGAGTTACCTGTGTACTGTATTTCTTCCATGTAAGTAGGAAAGCCCAGAGAGGACTTGCCTAGTATAATTTTGAATTACGGGCTCCCTAAATGGCCCGTATTCTTGAAGTAACTTATGAATGGAACCACCCGAGACATATTCCAAGTAAACTGATAGTGTTTCTTCCCCCTAAAAAAACATCACAGTCAAATTTACAATGATATCACCATTTACTCTTGCTTTACAAAAATTGTTGAAATAAATAAAATTGTGAAAGAAAACAAAAAGAAAAGGATGTTAATACTTTATATCATCAATATAGGACTAACTTCATTGAAAACGCCACACTTAAGGAAATGGAAGGAAAAAATAATTGAGGGAAAATTTGTAATAAAAACAAAAACGTTGAGAGTTAATGGAGAGAGCCTCATTTCCATGACTTTCTCTATTAAGTCATGCATACTTTTTGCATCGAGTCAAAAAGAAACACCAAAATAACTGTTTTTGTTGATTGTTACAACGATACTACACGTGATTTTGTGCATTTTTAACAAACTACTCATTGAATATTAAGCTATAAACAAGAGTACCAATTCACTTCCATGGTATTGAACGATGTTGGGATGTATCAGCTTACTCAACAAAGTGATCTCCTGTTGAACAAAAAAAAATTGTTCAAAAAATAATAATAATAACCATCAAAAGGCCATAATTAGGTAGATTTTTCAGAGTACAATGTTGTAATAGGAAGAAATGATAGTAAGATGTATCTAAATTCTAATCCAAAATTCAAATCATATAATACAACTAAAGAGATGAAGAGTAGACCTGATTCAATTGTTTGAGAGATTCTTTTGACGATTGATCATCAGCAACAACCTTTACTTCTTTAATTGCACACATCTGCCCACTCTCACTATTAAAACAGGAACAGATACAACACCAAAAAATAAATGTCTGAAGCCACATACAACAACATCACAAATTCACAATCTAATCATGAAACTTAACAATTCACACCTGTTGAATCCAAGATAAACATGCCCAAAAGTCCCTCTACCCAACAAACGCCCCTTCTTCCATTTTGACACTTGACAATTTGAAGTTTCAACAACACCAACATTTTTCACATTTGATCCAACAACCAAAGGTCTATTAGGAGAGCTACAAATTCGGGTCCCTGGTAATGAAGAAGGAGCAGGAGGGCTAGTAGGTGAAGTAGGTGGAAGGGGTAGCCTGTGTCCTTCACTTTTTCCATCATCTAACCTTTTGTTAGGAGATTCAAGACTCGAACCCATAAACCTTGGGTGAAGTGGTGAAGTGGTTGTGGTTGGAGCCCTTGACCCTCTTCCTGGGCTTTTCAATTGAGGGCTAAACTTCGCCTCCCCATATCCTCTGTCATATCAATAATCAGTATCAGTAACAGTATCAGTGATAGTAATAGTAAAGCAGGTTGTATCTAATCAAGTATGTCAAGTATCATTTACTAATTTCCTAAACATAGAGCTATGAAGTTATTTGATAGTGATACTAGAGTTGATCAAAATAAGGGCATTGTGATGATGAAATTAACTTTTTGTAGTAAATATGTTCAACCGGATTTGATACATACAGTTTCATTGTTACTCTGATTCTTCATAGAGAAAATGATTCCTTCATTCTCTTCAACCTACATATGATCAAGAAAGCTTCACTAGCAACATGAAGCTTTTACTTTCTCGAATCAAATGAGCTTTCTTTTCTGACTATCCAATTCTATAAAAACTGAGGTAATGAATTAGCATCAAGATGAGTGGGAATTGTTTAATTGGAACGTGAATCAAATAATCTCAAGAGTGAAGCTAGACCAAGTTCGGAAATGAAATCGAATACACAAAAAGGAGAAGTTTTTGAAAATATTTCACGCCAACGAACCTGAAAATACCCAATTGGCCATGATCAAGATTATCGGCTGAAGAAACGGAAGAGTCTCCACTGGAAGAAACCGACCCGGATCCCAAAGCAAACCCTTGAAGATCAACCATCACGACCGACGTCGTCGGTGATATGGACGGCTGAGGCAAAGGATGCCCTATACGATCCGAATCAAAACCCGAAAACCGTGATGGAGACGCCGACGGAGCAGTATAAGAAGAACGTGGGGAGGCGCGTGCCGATACAGCGTCGTCAAAGCTCTTATTGTTCTTCTTTTCATTTATATTATTGGGTAATGAACTTTTGCTGCACAGCGTCTGATTACTCTTGCTAAAAACCGAGTTATCTTTCAAGCTCTTCTCTTGATTCTTCTGATCTCTGTTCTTGGGCGATTTCCATTTCCACCACTCAGGCATCTTTTCTCCAGATGAATTTTGATTCCTTCTTTGTAAATTGAGAACAGGGGATGAAAAAGATGGATAACCACTCCAATATGTGTCAGACAGGAGCGTCAACGTGGTATATACAAAAGGAAAATTGGGGAAATGGGTTTATCGTGGTATGAAGATATTATTATAATGGAAGAGAATTGGATTATCCGATGCTGGTTGACAAAGAAAAATTGGAGAAGAAAACAATGAAAGAGGAAGGGTGAGGGTGTGGGACCGAGGAGAAGAAGCAACAGTGAAGAACAGCTACGAGAAGTAGCTTTTTGATGGGTGGTTGGCGGCCGGGGTTTTGGGTTAACCCGGGTAAGAATGGAGCCACATGCGGGTCTCACATTGCAAGTGGCAATTAGGTGGGTAGTGTTTGAACCCCACACTCTTAAATGCATGTTTTTATTACGACTTCCCTCACAAGGAACAAATATATTTTTTGAATAAATTTTGAAAATCAATATTTTTATTAATTTATACAAGACCGTGTTTGAATAATTGAAGGTGATTAATATATGCATAATAAGTTGACGTTACATTTAATGTCATGTAAACCTATTAAACCTATTAGGTGGCACGTAAAGCATGGACGATTTGATTGATACCAAGAAAAACATGACACCTTATAAATGTTGTGATGAAGTAGTACTCTAAGGCTACAAGTGTTTTGAACCAAAACTAGGCATTGTCGAGACTGGCGAGGTCAGGGACATATCCAAGGTGTAGGAACAAGATATCAATGACAAAAAAATGTGGAATTAAGAATGTTAAAAACACTAAAACAATATACAAAATATGCTCTTTGATTAACCACAGAAAGTGAATACAAGGCTCAAGTGTTTCGGAACGAAACACGAACTCTCAAAAACATACGACTAACTATCACTACACCATTATATATAAAGTACAAAAAGTGTGGTGGAGCATACAACCAATCATAAATTAACACCTAGGTTAAAGTACAAAACAACTCGGTTCACACTAACATATGTTATCAATTAGCAGTTTGGAGCACAATAGCTATCCTAAGCCGGTTCAAAACAAACAATATACTCGATTACGAATAGATGAGTTCGCTAGGCTCCTGGTCGGACACGATAATTCTTAACCCCAACATTCTCCCCCTTAATGACATGGTCTTTGTAATCTTCTTCACCTCATAAAAACTAAATCAATCTCTTCAGGAACAACATTTCTTACTATCATCCACCATCACAATAACTTTAATTATCTTTTTTATTTCTTTGGATTAAAATCATTGAACATGATTCGCTTAAGAATTCTTTCAGGTTTGGGATATTGTTTAAGCATCTCCAACTATTAGGGTTTCTATGGATCAACCCCTATCTCTTTAAAGAATGAAACCCTAGCCTCCATTTTCCTTTTCCTACCTTCTTTTGTTTGTTGTGGGTGTCATTTTGGGAGTGTTCAAGGAAGTTCATCATGCTTTGGAGCTTGAGTGAGTGTTTCCAGAAGAGATCCAGCTTCTTGTGCATCTTGTGGACGTTTGTAAGGCATCAAGTTCCCAACTTGATAATTCAAGCTTTCTAGATCTTACATATTATTGTATTTGAGTCCTTTTTTGTGTCTTTGGTTGGAGTTCAAGGAATAACTCTAGATAAAGCTTGCAACTTTATCATTCTTGAATGTCCTTGGAATGTTTTGTCTTTTAGATTCTGGAATTTTGGACTTGTCTTGTTGTCATGTATGGGTACAAGATCATATTTTTCAGCATTTTTGACCTAGAAGGGTGTAGGACATGTATGTGACATGAAGGTCCATAAAGTTGTGATTTTTATGAGTCCTTTCTGAGTATATTGGATTTGTGGAAAGTTTGGGATAATGGCTTAATGGATTAAGAACTTATCCAAAAAGTTGGTTCTATAAACAATGTATGCTAAGTGTAGCATTATGCTACGTCGAGCTTATGGATGAAGAAATTCGGCTATTTTGTATTTTTGTGCTACGTCGAGTGTAGATGAGCTATGTCGAACGTGTAACACTCGTTTTCCATAATGGATCGGTTTAAGGCATTAAGGAGTCAAAAGCATGGTTTTTTGGGAAAATCAAGTGTCATAACGTGACCATAAGGAGGTCATGACGTGATGAGCCAAATGAGGACGTGTGTCTGGAGCAGTGGTCACGACGTGACACATAGTTTATCACAATGTGAAAAGGGTTGCAGTGCAAGCCCAATATCTTTTAAGCTTTCCTTCGTATTTAAGCACCCAAAACTCGAATTTAGGGTTCATTTCTCATCCTCCATCACCCTCAAACCTCGGAAACCCTAACCCTAACCTCTATTGGTGGTTATTAGCTCATTTTGGTGCTTTTGGTACCTTGAAGAAGAAGAAGAAGAAGAAGAAGGTGTTCTAGAGTGTTGATCCAGCAAGGAAACCTCATTATCATTCTCTTGTGCACATTTTGGACCTTTATAAGTGTTCAAAATCCAAACACTATCGAGGGAAGTTGGAGCATCGGGAGGTAGACCTGGTCGAAAGCCTCCCTCCGCCTCGCCGGATAGACCAGCTTGCCTTGACCGGCGCTTCACCTACTCCTCCAACGACTGGGGGTGGCTTGTCGTCTGAGGCGAACCCTCTAAGTTCCCGCCCTATCTCAGCCATCATGCCATTGGGTGGTGTTCGCCCTTCTTCCGCGGAGAGCAGTGAAGACAGCAAGGAGGGTATCATCTTTGACGCCCGACAGATGCTGTTACAACCAGGAAATTCTATGCTTTTGTAAACATTAACAAGGACAAAATTGTAACTAAAACTTGAAAGCATGCATGATGTTTATTCAATGACAACAAAATTCCATCAAACACATTATACAAACACTTCAAATAGTCAACGAAAGATTGGAAAACCCTAAAAATCCTGGTTTAAGTCCATTATGGACTAGGATTTCCTTATTGGGCCTAATGGACCAATAAGTCTCCAATTTGACTATTTTGGGCTTAGAACTCTTAAATGGGCTCTAAATGGACCCACATTCATAAAACCTAACCTTTTGGGCCATCATGGGCCTAAAATGAAATGGTTTACCCTAATGGGCCTTATTGAGCCATAATTGATTTAATTAACCTTAATGGGCCATAAAAATCAATTTCCTCTACACATTTAGGGCCGTGAACCCTCCTATAGGTCTAATGGGCCGAAAATTTTGTCTATAAACCTCATAATCTCGAACCAAGGATTGAAATGGGCCAAATTAATTCATTCCTTCTTCCTTTGGCCCATTTCGGCCCAAATTAAAAAAAATGAGGGTTTATGGAGGATTAAGGGAAGTGACACCTCATTGTTGTTTAAGGGATAATGAGGCTTTTATACAACATGTATCCATACACTCTCATACTTCAATGCAAGGTCACTTCTCTCTTCCCCTCCCCTTTTTCTTCCTCTCGGCCGAAGATAACTCACACACACACACATTTTCAAATCCTCTCCGAACCACCTTCAAGATCATCCTCCATCTTCCATCAAGATAACTCGCATTTTGCTTGAGTTTTTAAGGATCTTCATCAAGTTTGTTTCAACCTTTGGTAAGTTGGTATCAAACACAAACATCTACTTCCATCTTAATACTAAAACTCCTTCTTACATAGCTTTGTTTCATGATCTAATTTCCTAGAACTCCTCTAAGTTCGAAAGTACCTCCAAGTTGTTGCTAGGACCAAAAATCTCTCCACATCTTCCATAAAACCGAACCAACAAACCTCAAGGTGAGTTTATACCCCTTTGTTTTCGGTTTTTACTTGTTTTTGGGGGGAGAATACAAGTGTTATGTATTCATCTATGTGTGTTTGCATGTTATATGTGATTTCTTTGGTTTGTGTTGTGAAAATGTGATATTATTTGTTATATCTCGAGATCTATGGCTAAAGTGTGAAGGATACATAAAAAAATACATAATAAACAACATACTTCAAAGATCTAAGAGTCTTTATGTTTAAGAAGTGAAAAACAAAGCCAAAGATTCTTTATAAGTGTCATTTTTGCAAAAATAACAAAAAATTGGATAAGAAATGACATTTTCAATTTTATAAGGATAAAATGGTATTCATTTATATAAAATCTGATTTTCATGGAAAGAATACTTCTCAAGGGGTCAAAAACATAAATTTTAGTTTATTGGGCTTACATTTGGGCCTTATGGGTTTTTGGGCCCAAAATTGCGAAAAAGGTAGAGTTTTGGGGGCTGAAGTTGTAAATTTATCAAAATATGAGTCTAAAACATAAATAACCTATTTCAGGGGCTGAAAATGACTTTAATGCAAAAATTTGACTAAAAATGCAAAGTTTTGGATTTTGGGGTCAAAAATGTAAAACTTACGGAATTTGGGCCAAAAGTGTAAACTTTTTACAAATAAGGGCTGGAAATGGCAAATACAATAGTTTTGAGCTGAAATTATTAATTAAATTATGTTTGGGCCGAAAATGTCAAGAAAAACGGTTTAAGGACCAAAAATGTCAATTTTCGTCAAAAGGGACCAAAAGTATCATTTTTATTAATAAAGTGGTTGAATTGGTCAAAATCAATATTTTTGGTCAAATAGGCTAATATTTAAATTATTGGGCCAAGAATATAAAATTTATAACGCATGGTTTTTTTTTTATAAAATGTTTATAGATATATACACATATATATAAAACCAAAGCTTCGTTATAAAACAAACGTCAAAGTATTTTTAACATCGCGAATAAACATTTGGCATACAACAAAACCTACACTACGAACTTAAAATCGATAAACAAATAAATGATACAATGATTGGGCCCAAAATCTTCTGTTCGTGCTATTGGGCCTTTGTTGCCCAATTTCATGATTATTGGGTCCAATATATTCAAACATGTTTATTGGGTCTAGGTGACCCAATTACATGCTCAATGGGCCTTTATCAGCTTTAACATGCTATTGGTCCTTAGTGGCCCATTTGCATTGCTAATAAGGCCCTAACATTCATCATATGCTTAATGGGCTATAACGTGTCTGTAGCATACTCGACAGCCTATAATAACATATATGATTAATGGGCCACCGTTGTCCTCTTTCGTGTCTGTTAGGCTTACTTCATATTCACGTAAACATCATTCGGGTTGTAAAACAAGGTTATTCAATTTCATTGGGATTTTGTGAGAAATAACGGGTGGCACCAATAAGTGTCGGCCGTAGCCTGTAGTTATAATCAGAGTCTCCTGGAGGGAGAGCGAGAGTTTGTGTATAGATCTATACGGGGGTGACTCCCCCACGCCTGAGCTGTTTGCTACAGTTAGAGTAGGCTAGTCTAGGGTGACAAAATCTTGATCAAAATCGGCGTTTGGAAAAATGCCAAGACAGGCGAATTAGTCACTATTATTAATGGTTATAACGACTCACATAGAGATCCATTACCATCTAAGTACTCATGGGAAATCATATTCATACACTGTGACGATGCAAAGTGGTTCATACAATAATACAAAACTATCATACTATTGGAAAACATTGGGTTTTCTGGGGAACGACATTATTCACTTCTACATACAACAACTACAATACAAGGAACAATTATGAAAGGCATTCACTTTTACATGTTTTGAAATCACATACATATACACTTATGGGATCATCACATCTTTTTCGTAAACAGTTTTTGTTACAGAAAATATCGGATTTTCTGGGTTTTACAAACAATACAAACTATTTTTATATCAAACATGCTTATGAACTCACCAACATTATATATGTTGACCGTTTTCAAAATAACTTGTATTCTTAGGTAACCGTTAGAATGAAGAATCATCAAGCGTGTTTCTGAAATTTCTTTTGTGCAATGTTAATCGTTAAACAATTTATGTTCTGTGATGCTGTAATGTAAACAATGTACTTGATGTGAACAAGGTCAGTTGTAATGTATTAATGCATGGTGATGTTTATGTTATGTTTCATGTATATTCACTGTAATGATATTTCAATTTAAGTCACACGAGCCCTCAGACATTTCCGCCGTCTGGTTCGGGGGTGTGACAGGTTGGTATCAGAGCTTTGTTTATAGTGAACTAGCATATCTAACCATACATGATATGCAACTATAAACATGATGGGAATAAATAACTCTGAACAAAAATAAAATTTCATACTTATGTGCTTATATTAAAAACAACAATATTACAACATTTAAAAGACTTTGGAGGATTCGAACGTTTTCGATCGTGCTCGGACAGTTATGAAGTCGTAATGGGGGCAAATGTAGCCTGATCAACTACATTCACCCAAGGTACGACTGTCATGTGTCCGAGTGTGATTATGATGATCGATAAAATAAAAACTTAATACCCAGAAGAAGAAAATTCCATTTTTACAAAATTTACCCTCTTTACGCGTTCCTCATCACAAATTTCTCGCACAGTCACCACGGAGGAGGAGCATCAAGGCATTCAGTTTCACCAGGCCCTGGTGGCCCACTGAATGATTGAAGACGACCCCGAGGAAGGCCAAGGGGCAGGACCCAACATTGAGGCCGACGAGTACACTGATACGGACTACGAGTTTGATGGGACTGATGACGACATGGAGGAGGAAAGAGACATAGACAAAGCCCCCGTCAAACCACCTATCGACGAGGCACACCAGGACCACCCTGCTCCACCAGGAAATCCTGTTGGTGAGGATCGTTCCCTGGAGCCAGAGGTTGCCAACAACTATTTTCCATGGAGGCACGAGCCGTGCAGGCTGAGCAGGAAAGAGATGAGGTCATCGGGGAAATGACCGAGATGGCTCAGTTAGTGGCACCGCATTTTGGGATATGATTTCGCTACCGCCGTTATACACCTACTAGTGTTATGTTTCTTTTATGCGCACTATGTTATGTATTGACGACTCTATGTTTAAGTGATCACACTACTCATAGAGTCGTTATGCTGCCAAATTTTGTACCCTTATGTATGCCCTTTCGGGCAAATTTTTATGTATCAAAGGCGGATATTATTAGTGGAAAATATTATGTGTTTTATCGTGATGTTGTTATCTGCTATGTGTTTATATTCTTATTATTTGGTGCAAATATATGGAGCCACTTAGATGCACAATCGATTCACGGAATTCCCAACTTAAATACGATGCGTACTCAACATATTTCTATTCCATGACAGCAAGATGCCGCAAAGACCAAACCGTGGAAACAATCAACCACCGCCGCCACCAGAAATCAACTCAGTTTCATTTCAAGCGGTTGTATCTGCTGCAGTCACAGCAGCGCTGGTGCAGTTCCACAATGGAAACAATGGTGGAGGCAACGGACAGGGGGCCGGAAGTTCAAACAACGGAATGAACCAGGGGCCTACCAAGACATGCTCTTACAAAGATTTCACCAACGCCAAACCGCGAACCTTTAATGGCACAGGGGGAGTAATAACCCTAAAAAGATGGATTGATAAGGTGGAATCAGTGTTCGAGATATGCGGATGCCCTGAAGAATTCAAGGTGAAGTTTGCAGCATGTACATTTGTTGATCAAGCCCTCACCTGGTGGAATGGACATGTGGAGGCTATGACTCTTCCGGTGGCTAATGCCATGCCATGGGCGGAATTGAAAGAAATGCTAATGGCTGAATACTGCCCTCGTGGCGACGTTCAGAAAATGGAGCAAGAGTTATGGGACCTCACAGTCCGAAACTACGACATCGATGCCTACATATCAAGGTTTAGTGAACTGTCTCTGTTGTGCCCTGGCATGATTACCTCGGAAGGAAAGAAGATCGAACGATTCATCTGGGGATTAAACCCCCCAATTCAAGGAAATGTGATATCCGCAAACCCTGAAACCTTTGACATCACCAAGAGGTTGGCCAAGAAGTTGTACGACCACAACAACAAGAAGGGCGAAAAAGCAGTGGAAACTGAAAACGAGAAGGAGAGCGATAACAAGAAGGGAAAGAATAACAAACGGAAGGGACGACAAGGCTCAGAGTCGTCAAAGAAACAACAAACAGTGATAGTTCATGCTGCAACCACCCAAGTCCCCTACACACCACATGCTCCAGCCTCATCCACCCCAAGTGCCCCTAAGCAGTATTCCAGAAATCTCCCAAAGTGCAACAAATGCAATTTCCATCACCACGGGGAATGTAAGGAGATGCATTGTACCAGTTGCAACCGAAAAGGTCATACGGCCAGATACTGCAGGACCTACCCTCCCCAGAACCAACAACAGGGAAACAACAACAACAACAACAACAACAACAACAACCGCAACAACAACAACAACAACAACAACAACAACAACAACAACAACAGCAACAACGCTGGGGCCAGTCACACCTGCTATGGGTGTGGGAAGACTGGGCATTTCTGGCGAAACTGCCCCAATGTCAATAATCAAGGGAACGGAGGATCGGGAAGAGTGTTGACCATGGGACAAGGAGAAGCGGTTCAGGACCCCACTGTCGTCACCGGTACGTTCCTCCTTAACAACGCATACGCATGCATCTTATTCGATAGTGGAGCGGAGCGAAGCTTCGTTAGTAACAAGTTTAAGAACTTACTAAATCAACCACCCCAGAAGCTTAATGAAACCTTCACGTTGGAAATGGCTAATGGGAAAACAGAATCAACTAGGGATATCTATGTAGGGTGCACGTTAACATTAAACCACCACACTTTCCAAATAAACTTGATGCCTGTGAATATTAGGAGTTTCGATGTGATCATCGGCATGGATTGGTTGAGCCCCCATCATGCTGATATTATGTGTCACGAGAAGGCCGTTCGCCTTCATCTCCCTAACCATGAAACCCTAATCATCTATGGAGATAAACCCGACGTCAACCTTCGTATTATCTCATGCATTAAGGCCCAGAAGTGCTTGCATAAGAAGAACTGTGCATTCCTTGCTCACATCGTGGACAAGTCGAAAGAAGAAATAAACATTCGAGATATCCCAGTGACGTGTGACTTTCCAGACGTATTTCTCGAGGATCTCCCGAGAATACCCCCCGATAGGCAGGTCGAGTTCCGAATCGACCTTGTGTCAGGAGCTACTCTCATCGCCAAATCGCCCTATAGGTTGGCTCCTGCGGAAATGCAGGAATTGTCAAGCTAACTCAGCGAACTCTTGAACAAAGGATTCATCAGACCCAGCTTCTCGCCTTGGGGAGCTCCGGTCCTTTTTGTTAAGAAGAAGGACGGATCCTTTAGCATGTGTATCGACTATAGAGAGCTGAATAAGCTCACTATCAAAAATCGCTACCCACTTCTGTGAATCGATGATCTATTTGATCAGCTACAAGGAGCTAGTTACTTTTCAAAAATAGATTTGAGATCCGGCTATCATCAACTCAATGTCCGAGATGAGGACATTCCTAAGACCGCTTTCCGAACTCGCTATGGACATTATGAATTTGTTGTAATGCCCTTCGGTCTAACGAATGCCCCTGCCGCATTTATGGACCTGATGAATCGAGTTTGCCATCCATTCCTTGACAACTTTGTAATCGTTTTCATCGATGATATCCTGGTCTATTCTCGAAGCAAAGAAGAACATATTCGACATCTCCGACAAATTTTGGAAACCCTGCGAGCCGAAAAGTTGTACGCGAAACTCTCTAAGTATGAGTTCTGGCTCCGTAGCGTAAACTTTTTAGGTCATGTTGTCAGCCAAGAAGGGATACATGTGGACCCTTCCAAGGTTAAATCCATTGAAGGATGGGCAGTCCCAACGACACCCCATAGAAATTCGTCAATTTCTGGGTCTCGCAGGCTATTACCGAAGATTCATCCAGAACTTCTCCAGGACGGCCAATCCTCTTACCATGCTTACACAAAAAGGCGTACCATTCGAATGGACAGGGAAGCAGGAAGTTGCCTTCCAAACCCTGAAGAAAGCCCTCTGCAGTGCACCTGTGCTATCCTTACCGAAAGGAACCGAAGACTTTATAGTCTACTGCGACGCTTCAAATCAAGGTTTAGGATGTGTACTCATGCAGCGTGGGAAGGTGATAGCTTATGCATCCCGACAACTAAAGACACACGAAGTGAACTATACCACTCATGATCTCGAATTAGGAGTAGTGGTCTTCGCATTAAAGATTTGGAGGCACTACCTTTATGGTACGAAGTGCGCCATCTTCACCGACCACAAAAACCTCCAACACATCCTGAATCAGAGAGAATTAAATATGAGGCAGCGGAGATGGGTCGAGCTGCTAAACGATTATGAGTGCGAAATCAAGTATCATCCGGGCAAGGATAACGTGGTGGCTGATGCCCTGAGCCGAAAAGAATATTCAAGTCGTCGCGTGAAAACTCTCTCGATAACCATTCAATCCCACCTAATCTCGCAGATCAAAGAAGCTCAGTTGGATGCATTGAAACCCGAGAACACTACAAGTGAATTATTACGCGGGATGGAGAAGAACCTTGAAGTCAAAAAGGAGGGAGCATACTACTTCATGGATAGAATCCGGGTCCCTAAATTAGGGGGATTCAGAGATGTAGTCATGATTGAAGCTCACAAGACACGATACTCCGTCCATCTGGGATCAGATAAAATGTACCTAGATATCAAACAACATTATTGGTGGCCAAACATGAAGGCAGAAATCGCCACTTACGTGGGCAAGTGCCTCACTTGCGCCAAAGTAAAAGTGGAATATCAGAAGCCCTCGGGGTTATTACAACAATCTGTAATACCCGAGTGGAAATGGGAAAGGATTACCATGGATTTCGTGACTAAATTACCCAAAACAGTGGACGGGATGGATGCTATATGGGTAATCGTCGATAGATTAACAAAATCCGCCCATTTCCTGCCAATAAAGGAATCTTACAAGATGGAAAGATTGACCCGAATCTACATCAAGGAGATCGTGAGACTCCAT